>NW_028142993.1:0-669928 GCF_977018435.1 Lepisma saccharinum
CACTTCGCAATATCTTATTTGACCGCCCTGAAAAATTTCCAAGTCCGGAATTCGTAAATTTGGCAGCATAGCGCTTCAGAGCCAAGAGTAGCCAACTTTGCAACATTTCTTCTTCCTGAATGAAAACGCTGGTGATTTTTTTTTCATTCTCTCACATTCCATAAAGTAAAGATACCCTAAAGCAGTAATAAAATAGATGAGTAGACAAAAAAATGTTAAGTAGAAATACGAATGTTGAAAATATTTCAAGTCTTTTCGTTCTGAATTTGAAAATAGGGAAATTTATGTGCATTGTGAAACACTGAACTAGTTCTCATCCACCTGGAAAGAATTGCGGTCACATTTGAATGCAAGATGGCAAATTTATGGTGATTTTATGCGAAATGTTTAGTAAAGATACCTTGCACAACACCAAACGATTCTGGAAAGTGTGTCTTTTCCTTGGTTCTTGGCGAAAAATGGTTCGAAACTCCGGCACAATGTTGCTTCAACTGAGATTAACTTGATTTAATGAGCTCTCTGTTAGCAATCTCCTGGAGTAGTTAGTTAGATGACTGCATTTCAGTTTTTTACTGTTGTCATCAAGATCGAAACATCGTAGGTTCAAATCCCACCCTTTCCTTATTATTTTTTCCTTTTTATTTACCGAGTACGAAGTGTTCTAATAACGTAATACAATATTATATAATATTACAGTCAATATTTATGCGATGCATGCTCAGTGGCGGCGATTGGGTTTCAAAACTGATGGGGCAAGGTGGGAGGGAGGGGGGAGGGCAAGGACAGTTTCTTTGCCTTGGTATATAATGTTTAGCATAGTGCTGGGTCATCTGCCCCACCACACTCCATAATCGTCGCCACTGTGCATGCCTCAAGTAATGCTTCTACTAATGTTTTTAATCTTTCAGTGATTGGCAGGATTTTAGGAAATACTTTTCCTTTCATTCAGCTGTTATAAGTTAACACATATTAAGAACTTACATGTCAACTTTCTGCATCCGGAAATGCTGGACATAAATCGCATAAATATCAACGGAAATATCCAAGAAACGTAGATAAGCATTCTCGTCCAAAGCCGTTTACTTCCCGAAAAAGATTTTGCAAAGAAGTAGGTTTGGACCCATGATCTTCCATGCCATAAGCAAACGATCACCCTACACCACACGGTTCACGTTATATTATGCACTCGGTTCGGATCTCACTTTAAACTGTAGATCCAATCCCGATTAGCCTTACTATGCGTAAAGGTGACTTAAAACACAAAATCAACCAATTCAACCAATTCATCTCCTTTCAGAGCGGGCCTTCTATGATACTGTAGTCGGCCAGCATCCTAAAATACAGTTCTGCTTCACGTATACCAGAGTGTAATTGCATTTAATATTGTGACTAATTTTACTTTAAAACTACAGATTAAAGCGATAATAGTGTCCAGAAAATGAACCTCAAAGTAGATCTTCACACAAAGTATTTTAATCCATTGCCAAACATTTCCGTTAAGAATAACATTATGCTTTTCCATTGACCGTATTTTCGATTCATGGTGAATTTGCTAAAAGGACCATGTCAAGAAATCTAAATATGTAAGTTTTACTAGTAAATGCATTTAAAATGCACGAAACAACAGGGGAGGAGAAAAATAAACCTAAAAAATAAGTAAAAATGCAACAAAAGCTTGTATTGGGGTGACAGGTGATCAGCCTGACGAACCCCCACCCGTTATTGTAGGTCTTCTTGACCGGGTTACGCTCACTCACTCGGAGCTTCCCAATTTCCTCACGATGGTGGGTTGCCACCGAACCTATACGTAGGCCGAATAAATTCCGACCAGAGCCGGATTCGAATCTACGCCGTCCCGCAGCGAACGATCTCAAGACGAGTGAACACCTTAACCCGCTCGGCTATGCAAGGTATTGTCAATAAAATGTCGCATAAACTCCTCACAAATTTGCTTCTTTCTGCGCAAACTTGATGGCAATTTCCTCCAGGTGGAGAAAAATTCTATTCAGTGTTTCAAACCCCGCAAATTTCAAGTCGAGCAAGCAGAATCGTAAATATCCTTCAAGGTTCTTTTTCCAATTTATTATTTCTGTTTGATTGCGTATTATAATAGCGGTTTATAGTTTCTAAGTTCATGGAAAGTGTTAAATTGAAAACCTATCACCGCAGCGTTTTTCGTGTAGTGGAAGGACCTACTCAAAGTTGGCTACTCTCAGCTGGAGCTGAAGTGCAATGTTGGTAAGTTTACGATTTCGGGACTTAGAATTCTTTCGGGGCGGTCAAATAAGATGTTGCGAAGTGTACACATTTGTGGCACTAGAAAGTCATCCAATTAGACAATGTAGCATCTGCAGTCGGTGCAGAACCAACATTGTTCTAAGAGAAGTACAGTCTAATAATTCCACATCCCCACAAAGCAACATGCCACAACATTTTGATCTGTATGTGGTTTTTAATGTACTATATGTCCAGAAAATAAATGCTCAGTTGATGGCAAATCTTCCAAGATGACAAATTTTGAGGTCAAAAGTGTGACTGAACAGATCATTCCCACCTTAAGTTCTTTTTTAACTATAAGATATTCTCTTTTCTGTGAGTTGCATATTCGATAAGGATCTCTATGGGTGGCAGAATATAAAAAAAAGAAAAGCGAAAAGAAATTTGCGTTGACAGTCGTGAAACAATTCGAAAACTTACATTATAAGTAAATAAATACTTACCAGTAGAAGGTGTAGGTGAGTAGTTAGTGTTACAGCATTATGCACTAAAGGATGCGTGTTCGAGCGCGGTTATAGATTTCTATTCTTTTTTTTTTAGTTGCCAATGAGGCACAAACATGTGTGTGTTCGAATCTACATTTAGACAGTCATTTTTTAAAAATCTGTAACCACAGCACGTGCATTTTTAATCCATGATTTCACCTGCTAATTTTGAAAAGCACCTTAGATATTTCCTTCTTAAATAAATAAATAATAAATAACACATGGCGTGAGAGCCTTCAAAGGGACTTGGCCTATCTCCCGACTGCCAGCCTCCCTCCCACAATCCTACATAGAGGTGTGGAGAATTTTAATCGGTAATGGGGTGACATGGGGTCAGCACGTCGAACCCTCAACTGTTATAGGAGATTTACGAAATTCTTCCACATTCCTTTAATTGGGTTAAATAAACCCACCACCATCGTGAGGAAATTGGGGAGCTCCGAGTGAGTGAGCGTAATCCGGTCGAGACGACCTACTATAACGGCTGGGGATACGTCGGGCCGACCCCCCGACTATTCCAATACTGGTTGAAGATCTCCACGCTTAGAGGTGACGAAGGAAAGTGTGGGAGGGAGACCGGCAGTCGGTAGGTAAGCCAAGGCCCTTCATGGGCTGTTGCGCAAAGGATTATATATATATATATATACCGTGCGTTCATTTCGATCTGCAGCCGAGAGATCGGGAGAAGCGTGGCGGGCGGCGCTCACGGAGATGCCGACATTTGCGGCCTGTAATGCCCGCTTATTTTTATGGACTAATGCAGACATTTATATAAATATTGCAAAACGAGCACTAACCTGTGTTGTAACACGCAAAAGTTCTTCTGTAATTCATCACACAAATAAATACGCTTTAGAAACGATGTTAAGAGCCACAGATAATAAAACATTTTAATCATAGTTTTGACCAGTAACGTCCTGCTTAAGTTTATATCCTTGAAAAAGTTTTGTATCGATGGGGATCGTTTGGAGGTTTCGAATGTGCAACACTGTATCATGATTACGCTGCAGACGAAACCGTCAAAAGTCAATGGTTTTCGTGAGCTTCCTTGCAATCCGAAATCTCCGAGCTCGAGTTTTTGTTCCTTCACGACTAGATTAAGACAGAGCTGTGAATATAGTGGCGAGCAGATGTATACCAAGAGCGTGTTAATTTCGTACTGTGCGCAAGAGTGTTATTCTTGGTTACTTGTCGTTACTTGTGTTATTGCAGTGTGTGTGTGTGTTGTGTCAGTGAGACGATTGGAATGCCAGCTCAAGTTTCACTTTAGAACAAAGAATTTTTATGTATGACACTTACGTGAAAACAGACTTGAGTCGGGAAGTGTGTAGGCAATTTGTACATAAATTCCCAAGCGTTTCACCTCCACATAGAGATACGGTTAGACATCTTGTCCTTAAATTACGATAAACTGGATCGTTAAATTTTAAAACACCTAAGCAAAAACGAGTGATTCTAACCGAAGCAAAACTCGATGAAATTGGTGCAGCGTTAGAACGTTCTCCAAAGAAACCTCTACGCCGTGTTTCACAGGAGATGGGCGTGTCAAAATCATCAGCACATACAGCCACTAAGGTACAAAAATTAAAACCGTACTCTTATAACAAAGGTTAGTGCTCGTTTTGCAATATTTATATAAATGTCTGCATATGTCCATAAAAATAAGCGGGCATTACAGGCCGCAAATGTCGGCATCTCCGTCAGCGCCGCCCGCCACGCTTCTCCCGATCTCTCGGCCGAAGATCGAAATGAACGCACGGTATATATATATAAGAGAGAGAGAGGGGCTATTGCGCAAAGGATTATTATAAGAGAGAAAGAGAGAGAGACAGATATTCAAAATAGTTCAAATAGTGTGAAACGTCATGATAATTCTATGTTTAGAAAATAATATATTTATAAATTAAATGTTGCGTACTAGGAATTATTATTACAATAAAGAACATGTCTAATTGTGAGTTAAGAAGAAGCAATAATAAAGAGACATTCTCGCATCACGATTGCAGTTCGAAAAAGTCAGGACAGGGATTGAAAGTAACGCACTGTTCTGACAAAATCGCTGAATCGGACGTCTGGAAGCCTTGCATCAATGATTATAAAACAAAAAACTACCCAATTTTGCAGCCTGAAGACTTTTGCGCAAGAAACAGATTCATTTATGTAAGAAAAAAATTGAAATTTTTACACATTTCTAAAATCGACGATGTTATTTTCGTAGTTATTGATAGGTTCACATTTAAATATTTTTTCAGGGTTCGAGGGGGGCATGGTCCCCATGCCCCCCATGGTACTGGCCTGACGTAGACAGTGGGAGATAAATCTTGGAGAATCTTTCTATTAAATTTATTATTTACATCCACCTTATGCTCAGATAGGTTTATTTACAATCGTGAACTTTTCGTTTAATATATAGAAATATATAATATAAAGAAAGTGTGGGGCGTTACCCCCACGCCCCCTATACGCCTTCATGGCGTGGTGCTATGCACAGGGGAATACTTTATCTTTTACCTTTACCTATAAATTTGATAAATTGGAGTTAAGTCCCTCTGGTTCTCACACACGCTTTCAGCCCCTATTTTCCAAAATTTGGCACGTTAGGTATTACGCCAGATGTGTCATTTGGGTATGATACATTCTTATTACGAGATGCCTGTGGAGATTCGAACAGTGTTCTCGGCTTGCGAGACAGGTTATATCGGCGTTAGCGTCCAACTTTTGGAGCGCATACATTGCTCTAAGCAGGATGCTCTCTACCTTATGATGGGAGCAATGTATGTGCTCGAAACATTGGACGCTAACGCCGATTTAAGCTGGCTCGCAAGCTGAAAACAGTTCGTCAGGAAAGCTACACTTTTTTACCCATGAAAGTTATTGTCCGTGGCCTGCAAGCAAAGTTCTTGCAACAAACTGCCTCGAGAGAATTATGCGTAGGCTATGTGTGACTTTTCTGTTTCTCAGACCACGTGTGACTACCTACAAATTATGTGAAACAATAACATAAACAACTTCCCATCTGAGTATGAGAAATCACTTGCATTCTAGCCGGGTTCGATTCCTGGTGGTGGCACAGTGGTTCGAATTCCACTTTAAACTGTAGGCCCACTCCCAAAATTAGCCTATCTGTGCATACAAGTGAACTTAATACAAGACAAACTTTCATTCTAACCTCAGTCACTTATGGGAGCTGCTTAGAAGTAGTAGTGTTGACTGGCATGACTAAAATTTCTGGATCCAAGTTCACTTCCTTTCAACGATTTTATTTGTTGTTTTAAGTCCCCTTTATGCACAGTAAGGATAATCGGGACTGGACCTACAATTTAAAGTGGGATCCGAACCACTTGTGCCTCCACCGGGTATCGAACCCGAGACCCCTCTCTCGACGATTTGACTGAGTCTGCACTCCCTGCGCTACACTCCGCTGTCTATGCAATGTAGTTTTAAAAGTTGTTAACTGAGGTATCCTGGTCACCAATTCCACCGCTGCCACCGGTTAGTCAAGGTGTGACTCATCATCAGCCAGGCTCGGGCGAAATGCAACTCATTAAACCGTCGCGGACGAACTGTAGCATTTTTCTAGGAATTTCGCTTTCGGACGAAACGCTACTGAACCGTACAGCAGTCCCAGTGCCTGCTCCAAGTTGCACAGCTGCTTTCGGAGCCCTTGGTTTGGGAAGGGGGTGGGGGTGAGGAAAGGGTCTTGATTTTTCATACTGAAGCTCGTTCATTTCGTTCTCCTATTTCTCTTGGTTGAATTTTCTGAGATACGGAATCTACCTCATTTTCCTTTTCATTACGTTATATTGCGTCACCCACGGTACTCTTACATGTACTTAACATTTTCAATTTCCCTGTACCTGCACCCTTTGGTTAGGTAAAAATAAATAGCTGCAGTTCGTCAAATGTATTTTTGTTTTTGTTACCCATTTTTCTCGTACTTCAGTCAGGGGCAATGGAGCTACTCGTAACAGACGTAGTTAGGAAATAGCATGAATTGTTTCTTCCCCGCAAATATGTAAAGTCTCGTTTCTATTACCACAAATTTTACCGCGCAACATGACACGCGGCATGCGACGCTGCATGTGCCAAGCATTTGTTGAAATGGAAACTGTCTGCAACATGCCGCGGCGCAAGTGCCGGGGACAAAATTGCCCCAAACGATTAAGACGCACAACGTGCGCGGCGGACAATGGAAACAGCCTGCAGCAAGTTCCTGGGGCACGGGCATACGAACTAGAGTAGAAACAGACGACGCGACTACAATCTGTGGTCCAACAAGATTTAATAACAATGCAAAATCACTTGCAGTCATTCTTACAAAGTTTTCGTATCCACTTTGAAGACGTAAGTCGCTCATCAACGAGTTAATTTTTTGCTAGCAAACTTCTAATCCACCATCTAGGTTGTTTTCGCCTTTTTTTTATTTTTTGTTTAGAAATTCATGATACGCGCCTGCCATAACCACAAAACCCGCCATAGCTTTATTGTTCATCTTTACCCAAGTTAAATCACCACCAAATTATTACAATACAAGAGAAGAAACACTGATTACTCTAAAGCACTGCACAACGCTACACTGCGATCCTGCACTCCAGTGTTGTTGCGAACGTATTTTGAAGAAGTAGTTTTTAATTGGAAGCAGTACGAGTACACTAAATGACGCGCAACATGCGCCGGCACATGTTGCACGTCATGAGTCTGAAACTTGTCTGAATGGAAACGTAGCATGACAGAAATACGAGGCTTTCACGATTTGTCTGAATATTAAAGTGATCTCTTCTTTCACACCCAAACATAAATATCTATTTTCAGATTTGAAAACGTAACAGGGGTGTAAGGGGTGACCTTCCAAGTAGTACACCCAATCGTCAACTTCATTCCCCGTAGTACACCCTGGACTGCTCTTTGCAGACTAACGAGGCTCTGGCGACTGACCCTATGGCCAGTATAATTCTGTGTGTTCTGTTTTTTGTCATGTGTGCTGAGTGCCCCTTTAGAGCCTCAGCTTTTAACCTAAGTCAGAATATTTTAATATTTCAGTTATTCGATATTACAGTTACGTTATTTGTTATGGTAAGGGGCTGGACCCCGTATAAAGTGGCGGTTGCAAAATAGCCTAAGTGCTGACGCACCCAAAATTAAAAAAGAAAAAAAATGTAACAGGGAATATAGCTTTAATAAATGCCTATAAATATTTCACTATCGTTTATATTTATGTACATGTTGTTAATTTTGAAATATTGTGAAGAAATGCAGCAAAATGCTACATATTCGATTACTAATGTGAGGCACTGTACATGTTATGTTTTTATTTCATGAACAATGCGACACCACAGGTCCCGAGTTCAGATCCCAGCCTGTGTATTGTTTTCATTATTTTCTTCGTGATGTCCTTTCATCAATTTTATCATTGCATCACCCATCCTCGTCTTCGCGATTAGCCAAAAGTGGCAAAAAACCAAAGTTAAATATAACAAATCAAAATCAAACATTACTTTGCAAGACAAGAATGGATAGGTTATTTTGAAGCTGCTGGTATTAAAGGCAAATTGTATGTAGCTTTCCTAGACAGAAGTTTCAAACACAGAAACTGATTGATTGGATAAGGGCTGTGGGTTCCTACTCGAGCAGAAAATATATATGTTTCAATTTATTACTTACAACAATAGCAGACTGATTTCCCGCTAAATCAAAGAAGACTTTCATTCACAGTTACAAATTGACGTGTTGAATGACCTTAACTACAGATTTCTCTCACTCCAATTCTGATTAATCGAACAGCACACCACAACGTGGGTCATTAAATATTTCCAACTTACTCTCGAGTTCCTCAACTAAAAATAAATTGACTGCGAGACAAAAACTCCTCTGCGATAACTATATACCACGTTATATGCAGAGTATACGTAAGTTGAAATTCCATCATAATACTTTGAATTCTTCAAGTAGTAACTACAAATATAATTTTTCATGCATATTTTCTTAGCAAAATATGAAGTTTCTCACTTCACAAGGATAACATATACACAGTATTTCACAAGAGTTTTTAGTTCGAGCTAGTCGTAGGCCTAATATGAATATAAACGTCACTTCATTACTTAGTTTAAAAAAGTGCCAGGCAATCAAAATTCGAGGGTATGCCTGAAATTATTTGTAGTATCTCATGTATCAAGGGGGCTTTTTAAGCAGTAGTAGTAGAAACGTAATTATACTGCATGTTGCAACTGAAACCGTAGCCTCGAAGACCGAAGTCGTTGAGTGGTCCACTCATACACTCGGTACCAAACATTTCAAGTTCGAGTAGACACCTGGGCATGGCTGTTTTTTTTAGTAAGCATCCCTTCATAGATTAAATATGATCATCATTCATCTTCATCGACGCGATTATCTACATGTGGCAGAAAAGCGATATAAAACAAGAATAATACAAAAGTATAACAAACAAAAGAGGATAAAAGGATGAATTGAGTTAATGATAGGAAGTTTTATAAAATTACTGTTTCTTGAAGAATCCTGTCCTTTGTTACGATTGTATTCCTCAGTCACGCGTTGCTCAATGTTCACGTCGACTGTCGTCCTTACGTACTTGAAAATTACTTTCATGTCTGCCTATGCTCTTCTTTCAAACGTGGTAGGTGGGCGCTTTGTCTGTTTCTACACCAAAAAGTTTAATGAACCTCCTGTCCAAGAAGACAAGAATTACTGAAAGTAATTTTCAAAATTGTAAGCGGATGAGAGTAGTGTAAAATACTATAGGATGAGGACAAAAATCATACAAGGATACATGAGCCTTCTAGTTTTTATTATGTTGTTGTACAGGATGGTGTTGTTAGTGAAGAATATTTATACATGGGACCAGACGCCATCAAAGAATTTGCACATAGAATAGAAAATGAGTGCCATGACATAGCATCTAATGTCTTATTAAAATCAAAACCTATGTTGCCTTTAACAGAGGATCAGATTGAAGATTTCAACAATGCAGAAAAATGCCCGGTATGTGATTCTGAATTTTCAGATACAAATATCAAGGTGCATCACCATTCTCATACAGATGGTAAATTCAAAATGGCCCTGTGTAATAGCTGTAATATTAAGATCCAGAGACCAAAATTTGTCCCTATATTTTGCCATGGTGCATCTAATTATGATTTTCATCATCTGATCAGGTACGAGGGGTTTGACAAGCAGAATTTAAATATTTTAGCAGAAAATGATGAGAAATATATTGCTATTAGCAAGATAATTAAAGTTAATGGTGTTCCCTTTCACTTAAGATTTCTTGATTCCTACAGAATTCTGTCCGCTAGCCTGGCTACACTGGCCAGTGAATTATCTGATGACCAATTCAAAATCACATGTGCTATGTTTCCAAATCAGGACCTGAAATTAATTAGGCGGAAGGGTGTATACCCATATGATTATGTTACAGATTTTTCTAAATTTGATGAGTGTTCTCTGCCACCAACACAAGAATACCACAGCAAACTAAGAGCATCTGGAATCACTGATGAAAATTATCACCATGCCCAGTTGATGTGGAACCAATTAAAATGCCAGATATTTGGTGATTATCATAAGGCATATTTAAAACTTGATGTGACTCTCTTAGCTGATATACTTCAGGCATTTAGAAAATCATCGATGGAAAATTATAAGCTGGATCCAATGTATTTCTACAGTGCTCCAGGCCTAGCATGGTCTGCAATGTTTTTAAACACTAAAATGCAATTGGATCTGATCCAAGATCAAGATATGTATCTGTTTATGGAGCAAAGTATAAGAGGAGGCATGGTGCAATGTTCTCAGAGATATGCCAGAGCAAATAACATGTATATTCCCAATTATGATCCAGCACTGCCATCAAATTATATACTGTATGTAGATGCCAACAGCCTGTATGGTTATGCTATGATGGATAAACTGCCATATGCAGGGCTTGAGTGGGTTGAAGATTTCAATATTGAAGATCTTCAGGATTTTGATGACAGTAACTATGGCCTGTTCTTAGAGGTTGATCTGACAATTCCTGATGATTTACACAACAAATTTTCTGATCTGCCCCCAATTCCTGAGGTTAAGTGTTCACCTATCTCTAAACAGAAGAAGCTAATGATGACTCTAGAGCCAAAACAGGATTATGTCATATATTACAAAAACCTCCAGTTCCTGATGCATCATGGTGTTCAAGTGACCAAAGTTGGCAAAGACTTAAGGTTCAGGCACTCAAGATGGTTGAAGCCATATATTGATACAAACACAGAGCTTCGAACATCTGCAGTAAGCAAATTTGATAAGACCTTGTTTAAATTGATGGTAAATTCAGTGTATGGCAAAACTATAGAAAATGTTAGAAAACATAGTGATGTTAAATTAATTACTGACCCCAGCCGGAGCAAAAAATTGAGAGCAAAGCCTAATTTCAATTATAAAAGAATTTATGATGACAATATGGCACTATTCAACATGAAAAAAACAAAGATTAAGTTTGATAAGCCTATTTATGTAGGGGCTGTGATATTGGAATTGGCTAAATTACACATGCTAAAGGTCTATTATGATGTGCTCAAGCCTTTGTATGGTGATTGTGTAAAACTGATGTACATGGACACAGATAGCTTTATTCTTAATATTCAGACAGAAGATGACTATCAAGATATGTCACAGCCTGCATTGCTTGAATATTTTGATACCAGTGAACATACAAAGATTCAACCCCACAACAAAAAGGTGCCTGGCAAGTTAAAAGATGAGACACTTGGTGATGTTATTGTGGCATTTGCTGGGTTAAGGGCCAAGATGTACAGTTTTGAAACATGTAGTGGTGTTGTTGCCAAAAAAGCCAAGGGCATTGGCAGAGTAACTGTTGACAAAGAGCTCCAATTTAAAGATTACAAAAATTGCCTCAAAACCCAGAGTTTAATCAGAACATCAGAATGCAGAATCCAGAGTGTGGATCACTTGTTGACTACAAATGTTGTAAGAAAAATTGCTCTGGACCCACATGATGATAAGAGATGTATTTTGTCATGTGGCATACATACTCTACCATGGGGTCATTGTGATTTGAAAAGTGGTAATCAATGCCCAATTACAGAGCATGATTTGAAATAAATAAACATGCCAATGAACTTATTTGGGTTCAAAAAACAGGCTATTATGGACCTGCCAACACCAGCACCCTCTTCTGATATACAATCTATGATATCTAAACTAAGTGCTTTGTTAATTATTCATCTGAACAGCATACTTACAGATGTTGATGATAAAACAGGTAATACATTATACATATTTAACAATAATTTAAATCACTACCAGTTACCTGTAGGTGGTCAATTACAATTTATTACAACTCCCGAGGGTAATGTCAAGGTTTCAGTAGGGAGAAATATTTATAGAATTAAGCACTCAAACATGATTTCTGGCACTGTATATACTGTTTCTGCTGGTGACTGCTTATATATTGAGGTCTCGGGATCCTATGACAAGCTTATACCTTTTTTTATAGAATTAAGAATTAGATATTTTATAATAAATAACCACTAAAACAAAAATGCCTAATGATATATTTGGCCATACAAGGCATGAAGATCATAGTGATGAGATTCTGATGCTTGATGTCAGAGTCAAAAAATTAAGAAGTGATTTACAAGCTTTACAAACCACACTCAATGCCAAACAACTTACTCAGACAGTGGCCACTCTACCAACTAATCAACATATTAATGAACTCAATGCTCTGTTTGAGGATATCAGAAGACAAGTCCATGATCTTACTGCTCAAAATTCAAAATTGGCAGTTGTTGAAAATCTACAGCAAATTGTAGCTAATATCAAGCAACAGCTAGGGACCATGGAATCCAACCAAGCAAATGCTCTGTCTGTTTTTGCCACCCAGCTTCAAGAGATTGTACAACAATACAAGAAACTTGCTGTGGACATAAGAATCAAGCCAGGCCACGATGAGATTGTTAGGACTATCAATGAGCACCTTGAATCTGTAACAAGTAGATTGCTTACAGCAGAAAAAGACATAAGTGGCCTAATCGAGAATCCTAAACATACAGTAATTCTTGAATTGTACAGTATCCCCAACAAAGAATATGATTCACCATTTACACAAGGTGGCAAAATATATATGCTGTCCCCTGCACAATTTTATTACCAATTTTTTGTTGGGGGCACACTTAGACCAATCAAGATCAAATATTGGCTACAACCACAGGAACACCACTACCCTACCTTATCAATAACTAATGCTGACAACAAACCAAAAGTCACCAGTGTAGAGTTAGAGGATTTTACAGACCCCAATACATTAGAGACATCTTATGCTGAAGATGATGGTTCTCTGGAATTTAATATACAAATAGGAGACAAACTGTATTTAGAAAATCCTGTAGTATCAGCTGCTGAATACCCTATAGTTGCAATATTCTTGTTTACATACTATGTCTAGACAAATTATTGTTGATGAATTACACAGACAAGCCAGACATAATTATAAGAGACTGCCAGTGGTTACAAAAGGCATAGATGATTTATGGCAGTGTGACTTGGTTGAGATGGCAAGTGGACAGCTGAAAAACTTAGACAAGATCAACAAGGGTTACAAGTATCTACTCACTGTCATAGGCACATTTTCAAAATATGCCTGGGCTGTGCCACTCAAATCCAAGACTGGAAAATGTGTTACAGAAGCCTTCAGGACAATCATCAATCAGAGTAGAAGATCACCGCGCTATTTACAAACAGATAATGGCAAATAATTCTATAATTTGGTGTTCCAACAATTTATTAAAAGCCAGTCAATACAACATTACTCGAGTTACAGTGATCTCAAGGCCTCTATTGTAGAAAGATTCAACAAAACCCTAACAAATCATATGTATAAACAATTCACCCTTCAAGGTAATTATAAATGGCTCAGTATCCTACCAGAACTCGGTCCATTCCACAATCAACATGAAGCCCTCTGAGGTAACTTCATCTGATGAGCAAAAATTGATCAGTACTGTTTATTATCCTAGATACCAGCCAACAACAAGAAAAGCCAAATGCAAGGTAAGTGATCAAGTAAGAATCAGCAAATATAAGCACATATTCAAAAGAGGCTTTACCAGAAACTGGAGCACTGAATTATTTACAGTGGTTCAAGTTAAACCTGGGACCCTTAACACATATATAATAAAAGACCACCGAGGAGAAATTCTCAAAGGCAGGTTTTATGAAGAAGAACTCAGCAAAACTAAGCAGCCTGACACATATCTCATAGAAAAAATCATCCGCAGAAAAGGCAACAAGATACTGGTCAAATGGCTAGGACTTCCAGAACACAGCTGGATCGAGGCAGACAAAGTGATACTATGAACACCTGGGATGTTATAAAGAGACTGCCAGAGCCTGAACAGCAGATTAAGAGAAATGGAAAGCTGCTGCCTGATAATATTAGATGTCTTATTGTTGGGCCATCGGCTTGTGGTAAAACTACACTAATGATTGATAATTTTTCATTGGCACCCAACTGGTTAGACTGGAAAAACAGGCACTTGTATGTCTTCTCTAAGAGCTTGGAACAATTAAAATGTCAGCAGCTGATGAAGCTATATGATGGACTGGATATAGCCACTTTTGAACCAGATGTTAAGCCACTCCATGAATGTCTCGATAATTCTGTTGTTGTGTTTGATGACATTATACTGGATAATCAAAACAAGGTTAGAATTTTTTTTACACAGGGCCGACACAAAAACATAGATTGCTTCTACCTGGCACAGACTTTTTCTAAAATACCGAAGCAGCTGATCCGAGACAACAGCAATTTTATATGTGTGTTTCATCAAGATCATACCAACCTCAAACACATACATGATGAATATGTAGGTGGGGACTTGAGCTACAATGATTTTTCCAAGTTTTGCAGTAGGTGCTGGAACCAGGACAGCTATGGGTTTGTCACAATTGATATGACAAGGAAACCCAATAGTTGCAAATACAGAAATAAAATCAACAATTTTATAGACATTGAAACATATATAAATAACCATGAAAAGGCCAATCATTGATGATCTTAAATTAAGAGATTATCTTGTAAAATGATTTAAGGGATGGAAATCAGAGAACCGAGGAATCTATGAACAACACAAGCAAACAGAACAGCCTATTATTGATGCTATTAGTGAATTAGGTAAAAATATCAAAACTGTTACAGAGCAAAATCAAAATTTGATCACAGAGCTTGTACCTGTAGCTGCTAGGAACATATTAGATTATCCAATCACCCCACTTTCTAGTATTCATACACCTAGTCCTGTTCCTCCTCGAAGAATTGAAGCTACTCAGGATCCTATTGAATTGGGTCTTCATGCTCAAAAATATTTAAGCACACCTAAAGACAACAAAGATGAGGTTTTTGGTTTATATGCTGACACAGAGCGTGATGGTAGCATCATACATAGAATTGGCAATTTTAGAGTAACATTTATGGGAGATGATCTAATTGTATATTCAGAATCTCATCTTGGAGAAAAGGGTGCTTTTGTTAAGTACCCTGGCACACCTGGATTGTGGGAACTGATGACTAGGAAGAGACCTGGCAGCTATACAGATCAAGATTATGAGCATTACAAAGAAATATTAATAAAATCAGATGCTCTATACCAGAACAATGATCCCACACAAAAAAGAGTCAAGTCTAGCAGTGGAGCAAAATACAACAACTTAATCAAGCCCATATGGTCACAGATCAAGACAGGTAGTGGAATCAAACAATACAACACCCTGCCTAAAGAATTTGTGTAGGTTGATGATGTCAGGAAACTTGTAGATAGGTTGCTGGTGATAGCTGGGGAGGAAAATGCTGGCAACCACAATTTTTACAATGAAAAGGTTGGAATTATGGACATGATAAGCACCAAATTGTCTAATTTTATAGTGAATGACACTAAGGGCATTGGATATCTTATAAAAATTATTAATACTCTACCCCCCAAATTTTGGAATATCTCTGAGGGTCGGGGGCTGGTTAATGACATCATAAACAAGCTGCCATTTGAACTACACATACCAGGCTATCAGTATTGTGGTCCCGGTACAAAATTGGACCATAGATTAAACAGAGGTGACCCTGGTGTTAATCCTCTAGATGCTGCTTGTAGAGACCATGACATAGCATACAACACACATTCTGATCTTGATAGGCGACATGTTGCAGACAAAAAATTAGAAGAGGCTGCATTTGGTAGATTTGTAAGCAAAAATGCTTCTTTAAATGAGAGAATAGCAGCATTGGGGACCACCATAGCTATGAACACCAAACAAAAACTGGGGTGGGGGTTGTGATAAATTAAATAAATTTAAGCCTCTTAATTAAGTTATGTAAACACAAAATATGTATATAATAAACCTAGGATGAAGGCCAAGGGTGTTATGTATCAGATACCTCATGCAGGTCTTAAATCTCTTAAAACTATTGATAGCCTTCTAACCAAAAAGCAGCGCAAGAAAAAAATTCTTGTCTTGCCAAGGGCCATGGTATGAAATTATTACTTAGTACCCATCAATTAAAAAAATTACAGCAATCTAGGAAAAAAATCACATGTAGGGGGCTTCATATTTAGTATCCCGGCCATCTTAGCAGCTTTGGGGCTGTGGGGAGCTTGGCTGGGGGATCAGCTGCTATAGCAAAAACAGTAATAGATGCCAAGAAGAATAGGGCAGAATTAGATGAATTGAAGCGCCATAATCTGGCCATGGAGAAACAAGGCAAAGGTGTTAAGAGAGCCATGAATAAGTTTAAGAAAAACAAGAGCCGCTTACAAACCAAGATATTGAAGCTTTAATCGAACCACTGGTCATCAAAAATTTTTGAGGTGTGTACATGTCTGATTCTTTACCAGAACAACCACTCAACAAAGAGTGTGCCATAGTTAATTTGGATAAGAACAAAAATCAGGGCATTCACTGGATCTGTTATCTTAAATATTTAAAAGATGAGGCATTTGTTTTTTATTCATTTGGAGGTGTTCCACCTGAAAATTTAGTAAAATATCTAAAATCAACTAATTTTTATTACAATAATGCCCGTGTTCAAAATTTCAAAGATGTTAATTGTGGACATCTGTGTTTATCTGTTCTTAGATATCTGTCTCAAATAAATAAACCATCAATTGAAGATTTTCAAAAGGCCTTGTGGTATCTGAAACATCATGGGAGTATTCCATCTCACCAGCCAAAATTCAATATTGAAACCTAGATTACATGATGATATAGTGTATCCCAAAACAATAGCTCTCAGAGCATTTTATGGCATGTACTTGATCCCCAATATTACACACCACAACAACACAATTGCAGTTGGTGATCAAAAAATTGTTATCACTCCAGGGCAATATAATCTATCTACTCTAAATGCTCAGTTACCCAGAGGTATAGTGTTAACTCAAAATTCTGTCACTCACAGAGTAGAGATTGCGTCTGCTACAGAAACAGTGGATCTGGGTACTATAGGAGAGCTGTTAGGATTTGAGAACAACACAAAACTTGAACCAGCCATTAAACACACTGCTATTAATATACCTAAATTCTTAGCCATAGAGACTCTAAATATTCACTGTAATGTGGCCGAGGGTATGATCACCAAATCAAATGGCATAGGCACTCACAAACAAACTGGCATTATTGCAACATTCAAACCTAACTCTGAATTTATGGAGCCGATCATCTACACTCCATCACCAACATTACATTTTCCTGTGTGCCATAATAGAATAGATTACATTGAGTTGATGGTCACTAATGAAAAAGAAGAATTAGTTGATTTTGCTGGAGCCACAACAACTGCAATCATAGAAATTAATATTTAAATAAAAATACATACAAAAAAAATGGAAAATATCGAGAGTTATGAGCTACAGTCATTCCCCCCAAACAGGAGGACCTTTGCAAATTTAAATCAACCCAACACAAAGATTGAGGTTGATCTTGATGTAGGAGATGGCTTTATACACCCCCACAGAGCAGATCTATATATCAAATTTGATGTTGTAAAGCTCGATGGTACAGATTATCCTGCAAATTCAAATATAAGATTGGTAGACAATTTTGTGCCACATCTGTTCTCTGAAATTGAGATCAGAAAACATGGTGTTGTTATAAACAGAGTAGATTACCCTGGCATTACCTCTACAGCTTTATCCACACTAAAATTATCCAAAACCGAGGCATCATACTACAAAATAGGTGGATTTGAGGCTGGTGATAAAATAATATCTAAGAGCCATACAGTATTGTTTCCTGTGCGCCTGTTGCCAGGATTCTTCTCAGATTACAAAGATATTATGTGGAAGGGTGGTTTAAGAATTACATTTAGAAGAGCTGCCAATGATAATAATGCTTTGATGAGGTACAGTTCATTAAACTCTACAGGGGAAGCTCTGCCTAATACCCTACCTGATGAGGGCAAGTGCCTTATTCAGACTATGAAGCTAAGAATGCCACTTGTTGAATATGAAGCTAGTTATGCTCTTAAATACAAAGCAGATATCCTAAAAAATCCACAGGTGCCTTTACAATTTTATACATATCAATGTGTGCAGAAGCCTGCCACTGGTAGCTATTATGAATTTGATGCTACAAACTCATTCTCCAGTATACAATATGACATGCCAGATTTTGTGGTGGTACTGTTTCAGACTGGAAGACACAATAATCAGGAAAAAAATTCAAGTAAATTTGATAACTGCAACATCAAAAACATATATCTTAAAAATGGCAGAAATGAGGTGTCTCCTAGAGAAAATTATAATTTAAACATGTCCAAGGATGATTTCCTTAAATTATATGAAGCATTTACAGCATACAAAAGGGTCACAACCGGGAATACTGACATGTATTACACACCAGATGAATTCAAAGCACAGAGACCCATGTTTGTCATCAACACCTCAAAAAGGAAACAAGTTGTGGTTAATGACAGGACAAACATTAAAATTATCTGTGAATTCCATGATACACTCCCTGATGACACCATATGTAGTGTTATTCTTATAGGTGAAAAATCATATGTTTATGATGTTAGAAATGAGAGAGTCACAGAGCAATTCTAGAAAGCCTCTGCATATTGCATTGTCTTAGTACTAGATAAACAAGTTGGGCCTGTTGCCCAATTAAAATATTCGGGTTAACATATTAATACTCTGAACTGACTGTCAAGTATTACACTAGAGGCAATAAGCTCATATGAGCATTTTTGGCCTAGTTTTAAGTGTGGCCATAACAATATCAAGAGGGGCATATTTTTGACAAGCTTATGGACATCAATCTAACAGATGTAGCTTTTGCACACATGGCCAGATCAATCTGTTGAGGCTTCTTCATTTGTACACTAGAATTTGGGATTCTTGGGATTTTGACAGAGTAGCACACTGTAAGCAATAAGATCATATGGACAACTTAACATAATTTTAAGTGTAGCCAAATCTGTCTGTTGAGGGTTCTTCATTTGTACACTAGAATTCAGGATTCTTGGGATTGACAGCATAGAACACTTGGGGCAATTGACCCTTTATGGGCATCTTGACATAGTTTTAAGTGTAGCCAAATCGGGCTGTTTGATCATATGGCTCTTCATTTGTATGATTTTTGTCCTCATCCAATAGTATTTTACACTACTGATGAGGGCCCTTGTAGATGATAAAATATACTGTCCTTTTATTCGCTTAGTTTTGAGAATCACTTCCCATACAATTATTGCCTTCTTGAGAGTCCAATGGCCCTGTCTAGCTACAACAATTCCATCTAACGTTTCGTTTCTACGTAGTTTCTACTTGCTAAAAGTGCCTTTTATATCGCCCCAGGGCGTTGTCTACTCGGCTGCTTCGTGACCGAAGTTCACGTGTACAAAGTTTGAGGATTCACATTTTCCGATTTTGCGTGGTGCTGCTGCTACGAGCGAACACAAGGGAAAAAACCTTGGACGAAAAGTTCCCGCGCAGCTTCCCTTCTACTCTTCAGCTCGGCCCATAAGAAAGAACGGTCAACTCTCACCCTCCCCTCTACGCGGTAGTACAGTGCACAGGGGTCGCGGGTCTGCACAGGTTTCTTTCCTTGTGGTTCAGTTCGCCTTATCAAGGTCGTGCAGCAAGCAATTATTTTTCGTCTCCCGATAGGAAAAAGTTTGCCTCTCGCTTACGTGGATGAACGCGTAGCACAGATGATTCCTTGGTTGGTCCTTTATGTTTCGTCCTTCAGCAACTTAATCTAAGCACGAATCATTCTCATCGCCAAACATACTGTACTTTTTTTAGTTGATGTAACACATGTAAACTGAAAGAGAGAGAGAGAGAAAGATATACATAAATGTTCTCTTACAACAAACGTTTGTTTTCCTATCGTATAAAGTGAACGCACATGTTAAAATTCATCTTGCATAGATAATCAAATTAGAACAAATCCACGTAAAGTGATTTAGTATGCAGAAAATAAATATATTTGTGATAAATACATAGTTAATCAGTAAATTGACATCCAAAAGGAAAATACGTATTATAATTTAATGACTTTCAAAATGTCAAAATACTGTAATGTTACTATGCTGCCGATCACAATTATGAGGCTTCTTCGAACACGCCTTCGATAACGGTATTTGCTATTCGTAACGGATATGTATATCACTTTTTTTAAACAGACTTTTGTGGAGGAAAAGAACTGTAACGTTACAAAAGTAACGAGCACAATTATACGAGAGACCTATGGTATTCTCTCCGGAACACGGCATCGGACACGGTATTGCACATCGGAACGTCTGTATGATACCAGCTATCAATAACGTTGTTGCTTTGAAGCAAGGAGTGTAACGTTTTTACAGTCGTGACCTCAATTAAGTTACTGGTTAATTGTAACGTTACTATCACTTTCCACATACACTAAAGTTACTAGTCAATACATGACGAACTTGTTTCTTACCCTGTAACGTTACTGGTTGCCGGCAATGGATGTAACGTTAAAGCGTCACCTAACGACCTACTGATTTACAGATCAGTTATGGTTCGGTACCGTTATGCACACCTGTAACGTAATGTTCATATACCTGAGGTAACGTTTCTGTTCAAGAAAACAGTTATTCTGTTTCTGGTTGTAACGTAACGGAAACCGTAATTGAAAATACCGTACCATTTCGTTACGTTACGACTCCCTGATCTGAATGTTTGCAGTAGCGGCGATTGGGTGTCAGAATTTGAGGGGCAGGGTCAATATACTGTTTCTTGGCAGAAAAGGCTTAGCATAAAGAGGCCACAGTGCGGGGGCAAAATGTGGAGGGGAGTTCTGCATCCTCCACTTCCCGCTCCTTCTAATCGCCGCCACTGAATGTTTGGATTAAAATGAACGTCTTATTAGGAATGATTTAAAACACACACGGAAAACCAACTATTTGTTCATTGTCCATGAACTATTCCTAGGCTAATGAAAGGCTATTTTGACAAAATATCACTCATAAGTAATAAACAAGTAAGATTGAAAAATCTGTTCAGAATTGAAGAGATTATTATCTAAGTTGCTATTCGTTTTCTGAACTGTGATGTTACTAATGCGGGAGAAGCAATACACGTATGGTTACATGAACGTATTTTCTGAGGTAACAAAATGATTTAGGACACAAGGAATTCATCGAAGTTGATCACCGTACCAGTAATAATTCATCTATTTTTCATAGATGTCTTGGGTTGTATGGCGTGCGTGATCATTTCGAACACACTAGAATGTCAACCTCTATCCTGTGCAGCATACCCTGGAAACGTTTTTCTTTCAGGGCAACGAGTGCCTGGCGCCTGGAACAACTGTCAAATTAATAATTTATGTGGGTTTGTATTTTGAGTGTCAGAATGTGTTTGATTACTTTCATCTAATCACCATTGAACCTTATCGTCGTCATTATCAAAATTAGCAGAAAAATGACTTAAAATAAAACAAATCAACCACACCTTACTCTTTTCCAAAAGTGGAGTTTCATTAGTTCATACCACTTCGAAAGTTGAGGTGGTAGTTTCAATTTCACAGTGTTTCATTGTTGGATCAAGGCAGCTAACTCGGTGAACAATAACGTTGTTTCCGAAGGTCTCAAATAATTGTCTCTGGCAATACACGCTTGCTCTTAAATGAACGCATATACGGTGGTGATAAAATGACACGTTTGGTGCGAATTATTTCTGTATATTTTCCCCCCAATGGCATAACGCTGTCGTTATAATAGAGAGGTCCTGTGTTCGACTCCCCCCCCCCTCTCGTGGAAACACAATGCACACTGGTTCGGACTACACGTTAAACTGTAGGTTTGGTCCCGATTAGCCTATCTGAGCATAAAAGTGGGCTTAAAAACAAACTAACAAAATCGTCTTCTATATACTTCGTGACATAACTTTTTTTTCTTTACTTCAGCTGCATCTACAGATTCTGTTGACATTTTCGGCTGATTCATGTGGCAAAATTTATGTGTGGAACGAGGATTTCTAAATAGCTTAAGCCAACTCATTAACAATGAATAATTACAGCTTTTCTGATACTTAAAATTTATTCACTTCGGTATTGTAGTGATTATTGTGATTCCGTCTTATTAGTAGAACGAATATAAAGTTGATATTTCGCATACCATATTGATATTTGAAGATGACAGGTATATAAAAATTGTAATGAAATGAAAAAGGGACACTTCTGGAATTTCAATGCAGAGCTAATTAAAACTATATTATACTCTGTAGCATACTTAAACCGGAAGGTTTATGGATGCAGCAACACAAGCCTTCCATGCATCCCTATCCGGAGCAAGATTAATCCAAATCTTTCTCATCCTTACCGATTTATTTTAGGTCCATCTCAACATTATGCCTTCATCTTCGTCTTAGTCTTCCTACTGGTTTCTTACCATCAGGTTTTCCAACAAGAATCCTGTAAAGTATTCTTTCCTCTGCCATTCGTGTCACATGGCCTGTCCAACTAAGTCTTCTTGATTAAATTATTCTAATAATAATTAAAAAGTCGAAATAATTTATTGTGTTGCTGGAGGAAGTAACGCTAAGATGATGTTTTGATTTCCTTATTTGGAGATTATTTTAACCATACTCGTTCCGAGATTTATATGCGTATGTGGAGGCCTGGAGCTTACAGCACCAAGACCTCACTCCAATCCCCTCTACACAGTTTCAGTTGTACCTTCTCGCCAAGTTACATGGTGTGGTTTGCTATTATATTTTTACCACATCCAAAGTACCTAATTTTTTAAAATTATGTGGTACTTTTCAAAGCATTCTTTCCCAGTGAAGGCCTGGAGTTGCAGTTCTCAAATTCACCCAAAATTCTGATCTAATCTTGATCATACCCTGAATAATTTTGAGCCTCCTAAGCCTACTAGCTGCTTTTAATCATAGAAGTATTAATTTGATATGAGCTTTTTGTTTCAATAGCTCTAGTAATTACTTTGACTTTCTAATGACAAAATTGGCTTTTTATGGGTTGATAATATGTCAGCATTTCTAGCATAGATAATATTCACAAGTAAAATATACATGTCATGAACACCAGAATACACTTATATATTGAATCATTCATATATCCCCAAGAATATGTACTTATTGAATTTGATTGGGTGGGCAATCGGGTGGGCACAGGAATTTTTGGTTGGGCGCTTGCCCACCCGTGTCCACCCCTGTCGCCGTCCCTGCAGTGGAATGAGTGTAAGAAGCCTGTGTCAGAAGACCAATCAAATCAATAAACAGATCATGTAGGGTGCTTGGATTTCCTCAACTGACAATTTGTTGTTTTCTCAGAAGCTACTCTCACTGGGACAATAAGAATTACAGATGGTGCACACCCTCCCACTCAATGTAATATTGCCAGCTTTGCAAAATGCAAGAGGTGCAAGATTTTCTTAATGGAAATGTTCCATATCATTAGATCGACTGTCTTTTATCCAAGATCTCCAGACTTCACACCAATCACTTTCTTCCTTTGTGAATGACTTAGTGCTTGTCCCACCCGTCGGTGATAAGTTAGAGGATGTAGAAATGAAGCCATCATACAATTTGATAATGGAGAAAGAATGATCTGAATTTGACAATCATGGCATATGCAAATTACTTGTAAATGTCATCATAAGTAAATTCTCTGAATTTGGTACCTCTTTTCACTAAAATTATTACAAACTTATGACCATAGGGTGTGTAATACATGTAAATTCCGCCATTGTGTGAGGGCGCACTGCCAAGTGGCAACAGCTGACCGGTGGGGTCGAGTGATTCACGTCAGACACTTCCTGTACAAACTGTGAGCGGTGCACGATGTTTGTGTGCAATCCGTGTTTCGAAGTGGGCTGCCTGTTAGTACTCGTAAAGATGTAGTATTCGTGTACTATGTTTGCTTTTTATTTCATTTTGTGAAATAAATCTGTTGTTCAGCATATGGGCTTTCTGTGCAGTGTGGTGATAAGTGGCACCCAAGCAGGGACCGAATATCAGACCGCACAACGAAACGCAAAGTTTTTGACCGTTAAGTTACGAATTGTGCTGCGAAGGTATAAGTTGATTGGATTACGAATGTAAGCAGTTGTTCCGTGCCATGTACTGTGATGGTTGCGAATGTTGGAGAAGGTCTTTGATTGACAGCTACATGCGTTTAGTGGAAAAGGATAAGTAGGTCACTTGTTACAGCAAAATGCCGGCAAAACAAGACATGGAACAGTGGTTCAAGGAGTTGGAATCTCGACAAGGAGACGTATTGCAACAGCAGTTGTCTACGTTTAGATCCCAGATCACTGTCTTGCAAGAGAACATCGCGGCGAGGGATGAAAAGATGGATTCTCAGCTGTCGTCGTTGGGTTCAAAGTTTTCTGAAGTAGATAAAGTGTTACAAGGAAATTACTGTTAGTAGAAGACTGTGTTGCTAACGTGAAGGAGAAAATTGCCAATGTGGAAAGGAGTGTTACGCATGTTGACGAAAACGTGTCTAGAAAACTAGATCAATTTGAATCTAACTTTAACGACGAATTTGTTCGCCTTGAAGCGAAGGTTGAAAAAGGAGTTACTGATTTGTGTGTTCAAACTCGTGAGTCTTTAACTGATGTAAAGAATAATTTTGAGTCATTTCGTAATCAGTTAGAAACAAAAATTGATGAGGTTACAAAAAACTGCTCCGATCAAAATAACATGTTACAAGAAAGGTTGAATGAACACGTGAAACAGAATGATCTTGAACTCCGAGAAATAAAGTCCATTATCGGTACTGACCAAACTAGGTACGAAACTGTAGTTACTAAAATAGGTGAACAGAATGCTAGTATTGTTCAGTTACAAGAAGAATTCTCAGAACTTTCAACGAAGACAGGTCAAACAATACATGACCTGAATGAAAGCGTTCATTTAGTATCAAATAAAATTGCAGGATGTGAAATTACATATAAGGGTTGTGTTCAACAAGTAACTGACATTGCGTCAAAAGTAGAAATAGTAGAAAATAAATTTGTTCACTTTGATTGCACAGTGCAACAAATTTGAACTTTGTGTCTTGCCGCGAGATGAAAGAAGGTGTTCTTCACTAAATCAAATACCCTGATTACGAAAATGAATCAGAAATGTTACATCACGTACCATTTTTTCTGGGAAAGATATGCCACATGTACCACTTAGCCTATATTTCATATAGTTAGCAATATATTGTAATTCATGAAAAACAAAGTAGCAACTTTCGCGACACTTGGAAACTACTCCATTACAGTACAGGAGGATCCTATAGCTGGTTTAAATACTAGATCATGGACCAAAATTAATTGTTTAATTACAAAACATAAAAAAAAGGTACGAGAAAGGTGCAAAAAGCTTCAAATGTACCTAGAAGTTAGAAACGTGTCCTGGAAACTTTCCGTTTATGGGTGGATGGTAAAACTTCTTGTAGGAGTGTCCAGCAGTAATCTGCCAAATGGTTTGGTGACCACCTTCCCATATATCGTCTTTCCATGTCAGCGATATCTTTGTGAAATCGCTCACCATGTTGGTCACTCATATCTCCGAGATTAGGCGGGAAAAGATCCAAATGAGAATGCAGGAAATGTATTTTGAAAGACATGTTGCACCCCATAGCCTTGTAACAGTCCAGCATGTGTTCCGTTAGTTCCCTGTAATTGTCAGACCTGACGTTACCCAAGAAATTGTTGCATACATCTTTGAAGACAAGACAAGCTGCATTCTATGTATCTGTCAGCAACTCTTCAAAGGTTATGTCTTTCATCAAGCCAGGAATCTGGGGCACATTGAAAATACCTTCTTTAATTTTTCAGTACTAGTCGCAGGGAATTTGGACAGTAAAAATTGAAAACCCCTGCCAACTTTGTCCATTGCTTTCACAAAAGTCTTCATGAAGCCCAATTTCAGATGGAGCGGTGGTAACAGCACACTGTCTTTGTCAACAAGGGGTTCGTGCGACACATTTTTTTCACCCGGATTGAAGCTTTCAATAGCCACTATTTTACTGGATAATGGTCTTTCCTTGCCCTACTGTCCCAGTGACACAAAAAACAGCAATATTTTGTGTAACCAGTCTGCATTCCCAGCAAAAGCCCCAGAACTTTCTGATCACCACAGATTTTCCATTTGTGGCTCGAATAGCCAATATACTTCAGAAGTAGTCTCATGTTCTCGTAGGTTTCTTTTAACTGAACGGAATGGGTCACTAGTATCGAAAAGTTCTCGTTAAGCAAGAGAACAGCTTTGAGGCTAGTTTTTGAGGAATCTATGAATAGGCGCCATTTTTTCCGGATTGTGAATCATTCCAAATTCTGTAAGCAGCCCATTTATGTCATTACAATATACCAGACTCTCTGCCATTGAGAAAAATGTGGAACGACCAAGCTGTCGTTTACGGAATGATATACTAGTGTTTGGTTGTGGCAGGCTTTTTTTTGAAGACGAGACCCAAGTGATTCTGCTTCCCTTTTTGAAATATTTAGATCTCTTACAAGATCGTTCAATTCTACCTTTGACAATGGCTGTGGTTGGGGCTGTAAAGTAGATGACATGTAATCAAGATCTTCGTGATCACTACCGTCGTCTGTTTCATCTTCCAGTGTCCATTCCACTGGTTGTTTTGGAACCGGGAGAGAATCAGAATGCAGAACTGGGAGCATTGCAGATTCCAAATTTGGATATGAAATTGTCTGTTTTGATTTACTTGAGATTCCTGTTACTTTCGTTAAACAAAAGTAGCAATCCGTTATGTGGTCTCTAGGTTTCTTGCAAAACTGGTTCCATGCAACCAACCTCTTAAATAGCGGGAGCAACGTGAGAAACAGTTCTGTGGTGCCAAACACTTACCCTCACCTACCTTTAATTCAAAATACAATTCGTACGCCATTTTGACGAGCGAAAAATGGATGTCTTTGGGACTTCGTCGTAATCTCACCACACACACAACAGAAAAAGTTTGGTGAATTAACACACATCCTAGACATCGCTGAACACAAGAAACACGCAAACACGCATAAACAGTATTCTTCACATTAGGGGATTTGCAAAACACACACGGCAGGCGCAGACACTGCTTGATCCCACTAGCAACTGCCTGATGCAAATAACTGCAAGTCCACTATACCTGACTATACCTCAGCCAAGTAGCTATCTATCCTCCCATCCCTCTCCACCCCTTCTCCTATGCAATGTCGAGCCCTAGTAACAGGCTGGATTGATAAGCGCCGCGACAACAATAACATGCAGTCGTGCGCTGATAAAATTGCGTTTCCAGAGAAAAGTTTAGGTGATAGTGAAAAAAAGTTTTCACCATCGTCATCAGGGCACTAAATTCCATAGGAATCACATGTTTTTGTTCTGCGGCAATTTTCATTGTCGCACAGTGTTATCAGTTAAGATGTATTTCGAGAGACTTTAGAGCATTGCAGGTCATTGCTCAGCAACAAACTAACAAAAGTCAAGTGCAAAGCACCAGTAAACTTAGTGATTTAAATAAAAATCCTACTAGTATTGCTAGTCATGTACGTTTTTCAAGATCTAGTCAAATAGATGAGAGATATCCAGTAGAAAAATGTTGCAATGTTATATTTAGAAAGAAAACTACTAGTACAAAGTATACTTCTAGTTCTGATACTGAAAGCTCAATGGAGTATAAGAAAAAGAGGATATAGACTTAGTCATTCTTTAAGAACAAGTGGAAATGGTGTTAACAAAAAAAATCTAGTTTTAATAAAGATAGAAAAGGTTATGTATCTAGTGAAACTGAATATGAAATTAATAGAAGGTTCAAGAAAAAGCATGGTGTATTAAGATACTCTGATATAGGAAAGTTGGCAAATTTCAATGCCACAAAGACAGATTACTTGGCGTCTCAGTTTTTAAAAGAAATTGAAGATAGTTTTGTAATGTCAGACATTCCAATTAAACATTACATGGTTCTTAAGGATGTTGCAAAACATGGTTTGATCAAATCAAAGAGTTGATAGATGATTATGAAACTTTTAAAGCATTGTTTCTAAATGTGTTTGAAAGTCCATCATGGAAGAGTACTTGTTTAACAAATGTACTATGTAAGAAATTTTCCAAGGAGAGTAAACAAAGATTGTTTGGTTATTTCTGGTCACAGATAAATGTGTTAAATGTAGTTTAACCTGAAATGAGTTATCAGCAAAAACTTATACTCATTGCTCATCAGATGCCAATGGAAGTGAAAGAAACTATACTTAATCAGCCCAATATCTCACTGGGAATTGCAGCTGAATTGGTTTCAAGACATGAAGCTCTTTATAATTCCTATGATGTAGATTCAAAGCCATCCAGTAGGTTTGTTAGGCAAGTAAATGTAAGAAAGTTTGATAGTAATGTTGAACCAAATACATCCAGAAATGTAAATAATAGTGCAAGAAATGTTGGTAACAACAATCGTGATAGATTTAATTCCTATAGAAGGTATAACAACAATACAGATTATCTATCTGGAAAAAATACTGTAAGCAATAGATCTCTGAATAATTTCAATGATTACCAAGGAGGTTACAGAAATGAAAATTACAGTAGATTTAATGATAGAAATAGATATAATTCATAGAATAGGTTTAATCAGAGGAAGCCTCTGATGCGAACAAGTAGTACAAATACTGAATTTGAAGAAAATACTGGTGTAGTACATGCAGTAAATTTTCCAAATAGGAATAATAGTAGTGGTGTAAGAGAAAATTCTTCTTTGAGAGCTGAAGCCTTTACATTTTTGCCTCATGAAAGTTTAAACTGAATTGTCAGCCTATTAATATGGTGACACAGGGTACAATAGGAGAAGATAATGCTGTTGTGTCATACCAACATAAGATACAAGATTTTGACAATACTGATGTAACTTTATTGAAAACTACTAACATAGATTCAGAGTATAGACCTAAGCTTAACCCTTATGTACATATTTGCCAAGTAGATGTTGACTTTTTTAATGACTTGATGATAGAAGAAGATAAATTCAGTACAAAAAACATAAATTTGCTATAAATGTTAGGCAAAAAATTAAAGGTACTTGCTTTATTAATTGTGAAATTAATGGTTTAGATTATAAATACCTCGTAGACTCGGGTAGTGAACTCTCGTTACTCTCTGAAGATAAATGGAAAGAGATTACACAAGAAGTTCCATGACAAATTTTACAACCAGTAACAGATTAGTAACTTGTAGATTATTCTGGCAACAAACAACAAAAGGTATTAGGCAAGTTCATTGTCAATCTAAGTTTTGATGGAGAAGATATTTTAATAGAATATGTAGTGGTAAAGAACATAAATGTTGGATTTTTGTTAGGTTTAGACTTCTTATACAGTATAAGAGCCCATATTGATTTTTCATGTAATGAATTGTTATTCAAGACTGCTCAAGGTAATAAGTTGATTAATCTGTCACCATGTGTATCTGAAGTAGTAGATGGTATATTTCAAGAATGTTTGAATGTTGGATTAAATAAAATTGTATCAGAAATGGTTGCCAATACTAAAGATTTGAGAAACAAGGTAGATAAGGCAGAAATCTTGTCAATAGAAGAAAAGGAGCAATTGTTTAATTTGGTTGTAGAGTTTCAAGATTTATTTGATGAAAAACCAGGTGCGTGTAATGTATATGAACATAACATTGAACTAGATACTCAAGAACCATTAGTAAGTAAGCCTTACCCTATTCCTTACCAACATAGAAAGGATGTGAGAGATATTATTGAAAAATTGTTAGAATGGGATATAATTGAAATTTTCTGAATCTCCATATTTAAATCAATTAGTTGTATCTAAATCTTCTGGAGGTATAAGAGTGTGTACAGACTTTAGGCTTTTAAACTTACATAAAAAACACAGCCAATTACGTCCAATAAATATTGAACTTGCTTTAAGAGGATTTAAGAATAAACCTTATGATTCAGTCATAGACATGCCCGTTGGATTTCATCAGATACATCTTACAGAAAAGTCTAGGCCTTACACAGCGTTTGCTTTTGAAGGAAAACAATTTCAATTCAAGAGATTGGATTTTTGTACATGTAACGGTGTCCAAGCTTTTACAATGGCTATGTCTAAATTTGTAGGTAACACTTCAAGTGACTCTGTTATCACATACAGGGTGATTCTAAAGGTATAGTACAAACGAAAACCACAGACACCTCCCATGAAATAGAGACGAAAGTTCCCCTTCCACTTTGCCGAGAGATGCCTCCGTGAGGAGCTAGACAACGCCGAAAACGTGTGAAAATGAACATCACACCTCTGTACAGCCAGTACCAGTGAAGATAGAAAGGCGGAACAAACGAAGTCAAAAGGAACACCAAAGTCGGCAGTAGTGTAATTGGGGCGGTTCAAAGTAGTACTTTGTAGGTATCTCTTTTTTTTATCAATTGAATATCAGTTTTTGACATACTTTGACAATTTTTGTCGATGTTTTAGCGTTCAGCGATGTTTTAGTACAAATTTTCACTGCACCACTTTTTTCCCCACTCGTACTTGGTAGGTATATCACGATCTTACGTGATATAACTTAACCTATTTTTTTTTCTTACGATTTTTTTAATTTTTTTTACGATCCTAAGTGATATAACTTAACCTATCATTTTTTTTTATTTACGCACCGAACTAACCTACAAGGGATTCTGTTTGTTTTAATATTTCAGTATTTTAAGGTTTTCACAAATTTTATATAACCTAAAATGTGTTGGATGTTGAATTTTTTTTTTTTAGTACGTGACAATTTTTGTTACGAATATTTTAAAACTGTTCCGTCACCCTCTCGTTCTTCACGTCGTACGCGAAGGACTTCTCGGCGACCAGGATGACGCTGCATAGAGTATCGGTAGGCAAGGCTTCGTGGAACTCGCAGACGACCTTGATGTTGGTGCGATCGTTGACCACCACCTGCTTCCGCTTTGTCGTGTCGATGACGGTCATGGGTCTGCGTGTTTTGAATTCGCTGGGCGTGTAGTACATGTCCTCGCTTCCCTCGGTCACGCGCTTGTAAGCCGTGTAAGCTTCGTAAAGTTTTAGGTAATTGTCTTTGGTCATGTCGAGGTTGTAATTCTCGCGCGGGAACACTTCGTTGCGTCCATTCTTGAGATAAACGTTTTTGATCTTGCAGTCGTCGAACCTGCTGGAATCTTTTTTCTGGTTGTTATCGCGGCCGGTCTGAAAGAGCACTACGACGAAATCTGGCATGTCGAACTGTATGTTGTTGAACTGAGTCGTGACGTCGAATTCCATGTGACTTCCCGACGCTATCTTCTGTACGCACTGGTAACCGTGAAAGTGAATCGGCACCTGCGGACTTTTCAAGATCTCCGCTTTGTACTTGAGGGCGTAGTTCGTTTCGTATTCCACGATCGGCATTCTCAACTCCATGCTCCGGATGACGCACTTGGCAGCTTCGGGTAAAGTGTTGGCTATCGGCGTGCCGTCGGCGTTTAAGTTTGTGTATCGCATCAGTGCGTCGTTGTCGTTGGCCGCTCTTCGAAACGTGACTCTCAGTCCTCCCTTCCACATGATCTCCTTGTAGTCCGAGAAGAAACCGGGCAGCAGACGCATGGGAAAGAGCACCGTGTGACTTCTCGTCGATATTTTGGTCCCCGCTTCCAATCCTCCCGCTTGGTAGTACGCTGCGTCCGTTTTGGATAATTTCAATGTTCCCACTGCCGTCGACGTGATGCCTGGATAATCGATTCTGTCGATGACGGTGTTGTGTTTCCTCACCTCCACCTGCGAGAACAGGTGAGGCACGAAGTTGTCCACGAGTTTCAAATTGGCATTGGGCGGAAAGGCTTCTCCGCTTTCCTTCTTCACCACGTCGAATTGAAGGTAAATTTCCGCTCTGTGAGGATGAACGAACCCGTCGCCTACGTCCACATCGTATTCGATCTCCCTGTTCGCTTCGTTGAGATTGGCGAACGTGCGACGGTTCGGAGGAAAAGATTGCAACTCGTAACTTTCGATTTGCTCCATTTTCACTATGTGTGTTATTTATTATACGTTGATCTCCAGGACGGCCGTCGTCGTTGCACCTGCGAAATCCACCACGTCGCCTTTCTCGTTCGTCACCACCAACTCTATGTTGTCTATGCGGTTGCGACATACTGGAAAATAGATCGGCGAAGAGGGTGTGTAGATGATCGGTTCCATGAATTCGGAACTGGGTTTGAACGTGGCTATGATTCCCGTCTGCTTGTGACTTCCTAACAATCCGTCCGAGGATTTCGTGATCATGCCTTCCGCCACGTTGCAGTGTACGTTCAAAGTCTCGATGGCCAAGAATTTAGGAATGTTGGTTGCTACGTGCTTGATGCCAGCTTCGAGTTTTGTGTCGTTCTCGAAACCTAAAAGTTCTCCTATGGTGCCCAGGTCCACCGTCTCCGTCGCGGATAGGATTTCCACTCTGTGAGTGACCGAATTTTGAGAAAGGTACATGCCTTTGGGTAATTGAGCTTGCAATGTAGAAAGATTGTATTGGCCTGGCGGGACGACGATATTTTCGCTTCCGACGCTAATTTTGTTGTTGTGCTGCGTGACGTTAGGTATGAGGTACATGCTGTAGAATGCACGCAGAGCTACGGATTTAGGATAGACGATGTCGTCGTGCAGCGTGAGTTTCAAGATCGAAGATTCGCTCGTGAGATGGAACACGCCCATCGTGATGCTTTAGATTCCACAATGCTTTCTGGAAATCTTCCACCGATGGCTTATTTATTTTAGAGAGAAACGCGAGCATGGAGAGACAGAGATGACCGCAGTTCACGTCTCCGAAATCTTGAATGCGTTCGTCGTTGTAGTATATAGAGGTTTTGTTCGTTTTCAGATAATGAACTAAATTTGTAGGTGGAACACCTCCGAAAGAATCGAAAACGAATGCTTTATCATTTTTGCTGTAACATATCCAATGCGTGCCTGGATTTTCTTGACTGTCCAAGTTGACTGCACCACATTCTCTTCTTTTAACGGTTGAAGGTAACGAGTCGGACATGAAAACTCCTCTGAAGTGTTTGATTCGTAATGGTTCGATCAGAGATTCAATGTCTCGGTTGGTGAGTGCTGCGGTTTCTTTTTTTAAAACTTTTTCATCACGCCCTTCCCCCCTTTCTTCTCCATGGCCAGGTTGTGACGTTTCTGTTCTTCCAACTCGGCCTTGTTCTTCTTCGAGTCGATGACGGTTTTCGCGATGGCGGCGCTACCCCCAGCCAAACTTCCAACGGCCCCCAATGCTGCCAGGATGGCCGGGATGCTGAATATGAAACCTCCGATCTTTTGCTGTTTCCGCGAACGCTGCAACCGTCTCAATTGAGGTGTGCTGAGAAGTAATTTCATTCCGTGTCCTTTGGTCAAGCAAGAACGTTTCTTCTCGCGTTGTTTCTTGGTGAGTAACCCATCGAGGGCACCCAGCGTTTTTAGATTCGAATATGGTATCTGGTACACGACACCCTTGGGCTTCATGTTGATGCTCTATATGTTATTTTTTCACGGTATGTTATTTATATATATAAATGTTCTGAGATTTTTTTGTTTCCCTCTCGTGTAACTTTTTTTTTTCAAGGTATGTTATTTATATATATATGTTCCGAGATTTTTTTGTTTCCCTCTCTCGTGTAATTTTTTTTTCAAGGTATGTTATTTATATATATGTATGTTCCGAGATTTTTTTTCCCTCTCTCGTGTAATTTTTTTTTTCAAGGTATGTTATTTTATATACTCCGCACAGCCGTTACACAAATTCTATTACGTGCTTCGTTTTCTTACCAAGAAGTTCCTTTGTCCCCTTGTACACGATTCGAGTTTTGTTCTCGATTAAAATAGATAGCTTCTCGTCGGATAACATGTTAGCATATCGATCTGGTAAAAATAGACTGTATTGTCCGTCGAGCAACAGACGCACCTTGGGACCATACTGGCTAGAAACAATTGAACCGGAAGTTATCGTGTAAGGTTTGCCGACTTCCAATTCCTGAATTTTTACATACTCTACTGACAAATTTAGCATTTGTTTTAATGCTTGGAGGTCACTCATTTTTTCAGTCGTCATATCGAAGAGAAATTCAGAGTGTTAGAGAATTTTAATTTTTTCACAATGTGTTATTTATATATACCGAAGATTTTTTTTTGATCTCGTAGATTTTTTTTTCACGATGTGTTATTTAAATATCAAGGTTTTTCTTACTTGTACATTTTTTTTGGCACGTACATTTTTTTGTCTTGTACATTTTTTTTGACACGTATATTTTTTCTCATATATTTTTTTTTGACGTACATTTTTTTGGACACGTACATTTTTTTTTCGTTGCACATTTTTTTGACAACTTTTTTTTTGTCATATTTTTTTTGAGACGTACAATTTTTTTGACACGTATATTTTTTTTTTACACCTACATTTTTTTCACATTTTTTTTTGTCAGGTACATTTTTTTTAACACGTACTTTTTTTCTTGCACATTTTTTGACAACTTTTTTTTTACGACAATTTTTTTTTGACGATAAAAAATTTTTACGATAAGGCAACTTTTTTTTCTGACGGTGATAATTTTTCCATGTCAACTTTTCTTGACGAGACAAATTTTTTTTGACGATAAAAAATTTTTACGATAAGGCAACTTTTTTTCTGACGGTGATAATTTTTCCACGTCCTTTTTTTTTGGCGACAAATTTTTTTGACGATAAAAAATTTTTACGATAAGGCAACTTTTTTTTCTGACGGTGATAATTTTTCCACGTCAACTTTTTTTTTGAAGAGAAATTTTTTTGGCGAAAAAATTTTTTACGATAAGACAACTTTTTTCTGACGATGATAATTTTTCCACGTCAACTTTTTTTGACGAGCCAAATTTTTTTTTGACGATAAAAAATTTTTACGATAAGGCAACTTTTTTTCTGACGGTGATAATTTTTCCGTCAACTTTTTTTGGCGTGACAAATTTTTTTTTGACGATAAAAAATTTTTACGATAAGGCAACTTTTTTTTCTGACGATGTCCACGTCAACTTTTTTTTTGACGAGACAAATTTTTTTTGACGATGAAAAAATTTTCCATTGCAATTTTTTTTTGACATGTACATTTTTTTTTACGTATATTTTTTTCTCATATTTTTTTGACACGTACATTTTTTTTACATGTATATTTTTTTTCACGATTTGTATCGAAGATTTTTTTTGTGTGTGTGCGTTAGAGGAAGAAATTTCGTGCTTCGGAAAACGCGATCATGTGCGTGATGATATCTTCGGTCTCCTGTTTAGACTGGTGCCAATCATCCGTGTATCGTCTTCTCCCCTGCCTCGCCTCGTGCAGTTCGTCCATTCTCTCGTTTAATTTTTCCCCTGCGGCCGAAAGAAGAGTGTCGAGATCACCGCACCTCATTCCACTGATCTCCCGAAGATAATTCTTGATAAGCATTTCACAAGGGATACGAAATTTCGGCGTTGTTCTTGCTATGTTTAAAAGTTTCCCTACATCCCCACAATCTCCGTTTACTGCGTGTTTGAATATCATGCATAGCAGTTCGGGCGGTAAGTCGGTTATACAAGACATGTTGTTGTTATAATTTTTTTTTACTGTATGTTATTTATATACCCCACCCAAATTTTTGCTTCGTGTTCATGGCGATGATGGTACCTAATGCAGCGACCCGTTCACCTAGTGAGGCGTCTCTGCTGACGAATCTTTCGAAAGCTGCGTGCTCTAACTTTCTGTCTGCTTCGTGACGTGCATCCAGATCCGTCTGCGTGGTGTTGTAGGCGATGTCGTGATCTTTGCATGCGGCGTCCAACGGATTCACACCCTTGTCTCCTCTCTCCAATCTTTTCTCGAGTTTGGTACCCGGTCCGCAGTACTGGTAGCCAGGTAAATGCATCTCGAAAGGTAACTTGTTGATGATGTCGTTCACGAGTCCCTTTCCTTCGGCCACGTTCCAGAATCTCGGAGGCAGCGTGTTGATAATTTTGATGAGGTAACCTATGCCCTTGTCGTCGTTCACGATGAAGTTGGAAAGTTTGGCGCTGATCATGTCCACGATGCCAACCTTCTCGTTGTAGAAATTACGATTGCCTGCATTCTCTTCGCCGGCAATCACCAACAATCGGTCCACGAGTTTCCTCACGTCGTCCACCCAAACGAATTCTTTGGGTAACGTGTTGTAGCGTTTGACACCGCTTCCATTCTTCACCTCGTTCCAAATCGGTTTGATGAGATTCCTGTACTTCTCGCCGCTGCTCGATTTCACCCTATTCTGTGAGGCATCGTTGTTCTGGTACATGGCATCCGTCATGATTAGAATTTCCCTGTAACTCTGGTAATCTTCCTCGGTGTAATCTTTCGGCTGCTTTTTGGCAACGAGTTCCCACAGTCCCACCGTACCCGGATACCTGGTCCAGCTATTCTTATCGCCTAAATTAACTTTAATGTCGTTGCCTTCGAAGGTGACTTTCGATTTCCCAATCTTCCACACCACACCCTCGTTGGTTTCCATGCTCGGATACAATCCGAACACTTCATTCTTGTCGAACTTCCCCGTGCTCAGGTAGTCTCGTGCCAAAGGTCCCAACTCGATTTTATCCGAAGACGTGCTGCTTATGGCTTGACGTCGTGGTACTTCCTTCAGTTCGAACGGCGTCGAAGGAATGCTCGAAATGGGCGTGGGTACAGTAACTTTTAGCTGCAAGTGGTACGGGTTCGTTGATCAAATTTTTATTTTGTTCCGTGACACCTTTAATTTCTTTACTTAGATCGCTGATGGCATCGATCACAGGTTGATCTTGACGTTACTTCTCTTCGTAGAATCCGCGATTCTTGGATTTCCAACCTTTGAAGCGTTTCGCGAGGTAATCGCGAAGCTTAAGATTTTCGTCTTCGATTTTTCGTTTCGTCATAACGTTATTTATACACGTCGTTTCTCACAACGTTGCAACGTTTAGAAAGTCGTTGATTTTGTTTCTGTATTTTCCGTCGTTGGGTTTCCTCGTCATGTCGATCGTCGCGAATCCGAAATCCTCACTGTTCCAGCAAGAAGAGCAGAGTTCCGAAAATTGATTGTAGTTCATGTCTCCGCCTACGTAGTCATAGTACGCGTGCTTGAGGTTGGTGTGATCTTGACGAAACAAACATATGAAATTAGCGTTGTCGCGTAGTAACTGTTCCGTGACACCTTTAATTTCTTTACTTAGATCGCTGATGGCATCGATCACAGGTTGATCTTGACGTTACTTCTCTTCGTAGAATCCGCGATTCTTGGATTTCCAACCTTTGAAGCGTTTCGCGAGGTAATCGCGAAGCTTAAGATTTTCGTCTTCGATTTTTCGTTTCGTCATAACGTTATTTATACACGTCGTTTCTCACAACGTTGCAACGTTTAGAAAGTCGTTGATTTTGTTTCTGTATTTTCCGTCGTTGGGTTTCCTCGTCATGTCGATCGTCGCGAATCCGAAATCCTCACTGTTCCAGCAAGAAGAGCAGAGTTCCGAAAATTGATTGTAGTTCATGTCTCCGCCTACGTAGTCATAGTACGCGTGCTTGAGGTTGGTGTGATCTTGACGAAACAAACATATGAAATTAGCGTTGTCGCGTAGTAACTGTTTTGGAATTTTGGAAAACGTTTGAGCTAGGTAAAAGCAATCCATTCCTTTGTGACGACCTTGCGTGAAAAAGTTGCGTATTTCATTTTGATTTTCCAGGATGACATCGTCGAACACAACGACTGAATTTTCACGACAATCGTCGAGTGGTTTTATTTCCGAAGCGAACGTTGCAATGTCCAGACCATCGTACAGTTTCATCAGTTGCTGGTATTTGGATTGCTCCAAACTTTTCGAGAAAACGTACAGGTGCCTGTTCCTCCAATCTAACCAATTCGGTGCGAGGAGAAAATTGTCCACGAGCAGTGTCGTTTTCCCACACCCCGAAGGACCTACGATTAGACAGCGGATGCTGTCGGGAAGCAACTCGTCGTTCTTTTTTTTCGTTTGACTTTCCGAATCCGGTAGACGCTTCACCACGTTCCACGTACTCACAAGATCATTTTCGTTCGCGTCGATCCAACTCTTTTCCGGAAGTCCCAGCCATTTGACAAACAGTCTGTCACCTTTCCTACGCAATACTTTCTCGATGAGGTACGTGTCGGGGTGTTTTGTTTTAGAGAGTTCCTCTTCGTAAAATCTTCCTTTCAAAATCTCGCCGCTACTATCTTTTATTATATACGTGTGTCGGTTTCCGGGTAGAACTCGAACCACCGTAAAAGTCCCGTGCTCCAATTTTTTTGAATCCCTTCTCGAAGGTGCGTTTGAATTTGCTGATCCTCACCTGGTCTCCAATTTTGAATTTTGATTTCTTCGTAGTCGTGGGAGTGTACTTTGGGCAGTAAACTGTAGAAATTAAACGCTGCTCGTCAGATTTCGTAACGTCAGCTGGCTTCATGCCTATCGTTCTGTGTACCGTATCATTATAGGTGTCGACGAGTTCCGGCAGGATGTCGACCCATTTGTAATTTCCCCGAAGCGTGAATCGTTTCCACATGTGTGTTTTCAAGGTTCGATTAAATCTTTCCACGATGCTGGCTTTGATGTGACTGAAGGTCGAATAATGTCGAATGTCATGTTTTTGAATAAACTTTTGGAATACGGCGTTGTAAAATTCTTTACCGTTGTCCGTTTGCAGAAACCGAGGTCGTCTGTTGCTTTCGCGAAAAATTAATTTGAATGCTTCCGTGACGCATGTTCCCGTTTTGGCTTTCAACGGCAGAGCCCATGCGAATTTCGAAAATGTGTCTATGACGGTGAGGAGGTACTTGTTGCCCTTGTTCAATTTATGTACATTTTTCAAATTGCCGCTACTCATCTCCACGAGGTCACTTTGCCAGAGGTCATCGATTCCCTTCGTTACCACCGCCAAACGTTCGTAGTTGCGGCGTGCAGGTTTATGCAATTCTTCGACGATGGCTTGCCTAGACATTTTGAAGATTACGTTTGAAGAGAAGCACGAGCGTGATGGGATTCAAAGAGGGTGGTACCTCACCTGTGTTTTGAATGATCAGCTTGTCGCCGGCACTCACGTCAAAAACGGTAAGATCTTCGTCTTCGTGTATTTCATATATGTTGCGCGTTTCGTTCCAACGTGCCAGAGGAATGTTTCCTGCTTTCTGGACACCACGATTCGATATCAAAGTCATGGTGGGAACGCTAGCTTTTCTGCCGTGAGACCAGTACGAAAATTCGTTTATCTGAATCGTGCCATCGAGGAGAAACTTGTAGTACGGATGATAAGGATGCAACATGTACAGTTTGTTACCTTCGACGAACGTGGAGATTCTCTGTTGTTTGGGTACGCTGTTGATTTCGATGGCATCCAGAGAATGCAGTTTAGCGGTTTTAGTATCGACGCTGAGCAAATTACTGTGAAGCTGACCCAGTGTGTTTTCTAAAGGTACTAGTTGTTCTGCAACGTGATCCGTTATGGCAGAAAATGACGGTTTGATTTTCACTTCCACGTTCAACTGCTTGTAGTTTTCGTTGAGTTCTTGCAACTTGGCACCGAAAGAGGCCAGCGTCGATTCCTGCGTGGATTCCAGCACTCCAACTTGATCTCTGATGTTGACGACAATGTTCTGAAGGTTCTCGACTTGATTCAATTTCGAACATTTGTCGGTAAGATCGTTCACGATGCTTCGCATCTCTGCAAACTGCGTGTGAAGATCCGCGACGCTCTGCGATGTAGGCAACGTGGAAACCGTGTCTCGCAGCGAAGTAATTTCATCTCGAAACTGTTGCACGTTTGCCGTTTCCGTTTCTAGTCGTTTCAGCATACGTGATATGTTCATTTTCAAAGCGTGCAATTCTTTGGAGGTGGGGAGATTGGCCACCCTACTCTCGAGATCGCTCAACGAACTTTTGACGTCGCTCGATTCGGATAGTGCAGTCACCGCCGTTTTCAATTTTTCCAAATCTTCGCTCGAAGGCACGCTCGTCCGTAACGATTCCAAGTCACCCTGTATGTTGTCCAGCACGTGATGAAAATGAGCAAGATTGGATTCGACGTTCAAATTTTCTAAATATTCGATCTTCTGCTGGACCGTGCTTAACGTGTCTTGAATGCTCGTCAACGCACTTGCTTGAACTCTAATATTTTTAATTTCTTCGTTGATCAACTCCAGAGACGCCTGAAGCGTAGCGATGGTGGTTTGAATGTGTTCGAATTCTTGATACGCCTCCAATTGAATTTTTATGTTCGCGACGCTTTTACCGATGACCTGCAGTTCGTCTGACGATGGTAGGTTCGTCATGGTATCTTCCAAAGTCTGTAGCTTGGATTTAATTTCTTCCAACGTGCCGGTGAATTCTTCTTGTAATTTGGAAACGACGACATGCAAGCGTTCTACGTCGATATCGTTCACGACGGTTTGAAGTTCAGAGAAATTCTTTTCGATTGCGGAAATTCGTTCTTCGATTTCGAGTTTCAATTTTTCCAAATCTTCATTTTTCGATTGAAATTGCTGTAATTTGGCCAAATCATTTTGAAGCGAATCCACGCTGAACTGTATATTTTGAACGTTGTCGTAAGAAGGTATGTCAACATAATTTTTTATGAGCGTTTTCAGTTCGGAATCGATTTTCAGAATAGGATCGAGACATTGCGTTTGGAGCGTAGCTATTTCCGACTCTAAACTTTTGTTTAAGGTCTCCTGCAAAGCGATCAAATCGCTCCTCAACTTTTTAATTCGGACATCCAACATGAGAATCTTTTCTGGGTGGTCCACACGCTTGGTGTTGCCGAAAATGTCGTTAGGCATTTTGGTTAACGGTTATTTATAATAGGACAGGTGATTCGTAATTCTACGAAGAGAGGAATGAGTTTGTCGTAATCTCCGAGGAGTTCCACGTAAAGATAATCTCCTGCAGAAACATCGTACGCCATGTTAGAAAGCATCTTGTCGTGCTTGATTCGAAAAATGTTCTTGCCGGTAGATATTTTGATTTCGCCTACGTTTTCCGGATTCACGATGATTTGAATTTCGTAAAAATGTAAATTGTTGTTGAAGACGTAAAAGTTTTTGCCCACATCCTCGTCCAATTTCGTCCAAATGCTGTTGAGGTGAATGATCAACAGAATGTTGAGTTTAGGTAACACGGAAGGTAAGACTTCATGATCTGGTATGGACGGTGCAGTTTCCATGATGATCTGTTTTTTGAAACCGAACAAGTTCATAGGCATGCTGGTTATTTAAGGATACGGTCAAAGTTTTACTTTGTAATGACAGTCAAAGTGTTTTTTTTTACTGAGTAACAAAATGTTTTTTTTTTTTGAGTTAGTGAAAATTGTTGAGTGTGGTGGTGAGTGCTAATTATTTGCACTGTGCGCAATTCTTATTTATTTCTAAACGACGATGTCCCCAAGGCAATGAGTAGTCGGAAAGTATATATTATAAACTCAAGAAAGTATGAACCCCCCTGAAGCAGATTTGGCTACACATAAAACAAGCAAAACATGCCCATATGAGTAGTTTGCTTAAGTGTGGAACCTTGTCTAATCCAAGATTTTTGTAAAAAAGCCCTCATGGATTCCATGAGAAAGTATGACCCCCCTCAGATTGATGTGCCTATACTTACAAAAGGTACTTCTGTGAGATTGTTGTCCATAATTCTGTCAAAAATATGCTCTTCTTGATATTTTTTTTGGCCACACTTAAAACTAGGCCAAGATACACCCATATACACACCCACACCCATACACACACATATGTTCAACATACGTTGAAACGTTTATATAGAAACAATAGGCATTGATTGCCACTTTTCAGACAAGTTTTAAATTCCATACAAATACAGAGTTGAAACTGTCATGGCATAGGGATGAAATAACATCTAGACACTCAATAGATGTGAAGAATTAATTATACCCTAACTGTTAGTCCCTATCTCAGAGCTGTGCTCTGTACAAATCCCACACAGACACAGGAACTGTTATGAAGAAATAAAATATTAATATCCCTATCTACACAGACACAGAGCTTTGCTAAGCATGAAACTGTTAAGGGAATTTTTAGATGTAAAGAATAAATTTCACAGAGCTGTTATGGATATGGAGGTGAAGAATTGAATGAAATAATATTTATACCCATCTACTCTGTCTCTAACAAAGCTATGTTGCTGTACAAATCCCACACAGACACAAAGCTGAGCATGGAACTGTCATGGAATTGTTAGATGAGATTTGTTTGTGAAGAATGAAATTTAGATCTATACTTAATATTCCTATCATGTTTCAGAGCTGTACTTGCCTCACACAGACACAGAGCTGAGCATGGAACTGTTATGGAATTGTTAGATGAGATTTGTTTGTGAAGAATGAAATTTAGATCTATACTTAATATTCCTATCATGTTTCAGAGCTGTGCTTGCCTCACACAGACACAGAGCTGAGCATGGAACTGTTATGGAATTGTTAGATGAGATTTGTTTGTGAAGAATGAAATAATTTCTAGATGTTTCAATACTCAATATCCCTATCTCTAACAGAGCTGTGCTTGCCTCACACAGACACAGAGCTGTTATGAAGAAATAAATAAAATAATATTTATACCTATTTGCTCTGTCTCTAACAGAGCAGCTGTGCTGTACTGATGTTATTAGGTACAAATCCTTGCACAGACACAGAGCTGAGCATGGAATTGTTAGATGAGATTTGTTTGTGAAGAATAATTTCTAGATGTTTCAATAATAATATAATTAAATCATTCCTATCTCTAACAGAGCTGCTGTGCTGTACTGATGTTATTAGGTACAAATCCTCCTCGCACAGACACAGAGCTGAGCATGGAATTGTTAGATGAGATTTGTTTGTGAAGAATAAGCCTTGTTGATATTTCCTCAAGACAGGAAATTTGTGACAATGTTTGTATCACCGACAGGAATAATTATTACAAGATTACAGATCACAGAACATGTGGCAAATATTATTATAGTGATGGCCCATATGTTGCAGAGTATGTATACAGGGAAGTGTTTGTAACAGCAGAGCTTGAAAAATACAGAAACACATCCAAATTATATTTTATTATTGCTTTTGCTGAGATTCAGATCCCACCCAGTAAGGTTTCAAAACAATGTGCATATCTCAAGCCGGGAGGCACAGATCCTATGTGATTGCCAGATTTGTACCTACCTATACCGGGAACAGGCCTCAAACACAGACACAGGGCCATGCTGAGATTTTTTGCTATGCTCAATTATACAATTGGAAAAAATAAAATTTATTAACAGAGCTGTGCTTGCCTCACACAGACACAGAGCTGAGTATGGAACTGTTATGGAATTGTTAAATGAGATTTGTTTGTGAAGAATGAAATAATTTTTAAATTTATACTTAATATCCCTATCTGCTAGCTGAGCATGGAACTGTTATGGAATTGTGAAGAATTGAACTAGTTAGAATTGAACAATATTTTTATCACCGACAGGAATAATTATTACAAGATTACTTATAATCACAGAACATGTGGCAAATATTATTATAGTGATAGCCGAGTATGTATACAGGGAAGTGTTTGTAACAGCAGAGCTTGAAAGTTATCATATCTTATAGGGGGGTTTGTTCTGAATACAATTATATCCTATCAATTATGATCCCTGACACAGCGGAGCTGTGATTAGGGCTTTTGCTGAGATTCAGATCCCACCTCAAAACAATATGCATAGTCCCTTTCTTCTCAAGCCGGGAGGCACAGATCCTATTTCAAATCTACCTATACCGGGAACAGGCCTCAAATCTCACACAGACACAGGGCCATGCTGAGATTTTTTTTTGGCAAAAAACACAATTTCATGCCACACATTGGGAGATGTGAAGAATTGGACAAGCTTTAAATCCCACACAAATACAGAGTTGAAACTGTCATGGCATAGGGATGAAATAACATCTAGACACTCAATAGATAGGAGGAATTGTTATAGTTGTTAGATGTGAAGAATTAATTATACCCTAACTGTTAGTCCCTATCTCAGAGCTGTGCTCTGTACAAATCCCACACAGGAACTGTTATGAAACTACACAGACACAGAGCCTTGCTGAGCATGAAACTGTTATGGGAATTGTTAGATGTGAAGATCTATTATAAACACAGAGCTGTTATGGATATGGAGGTGAAGAATTGAATAAAATAATATTTATACCCATCTACTCTGTCTCTAATGTTGCTGTACAAATCCCACACAGATACAAGCTGAGCATGGAACTGCTATGGAATTGTTAGAAGAGATTTGTTTGTGAAGAATGAAATAATTTTTAAATTTATATAATATCCCTATCTGCTCTACATAGACACAGAGCTGAGCATGGAACTGTTATGGAATTACACAGAGATGTTATGGATATGGATGTGAAGAATTGAACTAACAGAGCTGTGTTGTTTTTGATGTTATTTGGTACAAATCCCCACACAGACTGAGCTGAGCATGGAACTGTTAGATGAGATTTATTTGTGAAGAATGAAATAATTTTTAATCCCTATCTCTAACAGAGCTGTGCTTGCCTCACACAGACACAGAGCTGAGCATGGAACTGTTATGGAACTGTTAGACGAGATTTGTTTGTGAGCTGATCATGGAACTGTTATGGAATTACACAGAGGTGTTATAGATATGGAGGTGAAGAATTGAATGAAATAATATTTATACCTAATAACAAAAATATTGAGTATCTTCATGGTAATCACCTATCCATAATAGTTCCAAAATTTGAATCCTGTTCTCAATAATTATATCACTGGTATCTTTACTCTAAGCTCAGCATTGTGCGGGGATTTGAAGCTTGTTCCCAATAATTATATCACCGCACAGTTTTGCTCATGGCATAGTTCTATCTGTATATTTGAATCCTGTTCCAATAACAGTATCACTGCACAGCTCTGTGTCTGTGTGAGGCAAGCACAGCTCTGTTGAAATTGTTCCCAATAACAGCATCACTGCACAGCTCTGTGTAAGTTCCAATAATTACTTCATGCCATCGCTTGGAATTATGATTTTATGCGGTGCGTGCCTTGTAATAGTACTTGTGATATTAATTGTATTAGAATAGGTGTGACAGAATCTATGGACTTAACTTATAATCTGGTGGAGGTTCCATCTACAAAAAAAATATTTTGTGTAAAAACTCTAATTATTTAAGTCCATCTTGTATTGAATGATCCAGAATTGATATTGTTTTTAAGCAGGTACATAATCAACTCATTAAAATATAAACCAGAATTTACATCCAATTTTCCTGCCTCATCAAGTATGGAAATTGTTGTGTCATCAACAGGCCACCTGCTGTTTGTATAAATTCTATGATCATGGAAAAATTTGTAAAACCTAAATTTTTATAAACTTGAAGTACTTTTTGTAAAAAAAGCAACATATTTTCCCCAACAACAATGCAACAGGTATGCATCAATTCTATGCCAGTATGTATTGGATTCAAAATTATTATATTCAGAACCCAATTCTATGCTCACATACCCAAACCCAACATCACTGTCAAGTACCCATCTTGCCTCTGTTTCATTTTGCACTTTAAAAAAATCATACTCTGATGGATTTTCAAATTTTTCCCTAAAACAATCCAACAGGTGGTCTGATTTTATATATCTTGCAATGTTTCTTCTTTCAAAATATGTTTGCATGTTCAGGTATCTATATTTCCTGGAAGATATTATTCTGATTGTTTTTTAACATTGAAACGTTTGGTAAATATTTACTGCTGTTGAAATAGCCCAGCCTAACATGTAATATTGTTTGCAGGTTGATTCAAGATGCAAAAATATTTCCAGATACATCAAATCCAAATCTCTTGTTCCTGAATTTAAATTGAGATTCTCAAAATTGTAAAATGTATTGTGTGCTCCATGATGTTCACATAATTTGTGGAGAGCCTGTTTCTGGTGCACAGGGTCAAGTTCCTGGTCTACAAAATTACAAAATATGGCCTTGCAATCCAAACTATACAGGGCAATCACACAAATACTTCCATTCAATTTTGTTAGGAAATGTTGATGACTGTGCAGAAGAAGTATCTGTATGTTTATATGTGAAGTATTTTATGCTATATTCTCTATGGCATTTGGGGCATATTTTTGTGACTATTCTGCTTTTATCTGGATTACAATTCTTTTGGTGCTTAACCCAATTGGGGCTGGATATATTTTTATTGCACTGATTACAATATTTTTGATTCGGCATTTTTGTTGTTGCTTTATTATATAAGATTTCCTGGGGTCCAAATCAAAACTTTATACTTAATAAAAAATATCAGTTGGGTTCAGCTGTGTGCTTTGTATATTTTGTGTGTGTATATGTGTATGTGTGTTAATATTTTTGGCTTTGGTATTTATATAAAATTTCTTGGGGATCAAAGTTGTACTTTAAATCTGCATAGAAATAGCTCGGGTCTGTGTGTATGCAGGAAGAGGCAAGGTTGAAATCTGCTTGAGTATAATTTTCTGAAGCCTGTACCTCATCACAGCATAGCTCTGTCAGAGATAGGGACTGTGTTTCTTCATAATTATTATTCTTGTCAGTAAACAATTCTACAATAATAGGATCTTCTCATCAGTGTAACAAATTTCCTGTCTTGTTTTACATGCAGTTCCAAATCCCTGCTCATCAGTGCTTTAGAAATATCAGCCAGGCTCGGGTCTGTATGCAGGAAGAGGCAAGATATTTGTTTGAAATCTGTTTGGGTATAATTTTCTGAAGCCTGTACCTCATCACAGCATTGCTCTGTCAGAAATAGGGACTGTGTTTCTTCATAATTATTATTCTTGCCAGTAATCAATTCTAACAAGTTTAATTTTTAATAGGATCTTCTCATCAGTGTAACAAATTTCCTGTCTTGTTTTACATGCAGTTCCAAATCCCTGCTCATCAGTGCTGTTGAAATATCAGCCAGGCTCGGGCAATACTGACATGTATTACACACCAGATGAATTCAAAGCACAAAGAACCCATGTTTGTAATCAACACTTCAAAAAGAAAACAGGTTGTGGTGAATGACAGGACAAATATTAAAATTATCTGTGAATTCCATGAGGCTTTACCTGATGACACCATATGTAGTGTTATTCTCATAGGAGAAAAATCATATGTTTATGATGTAAGAAATGAGAGGGTCACAGAGCAATTCTAGAGGGTCTCTGCATATTACATTGTTTTAATATTAGATAAACAAATTGAAGCTGGTATCCAATTGAACTTAAACCGGAAGTAAATATGTGTGTGTATGGGTGTGGGTGTGTATATGGGTGTATCTTGGCCTAGTTTTAAGTGTGGCCAAAAAAATATCAAGAAGAGCATATTTTTTACAGAATTATGGACAACAATCTCACAGAAGTACCTTTTGTAAGTATAGGCACATCAATCTGAGGGGGGTCATACTTTCTCATGGAATCCATGAAGGCTTTTTTACAAAAATCTTGGATTAGACAGGGTTCCACACTTAAGCAAAAAACTCATGTGGGCATGTTGAGCTTGTTTTAAGTGTAGCCAAATCTGCTTCAGGGGGGTTCATACTTTCTTGAGTTTATAATATATACTTTCCCACTACTGCAATGTGTGAATACCACACTCGAGGACGCACCTCTTATCGTCATCGGGATCCAGCGCAATTTTTCTAACTTTGTTTGTGGTGATGATATGGTCGACGCTCTGGATTCTTTGTTCTATACTTAGTATCGTCGATTGTGAGTAAAGGCAATCGATGTAATCGTGGAAGGTGAGTTTGTTCTCCACCGTATTTTTGCCCACACCTTTTGCTTTCTTCGTGACGCTACTCTCTGTTCTCATGGCATACATCTTCGAACGCAAACCCGCGAACTCGACAATAATATCACCGTTACATTCATCTTTCAGTTTACCTAGGACTTTTTTGTTACGAGATGGAATTCCAAATCTGTTGGGTTGAGGATACGCAGAAGTATCGAAATACTCAAGCATGGAAGGATTTTTTATGTCTTCGTATAGGTTAGGTGTTTGTATGCTGTAAATGAAGCTGTCGGTGTCCGTGTACAAAAGTGATATTTTATCATTGTAGAAGGGTTTCATCACGTCATAATGAAATTCGAACATGTAAAGTTTTGACAAGTCGAGAACCGTTGCGCCAACGTAAATTGGTTTTCTGAATTTCATCAATTTTATATCTAAATTGAAAAGTGCCAAATGCTCGTTGTAAATTTTTCTCGACTTGAATCTAGGATCGGCTATCCACTTCCGACATTTATTCATATCGGAAATTAATTTCACGTCTACGTGCTTTCTAACATTCTCCATGGTCTTTCCGTACACCGCATTGTTCATTAATTTAAAGAAGTCCTTGTCTAAATCGGAAGTGGCAGCTGTTCTATGTTGTGTGTTAGTTTCTATGTAAGGTCTTAACCACGTGGAATGTTTAAACTTTAGTATTCTTCTAACATTTACTATCTGAACACCCTTCCCAATCAAAAACCGGAGATTCTTGTAGTGGACGACGTATCTCTGTTTAGGGTCCAATGTTAACAAAAGCTTGTCTTGAACCGAGTCGGGTGGACATTTGATTTCGGGAGTCGGAGGCAAATCCGAAAACGTGTCGTGCAGGTGGTCGGAGAATTGGAGATCTACCTCTGCGAAGAAACCACACTCGCTATCGTCGAAATGAATAATGTCTATCGAAGTGGGATCTAACCATTCGAATCCCCCGTAAGGAAGTTTCTGAACCATGGCATGTCCGTAGAGATTATTAACGTCGGCGTAGAAGATGTAATTCGATGCTCGATTTGAATCGTAATCTTCTTTCATGTGTACGTTATTAGCTTTTGCATGTCTCTGTACGCATTGCACCATTCCACCTCGTATCCCTCTTTCGATGAAAAGCAACATGTCAACGTCCGATATCAGTTCCAGCTTGACCTTTGTCTGGAATAACATTGCCGACCACGCTAATCCCGGTAGACTGTAGAAATACGCTGGATCTAATTTATAAATATTCGTTGCCGTTTTCCTGAACGCTTGAAAAACATCCGCGAGTATCGTCACGTCTAATTTTAAGTATGCGTCGTGGTAGTCTCCGAGTGTCCTACATTCTAATTTCTCCCACATGAGTTGCGCGTGTTGGTATTCTTCGTCCGTGATTCCTTTCTCTTTGAGCTGCTGTAAAATTCTCTTGGAGGTGGGAGAGCGTCGTCGTTAAATTTAGAACCATCACTAACGTACTCGTAAGGATAAACCCCTTTACGTCTAACGAGTTCTATGTCTACGTTGGGAAAACTAGCTCTAGTTATTTTAAATTGATCGTCGGTGAGTTTGTTCGCTAAAGCATCCAGACTTGCAGAGAGAAATCTATACGAATCCAGGAAGCGCATCTCGATTGTATTTTTCGTTCCCGGAATCGACACTTGCTTGCTGAGACTAATGTAGCGTTCTTCATTCTCGGCCAAGACACCTATACGTTTCGGATCGTAGCCAAGATGTCTCACCAGGTGGTGAAAATCATATCCGCTTCCGTTGTGAAAGAATATGGGGATGAATTTAGGTTTCTGGATTTTAAGATTGCACGTGTTGCAAATTCCACCTATGTAGTTTCCGCTGAAATGATCGTGGTGGAATATTTTTTTGTTCTCATCAGTGAAACTTTGATCACATACCGGACACACCTCAGTGGAATTGTAATTTTGAAGTTCATTTTCAGTTAAAGGTGCCATCGGTTTTGATGTAAGCAGTACGCTACCAATTACCTCAACCTCCTCCACCATTTTTTCCAGGAAGTGTTCGATTACATTTGGTCCGCGGTATATATATTCTTCATTTATTTTATCACGTCGCACAACAACATAGCCGAAACTATTAGGTTGATGAAGCTGGTACGGTGTTGTGGATGAAATTTCAGGATCCGGTTCGCAGTAGGAGAGTGGTTTGAGGAACGCCTCGAAATCTGCGACGATGATTGCGGGATGTTCTAACAATGCCTTGTGCATTTTGAATTCTTCGACTTCGTTCGTTTCGGGCATCAACATTCTAGCCGGTCTGTTGTCACCGCAATAAATTTTATGTTCGGCAAGTTTATCGATAGCAATTTGACGACTATGAAGATTTTGATGATCACGTCGGTCACGATCGTCGAACGTGGTTAGGCATCTCGGACAAACTTCGATGCAATGTTCATGCTTGGTAGTTTGACTCCTGACCAAACGTGGTAGAGAACGAATTAGCGTGTAGTGATGAACATCCTCGTTGGAAATGAGAAGGAGATTTATTACACAAGCATCGTCATCGTCGATATCGCTTATCCTGACGGGATGCACGAGATATTTATCTGACGTGAAGGAATATACATTAATAGCGATGCGTTTTCCTGCACGATTTTCGAACTTTGTTATATCCGACAATGTCACCGGGTATTCGATGCCAGACATTACACTTTCAAACTCGGACTCGTATTGTTTGTAATTAGAAACCTGTTCTGGATTATTTGACCAATGAACAGGATGCAGTGCAGCCAATATACACCAAAGGAAACATTTTTTATCGCTGTTCTGTATATTTAACACAGCCCTCTTGTGTTGAATGTTCGGTGGAAGTGGAACGTAGCTGGAAGCACGAAGAGGTGAGAATTGGTTCACGTAAACAGTTAACGTGTGAGGACTTCCACACAGAGACCATCCCGACCCTTTAGCCTCGAAATCGTCATGTTTCTTAACCAGCTCGTTGGAAACTTTATAATAGAAGTTGTCCAAATTTTCGACGTCAGCGAAATAAAGTGTCTGGTTTTTTGTACGATGATAAAAAATACTCGTTGTGCCATCAACTTTCTCGTATTCAGAAAACAGAACAACGTATACTTTTATAGAGTTGTTTTCAAGTTTATCTTTCAAAATAGTTAGTACAGATGTTTTCGTTTCGTCCAAGAAACTAAGGATGTCACGGCCTGGTTCTGACTTAATTGAAAAATCCTGGAGTTGGTCGTTGAATGCAGATCTAATTGGTTTGCGTTTATTAGATAATTTAATTTGCTTGGAAGTGGAAGCTTCCGTATCTGCATTATCGATTTTCCTTTTCGATGCTTGTCCGGTCGATGGTTTGCAAATTTTGAGGTGTTTACTTAAATTTGTAATGCTAATCATCTTTCCGCATCGAGCACAAGACTTAGAAGGTAAGGAACGATTAATTCTCGAACCTGTTTCGCTACATCTTGCCCTGTGTACCGATAAATTGTTCCTTGAGATTAGCTTCCCACAAGTGACACATTCAGTTTTATCATTTTTACGATTGAAACTGGTGGTGGATGCCATTGCTTTTTCGAAAATCACAGAAATCAAAAAGTCTAGTATATAGCGATACAATTTTCAGGTATGTTATTTATATATAGAATTTTTTGGGGCAAATACAAAACTCAAAAATTCAATCTACTGTGAATACAATTTTCAAGTATGTTATTTATATAGAATTTCTCGGGGGTGATTACAAAAATCAAAATTCAACTTAACGTGAATATAATTTCCAGGTATGTTATTTTATATAGAATTTCTCGGGGTGATTACAAAAAATCAAAATTCAACTTAACGTGAATATAATTTCAAGTATGTTATTTTATATAGAATTTCTCGGGGCGAATACAAAACTCAAAATCCGAGACAGTTCAGTTTTAACGTATTCATATTTGAAAAAAAAAATGCAAAATACCCCGACAACGTTTCAGCTACTAGAACCTCATTACCATGAGCCTAATCCTAGTAAGCCACATACACACCTGTTCTTCGTATCGCATATGCTAGTAAGTCAGATGACATCATGGGAGAATCACATTTCCCCCAATGAGGCCACCACAACAAACGTCGCATATGCTAGAAGAAACAGGATCAGGATATTTTATGCTAAATTTACGGCTGCCTGTATGCAGTTATAGGCAAATCATTAAAAGAGCGCTCTAATATACAATGATTTCTCCTACCATGTACCCTAACATACAATTTAACATACCGTGTAAAATTTCGATTCGTCTATATATACCCAACAAAACTCAGAAACTGTCATACGCGAGAGGTAATATTTTGCAACAACTATAATTACCCAACACTAGCAACAAGAACAAAAAAAATATATCAATTACTTGTATAATATTAATTAGTAACTTTAGATAATATTAATTATTAGTTTTCAGTTGTAATTAATTTTAAAAAACAATTAATAACATGTTAGGTGATGATAACCAAGTGTAAAGCGCATTGCATTTTTTTTACACACAAACAAAGCACCACTTAGTTCACAAAACCTCTAACAGATGGCAGATAGTTACATGGTTCTAGTTAGGATGATGATTTTTTTGGTTTGTTGGATAGGGGTTGAAGAAGACTATTTGTTGTAGTGACCACAGTATTGTTTTTTTTTTGTGTGTTTTCTGTTCTCTTAAGAGAATTAATATAGGTTGTCATAGAACCCTCCAATTCATGACTTAGGAAATATTTGTTTGCTGATTCATCATGTACACCTATACGTGAGAAAAAGTATGAATAGAACCTATGCTCGGAAATCCAAAATGGCGACCGGAAGTGGGGTTATCTTGGAAACGGTAAGACTTAGGAAAAATCTGTTTGGTGGTTCATCATGTACGCCTATACGTGAGAAAAAGTATGAATAGAACCTATGATCGGAAATCGAAAGTGGCGACCGGAAGTGGGATTATCTTGGAAACGGTAAGATTTAGGAAAAATCTGTTTGGTGATTCATTATGTACACCTATATGTGAGATAAAGTATGAATAGAACCTATGCTCGGAAATCCAAAATGGCGACCGGAAGTGGGGTTATCTTGGAAACGGTAAGATTTAGGAAAAATCTGTTTGCGGATTCATCACGTACGCCTATATGTAAGTAAAACATGAATAGAACCTATGTTCGGAAATCCAAAATGGCGACCGGAAGTGGGGTTATCTTGGAAACGGTAAGATTTAGGAAAAATCTGTTTGCGGATTCATCACGTACGCCAATATGTAAGTAAAATGTGAATAGAACCTATGCTCGGAAATCCAAAATGGCGACCGGAAGTGGGATTATCTTGGAGACGGTAAGACTTAGGAAAAATCTGTTTGCGAATTCGACGACTGCAAGATCAAGAACGTTTATCTGAAGAACGGAAGGAACGAAGTGTTCCCGCGCGAGAATTACAACCTCGACATGACAAAAGATGATTACCTAAAACTTTACGAAGCTTACACGGCTTACAAACGCGTGACCGAGGGAAACGTGGACATGTACTACACTCCCAGCGAATTCAAAGCACGCAGGCCGATGTTCGTCATCAACACGACGAAGAGAAAGCAGGTGGTTGTCAACGATCGAACCAACATCAAGATCGTGTGCGAGTTCCACGACGCGCTACCCGAGGACACCGTGTGCAGCGTCATCCTGGTCGCAGAGAAGTCCTTCGTCCACGACGTGAAGAACGAGAGGGTGACGGAGCAGTTTTAAAAATTGATAAAAAAATTGCCACATACTAAAAAAAAAAATCAACATCCAACACATTTTAGGTTATATAAAATTTGTGAAAACATTAAAATACTGAAATATTAAAACAAACAGAGTCCCTTGTAAGTTAGTTCGGTGCGTAAATAAAAAAAATGATAGGTTAAGTTATATCACTTAGGATCGTAAAAAAATTAAAAAATCTTAAGAAAAAAAAGATAGGTTAAGTTGTATCACGTAAGATCGTGATATACCTACCAAGTACGAGTGGGGAAAAAAGTGGTGCAGTGAAAATTTGTACTAAAACATCGCTGAACGCTAAAACATCGACAAAAAATTGTCAAAATATGTCAAAAACTGATATTCAATTGATAAAAAAAAGAGATACCTACAAAGTACTACTTTGAACCTCCCCAATTACACTACTGTCGCCCATCCGAAAAACACTAGGCGGCAGCTGCGCAACGCATGCGCATGGGGTTCCACAAAGGAAATAGGAGTGTCCCGCAAGACAAGTGAAGGGAAAGGGTAGCGTTCGACAACGGTAGGGAGAAAAGAAGCAATGAAGCATGAAGTAACAATTGCACAGCGGGAAACAAACAACATGACTGAAGCAGTGCAGTCGAGAAAAGTAGTGCGAGGGTGCAGAACCACGGGAGGACGACGTAGGATGTAAAAACACACCGAGAATGCAAGCAAAGTGGTCCGTGACACTCGACAGGCAACAGACGCGTACATGGTTCGGGGCAGAAATGGCGGCGCTGGCGGTGCAGCGCAAGGGGAGTCCCCAAAACACAGTGGGGAGACACCGCAGCAAGAACAAAGCACGGTGCAACAAAAGAGAAAGAGGACCGGACGGGGAATGGTACCTGGAGACCTCAAATGCGGGACGAGGGATTCCCCGTAGCAGCACCGAGGGGATGTCACACAGAGGTCGTGCGCCAGCAGGACAAACACAGCAACTACGGGCACAGGAGGTTATTGCTAATGAAAGGTGCACGTACAGATAGGACCACCTACTCCGTACTGACGTTGTAACAAACGTCGTGATGGGGCCCAATCAGCCTCTTAGAAATGAAGCCGGAGGCACATCGCTGGGTGGGAGCGGGCGAAAGGCTGCTGGAGTGTCGTACGGACCCCACCACTCCGTACGGTGGACGACACTAATGGACGAGGTCGGAATGTTTCCATCCCGATCACCAGGTCCACCGTTTCCAGACCTGACGCGGCTGCTTGCTTCCGAGCGCAACACCAGCCGAACAACTCGAGTCCCTCCTCGGCCGCAGCCTTCCGCTCCGAAACCAAGCGTGGCCTCACACCACCGCAGCCGCACACTGCCGCGTTTGTGTGAGACCGGGCCGAGCAAGGCTAGACAGATAAACTGCGTGGGACAATCGTGTAATGAAGCTACGTGGGGGTATGCACGTCTGTTCAACTGCTGGGTTACCCCACATTGGTGTACACAAACACCACACGATCGTTCGTAGTGCTCCCCGTCGGCTCGAGCAAGACGGACGAAGTACGTGTTGTGGATGAATGGGGCAAGAATGAAGGACGCTACATGTGTTCCACGATGACAATGCCCCAGAGTACATGGCCGCACCTGACGGCAGTGGTCAGGTAGTGAAGAGCACAGGCACGGGTGGCTCAGGAACGTTAGCTGATTGTACCACAGCGCCGTGCGGACGTGTGGGCTGATTGGAAGTGCAGCGTCAGGGAGCGTGTCAGTGAAAGAGCCGGTGCGGTGGTGGTGTGCTTGACGTACGACAATTGAGTACGTTGTTTCGAAGCCGTTGTGACCAGTGTGTGTGTATGTGTGCCACCTGTGCACTGCAGTACAGTATTCCATAATTGGCACTATCCTCACCGTACCATGGAACGCAACACATTTGTAGAACTGAGGGACATGCATTTTGTCTACGGCCTTGCAGATGGCAATGGCCGAGCAGCTGCACGCCTTTATCGCCGACGGTATCCGGAGAGGCGACAACCCGACAGCAGGTTGTTTTCGAACGTGCACCGTACCCTTGGTGAATCGGGTGTGTTACGTGAAGGCCATCATGTCGGTCACCCAAGACATGTGCGCACCGCGGCGGTCGAGGAGGACGTACTTGCTCGCGTGGACGATACACCGTCCAGTAGCACCCGTAGCATTGCACGTGCAGTGGGAGTATCACAGTCGACAGTGTGGCGTGTCCTTCATGATGATCTGCTGTATCCCTATCATCCACAGCGAGTCCACGCGTTGCAGGTTGGGGATTACCCACGACGTGTGGAATTCTGTCAACGACTGTTGCAGTTTTGTACCGACGATCCCCGTTTTTTGCGCCATGTGCTTTTCACGGAGGAGGCAACATTCACCCATGAGGGCATCTTCAATTGCCGAAACAGCCATGTGTGGGATTATGAAAATCCACATGCAGCAGTCGAGGTGCACCATCAGACCCAGTTTGCAGTGAATATCTGGGCAGGTATCATCGATGAACAGATTATCGGTCCATACCTGCTGCCACCACGTTTAAATGGCCGCCTCTATCGCACCTTTCTTGCATCAGTCCTTCCAGAGCTGCTAGAAGATGTACCCCTCAACGTGCGACATCGTATGTGGTTTCAATTGGATGGAGCGCCTGCACATTTTGATGGCACAGTGCGAACCCTTTTGCACCGTACCTACCCACAGCGCTGGATCGACAGAGAGGGCCCCGTCCCCTGGCCCGCCCGTTCGCCTGACCTCACACCAATGGATTTCTTCTTGTGGGGCCATGTGAAAACACTCGTCTACGAGACCCCGGTGCCTGACAAGGAAACATTGGTAGCGCGGATACTTGCAGCATCGACCGAGGTGTGTACCATGCCAGGGATTTTTGATAGGGTTCGCCAGAATTTCCTGCTACGCTGCAATACCTGCATTGAATGTGGTGGTCGTCAATTTGAGCAACTTTTGTAACAACGTCAGTCCGGGGTACGACTACGTACTACGTACCATTCCTATCTGTAAGTGCACCTTTGCGTGGCAATAAACCTCCTGTGCCCGTAGTTGCTGTGTTTGTCCTGCTGGTGCACGACCTCTGTGTGACATCCCCTCGGTGCTGCTACGGGGAATCCCTCGTCCCGCATTTGTTGTCTCCTTGACAGGTACCATTCCCAGTCCGGTCCTCTTTCTCTTTTGTTGAACCGTGCTTTGTTCTTGCTGCGGTGTCTCCCCACTGTGTTTGGGGACTCCCCACGCGCTGCATGTGTTCGTTTCCCGCTGTGCAATTGTTACTTCATGCTTCATTGCTTCTTTTGTCCCTACCGTTGTCGATCGCTACCCTTTCCCTTCACTTGTCTTGCGGGACACTCCTATTTCCTTTGTGGAACCCCATGCGCATGCGTTGCGCAGCTGCCGCCTAGTGTTTTTCGGATGGGCGACTTTGGTGTTCCTTTGACTTCGTTTGTTCCGCCTTTCTATCTTCACTGGTACTGGCTGTACAGAGGTGTGAAGTTCATTTTCACACGTTTTCGGCGTTGTCTAGCTCCTCACGGAGGCATCTCTCGGCAAAGTGGAAGGGGAACTTTCGTCTGTATTTCATGGGAGGTATCTGTGGTTTTCATTTGTACTATACCTTTAGAATCACCCTGTATGTAGATTATTTGCGTATACATAGTGAAAGTTGTGAAAAACATTTGCAAGATGATCTGAGAGTAGTATTTGAAAAACTTAGGCAGGCTGAAATGACCATGAAGTTGAAAATAACATTTTTCTGCAAAGAAAAACTGTTGTAGTTAGGACATATCATAGATAAAGATGGTATCAGTATGAACCCTGATAGAGTTAAGGCAATAGATGAATTACAGCCTCCTAAAGATGTTAAAAGTCTTCAAAAAATCATTGGATGTTTTACTTGGTTAAGGAAATTTATTCCAAATTTTTCGAATTTATATTCACCCTTGTATGAGTTGCTGAAAAATGGAAAACAATGGCACTGGCGAGACAAAGAACAATCTAGTTACGATTTGTTTAAAGAAGCAATTGTACAGGATGTCAAACTTTATCATCCAGACTTTGAAAACAGATTTTACATTCTAACCGATTCATCTTCTGTTGGTCTTGGTGGTTACTTATACCAAATTATTAATGGTGAAAAACTCTTAAGGATTATGAGTCACACTATACAATTAGTGAATTAGAATGCCTTAGTATTTTTTTTGTATTGATAAATGCAAGGAATATCTCCTAGGTAACAAATTTACTATTGTATGTGATCATCGTTGCCTAATATGGCTTCGACATGCAAAAAATTGGAATTCACGTATTTTGCGATGGTCTTTACAACTCCAAAATTATGACTTTCAAGTGGAGTACTGCAGACGAAAAGGTAATTTGTTAGTGGATTTTCTTTCTAGAAATTTTCCAGATCAAAGTACTCAATAAATGCATACCAAAAGAAGTTGTTATGAATGAACAAAAGAAAGATTTGATTTTTAAACAAATCATTGATTACATATCTGGGAACATAACTATAGGTACTTTAGAGCCTAGATCAAGAAACTGGAAAAAGTATTTTAAGTTACAAGATGGAATTTTGTTGTATCGTGATTTTCATTTCATTAATAATTATAAGTTGTGTATACCTATATCTTTAGTTCCAATACTTTTAAGGTCATATAATGACAACATGGGTCATTTTGAAGCAGACAAAATGCTCAGAAAAATGAATAAAATATTTTAATGGTCTGCAATGAGAAAAGATGTGCAGAAATATGTTAAGAAATTGTGAGATATGTTAAAGAACCAAAGCTGATGGACATCCATCTAAAAATGTATTTTCATTTTATGATTCTTCTTCTAATGGTGTTATTTTATTTTTTTGATCTGCAAGGACCACTTGTCAGAAGCAAGTGTGGCAAGAAATATTTGTTGACAATTCAAGATTTAAAAACAAGATATCTTTTTGTTTATCCTATTCGTAATTGTAATACAGATAGTATTTTAAGATGTTTGAAAGAAGGATACATCAGACATGTGGGTATTCCAGATGGTATTGTTTCTGATAATGCTACAACATTCCATTCAAAGAAATATTTGGATAAATTAAGTTCTCTAGGTATTAAAGTAATGTATACTCCAAATTATCATGCAAGTTCTAATTTAGTAGAAAGAGTGCATGCACAATTGAATAGAATGATGCGTAGGTGTTGTTCAGAAAGTCAAGAAGACTGACCAAAATATATAGATATTATTGTTAATTTAACCAAGCATAGTATCCATTCCAATTTAGGATATGCACCAGTGGAATTAATGTTCAATCGTAAGTTAGATGCCAGTGTAGTAAATTGTTTTAATACTCCCCAGACAGAAGAAAATTGGGATGAAAAAAAATTTCAGCCACTATGCAGGATATAAATATGAGAAAAATGAGAAACTTGAGACATAATGTAACACAACAGAAAAGACATGAGATAAAAATTCATGATTTGGTATTTCTCAAAACACATTATCTCAGTAGTCTTGTTGACAAAAGAATTCGAAAATATTGTAATGTATAGGAAGATCCCTATTATGTCTTTAAGGAATTCTGAAAAGGTGTATTTAGTTTAATTGAATTAAGTAAAGGAAAAGTAAGAGAAAACTATCATACAGAAAACTTTAAAAAATGGAATTGTAGTATAGAAAAAAGGAAATTTTATTTCGATGAATTTATGAACAAATATCCTGAAGTGTGGATCCGGATAAAAATTTAAGTTAATTTTTGTTTATTCAAATATTTATTTTGAACTTTGGACTAAACTTGTTATATTTTTTATGTATTTTTTTGTGTTGTAAATAATTTTTTTCTATGTCAAAAATTATTCCCTCCAGGGATGGGGAGATATGACCATAAGGTGTGCAGTACATGTAAATTCCGCCATTGTGTGAGGGCAGCACTGCCAAGTAGCAACAGCTGACCGGTGGGGTCGAGTGATTCACGTCAGACACTTCCTGTACAAACTGTGAGCAGTGCACGATGTTTGTGTGCAATCTGTTTCGAAGTGGGCTGGCTGTTAGTACTCGTAAAGATATAGTATTCGTGTACCATATTTGCTTTTTATTTCATGTTGTGAAATAAATCTGTTGTTCAGCATATGGGCTTTCTGTATGTGTGGTGATAAACTTCTATAACAAGCAGTGGCGTCTCGTCCCTTGGGGCTTCCGGGGCTTAGCCACTAAAGAAAAACGGACGTATTCACGTAATTATCAACCACCATAACGCATAACTATCACACAGTCTTTTAAAAGGCGATTTTTACCCACGTAAATTCATCGTGTGTTGCAATGGATACGACAGCGCTCCTAGCGGCATTGATGTAAATTATTGCTTTCCGGGGCACGTCGCAAAGGAAGGCGTGGCCTACACCCAGCTACGCTACAGTGAAGGTCATATGCTAACAGAGAGAGGAGGGGAGATTGCAATGGATTTGAGTGCTAATTCGGGGCTACTTCCGTTGCGTCGTGTTCTGTATTGCTTTGGTGGCTTTCATTCGCTATGTTTGAGTGAGTTTGGCAAGGTTGATGTTCGAACACAAATTGATGAAGGACATTGGCTGTCAATTACAAGACACAATGAATTTGTCAGGAAAAATAGGCATATATTAAATAGAATGATCGATTGCTTAAAATTCTGTGGTCGACATGAACTTGCTCTACGAGGACATAATGAAAGAGAACAATCTTTAAACAGAGGCATCTTCCCAGATTTATTATCCCTTCATAGAAGAGATAACTTCGTGTTCTTTATTGTAGTGAAGAGTTGAAAAACATAAACTCTATCAGTAGATTGCATTCATTTTTTTATTTAAAATTATTTAGAGGGTACCTTTTCAGAAACAGTAAAAATGACAAATATAGTTTTCATAACTCCAGTGGCAACAGCTGAATCTGAACGATGTTTCAGCACATTGAAGCGTATTAAAACCTGCTTTAGAAATGCAATGGCACAAGAGAGACCAAATGCCTTGGCACTTGCTTACAATAGAGATAGAATACATTTCAAACCAAGAGGGCTTCAACGAAAAAGTAATAACAAAATTTGCTGAGCAGAAGAACAGGAGTCAACGTTCGTAGAAATGTATGTTTCACAACAATACCTGTTACTTTTGTAATCATGTGAATTGTCATTATATTTTAAATTCTTTAAAAAAAATAAGTCCAGTTTTGTAGTTTAGAAAATAAATACCCGTTTTTTTGTAATTCATGTAATTTGTCATTACATTTTAAATTCTTTCAAAAAAGTAAGTCCAGTTTTGTAGTCTAGAAGAAAAAATACCTATTATTTGTAATTCATGTGAATTGTCATTATATTTTAAATTCTTTAAAAAATAAGCCCCTGCCAAATTTGAGGCCACGAGACGCCACTGATAACAAGAAATGTTTAGAGTAACCCTGCACTTAATGGAGTGCACATGGTTGCAAGTGTTACATTTACAATTTCATTATGGGCTTCTATAGTCACTACTTACGTCAGTGATGCCAATTAGTTTATAGAGACCAACAAAAGGGTTATTTTCAACATTAGCAGGTAGGGGATCTTTGAAGAAATAGATGTTATCGATTCTTCTCTTCATATATCCTGGAAATGGATGAAACAAGATGGTCCACATCTTGCTGAGCCTATTCCTGTCAGCCTTAGGATTTACATTCTGAAAGGAATATATAAGTCAAAACCAATATAAAACTACTCAAGTTGTAAACATCTTATACATATTATCAAGTACACAAAAACCTAGATCAATAAATAACTTTTTTAATATTTTACATTTCTATCAAAGTGTGATTCAATTCAAAGGATCAAGTTTGCTAGAATTATTAATACATTAGCATGCAACGTAAATTGAACATTGGCCATTGTTTAGTGTTATAAACTATAGCTACGTATTTTAACACTACATATCAAGAGACCACATCTTCTCTCATCTTCAGGTGAACAAATTAATTTTGGCAGCGGTGGTGATCAAACCTACAACAGACCTGTGATTTTACTACAAATTCGGTGCTCTAACCAACCTCTCCATGGTGCCTCCCCAAAACTTCTATACTAATTTTTGCTCCATTTATGCTACTATTTCTAATTTTTAAGGAGAGGAACAATATTTGCTTGCACTCTACACCGGGATGAATTAGGACCATTGCTATGAAGGCTGCTTCTTTGATTTTCCATAGTTTCCAATTTGGTTCTTTGTGTTGTATTGTTATGTTGCTCCACTGAATTCTATGTGATTCACTACATGCATGTTTGGCCAGGCCCGTAGCCAGGAATTCTTTGTAAGGGGGGGGGGGCGAATTCAATCCTAGAGGGGGCAAATTTTTAATATATTGTGTCGCATTGGCAGATATAGCAGGGTACACAGAGGCACTTGCCCCTCCCCCAAAATAGATATAAATAACAGAAAAGGGATGATATCTTGAAACTGCAACGAACAAAAAAAACCTCGAGCAACATCAAATAGTAATATTTCGATAATGACCTTTCCAGATTGGCAAAGAATATAACGTTTAACATAAATAGGCTAATAGGGACTGTATCTACTTGATATTTACAGGTCTTCTCTGCAGAACTGATTAAGGGAGCCCTTTATAAATCATGCTTCATAATGATTTACTCTAGTTTCCAGTATGCAAGATTTTTACGCACAAAGGAATCTAACGAGAATCAAACAACACCATTGTGTTGTGTAATGCAAGAAAAATCGAATTAATTAAATAATAATGGTTACATATTATCTACACTTTGATGAATTGTGGAAAAATTTGTAATACATTTTTTTGTACTTGCTAAAACATTAAAACATGGGGCCCTTAGTCCACCACGGACTCTTTTAATTTCCTTCAAAGGGGAGACTCTTGCATGACTACAGATAATGTAACCCTAACCATTTTGCAAAACATTGTGTGAATTGAATTATATTACAGTTGAAATACACGTTTTGATACCTGACAAACAAATAGGAATCCCTTGATTGATCAATGACTTCTTGGATTACAATGTCATCATTAATATTTCATATTAAGTTCCATAGAGAGAAATTGATTTACTAGGGTGTAAAATAATTTTTCGGGGCGCCATGGCATTCTATTTAACTTTTTTTTCATTTGGCTCCCAGGGCCGACTAACGCCGCCCCATAGCTATGGCTATGAACTTGGACCATAATTGGCCGTCTGGAAAAAAATGCAAGGAACACGTAAAAACTAATGCCATCATAAGTATCCAATTGTTCTGCTATTCTTAGACTCTCCTAGTCTTGTTTTTTTACTTCAATGTTTGCTTCCCCTAGTAGGCCAGTCAATAAGGGGGTCCAATAAGGAAAAAATCAGGGAAAGCTCTAACAAATTTTATTATTTTTCTAAAAGGGTTCTTAACAACACATTAATTTTGCACCATTGTACCAACCCGGATTTGGCCGCCATCTTTGAAAAATGGCGCCCAAAATCCATTTTTTGCAAATATTTCGCTTGGAAAGCACTTTACAGCAAAAGAGGTTATGATACAAAATAATCTACATAAAATTCTCTACAAAAAAGGTTATGTACATATTTCTTCTAGGATGCTCCGTTTGGGTGTTAGATGAGCGAGAAAGTTTACGTTATTTTCCCGCCCCGTTTTGCAAGCGCGAAACTCAAGGAAGCACCTGTTACATGATGTTTTGCAGTATATCTCTTCCATAAAACTGGACATATTACATTTTTTCTTTCTTAAGAATGTCATTTATGGTTCAATTACTTTTATCGTTGCATGCAGTACTTAATAATTTATTGTGTGCGAGAGATAATATGTTTGGTTGGAAAGTCAAGGTATCTCCAAAGGAACATGTCGACTTTGTCCAGAAAGGCTATTTAACAATGAAACGCCAATCTAATCGAGGAGTCCCAGGTTCGATACCCGGTGGAGGTACATTACACAGTGGTTTGGAGTCCATTTTGACCTGTAGGTCCAATCTCGATTAGCCTATTCGTGCATGAAGTATACTTATAACAACAACTTAAACCTCTAGCACCCTAACGGGGCTTCTTAGAACAAAAATGCACAGAATATTCTTTGTAGAGAATTTTATATAAATTATTTTTCATCATAACCTCTTTTGCTGTTAAGTGCTTTTCGAACGAGATATTTGCAAAAAACTGATTTTGGGCGTCATTTTTCAAACATGGCGGCAAAATCCGTTGTGGTACAGGGGTGCAAAATTAATATGTTGTTAAGAATCCTTTTAGGAAGATAATAACATTTTTTTCAGCTTTCCCTAAATTTTTTCCTTATTGGACCCCAAAATCCTCCCTTGTTGACTGGTCTATAGAATGGACTTCTGTCCAAGGTCTGAGGGACGGGGACAATACCCCCTGCCCCCCCCCCCAGTGGTTGCGGCACTGTATTTGAGTGTCTCGCCATCAATTTCACTCATCATTCATTGTTGAGATTAGCTATAAGTGGCAGAAGAGCAACGCTAAGTAACAAAAATCAAATATCCACTCCCTCTCTCTACCACATGAATCACTATTACCAAAAGGTAGACTTGGCAAACAAAAATTTAAGCAGTTCCATGTTCATAGCAACACATCCAAGAAAAACATCCGAAGACATTAGGGGTTGTAATACAAGACTACTCAAAATGTCACAACTGTTCTAGATACTGAAAATTGCGAAATCATTTCCTGAAGTCTCGATCTGGAAGGAAATTAATTCCCCCCCCCCCCCCAATCCTAATACGACATTATACGGAACCCCGTACACCCTAATAAATCACAATATCAATAAGTGTCTTTGTGTTATGTTGCTAGTGTAACACATGATATAATTGTAAAGATTAGTGAGAATTCCAGGTAAGAATGTGTTCTGTATTTTTCACAGGGGGGCAAAGCAGGCTCTCAGGGGGGGGGGCAGTTGCCCCCTGCCCCCCTCTAGCTACGGGCCTGTGTTTGGCTATATTTACCACAATATGGATTTTAGGCATCAAAAACTGCCAAAATAGACAGGTATGAAGATGCTGAAAATATACAGGGTGGGCCAAAAGTCCCTTACCACCCCTTGTAAAAATCGTTTTAGTGGAAATTGATGAATAACAACCATGTGTGACCACATTAGGCCTAGGGGGAAGTCATAAGGTGGGGGTGTCCTTGACGGCGGCCATCTTGAAAGCCGCTATCTTGGATACAAGTCCAGTTTAGTAAATGGGAAGGTAGGCATGCGATACAAGATTTTAGGCTAGAATTTGATAAGGAAAACAGTGGTGAAGTCGTAATGTTGAAATCTTCATTTGTTTAAAAGTTACAGGCATTCAAATGTTGGAATCACACTTTTACATATGGTGATCTATGTGCTCTACATGAGCGCTCACCAGCGCCACGCACGTGTGTAGTCGTTCACCCCAATTGTCCATGACCCTGCTAAGTGTGTCAGGTAAAATATCAGCACAGGCTGCAAAGATCCTTTCTTCCAGCTGAGCAACATTTCTGATCTTCTCGGCTTATACCTTGGCCTTTAAATGACCCCACAAATAAAAATCCAATGGAGTCAGATCGGGTGAACGTGCCGGCCACTCAATGGGACTACGACGCCCGATCCACCGTCCAGGAAATTGTTCATGCAGATAATCACGGACGTTTAATCCATAATGGGGAGGTGCACCATCCTGTTGAATAAATAAGGGAAATGTGCCATCCTTGGACAACACGGACGGCAGGATGAGATCACGCAACATTGCCAAATAATGCTCAGCGTTAAGGTTACCAGGAATGACGAATGGACCAATTAGTTTGGTACCCCATAGGCTGCACCACACCATAACTTTACCAGCTCCTACCAATTTACAGGGGTCAACCCAGTGAGGATTGGTAGCGGACCAATAGCAACAGTTTTGTTTGTTGACCTCTCCTTGCACATAAAAATTTGCTTCGTCGGAAAACAGGATTTTTGAGGAGAATGTGGGATCTGCTTCAAGTTGGGCAACTGCCCAGTCACAGAATTCCAGGCGTCGATCTGGGTCGTCTTCTGATAAATAATGTTGAAGTTGCAATTTGTACGGATGCCAATTGTTTTTCTTTAGGATGCATCTGATGGATGTACGGCTGACACCACATGCCGCTGAGAGGCGACAAGTACTGCGGTGTGGTGATGTTGCAACAGATGCCAACACTGCTATGGTTGTGCCTTCGTCTGTTGCAGTAGTAGGTCTTCCAGACCTGGGTTTGTCCGCTACTGAACCAGTATCCATGAATTTCTGGAAGAGGTTGGCAACACTCACATGAGACACAGGATGTCGATCTTGGTGTCGTTCATTAAATTCAGCTGATACAACCCTTGCACTCCTTCCACCCCATGCCCTTATTAACTCTTTCCTCTCCTCTGTGGTTAGTGGCATGATTTAGGCACCTGCAACAAATAAAAAATGAAGGTGTGATTCCAACATTTGAATGCCTGTAACTTTTTAACAAACGAAAATTTCAACATTGCGACTTCACTATTGTTTTCCTTATCAAATTCTAGCCTAAAATCATGTATCGCATGCCTACCTTCCCATTTACAAAACTGGACTTGTATCCAAGATGGCGGCTTTCAAGATGGCCGCCGTCAAGGGCACCCCCACCTTATGACTTCCCCCTAGGCCTAATGTGGTCACACATGGTTGTTATTCATCAATTTCCACTAAAACTATTTTTACAAGGGGTGGTAAGGGACTTTTGGCCCACCCTGTAGATACTAAGAATATAAGAGGCATATAACATGAATGAATACCAAATACAGTGAATAAAGTCCAAAATTCAAAAATCTCTCATGCACATTAAACAATAGAAGGGGGGAGGGCAATTTAAAGCAGCATGACATAGCCTATTGCAAAGCTTCTTGTGAATAAAGGAGACGTACAAACTTACCATATTTCTAATTTGATAACTTATAACTTAATTGACATTTAGAAGAAGAAATGAACATTTTTTGTTTTAGTATAATTGCACAGCCTTCCAGAGCAAACCTGACCGAGATTGTTCTCATTATATACCATTTGGAGTTCATGTGTGAAGTCCAGGTTCCATGAGAGCAGATATATTTATGTTTTTGGAGCCAGACTCATGGAGTTTCATAGCAGGATGAACAGCACCACAGGCAATTTCACACATTGTTGCGTATTCTTATATTGTAGAAGAAAAAACATTATGTTGTTATCAACCTTAGATTTTATTGCAATAAAAAAGATTTATGATTAACGGAGCTCTATCATATTATTTTTCTACTTATTCTTTATTCTCAAAAGTAGTAGCAGAATAAGACTACTCAACAGAACTAAAACTTGCAGATATAAAGAATTCTTCACAATTGAAGTAACAAAATTTCTGTCTTCAGACTCTCATAATAAGTGTCATTTAGTTTGAGGTTAAATTATATCAAATCGTACTAAACAACAACCTGTAAACTACTTTGAATTCAACTTAGAAGTTACTTCATGTGCAAAGCTACTAAAAGGTAGTGTATACTGTATTACTGTGATGATAAATTTCAAGGAAGTAAAAATAGTACTGTTTTCATTAAGTCTGTCAGTGGTTAACTAGTTCCATCCCTTCATGTATTCAATGTTCCTTTTCTCCATTGTTAAGTAAATTTTAGTGATTTTTCCTCATTTTCTGCAGACATGTGGCAGCTTGCGCCTACCCTGCTTCCTCTTTTTATGGAAGTCAATTTACATGTCAATATTCATCATTTGTCTGACACACTTGTCCATTTGGAAGTATTTTAGTATATTAGTCAAGCGACTAAATACTATATCCACACCAAGGTCCTTGCTTGTGAAAATTTTTCCTCTTCATAGCTAATATTTAATTATGAAATTCACTTTTGCCACTTAATATTGGTTAAAAATTTAATGAAGTTATGCATTTGACATAATTTAGCATACAGGTTTATTAGTTAATCTTTGCAAAAGTATAATGCAGAATTGTTGCGAACTCAAGATACCCAGACTGAAAAAATAATTTCTGGTACGGGTGATTAAATTTGAATCAATATGTTCTGATACTGATGCCACTGGTATCAGCCAATACCAATTAAGCAGCATTGGTATCAGGTGAGCCATAATGAGAATGGATATAACTGCTATAGATTCTTCGCAGCATGTAAACATGCATTATTATGTCTGCAGAATGACAACGCATAAAGTCATTTAACAGTTTTTGTGTAGTATACCATGAAATAAAAACAAGTGAAGCTGTGTATACATAAACTCACCTCAGATGTACTAACTTTGATACATCGACAACCATCCTGTTCATAAAATGGTGATTTTATGAGGACTTTCTTTGGAATACTCAATCTTCATTTGGATGGTCGAAATACATACATGGAGGCCACATCAGGATAAAGCTTATGATCCACATACACCTTCTGTGGCTCATACACTTTAACAAACACCTTTATCCAATGTGTGATTTTGTTCCTGAAGACAAATTCTGAAATACGCTGTAAGAATAAAATGTACACATTTTTGAAAATTCATATTATTAAGAAGTATTTTCAAGTGTGTCAGTTGACATGTATCATCACCTTCGATTCCTTGAAGGAATTTTATTATAAAAAACCTTCTATTTTATTCATTGCACTAATGAACAATTTAATCAAGATTTAACACATATTCAATTTATTTAAACACATACCATATGTTTCAATTAAACCTTTCATCTTAATTTACCGACAAATATCTCTTGAACATAATTATATTTCACAAGTTTAACACTTATCACTCAACAAACTCTATAAACCTTATGAAGTGTGGGTGAGCGTACTAAATGTCTAACTTGCATGCAACTAATCCCTTATTTTCCAAACAACCAACCAAATACCAGAAGTGTTTGTGCTGTGTTGTGTGAAGCATGCTACTCAGAACTCTAGTGGACGAGAGCTCTAGGCTGCTCACGAATGCTCATTTTCATTTTCGGGTGCATCAATCAGATAGAAGCATACCTAATGTCATGTATGCAAATACTGCATCTATCAACCAGTAGTTCATAACTAACAAATACAAACTAAAAATGCAAGTATAGCAATAGTGTATCTGAAGTAGAGGCCTCAGGAGAAGAATAGAGGTCACTGCAGTATGAGAAATCCCATACTAGCACTACATAATTTAAGCATAAGGAGCATATATACATAAAATGAGACAGCATAAGTCCTACTCAATTCCAACAAAATATATAGCTCCTTCTACTCCTACAATGATGCATTTAGCTACTGTAATAATGAGCCAAATTACAAAATTAGAATTACTAACCAAGAATCATAATCCTCGTAGTACTCTGTAAGGTAAGTGAGCTTTGGATCTTTGGGCTTCAACTCTGTAAGGAGGTATCCTCCTACCCATTCTTCACCAAAGCTGAAAAATATAACACTGTTTAAAAATTCTTATAGCACAATTCAATTGATATACACACATGAACTATACATGCATACATACATACATAAGCAAAAAAATAGAACATGTCTATATACATAAAAAAGTGTACTTGAAACTGGTAGAATTATAGATTTTCCTTCCTATGTTTCCAGTTCCTTCTTCAGAGATGGAAAAGAATTAAGATATTAAAAGATTAAAGTGGTTCAAAGGTTTTATAGGTCCTTGCCTTGACTCATCTCACCCAACCGGTTGGCAGGTCCCGGGCTTGCCCAAGTTGATACCTTCCTGCAACTAAGGCCTGCTCAAGGAAAAGGTTTTATATTAAAAATTAGGTGAAAAGAAAAAACAGAAGATACTGGCCACCATAAAAGTTGGGTTGACAAGACATATCAAAGGCCCTGTCAGTAGTGTTCACATTTTCTGCTTCAAATGGGAAGAAAAGATACAGTTCATTTGCTGTCTCTCATTTCTTCTACATGAAGAAAGTGTGTAAAGTTTGGGAAATTGTATTACTGTGTGAAGGATTATTACTTTTTCACTGCAAACCATATCTCTCCTAAATCACCATAATTACAATACATTTTTCAATTTTCTTTCGTCCTTACCCATCCACAATCTAGGACTTACCTTTCAATATATTTTCCTTTACAGTTATGTTATGCACTTAATGCCATATTGAATGTCCAGAGCCATATGCTTGCATAGTCTTGGTCCTTAAATTGCCTTCAAAAATGTATATCTACAAAATATTTCCTAAAAACTCCTGCATCAGACACAGCATTTTCTATTAAATAAAAGTTTCTATATTTAATTTCATTTGCACTTGGATATTATATCGATTACTTTTTCTCAGGGTGTTTCTTCTGGTTATACATTTTACTAATACTGGGAGGGATTTTCTGTCTGACCACTGCAGTGTTAATAAAGTATCAGAAATTTATTTAAAATCAAGTTGTATGTAGTTATTCCTCAGTTTATATCACATTAGTTTATAATATAAAAGTATTATCACAAGTATTGGGTGTTGACCTTAGCAATCCTGCTTTGGAAGATTATGCTGCTGGTGCCATTATTCCTGTAGGTGAAATGATGTATCCTTGCAGTGGAGAATTAAGACATGGGAGATGTGAGTGACCATGAAGTTATAGGTAAAAGGTAAAGTGCTCCCCTGTGCTTAGCACAACGCCATGAAGGCGTATAGGGTGTGTGGGGGTAACGCCCCACACTTTCTTGATCCGGTCGTGAGTGGGGGTGATGTGATCAGCATCACGCCCCTGACCGCCGTTACCCCCCAGGGTTTCCCCCAGGTACCCAATGTTATTCGACGCTGGGTGGGCGCCGGGGCCGCTTCCATCGTTAGAAAAGTTCCCGGATTTGAACCGGCCGGGGATCGAACCCGGGACCTTGAGCATGAAGTTATAGCATTGTTCTTATCTTTTTTTATGAATTCTTCATTGCATATTTTCAATGGAGCTGTTCACTGGTGGCACACAAGCATATTTGTGTCCTTAGATAATTAGTTTGTCATTTTGTTGCCTCAAGCTTTACACTGCAGCAAGATTGAGTAGCTTTTCAAATGTTACTTTCACCAGAGTGAAGAGTTTTGGCTTTAAATCCCTATTAAAACTGCCAATCTCCATGGAAAAACAGTTAGCACAGAATGCTACGATGCCAGGGGTTCCACCATGAATCCAGCCATGGGTGTTCATCAATTTCATCATATCATCACTCATCCTGACCTTTGCAATTAGCCAAAAGTTGTAGAGAAATGATGTTAAATAAATCAAGTCAATCATTCAACCCTATTAAAACTTTCATAAAACTTCTAGAAAATATAGCAAGTCATAAGTTTCTGAAAATATCAGTTTTGTGAAGCTAATAATTAATACATTGTCCCACATTGGGTCCGTGTGGTCTAACACATAAGAATTTGGGCTGAGGCTATGGGATGAACACTGGTTTAAGTCTCCTGAAGTGTAACAACTTTTCTCCTGAGATTTTGGCCAGTGTGTGGGACTGATGGCCACCCACCACCGTGAGGAAATTTTGGAGCTATAAATGGGTAGTGAAACCTGGTAATGGAAAGCTACAACAACTGGGGTTTGATGTGCTAACTCTGGGTAACCCTCTAGCTGGTAAGAGGATCCCCCACCTGTGCTGTGGCATGTGGGAGTGAGGCCAGCAGCAGGTAGGTAAGCCATATCCCTCACTGGCTGTTATTATGGGCTACAAAAATAATTAAAATATTAAAGTGCAATGGCAGGGTAGCTCAAGCAAGCTAAATGGCATATGTTTATGCATTTCTGTCATTCTCAGCTGCCATTGGTTCACAATATAAAATATACAGTATACACTATGCCTTATGTTCTTTTTAGTTGCAAGTATGCGTAACTCAATGGCAAATGTCAGAATTGGAGTAAGTCTCCCAATAATTCAGAAAAAATGTATTAATTGTTGTGTACACATTTAATTTATAATTGTACAATATGTCTCACCAATAATTTAAGATTCACATATAATTCTTTGTATTTGTATTAACTTTGCCCAATCAGACAAATTACATATGAATACATATGATGCCTGTCTGTAAGATATGATAATTTTTTGTGTTATGGAGGTTAGGTTTATGCTTTTATCATCTTCGCATTTTCTTGGGTTTGTGTGTGTGTGCATACAATGTTATTTAATAATGAAAAAACTCGTGCATGATGTAAAGTATTCCATGGACACAGTCAAATTTCAGAACCGATCAGTTCAAGTACCCTCTGAAACCAACAGTATGTTGCATAGAACATTGGAGTCTATGAATTAATGAAAAAGAAACCAATGTAATATTTGGTACACTTTGTCACTAGTGCTATCACTGATACTCGGTATCACCATCTATACATATGCTACATACAGATATGTATTTCATGTAAAAGAGTGGAAAACTGAACTTTACCATAATTACCAAAATCCAGTGAATCGCAGTCACATACCAAAACTAGTCTGTATGATTCTCCTACAACCACACAACAAATAATAATAATCTTATCCAAATACATGAAAATATACTTTACTTTGTAAAGTCATTTGACACAACACTTCACAACCCTGTGACATATAACACTGAAATGTTGACTGTGCAAGTAATACAAGGAGTATCTGTTTTTGCATTCTCCATATTTAAAAAGTGTGTGCCTGTGTGTGTGTGTGTGTGTGTGCCAGCAGTGAGAAAACATCAGAAGAAAGAAACGGAAAAATGCATGCACTCACTCACCACACACAATCTAGACAACCACAGTTCATTGGATCTGACTTTCATTTGTGAGAACCTTACATTAATGTTTCTGCTCCAGGCACATAACATGTACTGGCATTAACATTTTAAATGCACTTCTATTCATCAATGCCCATTGCAAATTCAATAACATTGAAATTTCATGTGAAATGGCTTTTCTGGGCTTTTAGATTTTGTTTCTATGACACAGTTGAAAAGCGTACACTGTTAAATTCCAAACTTTGAATGCGGTATGTATATTCCAACTGGAACCTTAAATATTTTTGGAATTATTTCAGGCTCTTTTTGTTCATATGTTGCACATCCTTTTTCAAAAGTTTTAGCAGGGTTATAGTATTTAATATGCATTTTTAACACATGTGTCACTAAAATCAATAACTTAACCGCAATATGACGTCATTCATTTTTAAGTACATTATTTGATATCACAAAATACTATAGACCGAAGCCATTTGATAGATGGAAACAACCCTAGTTGTAAAATGTAATGTAAATATTTTATAACACACAGCGAGTAGCTACTGATTTATTTTTTTTTTAATTTGAAGACTTGTACTTTAGCGATAAAATGTGGAGTCTTCATCTTACATGATGTTGAAGTGTGGGCAGTTGCAATATTATTCTGTTATTTCAATATAAAACAAAATCCTACTTAAAAAAAAATACTGGTAACAATACTGGAAGATGAAGTAGTGAGTTGTAGAGGATGGACGTGCTTGAATACAGCTCCGCGCTTTCACCCCTCAGCTAGCCTGGCATTCTATTCTCCACCGCTGTACGTTGCCACATCTTCCGCCAGGTCAATAGCTTCACCGTGTGGATCTTCGGGGTTGTTATCATGTCCAAGCCTACACTATCAGTTGTTTCGACCAAAGTGGAAGAAATAGGCAAAACTATGGAAGCATTCCAGCAACGGCTTGATGAGTTGCTAGACAACCATGCATCGGTGCAAGAAGAGCTGACCTACGCAAGTCACTCCTGAACCTCAGAGAGGAGTTTGTGAAATTTAAGAGATCGACGAGCGACTCCATGACAGAGCTGCGGCGAGACCTAGAGAGCATGAACAAGCAGATACGCACGAACCCCATTGAAATAGATGACCTAGCGCAGTACTCTAGGAGGAACTGCATTTTGCTGCATGGGGTCCCAGAAACCACCAACAAAGACGTGGACAGCATCGTGCTTCAGACTTTACAAAATAAGCTTCAGTTGCAGCACATCAAGCTCGAGCACGTTGACCGGTGCCACAGGCTTGGCCCTCCGAAAAGATCGGCGGAAGTTTTGAGATCGGGAAAACGCCCCATCATAGTGAAATTTGTAAGCTACCGCTCCAGGAACGAGGTGTGGAAGTCAAAGAAGATGCTAAAGAACTCGTCCCTATTAATTACAGAGTCGCTAACTCCCTACAGACAGAGGGTATTAAGCGATGGTATTTCCAAGGTTAATGAAGATATAGAGAGGATTGTTAACTGGTCGCTAGACAATGGCATGTATATTAACCCTAATAAAACACAAGCAATTTTGATTGCTTCCGATAAACTGAAACGTTACGTAGATCTTAACATTCTGCCTTCATTCTTGTAGATTCTACTCACATTCCATTTAACCAAACTGTTAAAGATCTGGGAATTGTATTAGACGGAAATTTATCATGGTCACATCACACAAGTTCGGCGTGTAGAAAAGCTTTCGCATCTCTGTATTCTATAAGACGCATGGGCAAGTTCCTCCCCACCTCTATCAAGGCCAAACTATGTCAATCCCTAGTTTCATGCCATTTAGATTATTGTGACGTAGCGTATTCCGGCTTGACAGGTGAGTCAGCTAGACGTGTGCAGAGTGTTCAAAATGCCTGAGTACGATACATTTTTAATTTAAAATATTGGGACCCCCTATCACCTTATTTTCTCAAATTGGGGTGGCTACGTATGCAAGAAAGACGAACGCTGCACACTCTGATTTTACTTTACAAAGTTCTCAACCTCAAGTCACCTTCCTATCTCCTCTCTCGCTTCCAATTTCTTCACGAATTTCACGATCGCGACACCAGATCACGCAGCTCCTCAGTTCTCTCTATCCCCATCCACAGATCAAATTTCTTCTCCAACTCTTTCTCTGTATCGGCTGAAATACTATGGAATCAGTTGCCAGAAAGCACTAGAGCAGTAAGCTCCGTCGGTTCCTTTAGCAGACATGTTCGCCACTCTCTTCAGAGTAGTCTGTAGATCTTTCCCTGTCAAGCAGACTAAAAAGCATGTGCAAGTGAAAGAATTCTTAAAATACCTTGCAGTTACTTAAATACAATTTTAAATTTTGAATTCTTTCATTCCATATTTAGTTTTTTGTGTATTATATATTTTGTATTTTGTGTGTTATATTCAGGGCTTTAAGACTTGTGTGTATGAGTATAATGTGTGTGTGTGGACCTATGTGAAATGACTTAGTGTACTTTGTGTATAATATAATAATGTATAATTTAAAATGTATGGTTGAGTGGAATTAAAGGCTTTGTACGGCCTTAACTCCGCCATTTAAAACAAGGCATTAATAAATAAATAAATAAATAAATAAATACCTTTGCTCAATGACTACATGTTTTATGACTCAAAGAAGGTTTCGACAAGTTATCTGTTTCTTTTTGTTTCTTTAATGGCCAAGTTCACAGTATTTTCAATTTTATAAAATATTTTATAAGCAAACATACTCATGAAGGCACACATATTTTACTTTAATACAAGTTGCAATTAATATTTTTCTAAAAATAGAAAACTGACGAAACCTAACATTTTTATCGTTCCCAAGTTTGGATTTTTTTTACAAATTCATTAAGGTACAGTGTGTGAATCCGTTTTGCACTCGTGAGTTTCTTCTATTTAAACTTTATCTTCTATATTAGTACATTACTTTACAGCCTTGTTTGCACTACAAACTCTTGTGTGATCATTTGCTAGCTACCACAAGGCACTAATATTCTTGGTAACAAACATGTATCTTGAACATGAGAGCACGTAGAAATTAGACGAAATAAAAAAACATAATTTCACTCTGAGACCTTACCTTCAACATCATATTTTCTGGAACCAAAAACTGATAACCAACATTTCCTCACAAAAATTATAAAGGTAAAACTTTGATAGCATCCCAACGGATTTCTTCATTTTTACACAAGAAACTACTTACCGAAATGAGTTTTTGTAGCATGTAGAAGTTCTTGTTGGTATTTTCTTTATCGAGAAAAACCGATGTTGTCCGTATATGCTAAATTGAACGAAATGAGTGCTAATGGAACCTAACCTAACATTCAAAACCTAACCTCCTCCCCATGATGGTTCGTGGGGCTAGCGTGAATTTTTGGGGCTATCGTCAATGGTTTTTGTGGCTACCCATGGATGGTTTTTGAGGCTAACGTCAGTGGTTTGTGGGGCTACCCGTGGAGGTTTTTTGGGCTAACATCAATGGTTTGTGGGACTAACGTCAATGGTTTCTGGGGCTAACGTCAATGGTATAATAATTACTCTATATGTCAAAAATTGAACTTTTTTCGTAAAAAAAGCAAAATAGCATCTTGAAGGATCTTTCACAATGCAGAATAGGTAAGTACGAATGTTAAAAATGACGAAATTAACGAGTGAGAGGTGTTGGGACGCTATCGAAGTTTTAGCATTAAAAATAAAAGATTTTGTAGAGATAGAATGAATTTATACGATTATGAGAATTATAAAGGCAATGAAAACAGATAATGTATTAAATATATTGAGCCAAACTTTCAGAAATTAGATTAGTTGAAATAACACAGGGCCACAAATTAAATTCAATTTAATGTTGTTTTTTGTTTAATAGGTGAACTTTATTATTTGTGCCATTCTGATCACGAATATGAAATTCGTTTTTCTCTATCACGCAAGGTTTTCTTACAAATCAAATTTCAAAATTTGGGCTTTGTCCAATATTGCATGCTGTTTTATTATAATTTTTCTTTTCTTCAATCAGAATAAGTAGCTTGTCACACTAAACGCATCAACATGTTTATTTTAAAATGAATATAGACAGACACAAAGGACCCATATAATATAGAGAACGACATATAGCAGTATATAATATACACACAAGAAAATCATTACACAATACATATTTTTCAGTTCTGTTTAGCACGCTTTCTTCTGTAAGCTTTCCTAACTTTCTTGTGATTTTCTTCTGGCGTTTCTCTGTACAATGCCCAACAGTAGTCAGCCATCATGCTAACACTCCAATGTCCTTGATACCTTTTCTCCATATCCCTCATGTCCTGATGGAACCGTTCGCCTTGTTCTTCACTTAATTCACCGAGATTTTGTGGAAAGTTATCAAGGTGTGAATGCAAAAAATGTAATTTGAGATCCATGTTGCTACCCAGCTCGTGAAATTTAAGTAACATATTCTCAACAACTTCTCTGTAATCAGGACTTTTGTGGTTCCCCAAGAAGTTCAACACTACGCTTTTAAATGCTATCCAAGCATCTCTTTCAGCTACAGTCATTGTTTCCTCGAAGTCTTTATCATTCATTAAGTTCCTAATGTCTGGTCCAACAAAAACACCTTTCACTTTGCCGTACGACAGGGATGGAAATTTGTTGCATATGAACTGGAAACATTGTCCTTCCTTGTTAAGTGCCTTCACAAATTGTTTAATCAGCCCTAATTTGATATGAAGAGGAGGAAGTACAACTTTCTCAGGACTGACTAAATGTTGTTGTACGATGTTCTTTGAACCAAGGTTCAACGTTTTCCGTATTGGCCATTCTTTTCTTTCCCAGTGGTAATATCGTGCCCTACTATCCCACTCACAGATGTAACATGGCATTTTCGTATATCCACATTGTAGTCCAAGTAAAATGCTCAAAACTTTTAAGATCACCACACACCAACCAACCATTTTCCTCATATTTAATTTTATGAAGAACAAGTTGCATATTGCTGTAGGTTTCGTTTAGTGACACAGTATGAGCAATATTACATATTCCATTATGTAACAGAACAAATTTTAAACTTGTTTTATTCGAGTCAATGAATAGCCTCCAATCAGTTCAAAGACGAGGAAAATTTAACTTAGTCAGCAAACCGGACACATCACAACAAAACACGAGAGAATCTTGTTTCGAGAAATAAGGCACAAACTCTTTTTCTCAGCGTCTGTACCAGGAAAATGTTGTTCCACAAGCCAGCAAGTTCTTTTCGTCAAGTCTGGAACCAAGAAGCTCAGCTGATTCTTTACATAAATTTAGGTCTCTAACTAAATCATTGAGTTCGCTTTGAGTGAACGGTATAGGGTCACGAGATCCGTGAGGGGGTCATAAATGTCATCTTCCATTTCACTTCCTTCCACTGAATCACTTAGTGAACCCGGATCACTTACACACTCAAGACTTGATGCAGGTGTCGGTACAGGCAAGTCTCGACCGTGCAACACAGGTCTCATTGCAGAGGGAATATTGGGATACACTATCTTCTTCTTGTTTCTAATATTTCGACCTACAATTTCACAGGAACAGAAGTAATCATTGCTGTGATCCTGAGGCTCCCTCCACACCATAGGTATTGCAAATGGCATAGAGGGCCGCTTTCCCTTGCTCCAGTTTCGTAAAGATTCCACACATGATCTACATACCTTGTGTGGGGCCCACGATTTATCGTGATCTCCTAGTTTCATTTTAAAGTATGCGTAATATGCTCTTCTTACAAAATCTGTAATTTCCTGTCTCTGTACCCGGGAAATTCACCGCAGATGTAGCAAAACATATCTGGGCTATTCAGACAACCACGAGATGCCATGGCCACACCGTGCAAATTAGGACTTTTGAGAGTTACATATAAAATTAATTTCAAATGATATATCATTGTTTTACATAGTATTATTTTCAGCATTTAGGCAAGAAACATTAATTAATTTAAATAAAACAAAACTTCTCTGTATTTAAAGCTTATTCGTCTTTATTACTTGTTGAATAATTTTGAAACGTACCAGTGACATCGAGCGTCAATCACCTCAATTGCACTGAAACGTGCATAACACAACCCACATATAAAAATCGTGAATTGTAAAAAATTCTTGCGTGATGTGAGAAAACTAATGCCAGTTTCAGCATCAGCAAGTTCAAATGCATGTAAAACACCCAAAATTATAAAAACAACAGAACCCATGCGGCCCTGTGTAATTAGCCTACAACTATTAACAAGTAAAGGCAGACTTAAAGAGAATAATTGAGTGGTTCAGGAGTAAAACTTAAACAAACCACAAAAGTATTAAACCAAGAAAAATGCAGGTGAAACTCCAACCAATACATAGTGGCTTGTGTTACCCAGATGCTTAAATGTGTTTCTGGCTACTAGCGGCTACTGAGGAACATCATTCACTGTAGTACAGTAACTTTAGACTAGGCAGCAACTGAATCCTCTTAAGTCAAATTTTAAGAGAGTGTGGGTTATGAAGTTATACTCCCGGGCCGCTCAATTGTTCAAATACTTTCAAACTTACTAAGGTAATGGAGGCAACTAGCTTTTTGGAGACATCATTTCTGAAGAAATTATTTTTGAAGACTTTCTCTTTGAACATTTTGGACATTTTATTTTTGAACATTTTGGACACTTTCTTTTTGGCGATTCTGGACGCTTTCTTTCTGGCGATTTTGGACGCATTCTTTCGGGCGATTTTGGACAAATTTTTTCTGGTGATTTTGGACAAATTCTTTCTGGCGATTTTGGACAATTTTCTTCTGGAGATTTTGAACACTTTCTTTCTGGCGATTGTGGACACTTTCTTTTTGAACATTTTGGACACATCTTCTTTGAAGGCATTCTTCTTGAAAATTTATCCCATTTACAAATTTCACATTTTCTGTGGTTGCACTAAAAATTGAGATCTTACTCCTATTCAATCGCCGACGAAGAGTTTATTGATTTCGATATCCCACTGTTGCTATTGCAACGATATGTCGATAAGCCTTTATGACGGATGTTTCCGTTTTGATCGCGTCCAAATAAATCAGAAATACAATTTTACAGCTTCTCTGAATATTAACAGAACTCTCAGTAGCAAAATTGTAATTTAATTAACTTGTCTTAAAAATTTCATGAAACTATTTTGCGGATATTTCTCTGGTTCCTGTTCGGTGAACCAAACAGAAGTGACGTATTGACATCTGAGTTGTGTGTGTTTGAAGATCAAACGCAACATTCGCAACCAACATACATGCATTATTTACGCAATTACAATTATAATAATGCCTACGTTGTTAAATTAGGAGGACAGATTTATGGCTGTTACGAACCTACGCATTTTCGCGATGTGTTAGCAGCTGGACGGCCTCTCACTCGAGCTCGACGCAATTTGTGTTTCTCACGAGTTTTGGTTTTGAGAATGATTTATAAATGTTGAGAATGTCATGCTAGGACTCGAACCTGGGACCGTCGATGGCGAGATCAAGTATTCAACGGAAAGGGGCATCGAGGTTTGTATTTATGTAGGTAGATAGTACATATCTTTCCATTACATTGAATAGGTTAGTTTCCAGTCAACATTATGATCGCCTAAGGGACTGAACTTGTAACCTCGGGTTCCTACCACCATGTGATTTCATGGGGTTTATATATGTTACTTTATCTGATTTTATGTTTTATGAAGTGTATTTATTTCGTCGTTGCTATGGCTCTTCCAAATGTTATCGTGGCTAGGTCAGATCAGTTAAGTTTAGTGTCAAATAGCTTGTTCTAATTAAACTTGATACACTACCGTTAACTTAGCCTGATGCAACCCAGGTGGAAAGCTTCCTTACAGTAACGAGCACTGTTTGGACTCGAAAAAAAATATTTATGTTTAAAAAACAACTTGAAAATTACCTTACGCACTTCTCATGGACAAGATCTTGTCAGTCGACAAGCGAAAGTAAATATGGTAGAAGCGTGGGAATGAATGTAGGAATAAATCGGAACCTTAGTAGAATGCATTTAGGGACTTTATTTTAATGCTAAGGGAACCAAACCTAACCTGCCTAACATAACCACAAAAGCATGTATTGAACAAAACCTTAATTAATCGCTAAACTCCGCAATATGTGTTAACAGACGTACATCGAAATCGAACCATGTAAAAATTGCATTCGTAGCATGATGAAATCGCAATAAAACAAAAGGAACTTGGGCCAATATGACTGCCTACAATGATGAAATCGTAATTAAACAATCAGAACTTGTGCCGTTCTTGGATATTAATAAAATAAACCAAACTAGGCCCAAGTTCCCATTGTTTAATTCTGATTTCATCGTGGTACATAGGCAATTTTTCATGGTTTAATTTATATTTAGTTCTGTTAACACATAATTCGAAATATTAGCGATTACTTGATTATTGCCTTGAGATTGGTTTTTCACTTCCACATACTCCTACATGAATCTTTTCTTGCAACCAGCCATTTGTTTACTGTCGTCTTAGTTACAGACTGCCGTTGCCATCTAGATCACATTTGTGTAGTGGAAATGGTTCTCGTAGTTAGTTTAGGGAAGTCAGGTTTAGGGTTCTTAGTATTCATATAACATCTGTAAATGCTTTATGGTTAAGTTGAGTGGACCAGGTTTAGGGCTCTTAGCATTGCAATAAATTCCATAAATGCATTCAAAACTTAATCTCTTTGGTGCTGGTCTCAAGCACTAAACCCCTTGAAGCCTCATTGTCAGCAGTAGTCTTTGGAATGCCTTGTCGATTTACATCTTTATTCCCCCAATAAATAGGTATGTTCAGGACTGCAAACAGTGCTAACTTATTACATTCAGAAACTTCAAATTTATTTTAACAATCATTTCCTTCAATACTTTCTCTTTCTTCTATGAACAAAAAAATACATTGTTGAAGGGAAACGCAGATGCTTGCATAAGATAGTTTTACGTCTTTTTTTTCTTTCACTCATAAGTTGAACTTTTCTGAACTGCAAACAGTATTAATTACTTTCACCAAGGTTCAAATATACTGTACATTGTACTATTTTGTACAATTCTCCAATACTTCGTCTTTCTCCTATGATACTTTGAAGAAAAAATCATTAAACATTCTGAACCACTACCCAGAATTTTTGTCTGATTTGTGTTCTGCATTTTTAGTGGCTTCCTGTGATTTCAGTTTTTTTTTCCATGATGTGAGTGCTTCATCGTCAGAGAAGTGGACATGTTTTTAGAGTGAAATTCTTTTGAATGTACACTTATGGCACATGTGGTCAATGAGGGAGAGTGTGCGTTTAGTTATGCTCGTGGGTGTGTTTATAATTTTTCTTTCAAATAAATGTGTTTATTGATGTTCAAAGTCCTGTACCTTATCACACATGAATAATTGCAAATTTACAAATACATCATGTAACGTAATATTTAATGAAAATGTAAAATGAAACAAACAAGGAATGAAATTCTACCACTGTTCCTTGTCATTTGGGTTAGTTTGGACATGAAAAAATGCAATTTACAAATACAATTTTTAAAATAATGCTCATTTGATTGGTTCTGTTAGGCCCTGCTGTCCATTATTCTCTGCCATTTGCAGTAAAAACGAGTCACTGCATTATCATGTGATAGCTATGTTGTATGATACCACTGGTGTCAGATAGTATCCCCCTAATATATGGCCGAAATTGTGAGAAGACCTAACAGAAAGACTATTTCAAGCCCTCCTATCTTTTAATTATGGAATCAAATTTCAAAAAATTTACTTCAAGTGAGTATATGCCTCTCAGACAACAATTATTGCTAAGAGACATATAGTATTATGTATTATTGGTATGCATTTGTATCACGCTAATCTAAGGCTGAAAACGTGAGACCAAACTGAATGACTGTGTTGCCTTAGCCTGAAGCTTAAGGCTTCACACAAGTGATCATAGATCCTAACATGAAAAGCCAAAACAACATAAGATGGGATGTTGCCTACCACTTCATTCGTTGTTAGGAGTATTATGTTTGACGCTGATAGGAATTTTCAGGTTTTTTGCTAGATTAGGAGTGCTAAGTTTGGTGGCATTAACATTTGAATTTGCAGACAACCTGTAATTACAAGGAAAAAAAACCTGTGAAGTTACTCACTCTCAGAGAAAAGTTTTTTTACTGAATCAGGCCATATTCTGGGGTAAAAATCTCTGTTATTTGCAGTTTTCTTGCTCTGAAGCACATCATAAAACATCAAAATCTATTGAGTAATGAAAAATTCGACATAATTCCTAAAGGGAGTACAGTCGGTCATGGTGGCCCCATCACTAATCATGACAGACATTTTTTACATGGCTCGATTTATATTTATGTCTGTTAGCACATACTTCTTTGGCTTAGTGGATCTCTACTGTATATTTTATGGAGAACAATTTTTCCCATGTGTGTAGTACAGTGGTGGCCAAAAGTCTGGAAAATGCTTTAAGAAATCTCTTTTTTGGCTTTCGCATACAAATAAATTTTATGTCCTTCTATTCTTTTGTTTTATATTAGCCTACACATTCATATAAGTGGCAGGATATTATATCAATGGTTTCTGTAAATAATATTATATTTTTCTTCTTTTTCTTGTTATGCAAAGGTTAGTTTCTCATTTGAACTCTATATAATTTTAGTAATGACTTAAAAGCTTATTCTGATGTAAGGATTAATATTATAAGGGTTGCAACATTTTTGGCTTTCTTCGTTGTTACTGTGAGCACATTGTTGCTTGATAAATACCAGTGATTCTTTGAGTTTTTGAGTTGCTGTTTTAAGTCCACTTTGTGCACAGTAAGGCTAATCGGGACTGGACCTACAGTTTAAAGTGTGATCCGAACCACTTGTGCCTCCACAGGGTATCGAACCCTTGATTGCAAGGCAATGACGCTACCACTGCGCCATGGGGGAGACCCACCAGTGATTCTTGTTGCGAAACAGTGGATATCTGTGAATTCAGAAGGTACAGTACAGCTGTATTCTAAACACTTGTAAGTGGGATTTGAAAATTGAAAGTGGAAGTAGAGACTTCCTTTTAGTTTTTGAGTGTCTTTTTTTTTAACTCTTCTTATTTATTATACAAATATAAACTAGTGCTAGTGCGTTAGCTAGTGTGTATTTTTATCACCTGCACCTGTCTTTCCGCGAATAATGTTGGCGAGAACCAAAAAGGGATCTGATCAGCATATTGCATCAAGAGGTAAGTCAAAATCCGAATTTGCAGCCCAATTCAAGATAGCTCCAAGTACTGTCACAAGAACATTGAATCGAATTCAAGAAATCGGTTCATTTAAGTCTCGCACACGAAATGGCAGGCCACGTGTTACGTCTGATCGAACAGACACAGCAATCGTTAGATTATGCAAACAATCTTCCAAAACTACTTCTGCTAAAATAAGATCAAACCTTCCAGAAGACATAAACAAACCGAGTTGCCGAACCATTAGACGTAGACTGTTGGATGCAGGTCTGAAATCCTACACTCCAGCAAAGAAACTATCACAAAAATATATCACTGATCGTATAAAATTTTGTCGTCGTTACATGGCTTGGACAGCAGAGGACTTGAATCAGTGATGTTTTCTGATGAATCAACATTTACTCAGTTTTTCCATTATATTAAATATGTAAGATGCCCCAAAAACAAAAGGTATGACCAACATTATGTCGTCCTTACTGTGAAGCAAGCAGGAAAAGTGATGGTCTGGGGTTATATTTCCGCAAAAGGACGTGGATCACTATGGATAATGCCAAGGAACACTACCATAAATGGAGAGGTGTATCTACAGAACTTTCAACAGAAGCTTGCACCTGTTATGGACATTCATCAGTGTACTTATTTTAAACAAGATGGAGCTATTTGCCACGGTACTAAGATAGTTAAATCCTGGCTAACCTCTCGCGACAATCAGTTGCTCCATCCATGGCCAAGCAGTTCACCAGATCTAAACATCATAGAAAATTCATGGTCCATCATGAAGATGAAGGTCTCGGAGAAGTCACCAACGTCATACAATGACCTGGTACAAAAATCAAGTAAGTATGGGTCACTGAAATTACGCCAGATTACTGTCAACGCTTAGTACACTCTATGCCCAAACGGATATTGGAAGTGTTAAAAAACAAAGGACATGCTACAAAATACTAGAGTATGGAAGTTATGATAATTTGCATCTATATTTGTTCAAGTAATCTTATAGTATGCATTTTAAAAACAAAATGTAAAATTTCATCAATTGTATTAAATGTGAGAGAATTAAGAAGTATGAATAATTGAAAATTTTGATGATTTTCCAGACTTTTGGCCACCACTGTACTTCATGATTCTTTGTTTGATAATAGTTACAAAGGTTCAATGATTTTATTGCAAGTTTTGATAGTATGTGCTTTAGAATACTGGAAATTAATGTGGAAGTACATGTAATTATGAAGCTTGTATAAGCTATTTAGCACAATTAAAAGCTTCACTAAATATTCATTGGATAAAATCTGATTTGAATTGTAGTAAACGCAGGCATCAGCACTTGGCAGTGACCAGCCATTCTTCGTTTAGTCAATTCAGATATGTATCCTGGAAGATTTTCATGTGAGTCTCAAGAGGGATTTCATGGTCAAGACTAGATGTTACACGATCAGGTGTTGGAAGCATTTAGGGATATTTTATTGATGCTCAGAGCCCTATATCTGGCCGGCCTAACCAAACAACAAAAGCATTTAGGGACATAATACCCTTAGAACTGCAAGCACATCAGGTATATGGCAGCAGCAGTCTGTTTCCAAGATGACAGTGCAAGATTGGCTGCTCACAAACAGAGGGCACGAGGTCAGATTGTTTAATTCAGAAAATCTGATCATGTAATATTTTATCTCAAGCACAAAACTCCTTTTAAAACTTAATGAAAAGTAACTGGAATTCTTTATGTGAGACAACCATACACCAAGAACAAATACCAAGTGCAGATGCTTGCATAAGCTAATTTTTAGATCATAATATCTACCTAAATAATGCTTAGAAAAACTTTTAACTGTGCTTATTAGCAGTGATCAGAACTTTACATTTTAAAAGTAGCTTTACTACAGCCACTCTTCCAAAAATGTACAGGTTGCTTCTTATAGAACCAGCCCGACAAAATGAGCTGTAATATGAAATATACCATACAGATATTAACGTAGTTTATACATGACGTACATTGGATAGTGTGCCGTTAATTCTTCAGTGATCAGAGCATGTGTTGAAAGTGTCCGCTGCTTTCAGAAAGGCACGCCTCCACCCATGTTTGCATATTCACCGTGACTCGCCATAGTGTTTCTCTTTCTTTTGTGAATGTGGTTCAATTTCTCAGCCTCATTTTCAATATGAAATTAAGCTGTCAATCCCATCTTCTCCAGTTAAAGTTCTGTAGTCTCAAAATTCTTAACCTTTTATGCGTTTTGTCTCATACATCTTGGGATGCTGATAGGATGGTACTACTCTGCCTCTACCATCAGGTCAAAGCTCAATTACGGGTGTGTTATCTATTCATCTGCCTGTCCATCTTGGTTTCGAATTCTCGACACTGTTCATCATGATAGTATTCGGGTATGTGACAGTGCTTTCAGTACCAGTCCCATTGAAAGTTTGGGGCCTCCCCATGGCGCAGTGGTAGCGTCTTTGCCTTGTAATCAAGGGGTCCCGGGTTCGATACCCGGTGGAGGCACAAGTGGTTCGGATCCCACTTTAAACTGTAGGTCCAGTCCCGATTAGCCTTACTGTGCATAAAGTGGACTTAAAAACACCAACTCAAAACTCAAAACAAAACCCCCATTGAAAGTTTGTATGTCGAGGCATCGGAGCCATCGCTGTCTCAGCAAAGACAGTGGCTTCTTCCAAATTACTTCCTTCATCTTTGCTTGATGCCATTGCATCCATCTGATCATACCGTCTCCGAAGGGAGAAGGCTGGTCTTGTCCCGGCTACCTCCTAATGCCACTAAACCATTTGGTGTTCATGCAGACTAGATTCTGTCAGCACTTTGTGTTGACAGTGATCTTCCTGGCACTTCTCCACCCATCCTGCCTACACCTTCTATCAATTTCTCTCTGACTGCTCTTCCAAAGGCGGGTTTAACTTGGCAGTAACACCGATGGTCATATACCAGCAGCAGTTCTTAAAGCTTCACGTGAAGCATCCCAATTTTAATGTTTTTTATATGGATGGGTGCAATACAGTCGATCAGTTGGTTGCACCTTCGTCCTAGACTCTCAAAGTTCCAGTTACTCGCTACATCCTGCCTGTTCCATCTATATGGCAGAGTTGTATGCCATCCTCAAGGCAATGAACTTTCCTGACGTCAGTGGCCTGAACAAAGTACTTTTCTGCAGCAATTCAACCAGGATGTTGCCGACTCTGGATTCGCCTATTTCCCGGCATCCAGTAGTGCAGCGCATCTTCCGACGGCCCGTGTCCTTATCTGCCAGTGCTGATGACTGCTGCTGCTGGGTCCCTAGTCACGTGGGCATAAAGGGCCGATGCTGGCACCAAGTCTGCTGATGCAAATGGCAACGTTCTCCCTTCTGCCAGCTAGCAACCTGCAGAATGTGATTCATTGTTGCTTTCTTGACACTTGGCACGGAATGGGATCGGATGCGATCACCGGAAACAAGCTTTATGCTATTAAGCCCACCATAGGTACTTGGCATTCTTGTCCCATCCCTCTCCCTAAGAAGAAGTTCTTCTAACCCGGAGGCGTATTGGATACAGCCTCTAACCCATGGTCACTTCCTGCAAGGGCAGGATCCTCTGTTGTGTGGTGTTTGTAATGTAGTTTTAAGTATTCGGCCTATTCTTGTTGAATAACCCGATCATTCTTACTTCTGGCAGACTTTTAACCTTTCCGGCTTTTTGTTGTCCCTGTTGGGCAATGATATGAGTATTTTATCAAAGGTTTTTGGCTTTTTGCGAAGAGCTGGCCTCTTCCACCGTTTGTGAGGAAGCATTTAGTTTTTTTCTGACTTTTTAATGTGTTGTGTTGTGCAGGTCTTTTTACAAAATTGAACTTTTAATTTTTCCCAATTGCTTTTTACACACCTTGTTTTAATCTCTTAAGTCAGAATTTTATGTAAGGGGATATTTCCCCGAATATATTGTTGTAAGCCCGTTTTACCTGGGCTCTGAGGTCACAGGGAAGTTTCATTTAAACATTTAGGTAGAGCTTAATAATGTTTGATGGCTGAACCTGCTCCGTAGGAGGGTAGAGATATGGAAAGTTGGTGTAAAAGGTTATTCACGCTTGTTCATACCTGGTAGATGTGTGTGTTGTCTTGTCCTAATGCTTCTCGCAGACCGAATCGTGACAGTTCCAAGGTTCTATCCAGCGATCCTCAGTTCACCAAGCCAAGCGATCCCTTGCGCCTTGTAGCATGCTAGGCAGCGGTAACTCCGTGTTCCATCTTAGTAGTTAGCAGTGTAACGTGTTGTAGAGTAATCGGACTAGTTATCCATGTAGCGTCGATGAGTGTCAGAATCAAAAGAGAGCTAGCTCCGGGTAGGAGCTTGCTTTTATCATTCTAGGCGTCGAAAGGTTGTTAAACCTTTCAAACGCGGTAGATCCTGTTTAGATCCACGCGTTTGCCTTTCCAGTTCCTGGTTTTTACGGAAGTTACAAGCTAGCGCATTCTTGGGATCACTCGCTGGTCGGACAAGTTCAGGAAATAAACAAGTGTGAATATTAACATGACGAGGTTTTCTCGGTTTAATGGTCTCCATATCTCTACATTCCCCTTGTTGAAATAATCGAACCACTCTGTGATGGTCGACTACCTCGTCCGGAGTAGGTTATATTTAAAAATTATGATTTATTAACATATCAAACTTGTAGAAAACCAATACAGTAAATCACTAGAAGAATCGCCTCACCGTAAAAAAAAAATTGAAATCACCAGAATAGTCATATCATAACGTGGCACCAAACACCGTTGAGAAAAAAAATATAAAAACACGTAGAATATAAAAAAAATGAAATTGTAGGTCATTGCCTCTTATAAACTCAAAAAGTACGAGCACAATTAACTAAGTCTTGAGGCATGGATAAAAATAATTACATAAGTGTGACACTGAACTAGTTTTGATTGAGTGATGACAGCACAATTAAAAAAAAACACATGTCAGCACAGTGTGAGGAAACGCCGGGAACCACACGCGGTGGTATTTACTGTTTGCTGAGTTCAAAGTACACTCGGCGGAACATACACAATGCTGGGCGGAGCCTTGAGGTATGTTACCTATGGCAACTCTGTAAACTGCATGCCGCCATAGGCTGGACGTGCTGTGCAGCTGACGATAATAAAAAAGAACACAAAAGAAAGAGACGTATCTCTAATCCAATATGGGTAGCACCCATGGGCACTAACTTTGGCACTGTAAATGACATATGTTTGTATTAATTGCGTGTGCCTTACGGTACTTGAAGTAGCTGAGCACCGGAACACTTGTAGCCGATGTAAGATAACAATAAGTATCATGTGTCGTCAGTAAACAAGAGCACAATGCACTCAGTGGGCGGGGCCTTGTCGATGTAGATCGTCATGGGAGGGCAGTCTGGAAGTCAAATTTGCGATGGCGCTTCGGGGCAAGAAACGTCCTGGGTAAAGCGCTCCACATCTGGGTCGCGGCGCGGGAGATGGAAAAATCAGCCATGGGATCCAGACGGGAACGGGTCCTTGTTGGTGCTGGAATTCCACAAAATCGTCGGTGGTCTCTGCGATGAGCCTAGGTCTGTCGCTCGATGGTACAAGCCGGTGGTCGTCATGGGTCCAGTAACATCCGTGGCGATGAGATAATGAAACAAGCGTAAAAGGAAAAATTAGGAAAAAGCAAAAGGTAGTGGAGCAGATTTACAATAAGTGATGACGGGTTATAAAATCGATTGAAAAGGGACTTTCAGTTAAAACTGGTGAATTATTTTGGGGGGGAGGGGAGGTAATATCTGATTTGAATGACGGCGAAGGGGCGTTATTACTTGTATGGTGTAGAGTTTTTAAGGGGACCTGTTTTTGATTAACAGGTCTACCTGACGAAAAGTTCGCCGGGGCAACGGGGGGGGGAGGGGAAGTAGGTGGAATAATTCCATGTTGTAAGGGAAGTTCGCCGGGGCGCAACGGGGGGGGAATTAGAATAGTCGGCTTAGCCGGGAATGAAATGAGAAAAGAAAGGGGAATTCAGCGATAATAGAACGAACTAAGTGATTACGAGACATTTCCTTCTGTAATATGTGTAAATGTCGTTTATAAAAGCAATTGCAAGAATTTTACGTGTATTGTGGACAAAGGTTTAAGCGCCTTCGATTCGCTGCTAATAAAAAAAAATTGAAAAAGAAGTGAAAAAGAGTAAGTAATAGATTTGTGTAATAGTTCATTGAAAAATAGAGTAAGTTTGTAATTTCATGGGATATGAGCTATACCATGTTGTATGCTATCAATATTTGAACTATAAAATGAAAGGAGAGATTGGGAATATTTGCCTATTTTTATTATATGCTTTATTAACATATTTAGTGCATTGCAGCTTTCAAAAAAAAAGCAGTTCGCGTTACACCTGAGCGTAAATAAAAAAAATTGCTATGGCCAAAAAGCCAAATGTTCAAGCAAGTTCTACGCAGTTCATTTGTTCTTTAAATCATTGATCTTGTTCTATCTTAGTTCATTCTTTCTTTCTTTATTTCTTTGTACTTTTTTCTTCATTTGAGCGTATATGTACCAGCAAATGGGGAAAAAAAAATATTTGCTAGTTCGGATCATAAACACACTAAGTACTTATTAGTCAAATCAGCTAAGTGATATGTTCTGACTATTACTATGCGTTAAATCGCAAATTATAAAATAACATTAAAATATCAGTAAAAAAATTAATTATTAGGCAAAAGATGTATTATAAATGTTCCGACGATTGAGATAGCATTCTGTAATCCTGATCTTGTTAAAAATAAAAATAACCATGTTGTATTAAAAATAAAAATGAGTTCGTTCTAACGCAGAAATGAAGTGCGAGGACGGGAAGTGGAAAGAGGGGGGGGGGGGTCGATGAGCGTGAGAAAATGCTGGATCATGGTATGCTAGCATGTGCAATGTACGCAACGAGGAGCGAGGAGGCTAAAGCGAGTGACAACGGAGTGGCGTGTTAGTGGGGTTATCATGGCACTAGTCGTAGCGGGCTTTAAGTCTAGAAATAGTAATAGTGTCAGTCTTTTGCTTATTCCTGCCGGCGATGTACGTTACCTCGTAGGAATTCTCGTTAACTTTACGAAGAATAGTTCCTTTGTACTTATAAGAGGACGCAAAGGCTTTTGACACGCCTGGAGTTGGAGTGGCATCTAGAATCCATACATGTTGTCCTGGTGAGTACTGCATTTTCCTAGAAGTGCCGTCTACGTACTTCTTCTGCTGTTCGTAACGCTTGTTCAAGTTGTCGTGAGCGGTCTTTCGTATGGATGTCAGTAGTTCAAGTCTCTGTGCGTTCGTCTGGGAAACATTGTCGGGGTTCGAAGGAAGGACTGCGTCAGCTAAGATCCTTGGGTTGTAGCCAAACAAAGTAAAATACGGGCTCTGGAGGGATCCAGAATGGATTGTAACGTTGTGGCTGAACGCTGCGCTAGCTACATAGTCACACCATGAAGCTTTCTTTTCTAACACAAAGACTCTCATAACTTTCTTTAAGTAACTAAATGAACTTTCAACTAATCCATTCGTGAAATGGGCACAAGTATCTACATATTTTAGTTGTACGCCTGTAATATTAGCTAACTCTCGTAGGAGTAAACTTGAATTGGGTGTTGAACGATCTAAATAGATCGTTTCCGGGATGCCATGGACTAAAAACACTTTCTCAACTAGGGCTGTTGCTATGTTTTGTACATCGTGATTAGCCAAAGGAGCTGTAATTACATACCTTGTACAACTATCAACTACCGATAGGAAATATTTGTATTTGTGCGTTTTTGAAGAGACTAAAGGACCACATACGTCAATATGGATTCGTTGGAAAGGAATTTGGGCTGGTTGAAATGTTTGCAGCGTATGCGGTTTAGAACCATGTGGTTTCTTTGAGATCTGACAAGGGATGCAATGTCGAACCTTATCGTACACAAATTTCTTCATATTAGGGAAAAAGTAACGCATAAGCATTAAATTATATGTCTTTTGTGCACCTTGGTGACTTCCGTTCATTTTGTGTGCATGAATAAGGTCGAAAACTTGATTTCTTAATGCATGAGGAATACAAAGTCTATCCCTATTACCAGTTTTGATTTTATTAGTCCTGTATAAGACTCCATTTTTGAGTACATAAGAATACGAAAGCTTTTCTAGTTTAGGGTCACTAGCTTTATCTTTGTTTTCTAATAAGTCAATAATGTCTCTGAAATAGGGGTCTTTACGTTGTTCTGAACTAATATCAAAATCTGCTGCTTGTGCATGAAATACTTGATGAAAGAATAAGTCATCATCATCATCATCATCTTTCTTGTCAAGATTAGTCTTTTCTATAGGGTTGTCTTTGGGAATTACAGGTGACTGAGTGTTTACTGTATCATTGGGAAGGACTACTGGATGCTGGGCCATAAGGGAAGCAGATGGTGTAAAAAGTACAGGCTTATGGGTATTAGGTGTCGTAGTGGTAATGTTCAAATTGATATAAGTCTTGGATCGTGGACTTAACTGAACTGTGCTTGAAAGGGTAGCTTTTCCCTCATACACATTTGCATTTTCAATCTGGGTAAATATGTCATGGGACAGTTGGTGAGTCTTGTACTTTGATCTTAAAATACTATAATTAGGAGTACGTCCTAAATGACAAATAGTTATTGTGTTGTCTTTCAACGACATTTCGCACCTCTGCGTTCGTAAAAAGTCATTTCCTAAAAGGGGAGGGACATTAGTTGAATCTACTATTCTAAATGGGTGCGAATATTAACGCTTACCAATTATGATTGGAAGAACTACAATTTCAGACACACTCAGTTTCGATCCGGACACACCTTGGATTGTGGACTTTACCTTGTATGTTTTTCTTTCAGTAGGTAGAAGGTGGGAAGGATAAATTGAGATTTGGGAACCCACGTCAATAAGTAAATCTACCTGTTTTCCGTGTATGCTACTATTAATAAAGTATAGGCCATTTCTTTCAATTATAGGAACTTTATCTAATCTGGTATTATCTTCGATTTCGTTCCTGCAAGTCGAAGACGATTTTAGTTTAAATCACTGTCTCGTTGTGGCTTGTAAAAGCAGTTGTCGCTTTCGTGATTATAACGACCACAAAACTTACAGGCTGAGGTATTTGCATCGTCGCGATTAGCCTGATCTCGACGTTGAAACCTCTTGTTACTATGACCTCTGAATTGGCCTCGTGAGTTCGATCTATAATTACCTCTGTGATTAGCTCTAGAATTATTATTATTTCTGTAGGAAGAGGACTTATTATTCCCCTTGTTGAAACCTCTGTTATGTGCGTTTTGATTAGCCGTCTTCGCAAATTCCAACACATTTGAGCAAAGATTAAATAGAGAAGCTGAGTTCATTTGCTCTTCCGAAAAGAAGGAGATTTTCTACATTTGTGACGAAAGTTTATTTATTTCATCACTAGAGGTAGCACTTTGAGCGTGTTCCACAGTGGCAATGGATGGTGGCGCCGCGGAGCGGGCACTATCAGAACTCGGTACATGATACATTCCTTGATACACTGTGTGGGAATTATTTACGGGTGGGGTATTGGACTGTAGACTTTGGACTTGATGTGTCGATGGTGGGAGAAAAGGAGATGGACACTGGTTGTATGACACAAACTGCTGAGCTGGGTTGTGTGCACTACTGGGGAGGGGGGAATAGACCTGTGCATGCGAACAGCTGTGAAGTGGTGTCGGGATGAATGTCTGGGGCAAGCTCGCCTGAGCGACTGCCTGATCAATTTCCAATTTCTCTTCCAACATACGGGAATTAATTAATGACTGTTGGCGTTCGAAATTCTGTAGGTGGGCAATTAATTCTTCTGTTCTGGCAAAATGCTTGTTGGTTAAACAGCCAATGTACTTGACTCGCAGTCCCGTGATGATGTAAGAGAGAGTTTGTTCTTCAGTGGCGTTCGGGAAGTATTGCTGGACTAATGCCTTTTTAGCAATAACGTAGGTGTGTATGGGTTCGGTTACCACTTGTTTTCTCTGGAGTATTATCTGTACAGGATCTGCTGACAAGTATGATCCCTTAAATAGCGCACTTAGCTCGTCTTTGATATGGGTGTATGTCAAGTCTACAAAATTGGGTCGTTTCTGTATGTCATGAAAATAAGTTAAAGCGGTGTCCGTCAAAAATAAAGGTAACATCTCTTTACGCTTAGCTTCCGTCCATCCTGCGGCGTGTGCTACATTTTGAAACTTAAGGAAAAATGAATCAATGTGCTTAGGGTCATTTCCGCTAAATGGTGCCGGGTATAATGCAGTTGGGATTGGGGTGGCCATGTTAGGGGTGGAAATTTGTACAGCTACGTTACCAGAACTATTAACAGTGTTAGAGGAAGTTGAAACGGGAGCTGGGGTACTCGCTAAGGGTTGGGGTTGGTTTTTGTTGGGTGTTTGTAGTCCAAGGACAAATCGAGGGTAATTTCTATTAGCAGACCTTAACCGTGTTAGTGGAGGGGAGGGAATTGGGGTTAAAGGTCGTGAATTTATTGGATTTGCCGTGATTGCAGTTGCTAACTCTATGATTTGGTCGAGGGAGGAATCTAGGTGTTCGTGCAACGCTATCTGTGACGTATTCATAAACGAAGGTTCGTCGTGCTGACCAAAGAACAAATGAAAGTATGGGTATGCAGTTATTTATGTCATTAATATATCGCTGGTCAAAGAAATATAAGCAAGTGTTCTCATTCCTGTGTGACTGATGCTTGAATACATGTTATGCAGAAGAACTAGATTTTTGTTGATAAAGGGGGGGGGGCTCGGCATAAAAGAAAAAGAGGGGTTGTTTTCCATAGGGTAATACACAAAATTGTCACTGGGTCTGACGCATCTTAAGCGTACTGTGGGAGTATGAGTTGGAATTACTAAAAATTTACTTTAAAAATGCTCCCAAAGTGGGAGGGAGGGGGGGGAGAGAATAATTTAATGTAAAGCAATTCGTACAGGAGGGTACTTAATTGCAAAAAGGGCCTTAAGCACCTCCACCATGTTGTAAGCCCGTTTTACCTGGGCTCTGAGGTCACAGGGAAGTTTCATTTAAACATTTAGGTAGAGCTTAATAATGTTTGATGGCTGAACCTGCTCCGTAGGAGGGTAGAGATATGGAAAGTTGGTGTAAAAGGTTATTCACGCTTGTTCATACCTGGTAGATGTGTGTGTTGTCTTGTCCTAATGCTTCTCGCAGACCGAATCGTGACAGTTCCAAGGTTCTATCCAGCGATCCTCAGTTCACCAAGCCAAGCGATCCCTTGCGCCTAGTAGCATGCTAGGCAGCGGTAACTCCGTGTTCCATCTTAGTAGTTAGCAGTGTAACGTGTTGTAGAGTAATCGGACTAGTTATCCATGTAGCGTCGATGAGTGTCAGAATCAAAAGAGAGCTAGCTCCGGGTAGGAGCTTGCTTTTATCATTCTAGGCGTCGAAAGGTTGTTAAACCTTTCAAACGCGGTAGATCCTGTTTAGATCCACGCGTTTGCCTTTCCAGTTCCTGGTTTTTACGGAAGTTACAAGCTAGCGCATTCTTGGGATCACTCGCTGGTCGGACAAGTTCAGGAAATAAACAAGTGTGAATATTAACATGACGAGGTTTTCTCGGTTTAATGGTCTCCATATCTCTACAATATTGAATTTTGCAAAATGGCCTGAAGTGCCATTGCACCAAAAAACATTTTAATTCATTCTTTCACTCATAATAGAACTGGCCTGACAAAATGAGCTTTGCATACACCCTGTCCAGTAAACCCTACAAGAAAAAATCTGGGCTGGTAAGGTTGGGGGAGCCTGACACCTTGGGAACCTGACACCTGGACACTACAAACACGTTAATATGTGCACCATTATGTATCCTTTAATCTTGCAGCATTAGTGCTGCCACCTGTCAGATCATCTGCATACCATTCGACTCAGCACAGCCCATGGATTATTATGTCATAATTGTGAGCTGCAGCATTATTAGCAAATTCATCAGGCCAATTCTATAAGAATACAGCTACATTTACCAAATAGCTTGCTATGCTACTCCTTTGCACTACTCGCTACTTCGAAACATTTGTGCTACTCTTGCATAAACAAAAAAAAATCACAACAATATGGACAATGGAAATATACCCTTAGTAATTGTACTTTCTAGATAATAGATTCCATTATTTATTATCATGATACGTATCATTCAATATATTTTGATAGCAATGTTACCTCTGTGATTTAGTGTTTGAGACTGATGATGTGCATACATAGTGATATATTAATTCAAATTTACTCTCTGAGTATTGAAATTAGGATACTCCCAAGTTAATGTTTTGACTATACGCAAATATAATTTGGTAGGATTATTTATGTTAATCAAAAACTCAATATGCTGACCAAGGCAGAATTTATTTTATTTTAAAACATAAACTAAATATTACGTTTCAACCTTCAAGCAAGATCTTCAGATTCTGTACCAAATACAAATGAAATAAGGTACAAAACAGGAAGATATATATATATGGCCTACACAATAATCACTCCCACTCCAGACACAAGATTCCAGGTGTTCCAGCAGGTGGCCTTCTCCTGACAACTGTTGTTTAACCTGACAGGAGATTTAGATAAACATTTCCATTCATCTACAACGTGGTTGGACTCTTTATCTCACACTGTTTTTCCTTATCCTTTCTTTCTTCATTACTCTTCCTTATTTTCTCCTACTTTGCTCCTGTCCTTTCCATTCTTTCTAACACCTCTTCCATTCTATGTTTATCTTCAGTACCCCATTCCAGTTCATTGTGTCTTCTTCCCCTTTCTTCTCTATTTCCTTGGCCTCCTTCCATTTTCTCACTAGTAATTTTTTCTCCTTTCCTAACTGCTTAGCCTCATCCCACTCTGTCATGTCCTGTTTCTCTTGTGTGCTTAAATATCACATTTCTCTCTCTCTCTCTCTCTCTCTCTCTCTCTCCCCTCTCTCTCTCTCTATCTCTCTCTCTCTTAAGTCGTACATCATCCCTATGTTCCTTCAACCTGTCTTTCATCCTCTTTTTTCATTCTATTTACACACACTGACGTTATTTACACTTCACTTCGTAGATAATCCCTTCCTCTTCCTCTTCTATGTTTCCTTTTTCTTGTTTAATTCTTTGCTATTCTTAAGATGCTTCGCCCTCACTTCCTGTAAGTTTTAATGCCCACTTTCCTAAGCACTTTGCATATCTTTTCTGTGGTCTTCCCCATACTCCTTATGCCAAACACCTCTCTTTTCCTTTCTCTTCTTCTTCTACCCTGCCACTTTTCTTCCATCTTCTGTTTATGTCCAGTCTATCCTCCTTCTCATAGCCATTCGTTTCCAGCTGTTTCCATAGGCTATTTATTTTGCCTTCTTTTTCACATTCTTTCATGCATATTTTCTTGTTTCTGTCCTCCACATTCTTTATAAAATTTATTTTTGGCACCTAACTTACATCACTTCTTTTGTGACAGAATACCCCTGCTGCACACTTCTTCTGATGCCAAATGGTTTCAATTTCTTGTCCTCTCTTCCTTCTCATCAATATATCTAGGTAGCTTATCTTGTCTTCCTCTTCTACTTCGAGTTCCAGCAATGCAATATCCCTCTTTCTTCATCTTGTATTTCTTTTGTAAATATGTCGATCTGCCTCTTTGTTCCCTTCCATATTCCAAAACAATCGTCAACATATCTGCAAAGCAGAATTATTTTGTCATCTCTTTTTTCGACCACTTTCTTCTCCCAATCATTCACCCATTCAGAGAAAATAAGTACTAATTAATTAATTTATGTATTATTACAAATTGACCTTCTAATTATTATCACACGTATTAAATAGAAACACTTTTATTGTTATATTCTGAGACACTTGGCTTGGACTGGCTCCCCATCCCCAAATATATTTGTTGATACGTGCCTAGTGATGTGATGAGTTAGCATGACTTGGTAACTAGCCTTTGTTATTTTATACTGGAATTGTACAAGTATTGGTATTGGCATCAGTATCTGCAGGAATCTGTTATGGTATCGGTATCGGCAAATGGTGGTATCAGCTCAGCTCTAGTATTGGGTGTCCATCCGGCTTAGACCTTTAACATTTGAAAGATCATAATTTTGCAGAGAAACCCTATTTTATTACCAAAACTTACATTTTGGTAGAAAAACTCATGCATTTTTTGTCCCAGCACCAGCACTTCACACAACCTTGATATGAGCACCCCTGTGGCACGGGAGATATCAAACCGATATTTCAATTCTGTCCAGGTATTCACTAGCATTTGAGTCTGTCTTTTAGATTTATCATCAGCACAAATTCATTGATCTAACTGGATCTTGTACGGACGTAGACGTAACCTTTTGTTAATCGCCTGACGAATTCTGTTATGCAGATCTTCCAAGTTCTCGACGGGCATACAGTAGACTTGGTCCTTGATAAACCCCCAAAAGAAAATGTCTAGGGGGGAGATATCCGGCGAGCGCGGAGGCCAAGCAAGTGGTTTAGATCCTCTTCCTATCCATCTTCTAGGAAATGCTCATCGAGAAATTCTCGTACAATGCTCCATCTTGTTGTTAAATGGTTTCCAGAGGCATTTGAGGCACAGCATAATGCTGAAGCATGTCTAAATAATTCGTTCCTCTCACTGTTTCTTCAGCAAAGAAGAACGGTCCTATAATATTTTCTTTCATTAACCCACACCACACATTAACTTTTGGCGAGTCTCTCATAATTTTACGAAACTCATGAGGATTGTCACTTCTCCAAATATGGCAATTTTGCTTGTTAACTTTGCCATACGTGTGGAATGCAGCTTCATCAGAGAAGCACATCTTGTTCAGAAAAGCCTTGTTGTTGTTAATTTCGGTTAACATTTTGCATGAAAAGTCTGTCTTTTATGTTTATCATCAGCACAAATTCATTGATCTAACTGGATCTTGTACGGACGTAGACGTAACCTTTCGTTCACAACGTAATGGATAGTAGACCGAGGAATGTTGAGCTCTAAACTTGCACGTCTTATTGATTTTGTTGGACTTCTTGTGAATGCAGTGCGAATCACTTCAATGTTTTCCTCTGATACCTTCTGCTTCGTGTACTTCCCGTGCACCAACACAACACTTCCAGTTTGTGTTAGTTGTTTATCCCACTTAGCAATACTCAAATAGGAAGGGACATTGTTGTGACGTTGAAGATTGAATTCACGTTGAAAAGCACGTTGAACAAGCTTCACAGATTTGTTTTCTGCCAGTGAAAGAATGCAGAACACTTTCTGCTGAACCGTCCACTCTGCCATCTTAGATTTTATGCATTACACGCACATGCGCATCACGTCAATTCGAAGTACTGGTGATTCTCGCAAATGTCCATAGTTGTCAGTCCCATACAAACAATACGTTTCATTTGAAATTGAATGTAATTAAAGTTATACTGTTTTGTAATGTTAAAGATCTAAGCCGGACACCCTGTATTTTATGCAGTAATTAATTACTTTATGCTGTCATTTACTCCATGGATGTCCTTCTGGATTTTTTCAAGCAAGGCTTTTTTTCAGGGGGTCCAAAACTAGGCATATTTCTCCCAATAATAGCATTGCTCACTCAAAAAATGTGATTTGCTTTTACTGAAATCAGATTGTGTATGAAAGAAATACTTTAGGTTCACACTAATTTTGCCTCTCCTGCCATCCCCATAGAACGTCCATGGCTTACACTGCTCACATGCCATTTACACTATGAGTAGAAAGAATTGCACACCTTCATGACTGGTAATGTCAGGCCAACCAGAGGATCTTTCTATTTCAGTGACATAGGATATGAATTTCAGTATTGTTTGAAACTGTTTTTCTCAAGAACCAAAACGTGCATTGTCGAAATGCATTGCACGTCTCATTTCTGCAACATTATCCATGAAGCCATTGGATTTTTAACATATTTCATATTTGTAGTGGTATTGTTTATTGAAAGGGTGGAAATCTATATGCTGGATACTACCTTCATTTTGGATATCTACATATCTTGATTTATTTTGTTCAGACTACATGATTTTTCATATACTGCCACTGGATATAAGAATTATTCAGATACTAATCAAATAAATTATGCAACTATCTATATATTCTTGGATATCGGAATATCTATCAGCTGAATTATTCAGCTTGCCTCTATCTCCTAACAACTTTACTCATTATGAACATCTTGCTCAAGTAAGTATCATTGTTGACAATTTTTTTACACTGTTGCCAAATACAAAATTTATCTGAAAATGTTAAGAAGAAATGTAGCTGTAGTGAAATTTTTGCTAAAAGTCACAGGAATGTTGTAGCTTTGCTACAGCTACAATTTTAAACATGTAGCACCTCTACAGCTACAGCTACAATTTTAAGAATGTAGCATGGCTGCAGGTACAATTTTGAAAACGTATCACAGCTATAGCTACAAATTTTGTAACTAGCAAGAGCAGCGATGTTACGTCTGAACACTGGTCACTTTCACTTCTAACGGGACTTGGCCCGTGTTGTCAACAACTACACACATTTAACAAACATCCCACCCCTACTCGTGGAAACTGTTTCAACTTCGTGGATACACCTGAGCACAAGGTGTATTATTGCCCTTCCACAAACCCGGAAATTACACAAATTCGATTGGCGATATCAAATTTCAACCCACATAATTTGAACCGTTATCCTAACTACTGCGACCTACTAAATAGGCTGCCATACTTGGTGTCCAGGAAACAACTCTTCAGATTCAAGTCTTGTATTCTCATTCAACCTCCTATCCTACCTCAACATATTCCTCCACCACCACTCCGGAAGTCTATCAGAATTCAAGAGAAGACATGCCTTCAGAAAATAGCAATATATTAACTGCTTTAATTTCACAATAAAATGTGTAGTTCCAACTTTTCCTTAATAGATGGCTCTGTTTAGATGGTGGTAAAACTTTGGTTTTCTACAATACAAGTCCTCCAATTTTGAAATATAAATGCAGATAGAGTAGTAAGCATTTTATCCACCTTCTATCTTCGCAAGACACATTTACATAAAAATTGTAAACTTTGATTACTTAAGATCCATTTTTAAAATTCCTCATGAAAACTTCCTTCACTAAATGTCCAAAACTCAATGTTATAATGTAGTGGGTTGATTGAACTTAATGACATGACATAAGAATCATTACTGTGAAGACTGTAGCGAGGCCACTATGTTCATAGAAAAGTGGAAAGCAGGGAGAAAATGTGGGGGAAAATTGAAGATTTATGGTAACTTTTTAAAAAGTGTTCAGATTGTCACACATCCTTACCATTTCAATTGTATTGCATTATACATGTGAAAAGTTCTCATGCTGTGAAGGATTTGTAACAAATGTTTACATTACTTCAAATAGCAAATGTATAAATGATTAGGAATGTAGAAAACTATTGACAGATACCATGTTGAAATACCAAACTTTTTATTTTGACAACCAACCTAGTATTTATTTTGACTTGACTTGTTTCGTGTAGGGTGAGGTGGACTAACTACGAAGTACCAAGTACTGATTTTGATGAGTCTGGGCATCATTCATTCTTATTGTCATGATTGGACAAATGTGAAAGAAAACCATGTGAAATTAAAGAAATACGAACAAATTGATCCATACACGCAACTCCTCATATGTGTGCACACACATGAACCACTATTTTCTCATAACCGCTCCCCCTTCAACCCCAACACATAAACTAGTACCATGTCACATTATGGTCATAAGGACCCAGTTTCATTTCCTGGTGTGATATCAGTAGCATGCACACAACATTAAGTGTACAATCACTCCTATCTGTATAAAGCGAACTTCATAGGAAATCTTAAGTTTCATCCACTGTTAATCTCATTGATGCAATAAAATCAGAACAAACTATGTACAGTTGGCTTAATGAGTGTATCCTGTTGACTCACTTCTGTACATACCTAGATGCTGGTGTCTGTGTCGATTTCAAGTAAAGCAAATTTCTTTTGATGTCAGGCATGTTATCAATTTTTTTAAAGACAGTCAAAATCAGAAAATTTTCCCTAAAAGTGGGGTCTACATTGACATCATTCTTACTAAAATGGATAAATCTTTTAAGAGAGAGGGGTTCATTGATTGATTTGGTTTATTTTACTTCTCTTTTCTGCCACTTTTGGCTAATTGTGAGGATGAGCATGAGTGATGTTATGATAAAATTGATGTCCTCCCTGATAGCATAGTGGTAACATCATTGCCTTGTAATCAAGGGATATCAGATATGCTACCAGTGCACATTGCACAGTGTTTTTTGGATACCACTTTAAACTGTAAGTTCAGCCCCAATTAGCCTATCTGTGCATAAAGTGAACTTAAGACAACAATTCAAACAAACAAGCATGATATAAAATAGAAATGATGAAGGGATACACGAAGAACACCCATATCTAGGCTGGGATTCAAAGTTGTGTTGCCTGGCATCCTTACATGGTGTGACCCCCACTCTCCCATGGAGGTTGACAAAGTGTGTGTGAGAGAGAAACTACACCTAAGGAAGATTCCTAGAAAATAAATGAAGTAAATACCAGACACTAAGGGAAGTACTATAGGGGAATAGACAGCTAATAGTATAAAAGAAAACAATGTAAGGGAAGAACGTAAGATACTGAAAAAACATGGTGAAGACCTGCAGATACAATACAGGGAGAGTAGAAGGGGAACATAGGATGTAAATAAAAGAGAGAAAGTGACAATACTTGTCAATTTATGCTTATTGGAGGAAGGTCACAGTGGGCACTAAATGTAAGTGGGATGAGGAAAATCCAGGATTAACAATATGAAATATAAATTATCTCGTGTCTCGTCTCGAAAACGAGAGGAGAAAGGCATTCCGTCTCGTCCGTCTCGAATTTCAAAAGGCTTGTCCCGTCTCATGTCTCGTCTCGAAAACGAGACGAGACACGAGACGAGACGGGACATGTCCTGTCCCGTGAGCAACACTAATTTCATTGTTCATGTGGAAAGAAGAAAATAATTATTGAGATGCTTTCATGTTCATTGTTAGTGACAGTTACTCAATAAAACTTTTGGAGTGCACTTTTCCTTCACGGTGTTTTTTAAACGGCTTACTGCTACAAACGCATGGTAATGAAATACACTGCATGTTGAAACTTTAATCTACTTTGGAAAGAAATCACTGGAATTGAGTGGGAAAATTGTATATTACATCCCTACATATAATTGTATTTGTACGGTTCATTCATGTACGTACCACTCCCCTTGCTTCATATGTAGGTATATAGATAGATAAAGGTTAGTGACTTGATGAATGATCCCACCATATCAATAAATTTTGGAAGGGAAGAACAACTGTCCACTCAAAATTGTAATGTCAAGACATTCCTATATAAGTTCGATTGCATTGTACATACAATGATAAGGCGTATGTCCCGCTTCTTCTGCAAGCTTGTCTATTCGATATATGGGGAACAGGGGTTTGTGTAACATAAGGAGCTGCAGTAGTTCAGCCTTCCTCATGTTTCTGTGGGCTCGCGAAAATCTTGAAGTAGGCCAATCCGGCAACAGCGCGTCGCTACCAGAGTGGGTGGTTCCACGCCGCTTGCTAGCGCGTCCCGACTGTAAGTATACAAAGCACACTGCTGAGCCCAACTGATATTTTTTATTAAGTATATAGTATTTGATTTGAGCCCCAAAAATTTATATATAAATACCAAAACCAAAAATGCCAAATCAGAAATATTGTAATCAATGTGATAAGAATATATCTAGCCCTAATTGGGCCAAGCACCAACGTAATTGTGATTCTGAAAAACGCAAAATGCCCACTAAAATATGCCCAAAATGCCATAGAAAATTTTGCAAGGCATTACTTCAATAGACATAAAGGCTCTTGTTCTGTACAGGCATCAACATTGCCCCCACAGCCATCTACATCTGGTCTAAAAAGAAAACTTGTTACATCCGATAATACTAGACCGGCAAAGCGACCACGCAATGCACCTATTCATAGTAGTTTTAACGGTCAACTAAGGGATTACCGTTTCGTATCAGAGCCAAGATGTGATATTAAGAATTTTTTGAACAGTAAAAATCGTGATACGCTAGCTATTCTAAATGCACAAAATGGATCTTATAAGCTATCTCTTAAATTGTATACTGAATATAAGAAACCAAATGGAACAAAATTTACACACCCCCACATAACAGAAACAGTACCTGTATACTCAAATACAAACTTAGACAAAATACTAAGCAGGTTGATAGACCAATTGCTTATGAAACATTCTGACTTTGCTGCTAAAGAATCAGGATGGAGTCTTCGTGGATCTCCACACAGGCTTTATGTTAATATTTCTGAATTCCGACCTCTACAATGTTCAACATATCTGCCTTTACCTGACAATATCAAAAACAGAAAAGCCGTGGTTAACGTAGAAAATACCGACCAGAAATGCTTTTTGTGGTGTATTTTGGCTGCTTTGTTTCCAGTTTTAAATAACCCACAGCGAATAAGTCATTATAAACAGCACGAACATGATTTTGATGATGCCATGGAGGGCCAAGAATATCCGATGTCTGTCAAGAATATCGATAAATTCGAAAAAAGGGCCAAAGATAGCAATGTATGCCATTATCTATTAATGTGTTTATTTCTTCTGCTAGTCATGGCGAATGCTTAATAGAGCCTCTTATAATCAGCAACCTTGATGATGACTCTGCTGTCCCGATCGATCTGCTCTTAATTGATAGAGACGGTTCTTACCATTACACTCTGATACGTAATCTTCAGGCTTTAGTCAGAAAACAACTAGGCAAATCCAATAGAATATACAAGTTGTGTCGATGATGTTTAACTGTGTTTGATGGTCAAAAAATAGTAAATGGTGTTGATAAAGAGAATACCGAAATTGCTAAAAACAAGTTGGCTGAACATTTAAAATACTGTGGCAACCATAAACCTGTTCATATGGTTATGCCCAAACCAAACGAAAATGCGGAATTCAAAAAATTCGAAGCCTTGTTGAGGCACCCAACGTATATAGTCTGTGAGTTTGAATCAAATCTCAAACCGCTTGCATTCTGCAGCCCAGATCCTGAAAAATCATCAAGTAAAGCGTATCAGCTACATGAACCTTCTAGTTTTTGTTATGTGGTTGTACAGAATGGTGTTATTAGTAAACCATACTTATACATGGAGCAAGTTGCTGTTAAAGAATTTGCACGTAAAATGGAAAGTGAGTGCCGTCGCATAGCCCATGATAAATTATTAAAATGAACACCTATGTTACCTTTAACACAGGATCAAATTGAAGATTTTAACAGTATAGAAAAATGCCCGGTATGCAATTCTGAATTTTCGGATACAAATATCAAGGTGCGTCATCATTGCCATACGGACGGTCGATATAAACAGGCTTTGTGTAGTAGCTGTAATATTAAGATCCAGAGAGCAAAATTTGTCCCGATATTTTGCCACGGTGCATCTAATTATGATTTTCATCATCTGATCTGATACGGGGGGTTTGACAAGCAGGATTTAAATATTTTAGCAGAAAATGACGAGAAATATATAGCTATTAGCAAAATAATCAGTGTTAATGGCAGACCCATATACCTAAGATTTCTAGATTCATATAGATTTCTATCGGCTAACCTTGCCACTCTGGCCAGTCAATAATCTGATGCCCAATTCAAAATTACGTCTGACACTTTTCCAAATTTGGACCTGAAATTGCTTAGGCGTAAGGGTTTATATCCATACGATGATGTTACTGATTCTTCTAAATTTGACCAGTGTGCCCTGCAACCGCAAGAAGCATTCTACAGCAAACTCAGAGCATCACGAATTAGTGATGATGATTATCGCCATGCCCAGTTGATGTGGACCAACTTAAATTGTCAGAATCTTCGTGATTATCATAAATACTATTTGGCACTTGATGTGACGCTCTTAGCCGATGTACTTGAAGCATTTAGAGCATCCTCAATACAAAATTATTACCTTGACCCGGTCTATTTTTACAGTGCTCCAGGCCTAGCATGGTCTGCGATGTTTCTGAACACTAAAATAAAATTGGATCTGATCCAGGACCAGGACATGTATCTGTTCATCGAACAATGTATACGAGGGGGCATAGTACAATGTTATCAAAGATATGCCAGAGCCAACAACAAGTGTGTTCCCGATTATGATTCTGCACAATCATCAAACTATATATTTTATATGGATGCCAACAGCCTGTATGGTTATGACATGATGGATAAACTGCCATATGCAGGGCTTGAGTGGGTCGAACATTTCAACAATGAGGGTCTTCAAGACTTTGATGACAGTGACTATGGCCTGTTCTTAGAGGTCGATCTGGCAATTCCTGATAATTTGCACAGCCAGTTTTATGATCTGCCGCCAATTGCTGAGTTCCAGTGTCCGCCTGGCTTTAAACAGAAGAAGCTGATGATGCCTCTAGAGCCAAAACAGGGTTATGGCATATACTACAAGAACCTCCAGTTCCTGATGCGTCATGGTGTTCAAGTGACCAAGGTTGACAAAGTTTTGAGGTTCAAGCACTCAAGGTGTTTGAAGCAATACATTGATACAAACACCGAGCTTCGAACACGTGCAGTAACCCAATTTGATAAGACCTTGTTCAAATTGATAGTCAATTCGGTGTATGGTAAGACCATAGAAAATGTCAGAAAGCATACTAATGTCAAGTTGGTTACTGGCTCCAGCCAAAGCAAAAAATTGCTACCAAAGCCCAACTTCAATTACAGAAGAATTTATGACGATAATCTGGCGCTTTTTAACATGAATAAAACAAATATCAAGTTTGATAAGCCTATTTATGTAGGGGCTGTAATATTAGAATTGGCCAAATTACACATGCTGGAGCTTTATAACGATGTGCTGAAGCCTTTTTATGGTGATCGTATAAGACTGATGTATATGGACACGGATAGCTTTATCCTTGATATTCAGACAGATGATGTTTATAAAGATATAGCACAGCCTACATTGCTTAACTATTTTGATACTAGCGAATTACCTGGCCATTTGAATATTCAACCCCACAACAAAAATGGTGCCTGGCAAGTTAAAAGACGAGACACTTGGCGATGTTATTGTAGCATTTGCTGGGTTAAGGGTCAAGATGTACAGCTTTGAAACATCCAGTGGTGCTGTTACTTAAGAAGCCAAGGGCGTTGGTAGAGTAACTGTAGACAAAGAGCTCAGATTTGAAGATTACGAAGATTGTCTCAAATCATGTAGCACAATCAGAACATCAGAATGCAGAATCCAGAGTGTGGATCACTGGTTGACCACAAATATTGTAAGAAATTTTGCTCTGGACCCACATGACGATAAGGGATGTGTTTTATCATGTGGCATACATACTCTACCATGGGGTCATTGCCATTTAATAAGTGGCAATTAATGCCCAATCACAAAGCATGCCTTGCAATAAATAAACATGCCAATGAACTTATTTGGGTTCAAAAAACAGGCTATTATGGACCTCCCAACACCAGCACCCTCTCCTGATATACAGCCTATGCTAACTAAACTAAGTGGTTTGTTAATTATTCATTTGAATAGCATACTTACAGATGTTGATGTTAATACAGGTAAAATATTGTACATATTTAACAATAACTTAAACCACTACCAGTTACCTGTAGGTGGTCAATTACAATTTATTACAACCCCCGAGAGCAATGTCGAGGTTTCAGTAGGCAGAAATATTTACAGAATTAAGCACTCAAACATGATTTCTGGCACTGTATATACTGTCTCTGCCGGCGACTGTTTATATATTGAGGTCCTGGGACGCTATGACAAGCTTATACCTCTTTTTATAGAATTAAGAATCAGATACTCTATAATAAATAACCGCTAAAAAACACAATGCCTAATGATATATTTGGCCATACAAGGCGCGAGGATCACAGCGACGAGATTCTGATGCTTGACGCCAGAGTCAAAAAATTAAGAAGTGATTTACAAACTTTACAAACCACACTTAATGCCAGTCTTCAACTTGAGATTACTAATTTACAATCACAATGCATGGACCCTCTTCTTAAAATCGACTCAGAACTTAAATTGCTGCTTCAGAAATACACTTACTTGGCTACGCTAGATAATTTTCAAAGTTTAATGGAGGCCATAGCAGCTCTTCAAGCCAAATTTAAGACTCAGGCTACCAACTCTGAGCAACTGAAACAGCAACTAGAAGAGCAGATTGGTAGTGTCTAGACACAGCTTCAAACAATTGTCAAAAGCATAAAGTCCCAAGATGATTTTGATCTAGTGATTTCTACTTTAAAATAACAGATTCAATCACTACAGATACCTAATCTGGACCCCTTAAACAATGCCATAGCCTAGGTCAAAGAAAAATTTGAGACACTAGAAAATTTTATGAACAACATACCATCTTCGGATGCTCTGAGTGCTATTAGTGGTAGTGTTGCCAACATCAAGCTACAACTAGAGACATACGAAGATTTTGGAAATATTCAGAGTACCATAACCCATCTTGAGGGTGCCATAGCAGCAGTACAAAACGATCTGACAAATGTACAAGAAACTCTGGAGTCCCGTTTACCTGGTATTGTAGACACTCTTGCCAGTGTCCAGCAACATCTCACCAAACTTGAAAATCTTAATACCGAATCTGAGCTATCCCATTTTCATCACTTGATCGATGATATTCAAACAAAGCTTGACATTTTACAACAATCAACACCTACTCAGGGAGACATACCCTGCTCCAAGATGCTATGCGTAGTGTGGCTGACGCTAGTGAATTAAATGATGTAAAATTGGGCCTTGAGTCTCTGCAGAATACGGTGGCCAATCTGCCTACGTCACAGAAAGTGGCAACTCTTCCAACCAATCAGCATATTAATGAACTGCATGTTCTGTTTGAGGATATCAGAACCCAAGTCCATGATATTACAGCCCAAAGTTCAAAATTGGCTGTTGTTGAAAATCTGCAGCAAATTGTAGCCAACATCAAGCAACAGCTAGGGACCATAGAATCCAACCAAGCAAATGCTCTGTCTGTTTTTGCCAGACAGCTTCAAGAGATTGTGCAACAATACAAAAAACTTGCTGTGGACACAAGAATCAAACCAGGCCACGACGAAATTGTTAGGACTATTAACGAGCATCTTGAATCTGTAATAAGTAGATTGCTTACAACAGAAAAGGAAATAACTGGCCTAATCGAGAATCCTAAGCACACAGTAATCCTTGAATTGTACAGTGTCCCCAACAAAGAATACGAATCACCGTTTACACCAGGTGGCAAACTGTATACGTTGTCCCCTGCACAATTTTATTACCAGTTCTTCGTAAGGGGCGCACTCAAACCGGTCAAGATCAAATACTGGTTACAACCACAGGCACACCACTACCCTACCTTGTCAATAGCCAACGCTGACAACATACCAAAAATCACCAGTGTAGAGTTAGAGGATTTTACAGACCCCGATACACTAGAAACAGCCTATGCTGAAGATGATGGTTCTTTGGAGTTTGACATACAAATAGGGGATAAGCTGTATTTAGAAAATCCTGTAGTATCAGCTGCTGAACACCACATAGTTGCAATATTCGTGTTTACATACTATGTCTAGACAAACCATAGTTGACGAGCTACACAGACCAGCCAGACGTAACTATAAGCGACTGCCAGTAGTCACAAAAGGCATAGACGATTTGTGGCAGGCTGACTTGGTTGAGATGGCAAGTGGACAGCTGAGAAACATAGACAAGATCAACAAGGGCTACAAATATCTACTTACTGTCATAGATACATTTTCGAAATATGCCTGGGCTGTGAGACTGGAGCATGTGTTACAGAAGCTTTTAGGACAATCATCAATCAGAGTGGCAGATTACCGCGCTATCTACAAACAGATAACGGTAAAGAATTCTATAATTTGGTGTTCCAACAATTTGTTAAGAGCCAGTCAATACGACATTACTCAAGTTACAGCGATCTCAAAGCCTCTATTGTAGAAAGATTCAACAGGACCCTAAAAAGTCATATGTATAAGCAATTTACGCTTCAAGGTAATTATAAATGGGTTGCTATGATACCAGAACTTCTAGATCAGTATAACAACTCGGTCCACACCACAATTAATAAAAAGCTATCTGACGAGCAGCTATTGATCAACACTGTTTACTATCCGATATATCAGCCAACAACCAGAAGACCTAACTACAAGGTAGGTGATCAAGTAAGGATTAGTAAATATAAACACATATTCAGAAGAGGCTTTACTAGAAACTGGAGCACTGAATTATTTACAGTGGTTTAAGTTATACCTGGGACCCGTAACACATATATAATAAAAGACCATCACAACGAAATCCTCAAAGGCCGATTCTATGAAGAAGAACTTAGCAAAACTAAACAGCCTGACACATATCTCATAGAAAAAGTCATCCGCAAAAAAGGCAACAAGCTACTGGCAAATGGCTAGGTCATCCAGAAAACAGATGGATCAAAGCAGACAGACACCTGGGATGTTATAAAGAGACTACCAGAGCCCGAACAGCAGACTAAGGAAAATGGCAATCTGCTACCTGATAATGTTCGTTGTCTTATTGTTGGGCCATCGGGTTGCGGTAAGACTACGGTACTGGTTCATAATTTTTTACTGGCACCTAGCTGGTTAGACTGGAAGAACAGGCACTTGTACGTTTTTTCTAAGAGCTTAGAACAATTATAATATCAGCAGCTGATGAAGCTATACGTTGGACTGGATATAGCCACTTTTGAATCAGATGTTAAGCTACTCGATGACTGTCTCAATAACTCTCTTGTTGTGTTTGATGACATTATATTATATAATCAAAACGAGGTTCGAAATTTCTTTACACAGGGGCGGCGCGGCGCGGCGCAGACCTTTTCGAAAATACCGAAACTGCTGCTACGAGACAATAGCAATTTCATATGTGCGTTTAATCAAGATCATACTAACCTCAAACACATACATAAGGAGTATGTAGGTGCAGACTTAAGCTACAACGATTTTTCTTATTGTGGTAGGTGCTGGAACCAGGACAGCTATGGGTTTGTCACAATCGATATGACAAGGAAGCCCAATAGTGGTAAATATAGGAGTAAAGTCAATGATTTTCTAGACGTAGAGACGTATATAAACAGGCATGAAACGACCAATCGTTGACGATCTTAATTAAGAGACTATCTTGTAAAACGATTCAAGGGATGGAAATCAGAGAACCGAGGTTTTTATGAACAACACAAGCGCACAGAGCAGCCTATTATTGATGCTATTAGTGAACTGGGTAAAAATATCAAAACTGTTACAGAGCAGAACCAAAATTTGATCACAGAGCTTGTGCCGGTAGCTGCTCGGAACGTATTAGATTATGCAATCACCCCCCTTTCTAGTATTCATACACCTAGTCCTGTTCGTCCTCAAAGAATCGAAGCTAGTCAGGATCCTATTGAATTGGGCCGTCTTGCTCAAAAATATTTAGGCACAACTAAAGACAACAAATACGAGGTCTTCGGTTTATATGTTGATACAGAGCTTGACGGTGGTATCATACATAAAATTGGCAATTTTAGGGTAACGTCTAAGGGCGATGACCTGATTGTATATTCAGAATCTCATCTTGGAGAAAGAGGTGGTTTTGTTAAGTATCCTGGAACACCTGGATTGTTGGAACTGATGACTCGTAAACGGCCTGACAACTATACAGATCAAGACTACGAGTACTACAAAGAAATACTAATAAAATTGGATGCCCTGTACAAAAACAACGACCCTACACAAAAAAGAGTTATGTCTAGCAGTGGAGCAAAATACAACAACTTAATCAAGCCCATATGGACTCAAAGCAAAACAGGTAGCGGGATACAAAGAATATTATTTATTTCCTAAACAGTATACAAGATATGGTTACATAGAACGATTATTATTTTTTATGTATACGGATAAAAGTAGTCAAGCTACTTTCGGAGGTATGTGCTTATGCCCTGGTACCTGAAAATTAACCCAGGGCGTCAGTTCCGTGAATTTTTTACAGATTTCCCCGCTTTTCTTTGATTCATCCTTCATTTCCATTATTTTTTTAAATTACAATAATTCACTGTGACATTGGCAAGAATGTCCCAGTGTGAAGAACCAAATTTGTTCGGTTTTCCTGAACAAATTTGGTTTCACATCATTCTACAAGGTAAGAAGATTAAGATATAGGTTAGAAATAGTAGGAAGTAAATAAGTGTTAGTGTTTAACATTAATATTATTTATGATCACAGATACGAAATTACATAAGTGTAATTGGGTGGGTAATGTTTTCTTAGGATAAGTTTTATTGTGTGTCGTGTGCATTAGTGTTGATGGATGAGATGAGGAATGGACATTAACACGATTCTATGAATGTTAAGCAGGGTCTATGTTCTAGTATGTTATGTTTGAGATAGTGAGAGTATTATTGGCTTTGAGATGTACGTATTAATAGTAGGAAGAGATATGAAAGAACGAGTGGTACCTGATGCAAGGAGACTTGCGGGAGACCAGCAAGAGTTGGTCGGACTGGGATGACCATCGGTACGACGGTTGGTACCCGGGACATCATCAGGAAGGGAAGAAGTAGGGAGGGATTTCCTGGGAAGTATCGGGTACATTAGTACGTTCGGTAGTGGAAATATAGAGAATTGTCAAGAATCAGTGAGAGAAGCTTGCAGTGTGTTTAGTATCGAGAATAAAGAAGGGGGTGTAAGATTACAATTTAAGAAAGAAACGAAAAAGAAGAATCTTGGTTAAATTCGGTTGATTCCTGGGTCGAGTCCTTGCAGTGTTATCCTTTGCCTTTCTCCGGGGAGACGTAACATTTTTCGTTTTGGCGTATCACTGTCTTCTGTATTAGTGTCTCCTTCTTGATGTTCCTGTGGGAGGTTCTGCTTCATTATCCTCTTGGTGATCTTAGTCCTAAGGAGGGATGTCCTGTTGTTGAGTTTGTCGAAGGTGGATTCTTTGTGATCTTCTGGGGGGTATATTACATTCCGGAGGTAGGGGTTGAATGGGGAGGTGAGTGATGCCGGATTTGAAGAGGGAATGTTCCTCTTTCGACACCAGGTTTGTTAAGTCGTTTAGTGACGTAAAGTGCTCGGGATTTCTTATTAACTGGTACGTGTTGAAGTTTGGTAGCTTTTGTCTTAAATCTTCGATTTGTTTGTTTGATGTCTGGCAAAAGAAGGCTTTATGTTCCGGTGTGTCCGTCTCGGTTTTACATTTCAGGCATTTATCAGTCTGTCTGAGGTTGTGCTTATTTAGGTGTTGACCGTAGGGACCGTGTCCCGTTAGGAAATGTATGAGACCTCTCGTGGGATGGAAATGGTCCATCGAAAGTCGTTCTTTTGTGTTTGGAAGGAAGCTGTGAAGTCTCCTTCCTTGCGTAGCTTGTGTCCATTCCTGTTGCCAGACGCTAAACAAGTGGTTGTAAATTTCTGGTACCGTGGCAGGGCGTATTCCAATTAGTTTATAGATTTCGTCCTCTTGTCCATTTCTAAAGTAATACTTTGATGCTCTAGTTTTAATAACGATTTCAATAGGCTGTAGGCCCGCAATCATGAGAAGAGCCAGGGTTGAGGTTGTTCTGAATGCACCCGTTAGGCGAAGTATCACTTTGCGTTGCGAAGATCTCAATCTGTTTTTAATGTACTGTTTACTGGTTTCCATGGCCCACAGGGGCGAGCCATAGGAAATAATAGAATTATATATGGTAATGAGATATGTTTTTATGTGTGATAGTGGAAGGTTGTAGTTTGCTGAACTCAATGTGGCTAAACTGTTTATAGTTGTTTCGGCCTGGGTTGTTGCCAGGGCTATGTGTCTGTTAAAAAACATCTTCTCTTGAAGAGTAATGCCAAGGTATTTAGCTTCTCTTACTCTTTTTAAATTTCTTTCTCTGAGTTTGATTTGAGGGTTTCTTTGTAACTTCCCCTTAAGGATAATATAATGAGTCTTTTCCGAAGCTATTTTGAGTTTAGCATGATCACACCAATTGGATAGCATATTGATTGCAGTGGATGCTTTATCTTCGATTACCCTTCTTGAGTTACCGGAAGTGAGCATGATAATGTCATCCGCATAAGCTATGATCTGGTCTATGTCTGGATGGTCTTGTAGTTTCATAAGCGCAGGCTCCAAGTTAGTATTCCAAAGCTCGGGTCCCAGAATGGAACCCTGAGGACAACCTTTTGACGTGATCTTACTCATTTGTAGATCCGGATATTTGATGCTAATTTTTCTGTTAGAGAAATAACTTTTCAGAAGTAGGAAGAGTGTACCTGGGCAGTTCATATTTTTAAGTGTTTGAAAAAGGCTGGGCCACCCCAAGTTGTCAAATGCCCCGGCGATGTCCACCATGATTCCAACCATGTACTTGTTTGGAGTGTTTTGTGTTGTAGACGATAGCAGGCGTAATGCATCGTCAGTGCATTTACCTTTCGTGAACCCAAATTGTATCCCTGATATGGATTTGAGCAGGCGAAATTCTTTGAGTCTTTTTAGGATAAGTTTCTCGAAGAGTTTTCAGAAAACGTTGAGAAGGCATATTGGTCTGTATGAATTGACCCTGGTTTCATCTTTATTTGGATGTTTCTTGATGATTATTAAGTTTGCTTCCTTCCAGGTTTCTGGGAATATCTTCTGAACAAGGCACTCATTAAATAGTTGAGTAATGTAAGGCGTAAGTACTGGGGTGATTTCTTGTATTATTTCCACAGGAATTCCGTCTGGTCCCGGGGACTTCTTCATTTTCATGCTGCTTATTTCGTTTTCTACTTCCTGGGTAGTGAAAGGTAATATTGGTGATTCTGGATATGGCTGGTGATAGATTTTTCTTGTATCCTTATTTTCCTCGTTGTCGATTTCAGGTTTGTCGTCTGGTATGAGATTCTTCATTAAGAAGTTGATGGTTTCTTCCAAGTCCTTTGTCATATTCGTGTTGTTCTCGTCATTAATTAAGGTGGAAATGGTTTGCGGTTTTTTTATTTTGCCGGTAGCGATTTTATACGGGGTGCCCCATTTATTTATTTCCAGACGTTTTTCGATGAAGATATTCCATTGTTGTGTCTTATAATTTAGTAGCTCGGTTTCGTATTGCTTTTTTCTGGCACGGTAAATCTGGAGGTTGGCATTTCTGTATTGTGCGATGATGGATTTTTGATATAGTTTCCTGGCTTTTTGCATTTGTTTCTTAAGGTTGGTTAATTTCTTTGGCCATGGCTTCCTCTTCATTTTCCTTTGGTTATTTCTGGGTGATGAATTTTCAATTGCTTGTCTGATGTTTGCAGAGAGTTCCTCTGCGAGCGTGTTGAGTGATTTTTGTTGGTCCAATTGTTCAGGGATAATGAGCTTTTCTAGGATTTTTTGATGATCGATTTTTCTCCAGTTCAATATGTTCTCCTGGTTTGTCTGTTCAAGCTGATGTTGCCTGTAGATTAAGTCGAATAGTATTAAGTTGTGGTCGCTTGTTGTGGCGAGATCTATAACTTTCCAGTTTTGGACATCGCCCAAGGCCCTTGCATTCGTGAGTGTTAGATCAATGTTGCTTGAGGCGCCCGCCCTTCCCCTGTAGGTGGGGGGATTATCTGGCTGATTTTCGACTTGTAGGTTGTGCTCAGAAATGAATTCCTCCATGGCTACCCCCTTGGTGTCGGTTTCTTGGCTGTACCACCACGGAGAGGAGGAGTTCGTGTCAGCTGTGATTATGATCTTGTAGTTTTTGTACGCATTGCAGATCAGATCGATTTTTTCCAAATATGGGTCTATGTCATGGCTGAATTGAAAATAACTATTTATTAGGATCCAAGAACCATGCTCGGAAGATATTTGAGCCCAATTTATGTGTGTGTCACAAAATTGTGCTATTTTGGTGATTGTTAGATTTCTGTTTAGGTTAATTATTGCTGCCATGGTTTGATTGCGGTCCTGAATTGTGTGAACGTTGAGTGGTATGTAGGGAATTTTGTTTTTGAATGTGTATGGTTCTTGCATGAGAATTATGTCAATGTATTGCTCTTTGCAGTAATTGATTGTTTCAAGTGTTGCAAGCTTGCTTCTTCTGGTGTTGATCTGTGCAACGCGTATCTTGTCGTTATCTATGAGTGCCGTACTAATTGGTGGCATCGGGGCCATTCGTTTGTAGCTATGAACTCCATTCTCCCGTGTGCCCTTACAAAGTCCGCGTAAACATCGTCAAGTACCAGGGACTCTCCGCGACGTCCGAAAGCTGTCTCGGTTAGCCGGAGCAGCTCCTCTTTGTCGGTAGGAAGGTTGTAAGTTTTTAACGTTATCCTGTCCACTGCTTCTGTTATGGGGAAGGTAATAGTTTTGCCCTTGCTATGCTTCTTCCTGACTAGTAGTCTCAGTGCAGTAATGAGAATATCTCTCTCTTCTAGGCGTGAAAGTTTCAAGTTGTGTTCGAAGTTTCTATATATTAGGTACGGATCCGAGGGATGGGATGAGTGTTCTGGCGAGGGTGATGGAGGTTCCGAGTCAGTATCGAGATCGGTGTCATATAAGTCAAGTGTGTCTTCTGCAGTGAGTTCAATTTTCTTGAATGTGAGAGGGGTGTGAGATGATGTGTCAGATGTAGGTGTTCGTGTCAGAGCGGGTTTTATTACCTCAATTGGGGCAGAAGGTGTTGGAAAAGGGTCGTTGAGGATGGAATGGGTGTTTGAAGTGAATTTTATATTCTCCGATAGGTTGGACGGTTCAGTAGAGAGGTCGAGAAGGGTTGGGGGATTGAAGTATGTGCTATATGGGTACATGAAGGGGGGAGCTTCTGGGTTTAGCGTGGAAGAGTTTACTAAATCGATTGCTTTTTTTAGTCGGTATGCTGCCGCTCTTTTAGCGTTTCTTTTTCTTCTACTTGGTGGATTTCTTTTCCGTTTTGTTTTAGGGGTGTTCTCCATAGTCTGTCTTGTCCACTAGTCTTTGCCACATGAGGGTGTATGTTGGGCAGTCTTTGTTGTCTTTACTATTGCATGTTTTGTTCCTGTTTTTACATGGAATGCATGTTTTCGGTTGTTTTTTTATCACAGTGTTGGCGTTCATGATTCTCATTTCCACAATGGGTGCACAAGGGTTTGTTTTTGCAGTATTTTACTACGTGGCCCAGATCTCTACATTTCAGGCAACGTGCAACCACGATATAATCTTTGATGAAAAGAGATAGGAACGGTAAATATACGTTTTCTGTGCGAAGAAGGATTTTTCTAATTTTACTTGTGGTTTGTACAACTAGATGTACTGTGTTGCTGTTACGGGGTCCTGTTTTAAATCTCACATTGAAATCATTTGTGTATTCTTCATATGGAATTGATTCTTGGAGATTAAGGCTGTAAAATTCTGTGTAAAATTCCTCTGGGTCTTTATTGGCCGGAACGTCATATATGATCAGAAGTGGATCCTTTTTTCGAGGGTTTTCTACTTTGATGTTGTGTTTAGGAAGATCTTTATTATTAATTAATTTCTCGGCTCCTTCTCTGGAAGCTGTTTCCACTATCACCATTTGATTTGTGGTTCTTTTGCTTTTGATTTTGATATTTTCCCTCACTGGATTTACTGTGGTGTTCAAGATTTCCTGTATCTTCTTAGCACTCATTTTCCTATCTTTGTCGGACATAAAGACAGTGTGCTTTACGGTAGATGTGGCTTTCTGTATTTGTTGTTTTTTGTCGGTTTTTTTTGTTGATACAACCTGGGAGTATAATACGTCTTCTCTAGGGGTTGCAGATTGGACATGGTGATTTCTATCTTGAAGGATTTTATTTACGGCGTTGAGTGATTTGTTCTCCGACACTGTTTCTTCATGTACTTGTTCTAATTTGCTCATCAGTTCTAAGAGGATGGATTTTCTTTCTTCTGATATGTTTTTATCTTTAGCAACGAGGGTAGTAATTTCTAATACCAGTTTTCTGTGCATCTCTAGCTTCATAGTCTGAGAAACGGGAACACTGTCTATTGAAGATACGCCAGTCGCATTGGAGTTTGATGTCTGAACGTTGGTGCCTGGTGTCTGGGAGGAAGGGGTGGCTGAGGGGCTGAAGGGGTTTGCAGGTGACGGGTTGAATGACTTTTTCCAGTGGTCCTGGGGCTGTTGTAGGGGCGAATCAGGCTTCCTTTTTGTCAGAGGTGAAGGTGGGGGGGGGGGGGAATGACGGACAGGGCCGCCCTGTTCGAAACCAAAGTGAGTGTTTTGCTTGGGGGTAGAATTTTTGTTTTTGGGTGTGGCGCCACCGGTAGGAGCCATGAGGAACACCAACAGTAGTCCAAGTTGTGCGCACTGATGAAATCTGGATTAAAGAAGCCAATAGACGGAGAGCGGCCGTTACCTGCAATCGCACGGTCGCAAACACAGGTTGCCCGGTGCTACGAGAACTGACGCGTATTGTATAGTATTGGAATGGACTTCATACTCTAGAGTGACGTCACGCTATGTGAATGTCCTTTGTAACAGCTGAGTGAGTGAGAATGACGTCGCGCCCCGGCAATGCACAGACCCCTCTAGCCGAGAATTACGCCGTGTCGTGGCAGTTGTATTTGTCAAATAAAACTGGAACTACTGTATTCAATTCGGTTCTGGGGGTCTCAGAATGTCAATCAGGCTTCTCATAAAACTACTATGTTTATTAACCAAGCTAACTGAGTTCGGGTTGTCTGTGTCTGGTTGTTATTTATACCACTGACGTCCGTTAGGCTTAACTGACGTGGCTCCGTAAGGATAGCATGGGGATGTTTGTTTCGCAACAGTTATTTTGCTTAAGGGTGAATTCACTATTAGTTTATTTTCAGATCAAGATTGGTCCTTCTTACGTGAGCGTTTGGGGGTGAGCAAAGCAAACTACTCCTTGGGTGAGCTGCAGGGGGTGTCTTTTGCGTTCATCTGCGGGCAACAGTATTCTCCATAAGAAATATATGGAGAGTGCACACGATTACTATTTTGGCAGTGTTTGAGAAAGTACTTACCGGAACAGATTGTGGGGGTGTCCTGCGACCCAAGGCACACCTTACACTACCGCATGCTCCCTCACTTACACTAACACTCACTAGCGGGATCAAACAGTACTACACCCTGCCTAAAGAATTTGTCTGGGTTGACCATGTAGGAAAACTAATAGATAGGCTGCTCGTCATAGCTGGCCAAGAAAATGCCGGTAACCACAACTTTTACAACGAAAAAGTCGGAATTATGGATATGATAGCCACCAAATTGTCTAATTTTATAGTCAACGACACCAAGGGCAATGGATATCTTATAAAAATTATTAATACTCTACCGCCTAAATTTTGGAATATCTCTGAGGGTCGGGGGCTGGTTAATGACATCATAAACAAGCTGCCACTTGAGCAACACATACCAGGCTATCAGTATTGTGGTCCCGGTACCAAACTAGACCATAGACTAAACAGAAGGGAACCCTGGTGTTAATCCCCTAGACGCTGCTTGTAGAGACCATGACATAGCATACAACACACATACCCATCGTAATGCGGTACATACCAATCTTGACAAGCGACATGTGGCAGACAAAAAATTAGAGGAGGCTGTATTTGGTAGATTAGTAAGCAGAGACGCTTCTTTGGGTGCAAAAATAGCATTAGGGACCACCATAGCTATGAACACCAAACAAAAACTAGGGTGGGGGTTGTAACAGACTAAATAAACTGGCCCAGCAATAAGTGTTACGACTTAAATTTAAACCACTTAATTAAGCTATGTAATCCCCGAATATGTATATAATAAACCTACGATGAAGGCCAAGGGTGTTATGTATCAGATACCTTATGCAGGTCTTAAATCTCTTGGTACTATCGATAGTTTTTTAACCAAAAAACAGCGCAAAAAAGCTCTTGTCTTGCCAAGGGCCATGGTATGAAGTTGTTACTTAGTACCCCCAATTAAAAAAATTACAGCAATCCAGAAAAAAATCACATGTGGGTGGCTTTATATTTAGTATCCCGGCTATCTTAGCAGCACTCGGTGCAGTTGGTAGCTTAGCAGGGGGATCGGCTGCCATAGCAAACACAGTAATAGATGCCAAGAAGAATAAAGCCGAATTAGCTGAACAAAGACGCCATAATCTGGCCACAGAAAAACAAGGCAAAGGTCTTAAAATAGTCATAAATAAGTTTTAAAAAAACAAGCGCCGCTTACCAACCAAGATATTGAAGCTTTAATCGAACCACTAGGCATCAAAAATTTTCGAGGTGTATACATGTCTGATTCTTTACCAGAACCACCGCTCAAAAAAGAGTGTGGCATAGTCAATTTGGATAGCTACAAAACTCAGGACACACACTGGATCTGCTACCTTAAATATTCAAACAACGAGACGTTTGTGTTCGATTCGATTGGGGGAATTCCACCTAATAATGTAGTAAAATATCTAAAATCTCATAATCTGTTATACAATGACGATCGTATTCAAAATTTTGAAGATATTAATTGTGGACATCTGTGTTATTTGTTCTTTGATATCTGTCCCAAATAAATAAACCATCAATTGAAGATTTTCAAAAGGCCCTGTGGTATCTAAAACTTCATAGGCATATTCCATCTGACCAGCCAGAATTCAATCTTAAAACTCAAACTACATGATGATATTATGTATCCCAAATCAATAGCTCTTAGAGCATTCTACCGCATGTACTTCATCCCTAATATTACACACCACAACAACACAATTACAGTTAGGGATCAAAAAATTGTCATCACTCCAGGGCAGTATAATATATCTACTTTAAATGCTCAGTTACCTAGTGGAGTTGTCTTAACTCAAAATTCTGTCACTCACAGAGTAGAGATTGTGTCTGCTACAGAGACAGTGGATCTGGGTACTATAGCAGAGCTATTAGGCTTCCAGAACAACGCAAAACTTGAACCAGCCATCAAACACACTGCTGTAAATATACCTAAATTCTTGGCCATAGAGACTCTGAATAGTCATTGTAATGTGGCCGAGGGTATGATCACCAAATCAGATGGCATAGGCACTCACAAACAAACTGGCATCATCGCAACATTCAAACCTAACTCTGAATTCATGGATCCAATCATCTACACTCCCTCACCAACATTATATTTTCCAGTGTGCCATAATAGAATCGACTACATTGAGTTGGTGGGCACAAACGAAAAAGAAGAATTAGTTGATTTTGCCGGAGCCACAACAACCGCCATCATAGAGATTAAAATATAAATAGAATTCATACTGAAAAATGGAGCATATCGAAATCTATGAGCTACAGTCGTTCCCTCCGAACCGTAGGACCTTTGCCAATTTGAATCAGCCCAACACAGAGATTGAGATTGACCTTGACGTAGGGGATGGCTTTATACACCCCCACAGAGCAGACCTATATATCAAGTTTGATGTTGTCAAGCTCTACGGCACAGATTATTCTGTTAACTCAAATATAAGACTAGTAGACAATTTTGTACCGCATCTGTTTTCTCAAATGAAGATCCGAAAGCATGGTGTTGTCATAAACAGAGTAGACTATCCTGGTATTACCTCTACAGCTTTGGCCACACTGAACTTATCCAAGACCGAGGCCTCGTACTACAAAATCGGTGGATTTGAGGCTGGCGATAAAATAATAACTAACAGCCACACTGTACTGTCTCCGATGCGCCTGTTACCTGGGTTCTTCTCAGATTACAAATACATTATGTGGAAGAGTGGTTTAAGAATCACATTTCGAAGAGCCGCCAATAATAATAATGCTTTGATGCGGTACAGTACATTAAAATTTACTGGGGCGGCTCTGCCTAATAATCTATCTGACGAAGGCAAATGTCTTATACAGACTATGGAGCTAAGAATCCCGGTTGTTGAATACGAAGCCAGTTATGCTCTTAAATACAAAGCAGATATACTAAAAAATCCACAGGTGCCTTCACAATTTTATAGATATCAATGTGTACAGAAACGTGCCACTGGTAGCTATTACGAATTCGATGCTACGAATTCATTTTCTAGTATACAATATGACATGCCAGATTTTGTAATGGTGCTGTTTCAGACTGGTCGAGACAACAACCAGCAACAAAATTCAAGTAAGTTCGATAACTGCAATATCAAGAACATATATCTTAAGAACGGCAGAAACGAGGTGTTTCCTAGAGAAAATTATAATTTAGACATGTCCAAGGATGATTTCCTTAAATTAAACGAGGCCTAAACAGCATACAAAAGAGTCACTACTGGCAATACCGACATGTATTACTCACCCGATGAATTCAAAGCACAGAGACCGATGTTTGTAATCAACACCTCAAAACGCAAGCAGGTTGTAGTTAATGACGGGACAAATATTAAAATAATCTGTGAATTCCATGATACACAACCTGCCGACACCATATGCAGTGTTATTCTTATAGGTCAGAAATCATATGTTTATGATATAAGAAACGAAAGAGTCACAGAGCAATTCTGGAAAGCCTCTGCATAATGCATTATTTTACTGCTGGATATAAGTTAAGCCTGGTCCCGAATTAAAATATTCAGCATATTTTGGGTTGGCACATTAACATGGCAGTTTGGCAAAAATACTTGTAACTACTTGTAACTACTTGTGTGTGTGTGTATGTAGCTAATAAGATTACACTTTACAGAGTATTACACTAAAAGCAATAAGCTCATATGATAAAACAATGCCAAGAGGGCCATATATTTTACAATCCTATGGACAACAATCTGATAGATGCAGCTTTTATACGTGTAGCCAAATCAATCTAAGGGGGGTCATACTTTTTACTGGAAATCCCGGGGGATTTTTTACTAAATTCCTGAATTCGACAGAGTAGCACACAGTAGGCAATAAGCACAGTTTTAAGTGTAGCCAAAACCAGTCTGAGGGGGTCATACTTTATGTGTTCCAGTAATAGTATATTTTATACTGCTGTTTGTTACTCTTTGAAGGTTTTTTTTGTAGTTGGTTTTACTGAATTACTTGTTAAACTAACGTTTTGAAAATCTTGTTTTGGGGTACCAGTTTCTACTCTAAATTCATTATTAATTATTGTGTAACTTACGCATTCATTATTTTTCTTCTTCTTTCTACGTAGCAACATTGACTCTTCCGCCACTTACCGTAACCTTGATACAGATCTCGAACGTGATTTTCGAGGGGATGTAACTACGGGAAACTCTGCCTCCGTGAACAAAACTCTGGGAGGAAGGGGAGGTATGGCATGGACCTCCTCTGATGTGGTCTTAGTTATCTGCTCGATTTCTTCACTTCCTTTTAGTGGGCGTTCTACACTATCTTCGTGGCTTGGACCTGTCTCGCTTTTGTTAGGTACGTTGCTGTCTGTTTTTTATCCTGTGTTGTCGTCTGTGGCAGTGACGTCTACTGCTGATGGTGCTGAATCTCTGGGTTGTGTCGGCACTGGTAATACTCTAATTTCATATGCCATCGGTACTTTGTCAGCGGGTATATTGACTGGGCCTTGCGGGGGCGGTTTTCAGGGGATCGACGTTTAGGGCACTGTGCGACATTGTGCCCGCTTCTGAAGAAGCTAGGCAAGTTCTCACCTGCCCAGGATATGTCACCCAGTAATTGAATCCATTCAGCGTTACATATGAGGGTATGGGTTTACTTAATATCATTTTGATCAAAACACGACCTGTACGTGTAGGATAGATATGATCAGCAGAATAAGTTTGGTCATAAGTTTCAACACTTCGCCATAAGAACTCATGACTCGACTTATAACTTCTTCACTTAATTCAATTGGAACTACATGGATTCTTACGATTACATGTCGCTGGTGGGCCCATTCTTCTTCAACTTTATGGTCACCGTCAGCGTCTCTATAGAAAACCTCATTACCAAAATCAGTGAGTAACCGTTCTCCTACCACTTTTGTCACAAATTTCACTTACAAACACTTTCGAAAGTAATCTATTTCAAAACTTAGCGCTTGGTTCGTCGGCACTTGATAGGTATCGTGAAACCATTCATGAAAATCTAATGACATGGGCCTCGTTTTGACATCAGTGAACACAAATTTCAAGGTCCTTTGTCTTTGTGTGTTCATCGTGATCTATTTCATCGTATCTTCAATGAAATCGAGAAATACACAGAACCTCTCACAAGCACAAAAAAAAAAATCTCTGCAGATTGATGGGGGAAGGAGCAGACAGAATGACACACATGTGTGTGTGTGTGTGTGTGTGTCATTAAATATGTGTCAATTATTAAATAATCAAATTATACCGGGTGTTCCAGAAGTCCTTCTCTGATTACAAACTTCATTCATATCCGCTATATGCAATGTAGAGATGTGAAAGTGGTGCCAAAATGTTGGAAAACTAACCAAGTTTATTTGTGGCCGGTTTCAGTAATGTGGCTGTAGTGTAGCACTGTCAGTGCCAAGGAATCCGGAATTAATGCTCGTGACATCGGGTGGCATCTTTCCATACAATGCTTATTGTTTCAGGATTTGGGAATGAAGATAAATTCCATTTTTTAAATACCAACTTATTTATTGCGGATATTCTAGACGAAAGAATTCTGTATATTTGAAAGTTCCCTGCACCGTTATTGGTGACCGGGTCTCGTGATACCAGAGGACATGTGGAGCTTTATCCTGATTTGTGAACATTTCCGGATTTCTGGGCACTGACACTGATACACTACAGCCACGTTACTCAAACCTGCAACAAATAAACTTGGTCAGTTTTCCAACATTTTGGCACCACCTTTACATCTATACCTTGCATATAGCAGATATGAATAAAATTTGTAATCAGAGAAAGACTTCTGGGACACCCGGTATTACAAAATATACATACAATATATTATATCGACTGTCCATCATTCAAAGTGTAATTGCAAATCGAAGATTTTCATCTGACGCCATGACCATTTGCCTAAGGGGGGATAATAATTAAGAAACATTAAGAAGATAATAGTTTCCTGTATAAAATTCATATATAAATGCCATTACGTGTTTAATTTATTTATTTATATACTTTGCTGTTGCTAACGAAAGGTGATGAGAGAGGAAATAACAAGTCGATCTAATTTCTGTGTTCTGGGGATTGCTGGGTTCAGTGCCCGTAGAGATGGGGCTCTTTGTTGTCCGTTCTTTTTGTATGTTTTCGATATTATTCCAGTCAAGTATATTTGAATCCCAAACTAATTGTTTATGTTTGTTATTAAAACAAAAACTTTCCTCCCGGGAGAATTTGGTGGGGGGGGGGGATTTGAGGACAAGATCGTTGGTGGGGGGAATTCAGGGGGAATTCCTTCCCCCGGGATTTCGCAACCTGGTTACGACTCCCTGCTTTGAATACGCCATTGACTTCGAGTGATTTATTTTACTAGTCGGTGTCTTTCCCGATACAGGCGTTAGGGAATTGCCAGAAAAAAACGCATTTAAAACAACTGAACAAAAATTTGCAATGGGTAGTAAAACGTTTGTCTAAACCAAAATTTCTGAAGCTAAAACACAATTATATAAAAAACTAAAAGTCAAGTTTTAACTTTCCGGAAAATGGCAACGACAACTCGGACAGTTGTTGACTGAACCTAAGTTGGCCTTGCAAGGTACACTTGTGGACGAGCATGAGACATGCTCTAACGTGAAGTCCACCACACGGCCCTATGAAGCCTAGCAGAAGCTTTCAAATTATGCGTTGTTTCTTGTTCTTTGGGGGAAGTAGAAAGGGACAAGGTAGGAGGGTTGGTGGGGACCAGTGCCTGTCTGAAGTGTTTTGTTACTGTTACTTTCTTGGATCTTAGTAGTATTGAGGTGCGCCAAGGACAATTAGTGCACGGGTGTTAATTAATTTGCACGTACTTAGAACGCATTTGCATAATTTGAATAAATTTGCATATCATTAGAATAATTTATATTTATGTATTTGCATGTTTATAACTTTTATGAATTTTTAATTATTTATTTTATGAAAAATATGTATATAGAAGGTAATTAGAGGTACTAAACGCTATGCATATGATGATTTTATATTCATTACTGCAAAGTATGTAATGTATCAATCGATAATATTAATGTTTATAATATGGAAAATAAGTTTTTATGGTATATGAACCGCTATGAAGGGTGCTAATGGTACGAAAAAAGACGGTCCCCGTACTCGAATCCGCGATATGCAACGGTAATAAATGGTTAGGCCTATAGTGTATACTACGTATGTAATAATTTCATTATGGTATGAAAGACGCTAGACGGAGTACTGTCTCCGAATTTGAACTCCGCGCTGAGGGCAGACAAGAAAGGAATTTGGGGGACGTGCGATCTAAGTCAAATGACGCCAGAGCAAAGAATGAACCCGATGATGTTAATTTAGGTCACGGCGGAAGGCTTGCGGGCGAGAGGGGTTGTTGTTGTGTCGGAAGAAATATACGACAAGTAATTTGGGGAAAATAAATTGGTTAGAGATGCGAATCGCTTCCATTTTAGGTAGAAAGAAAAATGTATAACGGGATGATTGCTTCTCTTGAACAAAGACAAGAGATGGTAAAATGATAATTATAAAAGTCTCCCGGTAAGCGGAAAGTCCCTCTCTGTGTGTGTAGTGGGGCGATACGGGCAGTAAAATAGTAATCGCCAAGGCAGGTAGTGAATTTGGACGAGAAAAGGATTTTACGTTAAAAGGACAGGAGCTGAAGGTGATATAATTCAACGCGGGTGGATGTAAGGAATTTTTCTAATGGAAAGAGAGGCTGCGGGTTTTAAATTTGGACGTCTAGAGTTAACGGGGATATGGAAATGGATATTCCCAAAACCCATAAATTTATCCACGTCACTCACAAACGTCCAATTTCGATCCTATGGTAATTTCGATTTCTATCCCGAAATTGACAATTTGGACAAATATTTATCCTATATTTTCCCACTGATTAATTTCTAGGGATTACGGCTCAAATTGGCAAATGAAAGTATTGCAAATACGTAGAAAGTTAAAAATCCGGGTGTGAGTATATTTTACGGCTTTCGAATATGAAGCAATCAAAGTTACAATTGCGTGACGTTTGAAACACTGCATATTACGTTTCTCACTTGAGTGTAAAATGAACGCTTCATAACGACCTTCTCACATCGCCGTAGAGTTAGGCAACACATACGTATAACGCCAATCGGGTTAGTGAGCATTTCAGGATCTAGGTGGCCCAATTTTTTTCCGGTGGCTGTACCTCTCGCCCCTTATGTACTGTACTATCATCCTTTACAATACTAATCCCTTCCGAAAAATATCCGTCAGTGCTTTTAACCGATACTGTTATTTAAGAGATTCTGTCAATCGGAATTTATTTTGCGGCTCTTTTTCTTATTTTCTACTTGCATTTGAACATAAATACATAGAGGTGGGACCGTACATCACCGACAATTTTTACAGGTGAACAAATGCTATGTTACGAGCTATTGAAAACGGCATTTCCTATCCTATATGTGTGCATCCCCATTTAATAGCTTCTCGGTTGCGACTGGCACTTATTTTTACTGTTGAATAAAATTCCATACTGGAGTTGGTGCAAGGACTGGTGACTGCAGTCGCTTCCCCCTAACTCCGCAATCCCATTCCCTCGCACGCGTTCACTGGTCGAGCCGTCTCGCGTCACTACTTGCACAGAGACTTGTTTTCGTTCCATCCCTCCAGAGTAGTTGTCATCTGCGATAGTGGATGCACTTGCATGTATTTACAACTTCTTTGCATGTATTTAGAATAAATTTGCATGTCATTAGAATAATTTACATTTATGTATATGCATATTTATAACTTTTGTGAATATATAATTATTTATTTTATGAAAAATATGTAAATAGAAGGTAATTAACGTCACTAAACGCTATGCATTTAATTTTATGTTCATTATTGTAAAGTATGTAATGTACAAAACAATAATAATTAATGTTTATAATATTTAAAAAAATAGGGTTTATGAAACGCTCTGAATGGTGGTAATGGATGATGGTGAAGGTCCAACTACGATTTAGGATGGTCCCGGTATTAGAACCCACAATATGTAACGGTAATAACACTGGCAAACAAATTTTAAACAATTTTTGGTAACATGGAAAGCAAGTACTGTTTTATACTAATTATTGGATGCTGGTTTCAGATATGAACTAGAAAAACACCCAGCACGTAAGTTTTCTTTCGTTATGATAATCTATATTTTTCTATTTGCCATGTAATTTATGTGTAGATTTGACCTGTCAGAAACACCAGTCAGTAATGATTTTACATTGTTTTCTTTGATCTCTACATCTAGAGTATGTAAAAAGATAATATACAAACACAGCTAAAAAATAATACGAAATAATAAATACAGCGTGAGCACAAAAACACTCCCTGGTTTCAAGCTGTCATAAAATTAATAGTTACTTGAATATTTTGATAAAATTGATATCCAAAGCTCAGTTAACTCAAAATATTTTAATTTCCTTCTTTTCAGAATCGCTAGTTGTGTATTCGATAGCTAGAGGGCAGTAACATCGGAAATGGCGTTCACTCAGCAGCAAAGAAGCTGGTGCGTGTTAGAATTTTCCAAAACAAGCAGTGTTGTGACAGTGCAGCGTGTATTAAACGGAAGTTTAATGTTGATCCACCTACACACAAATCCATTCTGCAGTGGCATAAAACATTTGTTGAGAGAGGATGCATTTGTGATCAAAGAAAATAACATTCTGGCCGACCGTCCATCTCTGAGAAAATTGTGGAGCGTGTGCGAGAAGCCTTTGTACGTTGTCCCAGAAAATCAACACGTCAAGCCAGCAGGCAGTTGCAGGTGCCACAAACTACCATAAGCAAGATTTTACGGAAGCGTTTGCGTCTTCACCCGTACCTGCTGCAATTGGTTCAAAAGTTATATCCACAAGACAAGGTAAAGCGACGTGAGTTTTGCGAGACTATCCACACTTTAATGGAGGACGATGAAACCTTTCTGACAAAGATCATTTTTAGTGATGAGGTGACCTTCCACTTTAGTGGAAAAGTGTACAGGCATAATATTAGGATCTGGGGAAGCGAGCATCCGCATGCCACTCTTGATGTGGAACGTGACTCACCCAAGGTGAATGTTTTTTGTGCAGTGTCAGGGCGTCGAGTGTACGGTCCGTTCTTCTTTGAGGGGCCAACAATCACAGGTGAAAGCTACTTAACAATGCTACGTGACTGATTAATTCCTTAACTTGCTGCGGAGAGAGATGACTACATTCTACAACAAGATGGAGCGCCTCCACACTGGCATCAATCTGTATGCAGCTTTCTGGATGACACCCTCTGTAACGACCCTGTGTGGTCGCCACATTTAACGACCCTGCGTGGTCGCCATATTATATTTTGTTAACAAGGTTTGGATAAAGAATGCATGCTAAATGTCCCTGCGAGGCGTACGCTTTTAGTTTAAATGTATTCTGTAAACCTTAACGGATCCACCTCTACGTTTATTAGCTTCACTTAATATTAGACCCTGCGTGGTCGCTGTATTCTGTAAACGTTATCAATTATTGTCATTTATACTGTTCAACTCTTTGTTTAGAATTGCAGTGTCCTGCGTGGCTCATTAATAATTGTATTGTCTGAACGCACACAGTTTTAGTTTATTATGACACGTGCATCTAGTGATTTTCCCACTAGCGATTTCCCAATGTCCAACCTTGATAATTCTCAGTACGGAGTGTGCAATATGTAAAAAAAATGAGTTAGCAATGAGTACTTGTAGTTAAAAGTCTCACCGCCCATGCCCCCCCCTCCCGCGAGTATAAAGCCAGCCCAGCAAGGCCCAGAGCTCAGTTGGCTCCCTGATGTCAAGAGGCAGACATCCAGGGTTAACTGGCCTCCCAGCCTGAAGACTAGAAGCCATCCCAGAAGGAAGGACGGAGAAAGAAGAAACAAGAAGACGAGCCTAGCAGCAACCTACCTACCTGGTCCGCTCGCTTAGGCTGATAGGTGCCCAGGTCTACCTGCCCGGCTTGTCTGGGAGCACCCGGACCTTCCTTTCTAACCTGCCGTCTCTTCATATGAGACACCGGTTGGCTTGCCAATTCCCAGCTAACGCCGGGGGTGTCGTGGCATCCTTTAATCCTTTTACCTTGCGCCCGTTATTCGGGAGCGCCGATTGGTTTCGGCCAAATCCCGGCTGTGGTTGGGGTACTACACACAACCTACTCTCTTTTAAAGGGGAACCCGTGACGTCAGCGGCGACCAAGGCCCTAAATAAAATTAGGTCCCCATACTCCCCCTGGCGCCTCACAGCGAGGAATAAATTGGATGTTCCCTGCCCCCCCCCCTGGATTATCGTCTCGATGTTTCCCGCGTAACAGGTGGCGGGCACATTCAGCATTTGTAATTCCAATGAACACCACGAAAACTTTATAAGTTTTTACAACTACTGTGAACATTTATGTAGAATACTACTTTTGGTATTAAAGTTATACCCTTTCACAACCAGGGAGTGTTTTTGTGCTCACGCTGTATAATTATAATTTTAGAAGTTTACATAAAATAATTGGAACATAGTTAATGACAACACAAGTCCAAACGTCTTGTTGAGATTTTACTTCTTTCTTTTGTGTGGTGGATGGTCATCCTTCTGCAGAAACCAGCAGTAATCTCTCATCTTCCCTGGTAGCGTTCTTCCATCACTCGAATGTTCTGGTGAAATCTCTCTCCTTGTTCATTACTGACGTCACCCAAGTTTTCTGGTAAGAAGTTCAGAAGCGAATAGAGAAAATGGATATTCAGTGACACTTGATAACAAAAATGTCTGTAATATTGCAGAAGGTTCTCCACTAATAACTGCCACTTGTCCTCCTTATGCTTTCCAAGGCAATCTTTCACCACAGATACAAAAGATTTCCACGCTGCGAGTTCCTTAACCGAAAGTCTGGTTTAAAATTGTGTATCGTTGAACAGTTTTCGAATCTCAGGCCCAGCAAAAATTACTTCTTTTAACTTAGCATCACTAAGTTTCGGAAAAGTCTCCCACAGATATTTGAATCCTTCTCCTTCCTTGTCCATTGCTTTCATGAAATTTTTCATTACTCCCAGTTTAATTTCTAGTGGGGACATTTTTTTTAGAGATAAACCAATGGCTTCGACTTGATATTAGCTTCACCTGGAATAAATTCTGTCCTCTGTGGAAAATCTTTCATTTCGTAGTGTCTCTCTGTTGCTCTGCTGTCCCACATACAGAGATAGCAGCAGTATTTCGTGAATCCCCCTTGGAGACCAAGTAACAATGCTATTACCTTAAAATCTGCACATACCTGCCATTTGTGTTTCTCATACTGTATGCTTGTGAGAATTCTTCCCATACTTCCATAAGATTTTCTAAGGCCTACAGAATGTGCTTCGGGAATTGACGGTTTTTGGTTTCCATTGTGTAATAGCACGGCCTTCAAACTGAACTTCGACGAATCGATAAATAGACGCCATTCATTTGGATCATATATGACTCCCAAGTCATTCATAAGGACAATAATATCAATACAATAGCATGGAGAGTTTTTCATGCTAAAGTGCGACGACAACATTTCATTTGTCTTCCTTAAAACTGACACTTTAGTGTTTGCAGCCAGTAGACGCCATTCTTGCGAACTTGACGCTAAAAGTTCAGCTTTCTCATTGGAAAGGCAGAGGTCTCGAACAAGATCATTTAGTTCCTCTTGCTCAATGAGATGTGGCACACTGTTCATCCAAGGCTCATAAGTAGGATCACACATAACCGATTCAGTACTTTCACTGTGATCAGAATTCTCATCTTTGGTTGGTGTTGTAGGAACTGGTAGATGCGGAACCATGCCGCAGAGCTGATGAAACATTTGGAGTTGAGTTGAGTTGGTGTTTTAAGTCCACTTTATGCACAGTAAGGCTAATCGGGACTGGACCTACAGTTTAAAGTGGGATCCGAACCACTTGTGCCTCCACCGGGTATCGAACCCGGGACCTCTTGATTACAAGGCAATGACGCTACCACTGCGCCATGGGGGAGGCCTATGAAACATTTGGATATTCTAGTTTACTTTCATCTTAGGAACAGCTTCATTTCTGGTTAAACAAAAATAGCAGTCCACGAGATGACTTGTAGGTTCACGCCAAATGGCTGGAACACCGAACGATCAATGTTTGTTCTTTCATTTTAGCCATTCAGTTAAGTAAACATAGCATGTGGTACAGGTTACGTGTGGGGCACACTTCTTGTCCTGATCACCAACTTGACAGCCAAAGTAATAATGATATGCAGTTTTGATCGTTTTGGTGATTGAACGGCGCTGAGACTTACCAACAAACTGTCCACACACGTAACAGAACATATCAGGGGAATTAACACAAGCACGGCGCGATTATCTCTCCATTGTTAAGCCCCAGCAGAGCAACAACTGTTTACCCGCCAAAACTACTGGTCAAATCATTGTGAGACGTTTTGAGTGTTGCCAATGTGCAAGCAAAATATTCTCCATAAGCCAGAAACGTCATTCGTTCGGAAAATCTTTAAGACAAAATAACAGACAACTGGTACGTGATGGAAAATTTTCACCTATATATCTGAATTCAGCGCAAAAAATACAATAAGAATCAGCTACTTTCATCTATGTGACCGAACCCTTGTTGGCCAGTGCGATTATAGTGTACTATGTAATAAATGTTATATGTATATTGCGAAACAAGTTGATCTGAGACGCTAGACAGGAGAAGTTGAACTCAGCGCAGGGAGACGAGAAAGGAACGCCAGAAGAAAGAAAGAACCCTATTGAGCAATTAGAAAACGCGTCGGTTGATTTTAAGAACTGTTTTTTTCAAGGTTAACTAGAACGTAAGAACAGAGGAGAGGTATGCAACACCGTAGCACAGGACAAGAGAGGGATTGAACCAGACATCAAAGGATGTGTGGGACTGCAAGGTCAAGGTCAAAATCTTTGAAGCTGCGCGTTGTTTGCAGAACCGGTTTCCGCCGCCAATTAATATTCCGCTCGGGGTTGCCCCCAGGGCAAGGGATGCTGTAGCACGGGTTTTAGGGTAGATCGCTTGCATGTCAGAATATGTTTCTGTCAAAGTAACCCAAGGTTACCTAGAACACAAGAAAATGGGATTTTTGGATATCCGATTAGATTGGAGCGAGAACTTTACCTTGAATAAGGAGAACGAAGCGTAAGGGTTTTATTTGAACTAGGAAGAAGGGAAAGCTATCTGGGAAAATATTTATGAATTGAAAATGATCTCTCAACATTCATGGACAGTTATAAGTACATTTCAAAAAAAATCCTGTATCCCATTGGCAACCCGCGGGGACTGACAATTGAAAACATGTGATTCTTTGGTCAAACTCTGTTTCAAACTGCAAGGAGGAAGCCCATCAAAGCAGTTCTCGCCTATGTAAACATCGGAGAGTGTTTGGATGCAAGTTGTTGAATTTTGTTGATACAACTATAGTTGAATTGGAAGAAGTACTGATTGACTGTTTTCATTCATGCTGTATCTCTTCAAAAATTAGTTGAAAGCACTAAACACATAAACGTTTGCCGAAATGCGAGGTTTACCTTCATTTTTTTTGTCTTGCTTGCTGCAACTGAAATATTCTCGATATTATAATTGATAAAAAATAGCCAGTGTTCCATGAAGATGGCATATTTGTATTTCTTTTATTTTGTGTTGATTTTCTGCCTCTTTACGCCAATCACTGCGATGAAGTTGAATGATGATTGGACTAAATCGATGAAAGGACACTCGCAACGGAACGAACAGCCATTCCTGCAGTAAGGCTCGAACCCAGGACGGTTGGTCGTGATGTCTTGAGTCCAGCCATAGAGGCGGTAATTTGAATTTGAAAGTCCACTTCATGTACAAGTACAGGACAGGACCTATAATTTACAGTGGTATCCGAACCAAGGGTGCCCATCCGCCCCAAGGCCAATTGCGTGTCGCCTCCCAAATCATGTCATGTGTCTCCCCCTCCTCAAACCATGTCATAATCGACATCATAATTTATTTAATTACGTCAACGTTCAACTGAAAGTAACTTTTTTCATAGCTTTACTTAAAACTATACTTGATCTATCCCTTCCCCTAAACAGGGATGCCCGTGGGTGCATTACCCCCCAAAATCATTCATCAAAATCTCGCCAAAATAGTTTGGATGAATACATAATAATTGATGTTCATTTGAATACAATACCATGTTAAACTCTCCACATACTTTTTATTGTTTAATTTTCGAAATAACGGAAAGCTAGCACATTGATTGGTTGAATGTAATAAATTAAATTATATAAATATGAATTTAAAAAGTGTTTGTGAGTGGAGAATAAGATTTGTAAAACCAACAATTTAAGTATTGAACAATAATTGTTACACAACGTAAAAAAAACACAATCTGGGCGCACCAAATAAAGTTCTGCAGTTGTCTGTTAACCAAATTTGGCTCTCTCGTGTGACCGATTCAAAGAGACATTACTGACAGGGCGAAAATATAATACAGTTCCTCTCTCAAAGAACCTGCCTCCTCTAATAACCCGTGGCTATACAGACCGTAAGGGCTTTGGCCTATCTCCCGACTGCCAGTTTCCCTCCCACAGTCCTACCTAGAGATGTGGAATTCTTCAACCGGTAATAGGGTGACGTGGGGTCAGCACGTCGAACCCACAGCCGTTATAGGAGATTTTTATGATCGGATTACGCAACTCACTCGTTGCTCCCCAATTTTCTTACGATGGTGGGTTTCCACCCAGAGAGCTGCACATCGGCCAGAATCGCTTACTAGGCCAACCTGGGTGGAGAGCGGGCGAGTAAAAATATAGACCTGGGTTTTTACCCATCCAGCAAATAAAGTCCACGGGTAACTGGAAGGCCTTCCAAGACGAAGCTTGCTTATCTTCAGCCAACGCTCATTCCGATTTTGCACCGTCTCCAGATACATGAGTCACGCAGTCACCATTGCCAACTTTTAGATTCTAAACTGGTCAAGGAGCACTTAAAATGTTCATCACTTTTATCAATTTGAATTTGCTGATATTTATTCCTTGGTAGAAAACATTTGTATCACTCACACCCAGTGGCGGCGATTGGGTTCCAAAATCAATCAAACAGATTTTCTCTCTGGTGTAATTTTTCAATTCAATATCCGAATAAGTTGCTCAAGAACCCCCCCCCCCCCCGCTCCCTGAACACTAAGGCACGATGGTCCATAAAATGATACATGAAATCAGAATTTGCATTATAAAAGGTTTTTTTCAACAAATCGTCGTTCGCTCATGTTGTTGGTAGTTATCTAGTTCTACAGACCGCGTTGATAGTAATACGATCCAAATATAATATTATTGTTCGCTTGTATCTTCATACGGGTGCATATACCTGGCGATGCTATTTACACATTTCAACAAGCAAACAACATAAAAATGAAACCGAGAGAAGATTTACGATTTTAAGACCAGAAAAGTGGCATAAAATTAACAAGAGACACAAACCTATTTCAAGACCTTCGAAACAAATTTGGAAAATATTTGTTAATTGGTGTGACATAATAATGAAACTAATTTGAGAAGTTACAAAATCTTAAGTACAGTGGCGTAACAACATATCGCGAGGCACTGGACGAGATTAGAATGCAAGGCCCCATCCGTTCTTTAAGTTTGAAATATCAATGTGAATCGATACACAGTCATCAAGGAAACGTCAGCATATTATCATATTTATATAATAGCCTTTAATAATAATAATTAATTTCTGACGAAAATTATATTTAATAGTACGCGACAGAGAAATTTACACTTGGCAGAGTTACAGTAACTCGCTGCTGGAATTTTCATTAAAAAAAAGTAGTGGTAATAGTACGTTCTTGAAGATTTTTTTAGGCAGTAAGACAACTGAAATATCCTTAAATGTGCTATTCTTTGTTATTTATAAAAAACAGAAATATAAACTAAGAATCTTTAAATATAACCTATATATTATTTAATGAGTTGTTCTTTGTTTCCTCATTTCAAAGTTTGCAGGATGTAAATGGTACAAACCACAGCGTAAGTAGAAAATATCGAAGGACGCTCATAAAATGTCGGTGCTTGATAGAGCGGGGGGGAAGGGGGTGCGCTGATACTCAATCCTGTCTAGGGGACCAAAGTACCTACCTACAAGCTCTTCGACACAATCGGTTTCAACATCAACAAATATTAAAAGGATGTTATTTGCCCCGTAAGTGTGAAACCTTTCGTGTAATCAATTGATACAGCTAATTCGACTTTTTTAATTAGCAATTTTGACTTTGTTGCACATTAATTGTACCAGTTAACTTTGAATTTTATGACTTAGATGATAATGATAATTGTGAATCTCATTTTTTTGTTACGTCTTAATGTTCTTGTAATATTAAATATTTGAAGCAGTGGCGTAACAAAATCGTAAAGTACGCGTCCGCAAGAAACAAATTTGTGCCCCTCAAGTACAGTCAGATTCTTCCAGAAAATTTATATAATTACTTAGAATGGCTGGTTGTGGCTACACTTACATTAATAATTATACAAATCGATGCTCTATCTCTGAATTTTCACATATTACAACATATCTTTCTTTGACATTTATGTATTCAAAATAAGAAAATACAAATACTTACTTATCCCCTCCACCGCCCCTCTTAACAGCTGGGTGGATAAAAATAATGATTTTTATTTATAACTTCGATATTTTTTATTTAAATCCATCTTTTTATGGCACCGTACACATAGTCATATTTTTTATATAGAAAGGCTTTTTCTGATAAACGGCCTTGTAAAATATTTGAACAGTTTGATTAAAGCAAATAACAAATTACATGTAAATATTCATTTCTCTGTTTCTGGAACAGAACATAATGAACCTAATATGAAAATGTTTGTTGAGTGTGTTCAGTAACTTTTCTTACAGTGAAAATAATGATTTCTAAATGTACTTTATAATTTTAACTTAAAATAAATTTTACACTCTTTGTAGCCGAATTTTAGTGTTTCTAATGATAGTTAGCCAAATATCAGCTGCCACATTTATTTACAGTTTAATGAAAATGACATTATTTACGGTTTAACATTATTAGTATCTTGTACATTATTCTATTTTAAAAATGTGCTATTTTTGCTTATAAAAATTATTGAATTTTAAATCAAGGGAAATTTAAGTGTTTCTTTCAGATGACATATTACATATACTTCTGTATGAGCTTCACACCATCAGTAAATGTATTGTTTCCTTTATTCCCTCTCTTAAAGCATAATAAACACCATTAAATGATAACGAGATTAATATAATTTCACAAAAAGTGATTCTGATATCTACAAATTTCTTGAGTACATTATTCTGTAATTTTATTTAAAGTGATTTCAATAAGTGATTTCTAAAACAGAATTCCTGAATTTAAATCTCGATTTATATCAACCTGATATAAATCAAACCACCTTGCTTAAAAGAAAGCTGGCTTCTGGGCAGCAAATGACACTTTTACTTCACAATATCATTATATCTTGTCCTTTCTCGTTCAAGAGTGAGATTACTGAGTCCGCTAAATATGCGCTGAATCATACCATTCCAGAAGTTTTTCCTAAATTTCAATTTTGAGAAAGATAGTTCTTTTTTCGTGGTTGTTACTTGAAGAGTAGGAGACAAACAAAGGCGGTACAGGATAGAGAGAACACTGGAAGCTAGTATAGAGCTATCAAGGAGAAGAAACTTTGCCAAAGCACTTGATTTCAGATTTAAGCACATTCCTGAAACGTAGAACTTGATCAGGAAATTCGGAAGATAAATCATCTTCGTGCCCGTTACAGAGGGCAATAGCTGCATCTGAAGTTGTAGGAAGGAAGGAAGAACTGCTAATATTATCCATACCCTTCTTCAGTTTAAAACACCGGAAGCATTTAAATGTCCCATATTTTGCTCCTTAGCAGTTTGAGGTGTTTGATCATTAACATATCAAAATCGGGTAGGCTATGCAAGGTCACGAGACAGAAGAAAAGCAGAGACAAAGCGCTTTTTATTCAAGAATATAATAAATGGATAAAATGTACAAGCAATTTTTGCGTTAATGTTTCTCATGAGAAATGAGAATTATTTTTACTTTTTCGGGGCCCCTTAGGCTTAGAGCTCTCGCCCGCCTCTCATTTAACGTATTTATTCAAATTATAACGTTAAACTAGAATATAAAGCCAGATAATAAAATTAGCCTGACCCAGTTGCAGAGTGGCAGTCGAAGGTCAGCCTTCGAAGGAGCAACATCGCTTGCGAGCTTCTGTGTGTTGCGTGGACTGGTGCTCGGCCACTTTAGCTTTACGAGAGAAATCGAATAGATAGTGACGCACCATGGAAACTAAGCGAGTGAATACTTTGAAATTGTCTTTTACGACTGTATTTCGTGTAACGGCCTCTATGAACATTCATCGTTACATTAGTGACAAGCTGTTATTCACCCCTGATCAAGTACTAAGTATTGAGATTGATTACTTTCGGAAAAGTGTGTATATTAAACTGATTTCGCGAGTTCTGGTTGAACAGTTAATAGTTAAATGCGATACAACTCTGAAATATAGTGATGAAGACGGTTCTCATTACGTGAAAATTGACTGGGCGGATAAAAACACTGTGATGGTTCGATTACATGTAGTGCCTATGAAACTTCCGGACGATGTGTTGACATCCTATGGTAAAATCAAATCTATCGATGATGAAGTTTATTCAGGTGAACATATATACCCTGTTCGTACTGGAAGGAAGCTAATTGAAATGTCACTCACGAAATCCATACAGTCTTATGTGACAATTCTAGGTATTCGTTATTGGACAACTTATCCTGGTCAACAGCCTAACTTGTCGACTGTGTGGAGAAGTGTCCCATACGGCTATAATGTGCCCAAAAAATGTCCATATACCCGTTTAGTAGTTGGGGGAGCTCGATCTCCCGCAACGATTTTTGACAGTTCTTCCCATTCAACGGCGACTTATGCACAAAGTGTTCTTCGATCTCCGATCCAGCTGCCCCTTACGGAGGACACAATGGAACTGCTACCGACTGAATTACTTATCTTCTGTTCACTCCGTGATAGGAGACGTGCCGAAAGAGCCAGTGATATATAAGGATGAACCCGGGTGTGTACAAACAAATTCGACACAAGAGCAAAATGTCTCCGGAATCCGGCAGGATGAGAAACTCACGACGAGTTCCCTCGTCTATGCAGCTGAACGGGAGTGATAGTTCTAGTATGGTGTTTGACCCGACTGCTGTTATGGAATTATCCAGTACAGAGCCATTACACGAACCATTGCTTGAACACATCCCCAATTGTTCCAATTCAAACATAAGTAAGAAGCAGGTTGGCAAACAAAAAAAGAAGAGAGGCCAGGCAAAGAATGAGGTGACTTCATTCTCTAGAAAGATGCCTGAAGATCGACTTTCTCCGTATCCATCACCGGCACGTATAACTAGATCACAGAGTACCCCGAATACCAATATTTTGGCAACTGAAAGTGAGAAAGATTAAAAGTCTTCAATACGATGAATTTGTTCTGGTTAATTCTTCGTGTTAGTATATGGTGTGTTTTTGTGTGGTGCTATAGGTTTGCCCATGACGATGTGCGACATGCTGTATTCTTGGTAAGCCTTAATACTAATTTTGTTGTTATGAACACTACCATTAAAATTGCAACCATTAATATTAATAAAATGCAGAACCAATGTAAGCAACACGCCCTGGGTTATTATATTTTGCAATCATCTATTGACATTGCATTGGTTCATGAAGTGTCGGTTCTCCAAGTTGACTTACAATTTGCTCTTCGTGTATATAATAAAGCTTCTTACCGGGCATAAGGAACTGCCATAATAGTAAAGGACAATATTCCGATAACGGATGTAATCATGCATCCCAGTGGAGGGATCATAAGTGTCAAGATACATAATATTTGGATTTGTAATGTATATTCTCCATCAGGGAATCAACAACACCAAACACGTAACACTTTCTTTATGAATGATCTTGCACCTGAAATTCCAAGCTGTGCTGAACATATTATCCTCCCTGTTGAATTCAGTTGTACTGTTGCCTAAAGATCAGAGACCGGGATTTAATACATCAATTGCCTTACAAAATATTGCTAGTGGGTTTAAATTTTCTGATGTGTGGACTACCATTCATCCAGCAGTAACTGGTTTTACATATATGAGAGATAATTGAGCCTCTATATCAGATTGAATATATGTAACCTAATCTATGATATGTAATGTGTCTGCTATTCAAAATCAGCCGGTATGTTTTTTTCTGATCACACTGCAGTACAGTAGTAATGTCTTGTAAAATTAACTTGCCTACTATCCAACATGGATATGGATATTGGAAATTAAATATCTTCACGATTGAGGAACAAAATTTACAACTTGAATTTAGTAAAAATCGCAATATTGGGAAACAACGTGATTTACCTATGCGATGGGACACCTATTTAAAGCCACCAATCAAACGTTTTTGTATTCAATATTGTCGTAACAGTGTACGTGATTGGAATGTAAAATATAATTTTTATTATAGAGTGTTGCGTGAAATGCATAATGAGTCATTGCAAGGTAAAAAGGTTTTCACTGATCTGAAACACGTACAAGCTATATTGTTGCGAATGCATGCACAAAAAAAGAGCAGGTATAAAAATTCGAAGTCGAATTTTGCCATTTGATTTACATGAAAAAGCGTCATTAACCCATGTGTTACGTGAACGTGCTCGTGGCAAAACCCAAATGATTAATTGTATTACAGATACAGATGATAATATAGCTACACACTATCCGGATATCAAAAATGTTATTTATGGTTATTTTAGGACGATATATGATGTATCGGAATGTAACAGTGAGCATGCTGTCTCATTTGTGAAAAATGTGCCAGATACTCTGACGGATGATGAGCGTCAGATCTTAGAATCAGAGTTTACTAATAATGAGGTTTATGCAGCTGTATTGATTGATTGATTGATTTAGTTTATTTTACTTCGCGTTTTGTCTTGGCTAATTTGCGAAGATGGGGATGAGTGATGAAATGATGAAATTGATGAATGGACATTCACAAACAACCAAGCCCGACCGGGATTCGAACCCGGGACCCTTGGCGTCGCAGCTCGATTATGCAGCTGTAAAGCAAGTTCCTATCAACTAGTTTGGTCTATTTTTGGGAATTTGTTCGCCACCTGGGTAAATGAAGTTTTTCGTAATCATCGTCTTGGAAATACTTGTAATAAAGGGGTTTTAGTATTGGTCCCCAAAATACCGATACCCACGAAAGTGGAACATTATCGTCTGATTTCAATGTTTTGAGCCGATTACAAGATATATTCACGCTGTTTAATGAGACGTTTACTTTCATATACAGAGTCTCTTGTGGGTCCTGCTCAGTATTGTTATGGGGAAAACAAAAATATTGTACAGGTGCTGCTGATTATGTGTTATCATTGTGGGAATGATGGGGGGCAACATGCAATGGTTGCGCTAGACTTTCACAGAGCCTTTGATAGTGTCAATCATGATTATATGTTTGAAATTCTGAAATGATTTGGTTATGGTAATGTATTTCTAAGTGCTATCAAAAGTTTGTATGTAAATGCTACATCCTGTATCAAAATTAATGGTTTATTAACGAAAACTTTGCCTATTAAACAAGGGGTACGACAGGGTGACCCCTTGTCTATGTTTTAGTTTTGTGCGGCCTTGAATCCATTTTTACAGGAACTGCAACACAAGTTACAAGGTCTCACCTTGAATTCTGTAACCTTGAAAGTATTAGGACATGCTGATGATGTAACTCTATGTATGAAGTTGCCTCAGGATTTGACGATATTATATAAATTACTAGATCAATATGAATCAGCATCAGATTTACATATTAATTATAATAAAACTCAATATTTGCCACTTAGCGACACACCATTTACTTCTATGTTATTACTGTTCAGAGAAGTTACGTCTCTTAAAATTCTTGGTATTTATTTTTCTACTTCGTTCAATGAGATGATAGAACGTAACTATGCTCCGTGTATAAATTCGCTGAAAGCTATTTTGTGGCAACACAAATCTCGTGATCTCAGTCTAAAGTCTCGTGATGCATTCGTAAACCTGTATGCTTGCTCGAAACTATGGTATCTTGCGAAGTTACTTCCAATGAGGAAAATGGACTACACAAAGATAAGAAGTGCGATAAATTGGTTTGTGTGGGCAAAGCACATATTCAAGGTCAGCCACGAGAGGCTTTGTTGACCTATGAAACACGGAGGATTAACCTTGACCAATATTGAGTGGAAGAGTCAAGCTCTTCGAATACGAAACGATATTGCAACACTAGTGAATCACCATACTTGTATAACTGCTATCATTATGAAGGAAGTGCTTAATGATATCGAACTGATATCGCTCATTTGTGTTGCACGTATCCCTAAAAAAATATAAACATTTGCGAGACTCGATCGTGGAAATTCGCTATATATATTACTCAATTCGAACGATTTTGCATTACCTACAGTGGCAGATCCTTATAATCGTTTCAGCTTGTGTAGTATGATAACGTGTAAAGTCATTCTCCGAAACCCAACAGTGGGCTGGGGTCAAATTAGGAAAAATGTCCATGCAAAACATATGCCTTCTTCTATTACTTCTATGTGGTATAGTGTTGTACATGATCTGGTGGTTTCTGAGACGACATTATGTAAAATTCGGTTATCGGATAATAACTTGTGTATTTATTGTAAATGTGAGGGGACGATACAACATTGGTTAAGTGAATTTATAAGAACTAGAGAAACCTGGAAATCTTTGTGTGTCCTAGTAGGCAAAATGTGTCGATTGCTGCCTCATTGCATTAACTTACAGTTTCTATTGTTACCTACCTTTCATAACTACCCTGAGACTAAATTGAAAAGTGTGCAGTGGATTTTTGGTCATTATATATGCTTTGTATGTAAATGTAAGGAAATGGATTTTCATGAGCAATTCTTGCAGGTTATAAAAGACGAATATTATGAAAATAGTGAAAATAAGACGAAAACTTTATTTAGTAACTTTTGACATTCCTTACTAAATGTTAACATGTTAAAATATTAGTCATACATATGTGATTTCCAGTCAAATATGATTGTATGTTGTTTCTGAAATAAATAATAAAAAAAAAGTGGTTAGTATATCGCGCTGCGACGTTAAGGGTCCCGGGTTCGAATCCCGCTCAGGCTTGGTTGTTTGTGAATGTCCATTCATCAATTTCATCATTTCTTCACTCATCACCATCTTCACAAATTAGCCAAGATGCACAAAACGCGAAGTAAAATAAACTAAATCAATCAATCAATCAACCCGACAAAAAAGGTTTTAATTTTATTGCCCACAAAAAATAGCCTTTTCTATCTTTCTCACTTCCATTTATTACGTTGTTGATTTGGTTTTTTAAGTCCACTTTATGCACAGTAAGGCTAATCGGGACTGGACCTACAGTTTAAAGTGGGGTCCGAACCACTTGTGCCTTTACCGGGTATCGAACCCGGGACCCCCATTTATTATTTTTTTTCGTATCTACCTCATGGGACATGCTCGAAGTCCATGGTGGTCGCCCACTTCACCCACCCCTTGCTACGCCAATGGTTATACAGGTAATAGGAGAACCTGGCAGGCATCGATGGCTGTGCACAACTGTGACGTGAAGCTCGCTTGCGCGATATCGAACACCTGGGCTTGACGTGCGTGTTGCATATTATTGTAGGCGCTCCTCCTCGCAGACGTTTCTTTTTCGGCTCTTGTGCAGGTCTCTGTTTCCACCGGTCCTATACACAGACAGTAAACCTAGAGACTGAACCCAGGCGGACTTGAACCAATGCCGTCCCGCAGTCGGAGCCCAAAGCATAGCGCCTTAGACCGCACGGCCACGGAGGAGGACACCTGCCTTCTCTACTTAAGGAAAATATTATTTTCATTTTTATTTTAATAATCCATAGCACTAATTACGTAGAGTTTATTTTTACTTTTTAAGTATAATTGTCCTTTGACAAGAAGTTAGAAATGCGGATTTGATATTATTTATTATTCTGTTTTATTGGGTAATGTGCAAGGTGTTACTATATGAAGTACACTTAATACAACTATTACAGCATACAAAGAATCAATAATATAATAATATAGCTAATAGAGGTATATCATCCAGATGGTTCACCTGTTTTAAATTAAGCAATATACCAACAATTAGCATTACATTTTAAGAAGTGATGTTATTAATAAACATCGAGAATATTGTTTATGTCTTGAAATGCAGCTTAGTATAAAACTTCACATTCACCTTAGCAGCAAAACGCCAAACACGCATTTCCGTAATATATCATTGCTAGCTAAGCGAGCAAGATAATTGATTACGTCCATTCATTGCAGGCTTTCAACAATATTATTTTAATGGGGTGTCAATGCTTTCATAGCATCCTGCGATATTTACGCCCGTCGAAAACGTGTGGATACCATATCGCTAAATAAAGTCCCACAAATATAATATTCGAACTCTCCCACAACTACAGAAATCCCTTGACAATCTAAGAATTTACACTTTATCAAGAGCTTCATATCTCCCCGCTTTAATTTAACACTCAATCCTCTCACCAAATTTCCAAGCCAATTTTAGACTTACTGTTTATATTAAGAGTGAATATTTCTCCATCCAAGACAAAACAATTATCTGTCACCACACGATAATTTCCGCAACAATCTAAGACAATAGTAATACAAAATAATTGGATTACCACTTCAATCAATTTAATGCCTAATCCCCCCCTAACTAAAATTCCCGCCATGATCAAGACGTAACACTGATATTCATGAGTTGGATATTGTCCACCGGCCAACGTTTATTGCTCAATTCCTCCAGAACCCACCTGTCAATTTAATAAGTAAGAGTTGGATATTCTCCCTCCCCCGATAATACATATTACCCGTAACAATTACCTTGGAAGTCTACAAATTGCTATTTATATAGCATCAATGGTTAAGTGATAACGTAATTCAACTTTTTTCTTTGCTCCATTGTTCACGTCAAATTTACTTCATAAAAATCCTTCCTCCCTTCAAATTGGGTGGACGCAATCTGTGGTAACCCATGCCCCTAAATACTTAATTTTCTTCATCTAATGGATTACATATATTTGGCATTTAGGGTGTAAAGTTTTTACTTAAATTTTAGAAAAAAATATATAATTGTTGAATTTTATATTATTTGAAAGTCCCCCCCCCCAATCTCCGTGGCGCAGTCTGCGACATAATACCCCCATGTGGGCACCCCTGATGCAAACCACTTTGTGCTTCCACAGAGTATCTAACCCGCGACACTTTGATCACAAGGTGAAGACATTACCAGTACACTGTCGGAGAGGCTCTACCCAGACAGCATTATGAGATAGAAGGAAAATACAACGGATTGATAGAAACCTTACTTATTACTTACATAGCAACGATGGGTCTCCCTGATGGCTTAGTGGTCTCGTCGTTTACTTGTAATAAAGGTGTCACTGGTTCTATCCCCGTTGAAGGCACATTGCATTGTGTCCTTTGGCATTAAAGGGGCCAGACTTATAAGTGGGGGGGGGCTACAGATTACAGTTTCAAAATATCGGTGGGCTAACTTGGCTAAAATATAAGTATTTATTTAATATTTTATTACGATATAATTTTACGAATGGCATATTTTGCAGGCAGGATCAACTTCATGCCGAATAAAATACAATAACTATGTTGTTTAATTTTCGTAAGCTATAATTTAGTGGAATAATATCAAATACTTACTATTCAGATTAACGGTACAAAATGCACCACAAAAAATACACCCACTCTGAAATCTCTGTGTATACATATGTATAAATACTACATGTAACAGTATTCATATTTTAGAGTGTCTACACTTTTTTATTTATTATTATTATTTATTATTGAACTCAACAGCTTCACACCAATTTACGGAGTTCATATTATAATAGTACCATTTCTTATATACATAGCATAGAATAACAATATTGTAGAGCTTCATAACATATTTCTATCTATTTTCTAGTCAATGTATTCATAGCTGTTTTCTTGAATTGTGAATATAACATTGCTAACAAATCGATGCTTTTATTCTCTTTTTTATAGCATTGTAGAACGCACTCATTCTCCAAATAAGTGACCTATTCATGATATTTGTTCGCGCTTTGCTCACATAGAAGGTTCCGTGCTTGCGTCGTGGATTATTATTCGGAATACGTTTTTTGAATAATGAAAGCCACAGAGGAGATCGAAATTTGCCATTAAAAATTTTTCAAAGTAGCATAAGGTCTCGGGTCGTCCTTCTGTGGTCAAGTCTGTCCATATGGAATTGCTCTATTAAGTTAGAATATGATTCGAACCTGGGGTTTTCGCTTTCCAGTTTGAATTTCATGTATTACAATAATTTTGACTGTACACGCTATAAATGTGCGGTATGTTTTTGAACTTCTGTGTTCCATATGACAGGTAAATTCGAGTTTTGTACGCAGTAGAGAATAATATAATATTTTTAGTGTTTGTGTACTTCTGAAGCCCCCTGCCCGTGCGAATAATAAATCCAACAAGCTTGTAGGCTTCGCTTATTACTTTGTCCAGACGATAGGCGAACGTTAATTTGAAATCAAAAAGTATTCTTAGAACTCTTGCCATTTCCGATTTTTTAAGGTTAACATTATTTATTTTATATTGATAGTCTATAGGCGTCTTTTGCTTAGTGTATGTAACGGAGAAGCATTTTTTAACATTTAGGGAAACTTTGTTACATGAACCCACGTGTAGTTACTGGTCTCCTAATGGGCGCCTCTCCAGGTGGCGGATAGGGGGATGCTCACTAGATATAGTGAGGGTACTGGGCAATCAAAATACCCAGGGCGGAGCAAAACCAGATCTGCTGGGCTGCAGTTAGTAGAAGAATCTACAAGGCCTAGGGAAAGAAAACTGTGAAAAAAAATATATAACTGGTGCTCAAGGTTGGGAGTTGGGCGTATAGCAAGAAGAAGAAGAGAACAAGAGAAGACGACCCCGGCAAAGAAAAAAGGATAATGAAATTACAATAGCAACATTGAACGTAAGAACCATGAAGATAGCAGGAAGAATGCAGGAAATAGCAGACATAGTAACGCGACCGTGTCACTGGAGGATTCCGCAGTTCCCTCTGAGCACGTAGCGGTACAATGAAGTGTTGCCATATCTCGTGTCACCAAGGCCGCTAACTAGGGGTGTGCGGGACAGATTTTTTGGGTCGGGACGGGATCGGGACAGGATTTTTTTAATCCCGACATTCGGGACTGAAAAAATTCGCCAGTCGAAAATTTTCGAGACGGGAAAAATTCGAAATTCCCCGAAGCTCTAAAAATCTCGAATTCTACACGTCATTTTCAACTTAAGTGATTGTTTTTGCATTTCTGGAATAAAAACAAACAATTTCCGATAAGTTCCAGACACTTGCAATATAGAAAACGTCGAGAATTAACAACTTTTTAAAATTACCATTCGGTATTTTCCGACTGCTCGGGATCCCGAAAAGTCGGGATCAAAACTGGGAATTTTTTGATGACACTGCCCCATTAGCTCGTAATAAGCGAAGGAAATATCCGGCCAGGTTCGATGGGCAACTAATATGTCTCTTAAAAGCAAAAGAACGTGCGCATAGAAGATGGAAGCAATCACGACTATAGAGTGACTATGTTGAAGTTTCCCCACACAGATCGAACTTTAAAAGAATGCAAAAATCAAAATATACGGAATATATAACCAGCATGGACGAACAAATTGACAGTAACCCAAAAATGATGTGGAACTTCCTTAAAAGCAAATCCCGCACGAGTAGAATGCCATCCCATCTCTATTACGAGGAAACATCATCAACACATCCAGAATCCTCATGTGAACTCTTCTCTGAATATTTTTCTAGCTTCTATTCTCCCGAGAAACGGCAGCTGCTAAATACCACACTAAAAACTAATAATCTTCTCACTATACTGCAACTCACACTGACAAGTGGGGAAATAACATCAAAGGTTAAGGGCGTTCAAAAAGGCAAATCCACAGGTTCAGATCTTCTTTCGTCACACTTCATCTCTGCTTGTGCAAATGAACTCGCTCCCCCGTTAGTAATCCCCTACAATAAAATCCTGGAAACAGGTTTCTTCCCCCGCCGATGGAAAAAAACTCTCGTGACCTCAGTTTTAAAATCAGGAAACAAGCACAATATTAGCAATTACCGCCCAATCTCCCTTCTGCCAATATTCTCCAAAGTATTCGAATCACTCATTTTCAATCACCTCAGATGGAATCTAAGAACTGTCATAGCCCCTCAGCAGCATGGTTTCGTGCAGGGCAGATCCACAACCACGAACGTAGCAGTGATGACACAAAGCATAGCGGACTGTATAAACAACAAAGGACAGTTGGACGCAATCTACACAGACCTCAGCAAAGCATTCGACAGAATAAACCACTCCATTCTTCTCCAGAAACTACTTAGTCTTGGAATCTCTGCTAACTTGCACAACTTACGTACTAGCAAGCTATCTTTCTGATCACGCACAATCAGTTGTACTAAACGGGTTTGCCTCGGCCGAGAGAAGATTTTCGTCGGGAGTCCGCCAGGGATCCAATTAGGTACATACCTTTTCCTGCTGTTCGTATACGATATTTTGAGCCACCTGCAAAAAGTCAATATTCTAATGTACGCAGACGATATGAAACATTACTATCCAATCAGCTCATTGAATGATTGTCACACGCTGCAAGAAGGCCTAAACTCCTTCGCAAACTGGTGTAAGCAGACGGGAATGATCATAAATGTGAATAAGTGCAACGTAATGTCACTCACCAACAAAAAACAACCATTACACACAAGTATAAAATTGGCAGCTCGACGGTGAGGCGTACGAGAGTTCTCGTTGACCTCGGTGTCCACTTCACATCTGACCTGTCGTTCAACACCCATTATCAAGCCTTGTTGAAAAGGTGTATAATGCTAGTTGGTTACATTAGAATAAATTTTCTGTTTAATTTTTCTGTGCCTACGGTTGTTAAAATATACGTCACACTCGTCCGTCCAGTACTGGAATACTACAGTCCCATATGGAATCCACAGTACAAAACATGGCAAGAGGAAGTAGAGAGCGTCCAAAGGCAATTTATGAAATGGTTGTGCTTCAAGGTCAACATTGAATATCACAAAGAGAACTATAAATCTTTATGCAAGCATTTCGGTTTGGAAACTTTGTTCAACAGAAGAGTCGTCAGTGACGTCATTTTTTTTCACAGAAACTGATTAATCACGGCTGTGAGTGTTCTGCACTGTTAGAAAGTATAAACTTTAATGTAGGCCCACACAGTGCAAAAAAACCGAAAATTATTCTACACGGAGAGGTCAAGGATCAACACGCATAGGTTTTCACCTGCAGTGCGCATGCAGGACACGGTGAATGAAGTATAAAAAACTGTAAACTTTGATATGTGCACAGACTTACGTAGTGTGCCGAGAAGAAAGATAATCACAACAATAAGTTCATAAATTCATGTAAATATTGTGTACATAGACGCTCATTATTTCATGTATTCATTTTTTATCTTCTCTCTTGTTATTTATTCACAGTGTATTATGTTCAACATATTTGGGAAATGTATCCTGTGCTGAACAAATAAATAATAATAAACAACAGAATAGATGTAATCGCTCTCCAGGAGATAAGGTGGCATGGAAGAGGAAGGATAGATAAACCCAAATACACTATGTTATATAATAACGAAATAAATGAGAAGAAACATCTTGCCGTTTGAACCAATAAATGAACGTATATGTAAATTGAGACTCAAGGGTATGTTCAGAAACATAACCATAATAACGGTGCACGCCCCAAGGAACGAGAAAGATCAATTTTACGATCTAACAGATGAAACTGTACAGTACCAAAATATGACATGAAAGTAGTGATGAGAGACTTTACTGCTAAAGTAGGAAAAGAAAATTTCATGAAGGGAATAGCTGGAAAGTACACTCTACATGAAGAAACGAACGATAATGGGATGCTCCTTGTCAGTTCGCTATAAGAAACAAAATGGTGATAAAAAGCACATTCCACCCCCATAAGAACATACACTTAGGTACGTACATGGAAGTCACCTGACAATACAGTTAACCAAATTGATAAATTAAAGGCTCTTCTCATCAATACTAGATGTCAGAAGCTGTAGAGGCCCAAACTGCGACTCTGATCATTTTCTTGTAAAGGGAAAAATTAGAGAGAAGTTAAATAAAATGTACAATAGGAAAGCAGATGTAAGGAAGAAATGGAATTGATATAAATTTAAAGATATGGAGATTAAAGGAATGTACCAAGAAAGTATTGAGAAGAAGTTATTAGAAAGAAGAGCAACGATAAAAGAAGAATCAATTGAAGATAAATGGGTAAGAGTAAAAGATATATTAACCGAAAAAACCTTAGAAGTAATAGGAGAGCAAGAGACTAGAAGAAATGAAGAGTGGTTGATGATGACTGCAGAAATGCAATAAAGATGAAAAATGCAGCAAGAGAAAAAATGCTACAAAGGAAAACCAACAATAACTATGAGAAATACAGAGGTCTGAGAAGACAAGCAAATACAAAATGCAAGAGGAAGAAGAAACATATGATACAGAGTAAGGTAGTAGAAATTGAACACTTGAATAGACAGAATGAAACCAGAAAACTCTTGCTGCCATTAACAAAATGACGAAAGGATTCCAACCAGGGAGTCGTAACGTACCCAATTTGCGTTACACGGTACGTTCCATTTTGTAGGAGGAAGAGTATGGTTCAACTGCTGGTACCCATGTAACGTAACGAAATGCAATATGTTATAGATTGACGTTACAAGGAACGTAACAAAATGTGCTATGGTAGATATTAACGTTATAAAGGAACGGAACGAAATGAGCACATTGGAACATAACGTAATATGCAATATGTAATATGGCATATACTACCGTTACAAGGAGCGTAGTAACGAAATGCAATATGGTATATACTAGCGTTACAAAAACGTAACGAAATGCAACATGGTAGTAAATAACGGTACATAGGAACGTAATGAATGTAATCCTCCGTAACGGAATGAAGTGAAAGGCAATATGGTTAATTAACGTTACATAGGAATGTAACAAAATGTAAACCACTGTAGCGGAAAGGAACAAAATGCAGTTGGGTACATACCATCTGCATCAGGAACGTAAATAAATTCAGTATGGTAGATGTTAACGTTACAAGGAAAGAACAATTCACAAATGTTAGCTAGTAACGTTATAGGAGCGTGACAAATATAATCTATTAAACATCAAGGAAGAAATAGGAATAGCCCAAATCTCTTACCTTTCTTTTGAACATTGCGAAAAATAACTCAGTATATCGTATGGGATTAATGTGAAATAGCCGATAAAAATATGGTTGTTTCTAAAATAATGAATTTCAGCCAGGGTTGTTAAAGGGTCAGGAATTTTAAATCAATTCAATTCCGTTTCAGCAGGGAATATTAGCAAGCATAAATGGATCTGGACCGTAAAGAACCTTTTTATGTTTAAAATATTTCAATTCGTTCCAGGAACCTTTTCTCCGGATCAATTGAAATACGGCACAGGGACCTTCTTTCCGGAACAATTTAAAGACTGTCTAAGTTCCATATTGAAATGAAAGAATACGCAACTCGGACCGAATTAAAACTGTGCGATAAAGAACGTTCCGGTCTTGTTGCAGAACCCAATAGAACCCATTAGAATTTATGGGTTCGTGGACGTTTAACAATCCTGATTTGAAAATTACATTTTTGGCTCGAAATTGAATACAGCATCCAACTAGTGTAGAAATGAGTAGTCATAGACGTGCGCACGGGGTGCAAAGGGGGGGGGGGGCACATGCCTCACCCCCTAATCATTGACGTCTGCCGATATTTTCGACGCAGGGACAAGTAAGATATTTTTCCACGGGGCATATTAACCAGATAATAGTGTTGCCCCCTCAAGAAACACCACTTGAATTCGAAATTTTCGCTTTCCTGCATTCCCATTATAATAATTAATGTAAATTACTATGACTGGGATCAAATTATACGCGTGAAATATATACTTTTAGCTGACATTCGTTTTCTAAAGGGGAGATGTGGCCATCTTCGCCCCCTTTCAGATTTCCATGCTCCTATATTATTATACTTTAATCCAGAAATTTAGGGTTGAGGAATCTTATCGACGGGTATTAAACGATATTATGCTCTTGAAGAAAATTAAGTATTTTCAAGCCGATGAAAGTTCACAAAGCAACAACGGCGGAAGAAGGTGCAGTGGCGCAACCACAGGGGGCAGGGGAGATTAGCTCTCAAACTTGTACGGAAATCAATTCTAGGGTGTTAGGGGGCAAACATTGAACTATAGAAAGAAAGGTTGCAGAATCTAAGAGTAGCAAGACAAAAGGATACTGAAGATGGATTTAGTTTTCACGTCTGTCGTGCACTATTTCTTCCAGACGGTCAAGAGCATCTGCAAGGAGGCACAGAGGGGCAATTGCCCCCTCTTTATTTCTATCTTTATACAAATACAAATAAAGTTATATAAACTTGGACAGTTGCTGCTGCTTACGGTGTACGTTTTGCCCGTGTAAGGTAATATATAGATGTATTATTAATTTTTGAAACCCCACCGTTCATTTATAAACACACTGTATATGAGTATTGTGAATTCGAGTCAATTAAAACATTTTGCGTTGTTCGGAGATTATCTATTAGGATAAAATTTGGACATAATGAATCTAAGTAGAGAAAATGCAACTTGTATATCAAAATTGCCATGTCCAACTGATCTCCGAAAGTAGTGTTTAGCACGTTACATTTCAAGTATATTGTAATAATCTTCAAATAGGCCAAACGTTAACGAACAAAACAACATTTATTTAACTTATAACTTCATGTTATATAAACTACATGAAATACATTTAACAAAAGACAAAAGACAATCTCTCTCCAACTCGACTTGTTCACAGTATCTCTTCTAAAATTTTTATCTTTTTCTTAACTTCTATCATATATGATTGATTTATTTGAGTCCACTTTATGCACAGTTAGTCTAATCGGGACTGGACCTACAGTTTAAAGTGAAATCCCAATCACTTGTGTCTCCACCGGGTATCGAACCCGGGACCCCTTCATTACAAGTCGACGACGCTACCACTGCGCCATCGGGGAGGCCATTTCAAGTATAGTCCATGATTGTATCTAGTAGTATATGAACGAGATGTGTCCCTCCATTCAAACAATACGTGGCTTGTCCCTACCGAACGAAGTGTGTCACTTATAAATTAAGTTTCCGAAAGCAGGTATTATGCATGAACAGAACAAAAAATACTCGTGAGAAATTACAAAAATTATAAGTAAGTTCGTGGCGGGAGTTATTGACGGTTTTCCCCACAACCTATCCGCTTTAGGTTCCGGGTTCGAGTCCTGGTCTGTAAATATCTTTTTTACGTGTCTCTTCATTAATTTAATCTAATTATCATCCATCTTCATAGTTTCGATTAATTATAAAAGTGACATAAAAGCGAAGCAAAATAATTGCAAAATGATTACAATGTCAGAACTACATTGGAAAAATAAAATGCGAACAGAAGATTCATTTTCAAACAGGTATTTGGGTAGAATTGTGTAGACAGACAGCATGCTCCCGAAAGTTGCCAATCCACGTGTAGCATGACCTTCGATACTGGGGTTGTGCTTTTTCAGGAAAGTTTGCTCGACGCTCCTCAAGCGTCTTATCAAGAATGCCTCGGTCTTTGCAGCATTACCAACTTATTTTCTGTCGGGAAAATCTTTTTTCTCCTATTTAATCTGCGGTTGACTCTACAATACAGCATATTAATCAAGATACAACAACTGAATTACGGCGAAGTAGGTTAGAAACCTTGCGTGCTCAAGAGCAGCTTCGATAAGGCACCTGAATTGTTTCGAGCTGAACCAGGAAATGGGCGATGTTTATTCCCCAAGGCCATTCCGTAAAACTAATGCTACAAGAAGTTTTCTGTGTGGATTTGTGAGCATGAAATTGTAGGTTAATGATAGTACTACAAGACGTCAAGTGGATTTATTTTTCTGTTTCGTTATTTTATATAGCTTTCCTACCTATATAGTTTGAATAACTAATTAATCATTTGATGAGCAGACAAACACGAAGAAGCCGATCCCGTGGCAAATTGGTTAGCGTAATAAACTGCGAAGTCTAATGTTGGATTAGAGCCTGGACTAGAAAATATGGATGGGTTGGGTCATTGTCTTTATACCACTTCCATCACCTATCACATCCTTTATCATCGCGATTAACCGAAAGTGGTAGACGCGAAATAAAAATAGAACCTTTGCATGGAAGTCCGAAAGAGAGGCAAGGAGGGGGGGGGGGATGCACGACCCAACTGGAAAATGAAAGTCAACCAAAAATTATATATATATCACACAATTCCATTTCAGCTGCAATAATATATGTTAATTATTGCATGAACATAACTAGCTAACTAACTAACTCTCTAGCCTTCTTAAACCCGAAGGTTCATGGCTGCAGCAACACAGGCCTTCCACCTGTCCCTATCCTGAGCAAGATCTATATACTCTTTTCCATCCCTACCGATTTCCTTTAGGTCTATCTCAACGTTGTCCCTCCATCTTCGTCTTAACTTTCCTACAGGTCTCTTACCATCAGGTTTCCCAACAAGAATCCTCTTTCCTCTCCCATTCGTGCCACATGGCCTGCCCAGCTAAGTCTTCTTGATTTAATTATTCTAATTGTCTCCTCATCCCTTTTAGGTCCAAATATTTTCCTAAGGATCTTATTTTCAAATAAGATGAATATGATAACTTCAAATTAAAGCAATGTTTTTTGAGGAGACAACACTGTTATGCACCTTGTTTGCCCCTTCCCCCGGAAAAACTACCTTGCTTGCCCCTCTTTGGAAAAAACTCAGCAAAGTGCATTGTGAGGGAAATGCGTTTCAAGTTGTCAGGCACAGTTCGAGCTCCACAAAACTTGGTAACAGTAGATCGGAATGTTTCATGCGTGATTTTCAAAGATTTTATGGAGTTTGCACTGTGCCTGGCAACTTGAAACGCATTTCCATCACAATGCACTTTGTTGAGTTCGCCCTTCGTATCCGCAATGCCTCATATTTTCAATTACTTTGAAGCATTTTGGACCATTTTTTATTTTTATAAGCAACTGCATTAATTGATAGAATGATCTTAAACATGAAACTAATTGTTTCTTCCAATGATTAACTGTTTTCTTTGCCTTTCATTACTATAGGTCACTCAGCCGCTATCTTTGTTGTGAGCCTAGATTAAGTGTGATTGGAGCTTATCCTATATGCTTTCTTCATACAGCATGGCTGTCGGCCACATGTTTGACATCTTAACACAACTTCTTTCAAACATCGCTCATGAAATGTATTTCACCTATCGTCCTACGGGAATCAGAGGAACGTAACTACAAAAATGCTGTTTTCAGTTTCGTTAAAAAAAAATCCTCTGAAGAGTATTTGGAGTAAATCGACACTTCTAATGCTTATCTGTACGGCGGAGTCACGTTTAAGAGTCATATTCCTAAGAATACATTATTTCCTCTCCTATTAATATGATAAATTAGAGTTAAGTCGCTCTGGTTCTCACACACGCTTTCAGCTCCTATTTTCCAAAATTTGGCACGTAAGGTATTACGCCAGATGTGTCATTTGGGTATGATACTACATTTTTATTATATGCCTGTGGAGATTCGAACAGTGTTCTCTGCTTGCGAGCCAGGTTATATCGGCGTTAGCGTCCAACGTTTGGAGCGCATACATTGCTCTAAGCAGGATGCTCTCTACCTTATGATGGGAGCAATGTATGTGCTCGAAACATTGGACGCTAACGCCGATTTAAACTGGCTCGCAAGTCGAGAACACTTCGTCAGGAAAGCTACACTTTTTTACCCATGAAAGTTATTGTCCGTGGCCTGCAAGCAAAGTTCTTGCAACAAACTGCCTCGAGAGAATTATGCGTAGGCTATGTGTGACTTTTCTGTTTCTCAGACCACGTGTGACTACCTACAAATTATGTGAAACAATAACATAAACAACTTCCCATCTGAGTATGAGAAATCACTTGCATTCTAGCCGGGTTCGATTCCTGGTGGAGGCACAGTGATTCGAATTCCACTTTAAACTATAGACCCACTCCCAATTAGCCTATCTGTGCATACAAGTGAACTTAAAACAAGACAAACTTTCATTCTAACCTCAGTCACTTATGGGAGCTGCTTAGAAGTAGTAGTGTTGACTGCCATGACTAAAATTTCTGGATCCAAGTTCACTTCCTCTCAACGATTTTAGTAGTGGTATTGACTGTATAACCAGCACCACTTACAAGTGTAGGAAAGGCGAGGCTATTTGATTGAACAATCAGATTTGCTTATACTTGAAACAAAGCCAAGAGGGGCCTATACCCTAATTTTTTAGGTGTGATATGCTCTGATTTTTAAGAAATTCAGAATTTCTAGTGTGGGAAAGGCGAGGGCTCAACAGATAGATTTACCCATACTTAAAACAATGGCAAAAGGGGCCTATACCCCAATTTTTCAGGTGTGGAGGTTCGGGTTTAAGTTCTCATAAAATGTGAAGCCTCCTCTGAAGGCAAAATGATAATATTGTTGCCTTGTAAACAAAAGGCTCTCGGTTCGAGTCCTGATAGATTGAAATACATTTGGCAAAATAATATCTCCACAAGTGAGATTTTGAGAATAATTACTGCTACTTGATAGCCCCCAGATCTGAAAACCTCCTCCCTCCTCTGCTCACACAGATATAGCCATGTGTGTAAAAGCTATATCTGTGTGAATGTTGTTTATAAACTTGTCAAAAATAAGGCTTTTTTGTATGAAAACATGCAATCCTGAATACAATTCTGGTTTTGTCTTGTTCTGTTAATATAAACACAAGTGAGACTTACAGAATATTTATTGCACAATTCAAAATCCAATTTTGAATTGTATTTAGTTGATATAGAGATGAGGTTTTAAACCTGGTGAAGTGTGTTGTACATCAGCATAATAGAGCAAAACTATCACCAAAACCTAGTTACTGCTGTTGTTTGGGTATAAAAGCACCAGCTCAGCCACTAACTGCTGAACCCAACTGATATTTTTATTAAGTATAAAGTTTTGAATTGAAGCCCAGAAAATCTTATATAATAAACAACAAGAAAAAATGCCAAAACAAAAATATTGCAATCAGTGTAATAAAAATATATCTAGTTCTCATTGGGCCAGGCACCGGCATATTTGCGACCGTAGGAAATGCAGAAAGGCCACAAAAATGTGTCCAAGATGCCATAAAATATTAAGCAAGGCATATTACAAATGGCATAAGTGTAATTCTTCTGTACAGTCATCAACATTGCCCTCACAACCATCTACATCTGGTCTGAAAAGAAAGCATGAAGCACCTCTTAATGCCAGAGCAGCAAAGCAGCCACGCTATGAACCTATCCATAGCAGTTTTAATGGTCAACTTAGGGATTACCCGTTTGTATCAGAGCCAAGATGTGGTATTGAGAATTTTTTGAATAGTATAAATCCTAATCTGCAGGCAATTCTTAATGCACAAAATGGCTCTTATAAGCTGTCCCTCAAATTGTATACTCAATATAAGAAGCCAAACGGCACTAAATTTACACAGCCCCACATAACAGCAACTGTACCTGTATATTCAAATGTAAATTCAGACAAAATAATAAGCAGATTGATAGATCAATTGAATATTAAACACTCTGAATTTGCTGGAAAAGAGTCTGGATGGAGCCTATGCGGCTCTCCTCACAAGTTATATGTTAATATTTCTGAATTCAGCCCATTACAAGGTTCTACATATTTGCCATTACCTATCAATATTAAAAACAAAACAGCCGTGGTTAATATAAAAAATACCGACCAGAAATGCTTTTTGTGGTGTATATTAGCTGCTTTGTTTCCAGTTTCAAGGAATCCTCAGAGAATAAGTTATTACAAACAACATGAACATTTTTTTGACGATGCAATGGAGGGTTTGGAATATCCAATGTCTGTTCAGAATATTGATAAATTTGAAAAAAAGGCCAGGCATATCAATGGCAAACAATTATCTATTAATGTATATATTTGCTCCACTGGCAATTGCTTGATAGAACCTCTCAGAATCAGTGCATTTGACGATGATTCTGCTGTTCCTATTAATTTGCTCTTAATTGAAGAGGACGACAAATATCATTACACTCTGATACACGGTCTTGAAGCTTTAGTGAGAACACAACTAGACAAATCCAATATAATATTCAGAATATGCAGAAGATGCTTAGCTGTAATTTATGGTCAAAAAATGGTAAATGGGGTTCGTGAAGAGAGTGCAGAAATTGCCAAAAACAAATTAATTGAGCATCGGAAATACTGTGGCAGCCATAAACCTGTTCATATGGTGATGCCTAATCCAAGTGAGAATTGCAAATTCAAAAAGTTTGAAGCCTTGTTGGAACACCCAGCATATATTGTCTGTGATTTTGAATCAAACCTCAAACCTCTTGCATTTTGTAGCCCAGATCCTGAAGAATCTTCTATTACACCATACCAGCTACATGAACCTTCCAGCTTTTGTTATGTGGTTGTACAGGATGGTGTTGCTAGTAAAGAATATTCATACATGGGGCCAGATGCCATCAAAATATTTGCACATAAAATAGAAAATGAGTGCCGTGACATAGCATCTAACATCTTATTAAAATCAAAACTCATGTTGCCTTTAACAGAGGAACAGATTGAAGATTTCAACAATGCAGAAAAATGCCCGGTATGTGATTGTGAATTTTCAGATACAAATATCAAGGTGAAACACCATTCTCATGCAGATGGTCGATATAAACAGGCCCTGTGTAAAAGCTGTAATTTTAAGATCCAGAAACCAAAATTTGTCCCCATATTTTGCCATGGAGCATCCAATTATGATTTCCATCATCTGATCAGATATGAGGGGTTTGAGAAGCAGAATTTAAATATTTTAGCTGAAAATGATGAGAAATATATATCTATTAGCAAAACAATTAAAGTTAATAGATTTCCTATTCACATGAGATTTCTTGATTCTTACAGATTTTTACCTGCTAGCCTGGATACACTGGCCACTCAATTATCTGATGATCAATTCAAAATCACACGTGAATTGTTTCCAAATCAGGATCTGAAATTAATTAGGCGGAAGGGGGTATATCCTTATGATTATGTTACAGATTTTTCTAAATTTGATGAGTGTTCCCTGCCTCCACAACATGAGTTTTACAGCAAAATCAGAGGATCTGGAATCACAGATGAAGATTATCACCATGCCCAATTGATGTGGAACAAATTAAAATGCCGGACATTTGGTGATTATCACATGGCATATTTGAAACTTGATGTAACCCTCTTAGCTGATATAATGCAGGCATTCAGAAAATCTTCTATGCAAAATTATGGACTGGACCCAGTGTATTTTTTCAGTGCCCCGGGCCTAGCATGGTCTGCAATGTTTTTAAACACCAAAATGCAATTGGATCTGATCCAAGATCAAGATATGTATCTGTTTATGGAGCAACATATAAGAGGAGGCATGGTGCAATGTTCTCAGAGATATGCCAGAGCAAATAACAAATATATTCATGAATATGATCCAGCACGGCCATCAAATTATATATTGTATGTGGATGCCAACAGCCTCTATGGTCACGCAATGATGCAAAAACTGCCATATGCAGGGCTTGAATGGGTTGAAGATTTCAATATTGAAGATCTTCAGGATTTTGATGATTGTGAGTGTGGCCTATTCTTAGAGGTTGATCTGACAATTCCAGATCATTTACACAACAAATTTTCTGATCTGCCCCCAATTCCCGAGGTTCAGTGCTCACCTGGCTCTAAACAGAAGAAGCTCATGATGACACTGGAGTCAAAACAGGGTTGTGTCATATATTACAAAAACCTCCAGTTCCTGATGAAACATGGTGTTCAAGTAACCAAAGTTGGCAAAGTTTTGAGGTTCAGGCACTCAAGATGGTTGAAACCATACATTGATACAAACACGGAGCTTCGAACATCTGCAAAGAGCGAATTTGATAAGACCTTGTTTAAATTGATGGTAAATTCTGTATATGGCAAAACAATTGAAAATGTCAGAAAACATACCGATGTTAAATTAATTACTGACCCCAGCCGGAGCAAAAAATTGGTTGCAAAGCCTAATTTCAATTACAGAAGAATTTATGATGAGCATATGGCACTTTTCAACATGAAAAAAACAAGGATTAAGTTTGATAAACCTATTTATGTAGGGGCTGCAATATTGGAATTGTCCAAATTACATATGATAACATTGTATTATGATGTGCTGAAACCTTTTTATGGTGATAATGTAAAATTGATGTACATGGACACGGATAGTTTTATTCTTGATATTAAAACAGAAGATGTTTATCAAGATATGGTACAGCCTGAATTGTTTCAATACTTTGATACCAGTGAACATAAAGAGATTCAACAACACCACAACAAGAAAGTGCCCGGCAAGTTAAAAGATGAGACACTTGGTGATGTTATTGTGGAATTTGCTGGGTTAAGTGCCAAGATGTACAGTTTTAAAACATGTAATGCTGTTGTCAAAAAAGCCAAGGGCATTGGCAGAGTGACTGTTGAAAAAGAGCTCCAATTTGAAGATTATAAAAATTGCCTCAAATCCCAGAGTTCAATCAAAACATCAGAATCCAGAATTCAGAGTGTGGATCACTTATTGACTTCAAATGTTGTAAGAAAAGTGGCTCTGGACCCACATGATGATAAGAGATGCATTTTATCATGTGGCATTCATACTTTACCATGGGGTCATTGTGATTTGAAAAATGGCAATCAATGCACAAGCACAGAGCATGATTTGAAATAAATAAACATGCCTATGAACTTATTTGGGTTCAAAAAACGGGCTGTTATGGAGCTGCCAACACCACAACCCTCTTCTGATATGCAGTCTAAACTGAGTGGCTTGTTAATTATTCATCTGAACAGCATATTTACAGATGTTGATGATGAAACAGGCAAAATATTGTACATATTTAACAATAATTTAAATCATTACCAATTACCTGTGGGTGGGCAATTGCAATTTATTACAACCCCTGAGGGTGATGTGAAAATTTCAGTAGGGAGAAATATTTACAGAATTAAGCACTCAAACATGGTTTCTGGCACTGTTTATACTGTTTCTGCTGGTGACTGCTTATATATTGAGGTCCCTGGATCTTATGATAAGCTTATATTTTTTTTTATAGAATTAAGAATCAGGTATTCAATAATAAATAACTACTAAATCAAAATGCCTAATGATATTTTTGGCCACACAAGACATGAAGATCACAGTGATGAGATTTTGATGCTTGATGTCAGAGTCAAGAAATTAAGAAGTGATTTACAAGCTTTACAAACCACACTCAATGCCAGTCTTCAATTAGAAATTACAAATTTGCAATCACAATGCATGGACCCTCTTCTTAAAATTGATTCTGAACTCAAATTATTGCTTCAGAAATATACTGACCTGGCTACATTGGATAATTTTCAAAGTTTGGAAGAAGCTGTAGCAGCTCTTCAAGCCAAATTTAAGACCCAGGCTAACAACTCTGAGCAATTGAAACAGCAATTAGAAGAGCAAATAAATAATGTCCAGACACAACTCCAAACAATTGTCAAAAGCATAAAATCACAAGAAGATTTTGATCTAGTGATTTCCACTCTAAAGGAACAGATTCAATCACTCCAAATACCTAATCTGGACCCTCTGAACAATGCCATAGCCGAGGTTAAAGAAAAAATTGAGACACTTGAAAATTTTATGAACAATTTGCCATCTTCTGATGCTTTGAATGCAATAACTCGGAGTGTTGCAAACATCAAGCTGCAACTTGAAACATATGAAGATTTTGGAAAAATTCAAAGTTCCATAACCCATCTTGAAGGTACAATAGCAGCAGTGCAAAGTGATTTGACAAATGTACTAGAATCCAGATTGCCTGGGATTGTAGATACCCTTGTCAGTGTCCAGCAACAGATCACAAAGCTTGAAAACCTCAACACTGAATCTGAGCTATCTCATTTTCATCACTTGATAGATGATATCCAAACAAAACTTGAAATTTTACAACAATCCACACCCTCTCAGGCAGATATAGCCCTGCTCCAAAATGCTATGCAAAATGAGGCTGATGCTTCTGAATTAAACAATGTAAAATTGGCACTTGAATTTTTACAAAATACAGTATCAAATCTGCCTACATCACAGGAACTTAAAAATATTAAGAGAGCAGTGAATCGCATATTGAAATCAGAAGATATCAAAAATATCCAAGCAGAGATCAAACATCTCACACAGACAGTGGCCACTCTTCCAACCAATCAACATATTAATGAACTGCATGCCCTGTTTGAGGATATCAGAAGACAGGTCCATGACCTTACAGCTCAAAATTCAAAATTGGCAATTGTTGAAAATTTGCAACAAATTGTAGCTAATATCAAGCAACAGCTAGGGACCATGGAATCCAATCAAGCAAATGCTCTGTCTGTTTTTGCCACCCAGCTACAAGAAATTGTGCAACAATACAAAAAACTTGCTGTTGACATAAGAATCAAGCCTGGGCACGATGAGATTGTTAGGACCATCAATGAGCACCTTGAATCTGTAACAAGCAGATTGCTCACAGCAGAAAAGGAAATAACAGGCATAATCGAGAATCCTAAACATACAGTAATTCTTGAATTGTACAGCATCCCCAACAAAGAATATGATTCACCATTTACACCAGGTGGTAAAATATATATGCTGTCCCCTGCACAATTTTATTACCAATTTTTTGTTGGGGGCACATTGAGACCAATCAAGATCAAATATTGGCTTCAGCCACAGGCACACCACTACCCCACCTTATCAATAACAAATGCTGATAACAAACCAAAAATCACCAGTGTAGAATTAGAGGATTTTACAGACCCCAATACATTAGAAACAGCCTATACTGAAGATGATGGCACTCTGGAATTTAAAATACAAATAGGGGACAAATTATATTTAGAAAATCCTGCAGTCTCAGCTGCTGAACACCCCATAGTTGCAATATTCTTGTTTACATATTATGTCTAGACAAATTATTGTTGATGAATTACACAGACAAGCCCGACATAATTTTAAGAGACTCCCAGTAGTCACAAAAGGCATAGATGATTTATGGCAGAGCGACTTGATTGAAATGTCGAGTGGGCAGTTGAAAAACTTAGACAAAATCAACAAGGGCTACAAGTATCTACTCACTGTTATAGACACATTTTCAAAATTTGCCTGGGCTGTGCCACTCAAATCCAAGACTGGAAAATGTGTTACAGAAGCCCTCAGGACAATCATCAATCAGAGTGGAAGATCCCCGCGCTATTTGCAAACAGATAATGGCAAAGAATTTTATAATTCAGTGTTTCAACAATTTATTAAAAGCCAGGCAATAAAACATTACTCGAGTTACAGTGATCTCAAGGCCTCAATTGTAGAGAGATTCAACAGAACCTTAAAAAATCTTATGTATAAACAATTTACCCTGCAAGGTAATTATAAATGGATTAATATTCTTCCAGAACTTCTACATAAATATAACAACTCGGTCCATTCCACAATCAACATGAAACCCTCTGAAGTAACTTCATCTGATGAGCAAAAATTGATCAGGACTGTTTATTATCCTAGATATCAGCCAACAACAAGAAGGGCCAAATATAGGGTAGGGGATCAAGTAAGAATAAGCAAATAAAAGCACTTATTCAAAAGAGGCTTCACAAGAAACTGGAGCACTGAATTATTTACAGTGGTTCAAGTTAAACCCGGGACCCTTAACACATATATAATAAAAGATCACAGAGGAGAAATTCTCAAAGGCAGGTTCTATGAACAAGAGCTCAGCAAAACTAAACAGCCTGACACATATCTCATAGAAAAAATCATCCGCAGAAAAGGCAACAAGTTACTTGTCAAATGGCTGGGTCATCCGGAAAACAGCTGGATCGATGCAAACAAAATAATAATATGAACACCTGGGATGTTATAAAGAGGCTCCCAGAACCTGAACAACAGAATAAGAGAAATGGAGTGCTGCTACCTGATAATATTAGGTGTCTTATTGTTGGGCCATCTGCTTGTGGTAAAACTACACTAATGGTTGATAATTTTTTATTGGCACCCAACTGGTTAGACTGGAAAAACAGGCACTTGTATGTTTTTTCTAAGAGCTTGGAACAATTAAAATATCAGCAGCTGATGAAGCTATATGATGGATTGGATATTGCCACTTTTGAACCAGATGTTAAGCCACTTCATGAATGTCTCGATAATTCTGTTGTTGTGTTTGATGACATTATACTGGATAATCAAAACAAGGTTAGAAATTTCTTTACACAGGGCCGGCACAAAAACATTGATTGCTTCTACCTGGCACAGACTTTTTCAAAAATACCGAAGCAGCTGATCCGGGACAATAGCAATTTTATATGTGTGTTTCATCAAGACCATACCAACCTCAAACACATACATGATGAATATGTAGGTGGGGACCTGAGCTACAATGATTTTTCCAAGTTTTGCAGCAAGTGCTGGAACCAGGACAGTTATGGGTTTGTCACAATTGATATGACAAGAACACCCAATAGTGGCAAATACAGAAATAAAATCAACGATTTTCTAGACGTAGAGACGTATATAAATAACCATGAAAAGGCCAATCGTTGATGATCTTAAGTTAAGAGATTATCTTGTAAAAAGATTTAAGGGATGGAAATCAGAGAACCGTGGAATTTATGAAAAACACAAACAAACAGAACAGCCTGTAATTGATGCTATTAATAATTTAGGTAAGAATATCAAAACTGTTACAGAGCAAAATCAAAATTTGCTCACAGAGCTTGTACCTGTAGCTGCAAGAAACATATTAGATTATCCATTCACCCCACTTTCCAGTATTCATACACCTAGTCCTCCTAGAAGAATTGAGGCTAGTCAGGATCCTATTGAATTGGGTCTTCTTGCTCAAAAATATTTAACCACACCTAAAGACAATAAAGATGAGGTTTTTGGCTTATATGCTGACACAGAGCTTGATGGCAGCATCATACATAGAATTGGCAATTTCAGAGTAACATTTATGGGAGATGATATAATTGTATATTCAGAATCTCGTCTCGGAGAAAAAGGTGCTTTTGTTAAGTACTCCGGAACACCTGGATTGTGGGAACTGATGACTAGGAAAAGGCCTGGCAGCTATACAGATCAGGATTATGAGGATTACAAAGAAATATTAATAAAATCAGATGCTCTATACCAGAACAATGATCCCACACAAAAAAGAGTCAAGTCTAGCAGTGGGGCAAAATACAACAATTTAATCAAGCCCATATGGTCACAGATCAAGACTGGTAGTGGAATCAAACAATACAACACCCTGCCCAAAGAATTTGTGTGGGTTGATGATGTCAGGAAACTTGTAGATAGGCTATTGGTAATAGCTGGGGAGGAAAATGCTGGCAACAACAATTTTTACAATGAAAAGGTTGGAATTATGGACATGATAAGCACCAAATTGTCTAATTTTATAGTGAATGATCCTAAGGGGATTGGATATCTCATAAAAATAATTAATACTCTACCCCCCAAATTTTGGAATATTTCTGAGGGTCGGGGCCTTGTTAATGACATTATAAACAAGCTGCCATTTGAACTACATATTCCAGGCTATCAGTATTGTGGTCCAGGCACAAAACTGGATCATAGATTAAACAGAGGGGATCCTGGTGTTAATCCCCTAGATGCTGCTTGTAGAGACCATGACATAGCATACAACACACATTCTGATCTTGACAAGAGACATGTTGCAGACAAGAAATTAGAAGAGGCTGCATTTGGCAGATTTGTAAGCAAAGATGCTTCTTTAAGTGAAAAAATAGCAGCATTGGGAACCACCATAGCTATGAGCACCAAACAAAAATTGGGGTGGGGGTTGTGAATATGTATATAATAAACCTACAATGAAGGCCAAGGGTGTTATGTATCAAATACCTTATGCAGGTCTCAAATCTCTTAAAACTATTGACAGTCTTTTGACCAAAAAGCAGCGCAAGAAAAAAAATTCTTGTATTGCAAAGGGACATGGTATGAAATTGTTGCTTAGCACCCCCCAATTAAAAAAATTACAGCAATCAAGAAAAAAATCACATGTGGGGGGATTTATATTTACCATCCCTGCCATCTTAGCTGCTCTCGGGGCTGTTGGGAGCTTGGCCGGGGGTTCAGCTGCAATAGCAAAAACAGTAATAGATGCCAAGAAAAATAGGGCAGAATTAGATGAGCAGAGGCGCCATAACCTGGCAATGGAGAAACAAGGCAAAGGTGTTAAGAGAGCCATGAATAAGTTTAAAAAAAACAAGAGCCGCTTACAAACCAAGATATTGAAGCTTTAATCAAGCCACTGGGCATCAAACATTTTAGAGGTGTGTACATGTCTGATTCTTTACCGGAACAACCACTCAACAAAGAGTGTGGCATTGTTAATTTGGATGAGTACAAAAATCAGGGCACTCACTGGATTTGTTATCTTAAATATTTAAAAAATGAGGCATTTGTGTTTGATTCATTTGGAGGTGTTCCACCTGAAAATTTAACAAAATATCTAAATTCATCTAATCTTTATTACAATAATGCCCGTGTTCAAAACTTCAGAGATGTTAATTGCGGACATTTGTGCTTATCTGTTCTTAGATATATGTCTCAAATAAATAAACCATCAATTGAAGATTTTCAAAAAGCCTTGTGGTATTTGAAACATCATGGGGGTATTCCATCTCACCAGCCAAAATTCAATATTGAAACTCAAATTGCATGATGACATTGTATATCCCAAAACAATAGCTCTCAGAGCATTTTACGGCATGTACCTAATCCCCAATATTACACACCACAACAACAAAATTGCAGTTGGGGATGAAAAAATTGTCATCACTCCAGGGCAGTATAATCTATCCACTCTAAATGCTCAATTACCCAGAGGTATAGTGTTAAGTCAAAATTCTGTCACTCGCAGAGTAGAAATTGTATCTGCCACAGAAACAGTGGATCTGGGTACTATTGGAGAGCTGTTAGGCTTTGAGAACAACACAAAACTTGAACCAGGCATCAAACACACTGCTATGAATATACCTAAATTCTTAGCCATAGAGACTCTGAATATTCACTGTAATGTGGCTGAGGGTATGATCACCAAATCAAATGGCATAGGCACTCACAAACAAACAGGCATCATTGCAACATTCAAGCCTAATTCTGAATTCATGGAGCCTATTATCTACAATCCATCCCCAACATTATATTTTCCTGTGTGTCATAATAGAATAGATTATATTGAATTGATGGTCACTAATGAAAAAGAAGAATTAGTTGATTTTGCTGGAGCCACAACAACTGCAATCATAGAGATTAACATTTAAATAAAAATACATACAATGGAAAATATTGAGAGTTATGAGCTACAATCATTCCCTCCAAACAGGAGGACATTTGCAAATTTAAATCAACCCAACACAGAAATTGAGGTTGATCTTGATGTAGGGGATGGATTTATACACCCTCACAGAGCAGATCTATACATCAAATTTGATGTTGTAAAGCTCGATGGAACAGATTATCCGGCAAATTCAAATATAAGATTGGTAGACAATTTTGTGCCACATCTATTCTCTGAAATTGAGATCAGAAAGCATGGCGTTGTTATAAACAGAGTGGATTATCCCGGCATTACCTCCACAGCTTTGGCCACATTAAAATTATCCAAAACCGAGGCTTCATACTACAAAATAGGTGGATTTGAGGCTGGTGAGAAAATATTATCTAAGAACCACACAGTGCTGTTCCCGATGCGCCTGTTGCCAGGATTCTTCTCAGATTACAAAGAAATTATGTGGAAGGGGGGTTAAGAATCACATTTAGAAGAGCTGCAAATGATAATAATGCTTTGATGAGGTACAGTGCAATAAACTCTACAGGGGAAGCTCTGCCCAATACCCTGCCAGATGCAGGCAAATGCATTATTCAGACTATGGAGTTAAGAATCCCTGTTGTTGAGTACGAGGCCAGTTATGCTCTTAAATACAAAGCTGATATAATAAAAAATCCACAGATTCCTCTGCAATTTTATACATATCAATGCGTACAGAAGCCTGCATCTGGTACATATTATGAGTTTGATGCTACAAATTCATTCTCCAGTATTCAATTTGACATGCCTGATTTTGTAGTGGTACTGTTTCAGACTGGAAGACACAACAATCAGGAAAAAAATTCAAGTAAATTTGATAACTGCAACATCAAGAACATATATCTTAAAAATGGCAGAAATGAGGTATTTCCTAGAGAAAATTACAATTTAGACATGTCCAAGAATGACTTCCTCAAATTATATGAGGCCTTTTCGGCTTTCAAGAGGGTCACTACAGGCAATACTGACATGTATTACACACCTGATGAATTCAAAGCACAGAGACCCATGTTTGTAATCAATGCTTCAAAAAGGAAACAGGTTGTGGTGAATGACAGGACAAACATTAAAATTATCTGTGAATTTCATGAGGCATTACCTGATGACACCATATGTAGTGTTATTCTCATAGGTGAAAAATCATATGTTTATGATGTAAGAAATGAGAGAGTCACGGAGCAATTCTAGAAGATATTTGCTCTATTATCCTGTTGTACAACACACAAACCTCAACTGTATATCAGCTAGCAGTGAATATCTTATGTGTTGGCAGTTGTATGTAATTCAATCTTATACAGGACTCGAACCCAAAGCCCCTGATTACAAGGCCACAATATTAACACGTCTCCAAATAGAATATGCCCACATTTTACTGGGTTCTGAAGACCTTGATACAGACAAAATTGGATTTTGTTTCTGTCATAATATTTTCCAAGTCTTTGCCTAGGTTCATATTATCGGAACAGAATTGCTTTCAACATGAAGAGGAGCAGTTCATTGCCTCTATGTCAGAAAATATGTATCTTTGTCTCAATCTTTGTTACATTTTCCCCTGTTGCATGTCGCATAGAAAGATTAATGGCCCCTTCAGTGAATCGCACAGAAAAATCATTAATGTTCCCCCTTCTAGCATGTAGATTTTATCTCTTGCGTGCCGGCATGGCATGGAGGCAAAACATTAGTCTTTTGATAGATTAATATCAATTCATGCATTTCCGAGCTAAATAATTGCTTACCCCGAGCAATGGAATTGATCAGAGATTAGAAAAAAAAAAAGCAGGCAACAGCTCAAATTTTGCTTGTATTTTGTATTGAATTAGATCTGTAAGTTGTAGAGCATAGAAATATGGCCAAAAACAATATCAAAAAAGCCTTATTTTTGACAAGTTTATAAACAACATTCACACAGATATAGCTTTTACACACATGGCTATATCTGTGTGAGCAGAGGAGGGAGGAGGTTTTCAGATCTGGGGGCTATCAAGTAGCAGTAATTATTCTCAAAATCTCACTTGTGGAGATATTATTTTGCCACATGTATTTCAATCTATCAGGACTCGAACCGAGAGCCTTTTGTTTACAAGGCAACAATATTATCATTTTGCCTTCAGAGGAGGCTTCACATTTTATGAGAACTTAAACCCGAACCTCCACACCTGAAAAATTGGGGTATAGGCCCCTTTTGCCATTGTTTTAAGTATGGGTAAATCTATCTGTTGAGCCCTCGCCTTTCCCACACTAGAAATTCTGAATTTCTTAAAAATCAGAGCATATCACACCTAAAAAATTAGGGTATAGGCCCCTCTTGGCTTTGTTTCAAGTATAAGCAAATCTGATTGTTCAATCAAATAGCCTCGCCTTTCCTACACTTGTAAGTGGTGCTGGTTATACAGTCAATACCACTACTGATTTTATTGTTGTTTTAAGTCCCCTTTATGCACAGTAAGGATAATCGGGACTGGACCTACAATTTAAAGTGGGATCCGAACCACTTGTGCCTCCACCGGGTATCGAACCCGAGACCCCTCTCTCGACGATTTGACTGAGTCTGCAGTCCCTGCGCTACACTCCGCTGTCTATGCAATGTAGTTTTAAAAGTTGTTAACTGAGGTATCCTGGTCACCAATTCCACCGCTGCCACCGGTTAGTCAAGGTGTGACTCATCATCAGCCAGGCTCGGGCGAAATGCAACTCATTAAACAGTCGTGGACGAACTGTAGCATTTTTCTAGGGATTTCGCTTTCTGACGAAACGCTACTGAACCGTACAGCCATAGACATACTACTACAAGATGTTACAGCTGCGGGTTAAAAATGGTTGACAGTATGGCGGCACTGGAAGGTCGTTTCCTCGCGACCACCGACGGCAGCACCGTCGGGGAAAAAACAGAAGACGAACGCTATGCGCAAGGACTCGTGGATTTCTCGAAACGACAAAACACTATCGTGTTCCGTACCATTCGCGTTCCGATACTTTCTAACCGCGTTCAGCCGATTTGCGCGAATAATAAATTATACGCGCAAATTGACTAAACGTAGTTAGAAGTGTCGGAAATTAATTATATGCAATGCTTTCGTTTAATTACAAACTTTTCGCATTAAAATTGATTTCTATCAAACAAAAATAAAAGTATACGAAAATTATATGGAAAACGTAGTATTACCAAAACTTCCTGAAATTGCATTATTACTTTGAGCGGAAATATATAATTTCCTCTAAAAGCATTTTTTTAAAAAAAATCTACATCATACGAAAATGACAGTCTTAAAATAGGTAACTTTTTTTTTCTTGGGTGGAGAAATGGAATGAAATAAGTATACAAGAATTCAGAATGATTTATGTCATGTTAATCCATATTTGCAAAAAAAAAATTTTCCTGATTGATCCTTCGGCTATACAGGATTGTATTGCAAGATTTTACACAGATGAATAAAAAATATTTTCTTTGCCACACATTAAAACGGAAAAAAATGACTGCGTACAGCAACTACGCTCCATTCGATAATAAAAATTCCAATACTATCAGGGATCAGATCCAGTGGCGTGACCAAGGGGGAGGGGGGGTTGGTGGGGGTTAAAACAACCCCTTTGGCCCAGTATTCCTAAAAAAAAGAACATCAAATGCAGGTAAAAATGGCAAAATGAGTGCTGACTACTAAAAAATGTATACCTAACCCCCTCCTTTCGGAAATCCTGGGCACGCCACTGATCAGATCACATACCTTAAGGCACTTATTAGAAATAGGTTAGTCTGTACAGAAAAAATATAATAATTACTAAGAGAATGCTCGGAAGTTTTCTAAAAAATCAAATAAATAAGAAGTACTAGGTTGAATGCTACGAAAAGGTTCAGCCTTTAACACAAATTTACTGTCATGACACTGACCATTAAGTTGAAGTGAAATTTCATATCTTATTGTATCAAGTGCAGCAGCACCTACTATACATATATGCTTTTTATACTGACAGAAAAGTATGAATTTTGGAAAATTGATTGTTTTTCCTTGAAGACTTCTTTCAGCATTTAAAGCAATTGAAAGAATTAAAACCCCTAATATTGAAAATTAATATTTCTACTTTAAAAATACACAGAAAATATTAAAAATAATATCTACAATATCTCTTACATAAAACAGCTTATTTAAAAACCAAATACTCATCATTAACTAAATAGCTGAACATGAATGAAGAAATGTTGATTTATTTCCCTCGCCACGATGAACTTTGTGCCAGCTGATACAAGACTTAAACAGAGAAGTGCCATATTTATTTCACTTCCCACGTCCAAGTCCCATACCGGACTTTGCATTTGTATCTCTTCTATCTTGATGTGTGCATGAAACATGCACACAGGTGGATAATTCCTAGAAATTAAATAAATGCTCTATTATGTATAAAAAAATACTACTCCTTTCATTCCAAATATGTACAGTTGGATTAATTTTCTTGCATTTTGATGTTCAAATACTATTAAAAAAAATATCTACTAGGAACTGCCCAATGGGTAACATAGTTTCCCTGATGACACTAACATTTCAGTAGCCAACATGCTAGAGTGCTCACCACATAAATGAGAGTACACTTTGCAAAAATAAAGTCGACCGAAGCTATGGCAAACAAAAATGATGTACTTAATGTACTCACTTTAAGAAATGCAAGTCTTCATTATCAACTTTGGTTGCTTTATCCTAAGGACATACGAGCACCATTACAAAAATGAAAAATTCATATTGGACCATGCTACTCTATACTTCCTTTCTGTAGTTATTACGCATAGTTTTATAACATGATCAACTAGTATATAATGAAGTACAGCATAAACAGTGTGCAGCATAGACTACTTACTTTCATACTTCTCACTGGACTTGATTAACCTGTTATATCAGTAACTACTGTACTTTGTGTATCATGATACATGCATGTTACTCAATACAAAAATGATCATCTTGAAATAGATAAATTGTGGAAATGATCATACTTTGAAGCGGTTTTTTTTTTCCACAGAAAGGTTTCTCCGAACTGCAAAGTTATTCTCACAGTTGTTTGCAATACTGAAACCACCTTATCATTCTCTTGTATAGCTTCTAAAAAAAATCACACAATGGGAACCATGATTTTCAGTAATTATTCTGAAAATAAAAGAAAATGTGCAACTACATTCATGAAGTGTTGAGACTAGCAGAACAAGTTATTTTCACCAGTTTTTTTTATTATTAAATACAAATGCTATTACATTTCACACATTGTCATTTTTTGCAAGTTAAATCACTCAACTAACCATATTAGAGCTTAACACAAATTAAAAATGATGATTATTATTACCACTTTTTAGAGAGAGCAGTCATACCACATGGGTACTAATCTGATATTCCCCACACAGATTTCTTCATTTTTACAGAAGAAACTACTTACGGTAATAAGTTCCTGTAGCATTGTCTAACATCTGGAAGGTATTTTGTGTGATGTGGGAATGTTTCATAGCGCAAATTCAACCATTAACGCATAGCCCCACGAACCATTTCCGGTAAGATTAGGTTAGGTTGGGTCACGTATAGGTTACAATAGTTAAAAATTTGTTTAGAAAAAATATGCGTAGCCCCACACACCATTCTCGCATAGCCCCACGAACCATTGACACATAGCCTCACAAACCATTTGCAGAAACGTACGTTCTTCAGTTACATTTTTTTTAAAAAAAAAATGCAATTACTTTGATCAAAAAAACGTGAATATACGTTAAAGAATGTTCCGCGAAGCAGATAGGTAAGTACAAATGTCAAAAATTGACAAAACTAAGAAGTTATAGGTGTCCGGGGAATATCAGATTTTTACCAAAAAAATGCAATTACTTTGATCAAAAAACGTGAATACACGTTAAAGAATGCTCCGTGAAGCAGATAGGTAAGTACAAATGTCAAAAATTGACAAAACGAAGAAGTTATAGGTGTCCGGGGAATATCAAATTTTTACCATCACATGGTACAGATGATTATTTTTTGAGACATAGAACCTAACAAGCAATGCAAAACAAAATCTTACAAGAGAACGTGAATGTTTATAAAATAATTCCCACATTGTGAGGAATCATGAATTTAGGTGAAAATAGCACACAAACGAGGTTGACCACTTGGTGAAAATAGTAACTGAAAATATGCTGCTTTCAATACAAAGTTGCATTTACCTCAAGTGATCCTTAAGTATTATATGTACTAAAAAAACAACATTGAAATTAGTGCCCCCCTGAGCATACACTTAATTTTTATACATTTTAAGTAGGTTAGAATCATTAGGTTTAATTATCTTATTATTTCCTCGCGTGTGTATAAGTATAAAAGTAAGAGAACCAAACCTGACCTACCTAATCTAATACGAGAAAACATAACATCGCAGATTAACTTATACACATGGAACTTGGCTCTTACAAAACGACGACACTGAACAGTTCATAATATTATTATCTTTAAACAACGAATGGTTTACAGTTAATTACAAAGTTCGTTTTCGATATTGAAAACCAGTCTGTGCTGATATACGAAATGAACGGAATTTGGTTGGCGATATTTGTTTTGAAAAATGCTGTGATTTTACGCACTGATTTCATACAGTGTATATGATAATTACGTTCACATTAACTACATTAGGTAAAACTTACCGTATCTCCAAAAACATATTCACAAGTATCAGACGACAGAAATTCAAAATTTACGGAAGCAGATCGACCGGATGAAACTACTTATCCAAATTTGAAATTAAATATTGTGTAAATGAAAGAGTTGTAGAATACGTACATTGCTGGTACTATTTGTAAATATTACACGTATTCTACTCACATTCTCGCAATACAATTTAGTAGAAGAAACGGTTCGTGAATATGGACACGAATTTGACTTCAGCCGGTTCGCGAGGAACAGTAGAAACACAGAATACTAACTACGGTCAACCAATCTCCCATAAGACTGAAACAGCCCTGCGTACAGCAGTCCCAGTGCCTGCTCCAAGTTGCACAGCTGCTTTTGGAGCCCTTGGTTTGGGAAGGGGGTGGGGATGAGGAAAGGGTCTTGGTTTTTCATACTGAAGCTCGTTCATGTCGTTCTCCTATTTCTCTTGGTTGAATTTTCTGAGATACGGAATCTACCTCATTTTCCTTTTCATTACGTTTTATTGCGTCTCCCACGGTACGCTTACATGTACTTAACATTTTCAATTTCCCTGTACCTGCACCCTTTGGTTAGGTAAAAATAAATAGCTGCAGTTCGTCAAATGTTGTATTTTTGTTTTTGTTACCCATTTTTCTCGTACTTCAGTCAGGGGCAATGGAGCTACTGGTAATAGACTTAGTTAGGAAATACTATGAATTGTTTCTTCCCCGCACTGTAGTTGACCGATAAAATAACTATGTAAAGTCTCGTTTCTATTACCACAAATTTTACCGCGCGACATGACACGCGGCATGCATGTGCCAAGCATTTGTTGAAATGGAAATTGTCTGTAACATGCCGCGGCGCAAGTGCCGGGGACAAAATTGCTCCAAACGATTAAGACGCACAACGTGCGCGGCGGACAATGGAAACAGCCTGCAGCAAGTTCCTGGGGCACGGGCATACGAACTAGAGTAGAAACAGACGACGCGACTACAATCTGTGGTCCAACAAGATTTAATAACAATGCAAAATCACTTGCAGTCATTCTTACAAAGTTTTCGTATCCACTTTGAAGACGTAAGTCTCTCATCAACGAGTTAATTTTTTGCTAGCATACTTCTAATCCACCATCTAGGTTGTTTTGGCCTCTTTTTTTTTTTTTTTTTTTTTTTTTTTTTAGAAATTCATGATACGCGCCTGCCATAACCACAAAACCCGCCATAGCTTTATTGTTCATCTTTACCCAAGTTAAATCACCACCAAATTATTACAATACAAGAGAAGAAACACTGACTACTCTAAAGCACTGCACAACGCTACACTGCGATCCTACACTCCAGTGTTGTTGCGGACGTATTTTGAAGAAGTAGTTTTGAATTGGAAGCAGTACGAGTACACTAAATGACGCGCAACATGCGCCGGCACATGTTGCACGTCATGAGTCTGGAACTTGTCTGAATGGAAACGTAGCTTAACAGAAACAGAAGGCTTTCACGATTTGTCTGAATATTAAAGTGATCTCTTGTTTCACACCCAAACATAAATAACTATTTTCAGATTTGAAACCGTAACAGGGGTGTAAGGGGTGACCTTCCACGTAGTACACCCAATCGTCAACTTCATTCCACGTAGTACACCCTGGACGGCTCTTTGCAGACTAACGAGGCTCTGGCGACTGACCCTATGGCCAGTATAATTCTGTGTGTTCGGTTTTTTGTCATGTGTGCTGAGTGACCCTTTAGAGCCTCAGCTTTTAACCTAAGTCAGAATATTTTAATATTTCAGTTATTCGATATTACAGTTACGTTATTTGTTATGGTAAGGGGCTGGTGCCCGTATAACGTGCGGTTTCAAAATAGCCTAAGTGCTGACGCACCCAAAATTAAAAAAGAAAAATGTAACAGGGATTATAGCTTTAATAAATGCCTATAAATATTTCACTATCGTTTATATTTATGTACATGTTGTTAATTTTGAAATATTGTGAAGAAATGCAGCAAAATGCTACATATTCGATTACTAATGTGAGCCACTGTACATGTTATGTTTTTATTTCATGGACAATGCGACACCACAGGTCCCGAGTTCAGATCCCAGCCTGTGTATTGTTTTCATTGTTTTCTTCGTGATGTCCTTTCATCAATTTTGTCATTGCATCACCCATCCTCGTCTTCGCGATTAGCCAAAAGTGACAGAAAACCAAAGTTAAATATAACAAATCAAAATCAAACATTACTTTGCAAGACAAGAATGGATAGGTTATTTTGAACCTGCTGTTATTAAAAGCAAATTGTACGTAGCTTTCCTAGACAGAAGTTTCAAACACAGAAACTGATTGATTGGATAAGGCCTGTGGATTCCTACTCGAGCAGAAAATATATATGTTTCAATTTATTACTTACAACAATAGCAGACTGATTTCCCGCTAAATCAAAGAAAACTTGCATTCACAGTTACAAATTGACGTGTTGAATGACCTTAACTACAGATTTCTCTCACTCCAATCTGATTAATCGAACAGCCCACCACAACGTGGGTCATTAAATATTTCCAACTTACTCTCGAGTTCCTCAACTAAAAATAAATTGACTGCGAGACAAAAACTCCTCTGCGATAACTATATACCACGTTATATGCAGAGTATACGTAAGTTGAAATTTCATCATAATAATTTGAATTCTTCAAGTAGTAGCTACAAATATAATTTTTCGTGCATATTTTCTTAGCAAAATATGAAGTTTCTCACTTCACAAGGATAACATATACACAGTATTTCACAAGAGTTTTTAGTTCGAGCTAGTCGTAGGCCTAATATGAATATAAACGTCACTTCATTACTTAGTTTAAAAAAGTGCCAGGCAATCAAAATTCGAGGGTATGCCTGAAAGTATTTGTAGTATCTCATGTATCAAGGGGACTTTTTAAGTAGTAGTAGTAGAAACGTAATTATAATGCATGTTGCAACTGAAACCGTAGCCTCGAAGACCGAAGTCGTTGAGTGGTCCACTCATACACTCGGTACCAAACATTTCAAGTTCGAGTAGACACCTGGGCATGGCTGTTTTTTTTTTTGTAAGCATCCCTTCATAGATTTAATATGATCATCATTCATCTTCATCGTCGCGATTATCTACAAGTGGCAGAAAAGCGATGTAAAACAAGAATAATACAAAAGTGTAACAAACAAAAGAGGATAAAAGGATGAACTGAGTTAATGTTAGGAAGCTTTATAAAATTACTGTTTCTTGAAGAATCCTGTCCTTTGTTACGATTGTATTTCTCAATCACACGTTGCTCAATGCTCACGTCAACTGTCGTCCTTACGTACTTGAAAATTACTTTCATGTCTGCCTATGCTCTTCTTTCTAACGTGGTAGGTGGGCGCTCTGTCTGTTTCTACACCAAAAAGTTTAATGAACCTCCTGTCCAAGAAAACAAGAATTACTGAAAGTAATTTTCAAAATTGTAAGCGGATGAGGGCCCTTGTAAGTGATAAAATATACTGTCCTTTTATTCCCTTAGTTTTGAGAATCACTTCCCATACAATTCTTGCCTTCTTGAGAGTCCAATGGCCCTGTCTAGCCACAAACCAGTTGCACAAACCCGGTTTCGTTTGTTTCGTACAACAATTCCATCTAACGTTTCGTTTCTACGTAGTTTCTACTTGCTAAAAGTGCCTTTCATATCGAAGTCCCCGCGCAGCTTCCCTTCTACTCTTCAGCTCGGCCCATAAGGAAGAACGGTCAACTCTCCTCCTCCCCTCCACGCGGTAGTACAGTGCACAGGAGTCGCGGGTCTGCACAGGTTTCTTTCCTTGTGGTTCAGTTCGCCTTATCAAGGTCGTGCAGCAAGCAATTATTTTTCGTCTTCTGATAGGAAAAAGCTTGCCTCTCGCTTACGTGGATGAACGCGTAGCACAGATGATTCTTTGGTTGGTCCTTTATGTTTCGTCCTTCAGCAACTTAATCTAAGCACGAATCATTCTCATCGCCAAACATACTGTATTTTTTTTAATTGATGTAACACATGTAAACTGAAAGAGAGAGAGAGAGAGAGATAGAGAGAGAGAGAGAGAGAGAGAGAAAGAGAGAGAGAGAGAGAGAGAGAGAGAGATACATAAACGTTTTCTTACAACAAACGTTTGTTTTCCTATCGTATAAAGTGAACGCACATGTTAAAATTCATCTTGCATAGATAATCAAATTAGAACAAATCCACGTAAAGTGATTTAGTATGCAGAAAATAAATATATTTGTGATAAATACATAGTTAATCAGTAAATTCCAATAACCAGGACTTCTGCCACGCCGAATCTTGTTTACGGATGTTTTCAAACGTTTTGTTTTACAATTTCATTTTTTCACTGACATCCAAAACGAAAATACGTATTATAATTTAATGACTTTCAAAATGTCAAAATACTGTAATGCTACTATGCTGCCGATCACAATTATGAGGCTTCTTTGAACACGCCTTCGATAACGGTATTTGCTATTCGTAACGGATATGTGTATCACTTTTTTGAAACAGACTTTTGTTAAGGGAAAAAACTGTAACGTTACAAAAGTAACGAGCACAATTATACGAGAGACCTATGTTATTCTCTCCGGAACACGGCATCGGACACGGTATTGCACATCGGAACGTCTGTATGATACCAGCTATCAATAACGTTGTTGCTTTGAAGCAAGGAGTGTAACGTTTTCACAGTCGTGACCTCAATTAAGTTACTGGTTAATTGTAACGTTACTATCACTTTCCCCTCACACTAAAGTTACTAGTCAATACGTGACGAACTTGTTTCTTACCCTGTAACGTTACTGGTTGCCGGCAATGGATGTAACGTTAAAGCGTCACCTAACGACCTACTGATTTACAGATCAGTTATGGTTCGGTACCGTTATGCACACCTGTAACGTAATGTTCATATACCTGAGGTAACGTTTCTGTTCACGAAAAAAGTTATTCTGTTTCTGGTTGTAACGTAATGGAAACCGTAATTGAAAATACCGTTCCATTTCGTTACGTTCCGACTCCCTGATTCCAACCGAAAGAATAGGATGCAGAAATAAAGAAGACGAAATAATAACAGAAGAAAATGAAGTGATCACCATGTGGGTAGAATTCTTCAATGAGTAACTTAACATAGAAGAAGCAGAAGAGATACCAATAGAAACAAAGAAGGAGACGAACGAAAATACAGGAATTAATATAACACCACCTAGGAAAGAGGAAATAGAGAAGATGTTAAAAAAGTTAAAATCCAACAAGTCCACTAGAAGTGATAACATTGTGGCTAAAATGATAAAGAATGCAGGAGGAAGTATGATGGAAAAAATAACAGAGCTCATTAGCAGCATATGGAATGAGGAGAACATGCCTGCAGAATGGAGAATTTGTATCATTTGTCCTACATATAAAAAAAAGGAGACAAATTGGAATGTCCAAATTATAGAGGCATAACATTACTGTAACATACAAAATATTATCAGGCATCTTAAATGAGAGAATAAAGAACTACACAGAGAGGATACTAGATGAATATCATTGTGGATTTAGATCAAATAGAAGTACAACAGACCAACTATTCATAACAAGACAGATAATTGAAAATCACTATGAACATGATGTAACCCTCTACACACTTTTTGTAGTTTTCAAACAGACTTTCGACAGTGTAAAAAGCTCTTCTTCTGCATATCATGAAACAATTAAACTACCCAAATATACTAGTGAGACTGATAAAAATGATCACTGAGCACACAATAGCAAAAGTTAAAATTGGAAATGATATAAGTATTCCTTTTAACATCAACAGCGGAGTAACACACGCAGATGGGCTGTCAACTACTCTTTTCAACATTGCACTTCATAAAGCCATTAGTACAATTAAGAAAAGACAGACTATATATACACACCAAGGCTAGTCAAATCTGTGCCTATGCAGACGATGTAACGATCATTACAAGGACAGAAAATTCAATGAAACAAGTATTTCAAGAACTGCAAAAGAACAGAGAAAGTAGCAATACAGATAAACACCGATAAGACCAAATGTATGATTGTATCTCCTTAAAGCAGATATAGACAAATACACATCATACAAATAGAGGATACAGAAATACAAACAGTTCAAAGCTTTAAATACATGAGAATGGTAATAGATAACAACAATCAAATAAGCAACACAATTTTGGACAGAATACAAGCAGGCAACAAAGCATACTACGCCAATCTATAGTTGTTCAAGAGCAAGTTAATCGACAGGTGAACTAAAATGAAAGTATATAAAACGTTACTAAGACCAGTAATTACGTACAGCTCTGAAGTGTGGACACTCTCGAAGGAAGATGAAAACCACTTGAGAGTTAATGAAAGAAGAATAATCAGGAAAATCTATGGACTCGTAAGGACAAATGATGAATGGAGAATCAGAAATAAAGAAGAAATATATGGAATACTGGATGGAAAAGATTTAGTTATATTTATAAAATCACAAAGAATCAGATGGATGGGGCAAGTCGAAAGAATGGGAGGGGTAAGATTGCCAAAGAAGATAATGAAACAAAGAAAGTACTCAAAGAGGAGAAGAGGAAGAACAAAGTCAAGATGGAGGGATGAAGTCATCCAGGACTTGAAGAAGATGGAAATAAGAGAATGGGGAAATAGAACACAAAATAGGGAAGACTGGAGGCACGTCATGGAACAGGCCAAGGCCCACCAGGGCTGTAGAGCCTGTTGGTAAGGTAAGGTTGTTACATGACCACCACGCACTCAACCTATTTATGTCGCGTTGTAAGGAGGCACAATCGTCTGCACTTGTTATTCTTTTATAGAACTTTAATTCGTCTGCTAACAAGGGTTTACGAGAAACAATCAGATGTTTGGGTAGATCATTAATTAATGATGAAATGAGAAAATGAACCACTGAAAGAAACTAGAATAAGATACTCCTGTTTTTATAAGCAGCTGCAAAATTATCTACAACCTTGTTTAAATCCAAACATTTTGCAATCTTTTTCTGGTATTGCAGAAATAGTTGTAAATATTTAGCTGTATATGTATATATATATATATATATTCTTTCTCATCTTTTGAACCACTCAACCAAAAAAAACAATCTGACATCCACTGAATATATCCGACTAACAGGCAGGAAGATCATGTCAATTTTTCTGCAAGTTTGGCGACTCATGATTATCCAATTAATTAGTAGCAAATGATCAGTGGCCATTGTTGATCCAGGAAGATCTGCAGCTGCCTCCACCCACGATTTCAGAATATATCGTAATAAAGTAAACTTTGCAGACTTGATACTGAAGTAGAAGAAGTAGAAAATTATAAATGGCCTTAACCCAATGGAAGTTTTAAAAATAGTATGTAGGAAAACTTCTGTAATTTGTTTCAATTTTCGGACGAAATACGTCTAAAAAAGGTAAAGTGCTCCCCTGTGCTTAGCACCACGCCATGAAGGCGTATAGGGGGTGTGGAGGTAACGCCCCACACTTTCTTGATCCGGTCGTGAGTGAGGGTGATGTGATCAGCATCACGCCCCTGACCGTCTTTACCCCCCAGGGTTTCCCCCTGGGTGGGCGCCGGGGCAGCTTCCAACGTTAGAAAAGTTCCCGGATTTGAACCGGCCGGGTACCTTGAGCATGGTAGTCAGACGCGTTACCGACTTTTTTTACTTTTTTAATATTCTTTATTGTATGCAGTAGTAACTACTTACATGATCCTATGATAACATTACACATATATCAGATCTATATTACATAATTAGGTGTACTTACAAGAAAAGGGCCTGCAAAAAATTTGCATAGAGTGTTTTGCGGTTGGCTTGGTCCATCTGGTAATAATGCTCACTGTAGTGATATTGCAGCGAAATTTGCATTGACACTGAATTATGTCCTAAAATATAATAAATATATTGAGCTACTAAAAACTGGACCGCTCTTACTTTAGTAAGAGGGAAGAACACAAAATCTGGTAACAGTAAATGATCTACAGTAAATGTATCGGGCGATGTTCTACATATAGTACCAAGGCATTTACACAAATACTTCCATTGATCTACCGTTGCGGGACATGTTACGAGGCGATGTCGTAAAGTGTCTTCAGCTTGATGACGATTGGAACATACAGCACTGTCAGTCATTTGGTATCGCCACTTTCGAGCACCAGTCGCAATGGCATCGTGAACTACTAGGTACCACAAAGATCGAACGCGGTTAGAAAGATGAGAGGCAGATATATTTCTCCATACGTTTGACCACACTACATTAGTTCGGAGAAGCACAATTCGTGGCTGGTGGTGTAACCTGCAAGTCAATTGGTTATAGAAAAATTTCACTGTCATGCCATCGACATCCATGTGAGGTGAACCGATTAGGAGATAGCAAAACTCGACAAGAGTTGTCCTCAAATAGTTGTAGTGGGAAGGGATCTTCCCTGGATAAATGGGTGTTCGCAGTTCCACTTCATCTATCAGAGTATGTAGTAATCTTGCTGTTAAACTATCAGGGTATTGCAGAAGCAACTCAATGTTCCGTTGTAGAAACAAGGCTGAGGCTTGTCTTTCCACTTGGCGCAAGTTCAGTCCTCCTTTACTTGCTGGGAGGCATAACGTTTCATGTGCGACATGAAACAAATGTGCATGCCATATGAAGCGCGTTATCATCTTTCGTACTTGCGCCGCGTCTTTCGCAGGGACAGGCAAAACTTGCGCAGCATACCACAACTTCGATAATGCAAACATGTTCACATACTGTATTCTAGAGCGTAAGGATAATTGTCTATAACGATTCATGTTCAACACTGCCTGGATTTTTGGGAGACTAGTTGTAAAAGTTCTGGAGACAGTCTCTGTGATGGTCGTAGTGAAGTTTATTCCCAAAATTGTCACTTTATCAACAATGGGTATAGTTACAGATTCAGTCCACAGAGTGGGGTTACACCCTAGGGGTAAGATTTTAGAATTCTTCTGGTTCAAACTAAGTCCCGTCTGCTTTCGTAACGTTTCAAGTACTGCCTCCATACGAGTCAAGTCTAGCCGATCTTTCACGATTACGGTCAAATCATCTGCGTACGCACATATTTTGTGGTCTCTCCCAAGAAGCTGCAGTCCCTGAAGTTTTTCATACATCAGTCGTAAAAATGGAGCCAGAGCTGCGCAGAATGCAAATAAGGAAAATGGACATCCTTGACGAACAGAACGCTGAATAGAAAAGGCTTGCAACAGAAAACCATCGATAGATAACTGAACTCGAGCTTCTCTGTATAAGCTCTGTATAGATTGTACAAAGAAATCACCACATCCCACTTTTCCAAAGTATTGGAAAAGATAGTCATGTCTGAAGGAGTCAAAGGCACTTTTGAAATCTAACGCCACTAAAGCAGCTTGAGAACCTTCAATATCTTGCATAGAAGTGATGATGTCACGTACACTAGTTAGAATGTGAAATATTTTACCACTTGTACCATATACATATTGATACGGCCCTAATAAAGTATCCGCAAATCGTTGCAACCTTCGGGTGATCAAACGTGCCAAGATTTTATAATCAGCACATAGTAATGTGATTGGCCGGAAATCTTCTGACTTTCTGGGCTGAGATATTTTGTTAATCAAAACCATAACACCCGTAAGACTCGTTCGTCCAAGGCGTTTCTTCGTAAACACAGCATTGAGCCAGCGTGTGAACAGTGGAGCCACCGTTGTCCAAAAGGTTTGGAACAATTCTATCGGGACACCATCGATTTACGGAGCTTTACCTCTTTTTCAACTGTGAACAGACTCGTACACTTCTTTCTTTGAGAATGGCTGTTCTAAATAGCGACGGTCATCTTCCGTTAACATGGGAAGGTCCATCCCTTGCAGTGGAGTGCGATGGGAGCGTTGATCTTCCTTCTCTTTAAACTGATCTGCATAAAAGTACCGTAAGTAATTTCGTATTAACTTGGGTTCAGTTAGTCTCCCCGTGGCTGTATCGAGACACGTTATCCTCTTTCGCTGTGCACTGCGTCTCTCTGCTAACACCTGCAACAACGAGGCTTCTTCTTGTGCATCAAACATAGCAAGACGACTCCTAACATTGCAACCTTGCATACGCTCTCTGTGCATGCTCAGCAGCACTGCTTGCACTCGTTTCACTTCTTGACGCACTGGCTTCCCTTGTATTAGCTGTGTTGTTAATTCGTGAAGCACTCTGTAGTAAAAGTTATATTTCTTATTGAAATCTGAGTATTTGTCACGACTATATGCCAAACAGAAATATTTAATGGAGTGTTTTAGAAAAGTGTCCCACCACATAATAATGTCAGTTTGACGTACGCTCATTTCTTCCCACTTCTTCCATTTTTGTTTAAATTCGGTACGAAATTATTCATCTTCCAATAACCGTACATTGAACTTCCAAAATCCCCGCCCTCGTCCAACTGAAGGTACATCCAAACTCATGTCGAGTTGGACACTTAAATGATCACCAAAGCACGTTGGGAAAATTCTAATCGCAGATATTTTGCTAATCTTGTATGCACTCACGTAAAAAAGATCAAGCCGACTCGCTGTGTTGGCACGTATGTATGTGTAGACGTCTATATTCGGACCTTTAGCCACCCAAACATCGTGCAGTTTAAATCCTTCAACCAGCACCTGCAAGCTCGGTGATGTATGGAATCCTGGATATTGGTCCTGTCGTCTTAGAGTACAATTAAAATCACCCACCAGCACAATGTTTTGACGGGAGCCACCCAATGCCTTCGCCACGTCTGTAGCGTAAAATATGTTCCGAGTATTTCTAGCGTTGGTACCTGACGGTGCATAAACATTACAAAACCATATGTTTTCTATTTGGATACATGTGATACGACCAGACGGGTGATGGTAAACTTCCGTTATATGGAGGCCTTCTTTCACAACTATGGCGGTTCCTAGAGAATTGTGAGTAAAATTGTTATACACGGTATATTCACTGCCCAGACAGAAATCATCGGTCCCGACTTCTTGCAGGAAAATTACATCCAGGTGACTTTGCTTAATATAATCTAAGAATGCGTGATGCTTGACACTAGATTTCATCTTGTTAATGTTTATTGTTGCAAAATGATATATGGGGGTCGTCATGTGGGATTCTGTACTATTGTACCCGGTGGGAATGTTATGTGCAGTTACTGACGTTAAACTATTTACCTTTTTCAATTTCACTACGACATGCGACAAACATAACCCTAATACCATTATAACGCGGACAACACACTTCATAACTAGGATATGGTAGACATATATCACACATTGACGTCGAGCGACCAATCAGAGCCGCCACTAGATTTCGCACTTCGTTCTCTTGTCGCACTCATCGTTCTACGCAGTCGCCGAGACACTGGAAACACCGAACGATGAGGGCCATCTTGCCGCCGTGTCGACGCCGTATCGTTCGTAGGGAGACTGCGTTTCTTCTTCTTTTTTGGTTCCTTCGTTGTTTTCGGAAGAGCGCCTGATGCGGGGGACGCCGTCTCGGCGTTCCCACTTTCACCTGCATGGTCATCATCTATCTGCTGCATCGGACTATTGGGCGCCTCTAGGGTAACGTCCATTGTTTCTTCCCCATTCTTCTCTGCTACGTGGGCTGCTTGGTTGACATGAACTTGGTCCACACTGACGGGGATAGGAACGTCTGCTGTAGTCTTGTTTTCTACACTGGGTGGTAAAGTGGAATCTGGTACGGTATTTTTAGGTACATCCTGTAGTGAAGCTTGTACGTTGCCCTCATTTTCCTGGTCTCCGGAGCGTTTCAGCTGCACAGGTAGGATAGTGGGTGTCGGGGTCATCATTTTCTCAGAAACCTGCACATTCCTCGGGACAGGACGCGCCGCCCCGGCATAGGACGTATCTTCGGGTTTCTCCATTTGACGACGTCGGGACGGACAGGTAACGTAAAAATGGTCACTAAGGTCACAGTAATTGCAAGTACGGTCTTGCCCGCTATATGTCACCCAGTATCGTCCGCCACTGATCGTGACGTACGATGGAATCGCGCGAGCTAGATTCATTTTGGCGATTTTACGGCCAGTTCTTACCGGATAAATATGATCACTGGAATACCGTTCATCGTCCAAGGATATTATCTGACCGTACGTACTCAGCACCGGTCGAATAGCGTCATCGGACAGTTCACTCGGTACAACGTGCACTCTAACTATCACGTAATTTGCATCCGCCCACGTAACAAGCACTGGACAATCCCCGTCTTTGTCACTATATTTATATTCTCCGTTTGACTGTAGCAACAACTGTTCACACACTACTTTCGATAGTAGTTTCAGAAAGATACAACGTCTATAATTGTCTACTTCAATACTTACTACTTGTTCCGGTTTCAATTTCATGGTCTTGCTAATCCAATTGTGTATTTCCGTCGAAGTCGGTTTCCTTCGCACTTGACTGAAGTTCAGTTTTAGTGTATTCAATCTCTTGATTACCATGTTGGCAGCGTCGCCGTGTTTCACTTCAACCGGACTCGCGAGTAATACGCGCTACGTGACTTCGAGCTATTAGAGAGACGCGCAAACACAAACGTCTCAGACCACTGCTCGAGCCAGACTGACTGAGCCACCGCGGCCACCGAAATACGTCTACCATACTCTAAAAATTTGGATCTGTTTGGAGGGGGCTACAAGAGGACTGAGTTCTATTTTGGGGGATTCATCCTCCCCTAGCGCCGATCCTGTTCTTTGGTAATGTTGCTCTCTTAGCCTGCAAGAATTACCATCGTTGCAAACAATGAAATTATCAACCCTTAGTTCTGTATTTCCAATAGCATGGAACTTTCACGCATTCCAGAAATTATAAAAGAAACTAATTAAAGAATTACCTAAATTACGATCTAAGAGCTGGGTGAGTTGCTGATACCCCTTCCTTTTGTGACACGTGACAGTTAAATGTTAATTTTCTTAATGCCACACAAACGAAAGTGTTATTTTCTTCGGTAGAAAGTGATTGGCTAAAAGGTTCTGATTACAACGAAGGATAGTAATTATTTCGACACAAAAAATTGTCAATACATGGAGTAACAAAGGTAATTTCATTTTTTAGTAAAATTCACAGAAAAGATTCTAGCATGATCGGGTAACGTCTACATAAAATAATCATGAAATGCCTTCTAAGTAATCCAAAATATATTGATTGATTGAGTTTGTGTTTTAAGTCCAATTTAAGCACAGTAAGGCTAATTGGGACTGGACCTACAGTTTAAAGTAAGATCCGAACCACTATGTGCCTCCACCGGTTATCGAACCCGGGATTCCTTGATTACAAACCAACGGAACTACCACTATGCCATGGGAGAGGCCTAATCCAAAATATGTGAATCACAATTCACTCAAGAAAAAAAATTCTGCTAAATATGTTACTACCCTGATACTTATTTGACACGGATTTTAATATATTTTCTCGTTTGATATGATCCATATTTTTATGTGACGTCACAACTTTAAAATATGTTACTGATATAATATACTTTTATGAAAGGACACTTAAATGTTGTGTTATTATATGTTATATTGCACCCTGTTTATAATGTATATATTTTGTTTAATGTTTATTGTATTTTATGCAATGTTATGAGAAGTTTAATGTATCTTCATGTTTGCGAGAGTGCACTATACGAATTTGTATTTCTAAAGATGTATAGATGTCAGTTTTGTTGATAGTATCCTTTTATATATAGTGAGTGATTCATCTGTACTTTAATCTGTGTTCCCGAAATAGTATAAAAGCGAGGATATCGCGTAAGAAATATCACACTTTTTCGCCACGGATCGACGAAGCTTTTAAACTTAAAAATAACTCCTCGGTGTCGTGCATACATCTTGGTATGGTAGTTCGGGGCGCAAGCTAGGCCTATCTGATCATAGGTACGCCGATAGCCATGCATTGATGATGTGCACAATACTGCAACCATTCGACGTTAAATAATAAATTTAGCCTTAGGATTAATTTGGAAATAAAAGGCTAAAGAGCAAATATTGGCTCAGTTATCATTGCATATCTTTTGGTGTGGTACTTCGGGGAGCAAGCTAGGTCTATGTGATCATAGGCATGCCCATAGCCACGTATTGAGTTTTATGCGTTTTAGTTTAGTCAATTCATCGACAAAGCAAAATCCTTGCATTCGTGTCAAGTATATTGGCATTATAATTGCAATAAATAAAGAATAAAACCTTTCAGTTTATACATACGCAGTAATGTGGTTTTATTTCTCTGTGCTGTGAATATTGTCTTTGCCTAACACTATCCCTGTACCTGAGAGGAGTCTGTGTACTTCACCGAGTCTCATCGTTCACCGCTGAGTATTATTAAGTTAATATTAATAGTAAAATAATACGACGCGTCAAATTACGAGAACGTATCAAGTGGCAGCTCAACGTGTTGGCTCGATATTGTAGTGTACAAGGGCAAGACAATTGTTTAAAGTTGAGATTAATTGTGCAAGAGCACTGAACTTTCATATTTATAGAAAATCGCAGTTATATTTTGTTTCGATATGGACAAGAAGCATATGAGTAGCGCAAATCGTAACGAACCGTAAAGTTCGTGGGATCTTTCGAGTACCTAGAATGTTAACCAATTAATCAATGGGTGATGTAAATTACTCATCATTCATCCTCTGATGAGAGCACTCGTCATTGGCATGACGAGTTAACGCTTGGCAATGCGAAAGATACAAAATCACACTAAGGAACTAAACTACAGAAAAGACAAAGGTCACTCGTTGGGTTTTGTGAACCGTTGAACCTGAATCATGGCTGGGTGTTAGGATAATTACCTGTCTATCTGAAGTATTAAGCTGAATAGAATATGCGAAGTCCTCTGTTAGCTTCTCCAATTCGTCGACCAGAGCGTCGTTCCACTTCTGACCTACTCCTCTGCTAACCACCTCTTCTCTCTCCTCTCAATCCCAAAAGTCAGTCCCCTCTCAGCTTGTCTCACCTCTATATCACTAGACCATCAAGCTCTTCCTCTATGCCGAATCATGCTTTTTTTAATTGCTACCATGCAAACCGCTGACTCTATAACCAGAAGTATTACCTGTTTCCTGAATGCTCAGGAGGTTTGCATGGCACAACACTGTGCATTGTAAACATGCCTCAGAAGTTGAGACAACTGAGAAAAACAAGTCAATGCCCTGGTCAACGTGAAGCATTCAGAGAGACTTAATAAAATAAACATATAATCTTATGGATTTATACGTTCTGCCGCCGCGGAGAAAAATTTCTATGTTGAAAATTTAAAAGTCAAATCGCAAAGCTTGACATGACCCAGGTTCGAAAATTCCATGTATTTTCTTAGAAACACAAACATACAAAATATAAAAAACAACAAAACATAGCTTTCTTTTGATTTCCTAACCCAAAACAAAAAAAAATCCATTCCCTAAAACATTACAATCAATAAAAACAAGTACGCACGTCGATATGATATAAAAACAATGTTATGTATGATTATATGACTAGTAATTACACAATTTATGTCATTAAGTAATATAACTCGCGATGTAACGCAATTGTACGTGCGTAAGTTGTTTTGATGTAGAATTGCTCGTTTTTTACAAGTCGCAAGCGCGTGGTCATTAGACTGTGCAAGCCTTGGCTTCCCATATAAAGAAAACCTGAAATGGCCGCAGTTCTCGCAAGAAAACTAAAGTCAAAATGTTTCTGTGGAAGTAAGCCCAATATGGACCCTTCAAATACATTTTTAAAAGGAAACAAAGTTTGTAAGTAAGTACACAAAACATGGATTGTCACACATGTAAGTGAAATCGTAAAATAAGCATGTATACACAAGTGTTCACTGTAACATCATCATTATATACGCATCTCATTGTAAAAAGCCTGAGTAAACCAAAATGTAATATATTTGCTAAATGTATAGCCACTTCACTTATAACAAGATGAAAGGAAAATATTGGTATGCACTATTTATATCAAATCTTCCCTTAGTTGCAAGCCAAATGAGCTTCTTCAAATATATAAACTTTCAATGGCTATCGTACTAATTCCTATGTATGAGTATGCAATGTTCGATACACATAATTATTGACACTGAATAACTGTCGCAGGCAAAAAAAAACTAAATATAATGTTCGATTTCCTTGCCTATGTTGTTATGTACACTGTAGTGTATATATAGCTTTGTATTTATACAGCCTTGTAAATACTGGTGTGTAACTGCACACAAAAAATCTTGCAAGTATCCACCAACTGTCTGCTCTGATTGTAAACATCAGAAAATGTCCGGTGTCAAAAATGTGCTGCTTACTATGTACCATTTTGGTGAAACAAAATTAACTGCTTGGAAGGAACATTTGCATAAAACATTGGCACTAAAGCATACTTCTTGAAATGTTCGAAAGTGTTGTAATTATGCTTGTTATTGCTTGCATGTACGGTTGGTTATCCATTGTGAAAATTTCTTCTTAAAAAAATTTACACACTAATTGTTGCTAGAGCTGTTTAATTGACACAACTGGCGCTTGTCGCCTCCTTGTAGTATGATGTAAACTATAATGCATGGTACGGGACTGAACATGTGTAGAAGGGCTATGGAAAAGTATTGTTTTCCATAATGCACGGTAAATATCCACATAAATACACATGATATGAGCTTGCATGTCTATGTGTGGGAAAACACTGTAGCACAATTTGAACAACAATTCTGTACTTATTGTTGTGACCGAAACTGCTGCTTGTAGAATATATGTTCTCTCTACTTCTCATCTTCTTTGTATTGCTTATCGTCTTGACTTAATTTGGGCAATGTAAAATGTGTAATAAATTACCCGTAAAACTTGGGAGATGGGGAAAAGTTGTCCCAACTGGAAACAGTGTGGAGGGAAATTTTATCTGGTTCCTTCACTAGGTGTCCTTGATAGTCTATAACACTAAACTGGAAAATTCATGGTTGAATACAGCCTTCCTGGTAAAAATGTAGTACTTTTGTAGTATGACTTAAAATGTCTGCATGCCTCCTTCAAATTGTTGGTGACGAGTCTCTCCGTATAATAATTGACTGCATCCGCGAAAGGCCTTCATAAAAAATGCCCATGATTGATGTAGGCATTGCTCGTCCACGTCGTTTTATAGAGACAGGTTAGGTTAAATAAGGGAAAATTATAATAAGAAAAGGAAACTGCGTAGGATAGGTATATATAATTCCATGGTTATACACTCAAAACCAAACTTATTCCATTGCCTTTTCTTAAAATTAAATTAAATTAAATTGCCTCATCAAGATAAAATAAAATTAAAATAAATTAATTAAATAATTGCCATAACTCTTTGAAAATAAATAAGGAAAATTTAAATAAAATATACAACCGTAATTAAAATATGAATGTCCATGATTGATGTGTTGCCTTAAATTATTAATTATTACTGTGCTGCTCTGAATGAACCTGTCTTGCAAGTTGACGGTGCTTATAAAAATAATACCCAAGTGCTGCTGTTAGGGATAAATTCCAAATAATAAATACTAATATAGACATGGGCAAAGTGTTTAAACCTAATTCCTGAAATGAAATGCCCTTACTAATAGATTGATTAAGTTGCTTTAAGGCAAGTTCAAGCGTAGTCGATTGGGGAATAGTGAAATCAGATAAATTCTTGGGAATATTAAGTGGTAATTCAATTTCCTTCATTTTTACTTGTTCGAAAGCTAAAATTCTTGTATGTAAAATTTATTGATCCACAATAATCTGAGAAAATTCCTGATAGTTAAAAAATATAGATTGCCCCTCGTTAATCTGAATTGATCTGTGGGTGTTCAAATTATTATTCAAATTCTGAATTACCATAAATTGATCTGAGCCTGATATTAAAATACCATTACGTGTTCTATTAAACTGAAATAATTTATTGTCAGTAATATATTTCACTTCAAAATTACAAAATGTAGAATATTAAACAAAAATAAGTCTTGCGAGCATGTTCTAAATTCTGTTTAAATTTTAAAAAATTATGTTGTGAACCCCTAAAAAAAAATATATATATATAAAATTGTAGTTGCGCAAAGCATGCTATTAGTGTCCTAAGAGGATGCTTTGGCAAACCTCTAATGGCCTCCTAATAAATGATAGGCCCAAGCAATTTGCCGTGGTTCATTAATATGCAATGTAAAACAAAAAAATCAGTAAATGCTACTTCGGACTTTCGTTAAAACTCCAGGCGGTAACAAACATAGCATCAGGGAATCGAAAGAGTGAAATTCAAATTTTAAACACAATAAAGATAATAAAAACTTTCTCAATTCCAAATTTTTCTTTAAACAAAAGAAATTTAACCACTCAAAACTTCTCGAGTCCGCCGTATACTTCAAATCACTTGGTCTTATAAACAGACCCGCCGCTGAAAAATATACTTGACTCATATAAGAATGGTGTGTCAAACCCTTAGGTTTGTCCAAACAAAATAGATCGAGATTAGTTATGCCATATATTAAAATAAAAATACAAATTTCTAGTTTTTACCTACTGTAATAAAATTAACACGAAGTTGATCAGTAAGAAGTAATGAATACTAAATTTCCTAATAATAAATATTAATAATAATAATAAATTCTCAAATTATAACATTTGTGGTAAACCACACTGTTCAAATATGGAAAGGCTAACAGTGCCGTGGCGACTTTTGCTGCACATGCCTGTGCTAATCACCGAGGCTTCGCCTGGGCATGTTGCTAACAATATTGATTAATCTACGTGCATAAAATGCTAAAATTTCCCTTTTGTAAAAATTTCCCTGATTTCTATCAAAATTTCGTTTGACTTTATCCTGATTCTAATGAAATACAAGTCGATTTCCCAAAAAAATTACTTACTAGAAATATCTTTATAAAAACGGGAAAAATTTGCGAGAAAAACGCCAAAAAAATCGTCTTGTTGTTCCTTTGTAAAATTATTGGTCGTGATTAATCTGAAGAGCATAAAAGGGATGGCAAAATTTTGTCTATAACAAATAAAATATCCCTCACATGAAATTCTATCGTGAAAATCAAATTCCGATGGCTATCCTTAGCTAAACTAGTCCCATCAAAATTTTAATGAGCGAACGCCACTGGTTCAAAAAAATATGCAGAGTCGAAAGGTTTTCGTTGTAATTCCATGTTAAATCTTTCTGAGCAACTAGCGTGCTCTGGAAGGCGTAAACGCGGAGAAAGGAATTTGCTGACATCAGATATTCTAAGTTGTGCAAAGTTGCATTTTGTAGTCGCTGGACGTAACTGAAAATTTATCTACGGCTGCCGCGAGGGCTCTTGCAGGCTCTTTGCCGTAATCGTCGACTTCGGGTTCCGTCGGAGAGGCGGAGGGGGAAAATCGTTGCTTCGGGCAACGAGCAAAGGTGACAATCCAACAGGCGGATGAAGAAAATTACGCGCTATGATTCGCTGATCCGCTGAGTGATGCGTGAATGTTGACAAGACTGTAAATTACTACAAACAAGGTTTAGTAAGAGCTGCGAGATTCTAAATGAAGTCAAGGACTTTTGAAATGACGTCATAGACGGGATGGAAAGAGAGAAAATTGCCGTGCTGCGACAGCATATTTATTAAACTCGAACACTTCCGTGATCATAAAATAGCAAAACTTGGGAAGGCGCTAGCAAAATAAAAATTAATAAACCTTGCATAAAATACACTCAAACCTAAAAAATGGATTATAACTTAAAATTTAAAACGCAATGAATATAATAAAAATTCTAGGCAAACGTGTAATCGTAAAAAATATGATCAGTGAAAGATACAACAGGTTCGGAAACCTGCGAATTTGGCTTACTTTCTGCTTTTTGAGTGACATTGGAACTTTCTCGACTTTTGCTGTTGACTGATTTACAAATAAATCTTTAACTTTTACAATTGGCTGGACACAGGGTGAAATAGTCAATTCACTTCTGAACTCTATCTTTAACAGATACAATATTCTTCGGCAAATCTAAAACATCATCTTCGGTGACTAAAATATTTCGGGATAAATCTTGAACTTCTTGTTGTACACTAGGTTGAATAATAACAGATTGGGGCAGTGGAGGCGGCAGTGGCGGGTGTATTGTTTTCAATGGTACCACTACAACCATTGATGCAACATCATCGTAAATCTGGTCAATGGATGGTGAATCATTATTAAGTTGACTTAACGGTAATTCGTTGGTACACTCATGGTCACAAGTAATAGGTTTCTTGCGTTGACATTGACAGTAACAAATTAGGAAAATTATAAAAGTACTAATAATAAATGTTGTTAATAATAAAATTGTAATTATATTATAAGGATAGTCAAAGAACTTTTCAACAGATAAATAAAATTAGAAGCTTTTACGTATGGAAGAAATCCGTTTAAAATAACTAAAATCGCAGTGATTTTCATGTTGCTTAGGCAATCAAAACAAACAGTTCTTCAAAACTAACACGTATTTTAAGCCTGCCTAGTTTAAATTAGTAGGTATTTAACTCAACTTTAATTATTTCTGAAACTAGGCTCAATTTATCTGCTTAATTTATTAATAGATATAATTTATTTATTCTCTAAATTTATTAGCACTGTTTAACTTATCTTATTTTAAATTTTACTGCAAACTTATCTTATTTAATTTCAGGTGTTATCTTTATTTTTAAATACTTAAAATCAATCGAACCGTACTGAGGTACAAGGTAATGGAAAAATTGAGACTGATTTACTCCTGACTACCTGAAAAAAAATTATTATTATTTATGCGATCTTTAAATGCATTAAACTACTAACATCACTAAAACTTGAAGAATCTTTAATTCTCTCAACTCATTCTAAAATATGCTTAGCATATTATTGTGGCAAGTCAGAAACTAAAACCGTTGTGGTTTAATCATTATCATTCTGCGATGGCAGAAGGGATTTCCAGGATTATTGGTCATGATCCAATATCCGAAGGAAAATACTTGTTATTGGGGTGCAAAACTCTTGACGTCGACGTCTACATATTCATATAATAAAAATATTCTCATAACTGGCGCTTAAAATAAACTTTGCTAATATAACTATATACCTTCTTCTGAAGAATAACTATAAAATTCTAGTGATGTACTCTCTGAGCTAGTATTTTTAAAAACTGCAAAAAACATTTGTGCCTAAAGCACATTAGTATACAATAAGTCTGCTTTTAACCTTTAATATTATTAGTGCTATTTTATTATAAATTATTATAATGTCATGCAAGTGAAATAAAAAGTGTTAAACCTGTTACTTATATGAATTTTCATTTTTAGTGACCATTAGCCATGCGTTGTCTTCCAGATGATCTTCATCTTCCTCTTGACCTGCCAAGTTCTTTTCGCCTTCACCATCATCTGGCGCATAATATTTTTTGAGTCTCTGGACGGCAATAGAGTCCACTATTGTCTTTCCGCGCTTGTTTTGGAATTCCACCAGGTATGTGTTAGGATTCTCTTCTCGGATAACTGTGGCTGGGCCTTTATAAATACCCGAAAAGCACCGTGCGGTTCCAATTTTCTGGGTGCTGTCAAAAATTAATACTTTAACACCTGGTTAATATTTGATCTGTTTCCTCTTCCGGTCATAATATTTCTTTACTTCAACATGTCGCTTCGCCAAGTTATCCGTAGCATTAGTTCTTGCTTTTTCCAATACACGGAACCGTACATCATTCTCCACATTTTCACAGCTTGGTGTGTGTAATGCAAACTCCCAGGGCAAAGTAGGTTGGAATCCATGCACTAAAAAGAATGGGCTATACCGCAAATTCTGATTCCTTGTAGTGTTATAACTGAATACATTTGGTTGTAAATATTGGACCCAATCAGTGTGTTTTGAATTAACATAGCACTTCATTATAGTCTGTAATACGCCGTGGTTACGTTCGGAAAGCCCTATCGAATTATGTAAACCTACTGGCGAAAACTTGATGGTTATTCCCAATTGATTGCCAAGTTCCTGAAAGAGCTTTGATTTGAATGCTGATCCGCGATCGGTATAAATTTCATGTGGGATCCCAAAGCGTAACACTATTTCCTCATACACAAATTCAGCTGCTGTACTGGCCGTACAATCCGCAACTGGTTTGGCTATTAAATACCGCGTCCCAAAATCTGTTGCGGCAATTACGTATCGGTGACAAAGATTGGATGAAGGAGGATATGGACCTGAAAAATCTAGACAAATCCGCTGGAATGGCTTCTGTGCGGGAAAAGTACACAGTTCTCCTACTGGTGGACCTGGACGTCGTTTATTCTGCTGGCATGTAATACATTCCCTAATTTTCCTTTGAATAAATAATTTCATATTTGGAAAATAAATTCGTGATAATGCAACATTGTAACATTTGGTAAATCCAAGATGAGAACTTCCTATGGGTGAAGCGTGGAGTGTCTCAATCACAGAATCACGTAACGTCATTGGAATGCATAACAATTTCCTGGTAGTGGCTCCTAATTTCTCTTGTCTATATAATACACCATCCTCCAACACATGATGATAAACCTGCCATTGGATGGATAACGGTAGTGTTCCATCGTCCCTGTCTGGGTCCTTCAAAATTTTAATAATTGGGCCAAAAAAGGAATCCTGTCACTGATGTTCCGCGAAATCTGTGGTTGCATCAAATAATGTAAGTGTCCTGGGTTCGGGAATGTCCTCTTCAGTGTTGCCATTTTCTACATTTTCTCCGCATTCTCTGCTGAGGGGATCGGCGATGTTCTCGGTAGTTTTGACATGTATAGGAGTGAAAGAAAAATCCTCCAAAATATTACTGCATCGAAGAAGCTTTCAGCTTAAATTACGGGATGTCCTAATATACGTAATTGCTTTATTGTTCGTATGTAAATCAAAATGGCGCCCCACAAGAAAGAATCTAAATGATTTGAGAGCATATAAAATTGCAGTTAGTTCTTGTTCAATGACGCTCAATCTTTTTTCAGTGTCCGTCAACGTTCTACTGCAGTACGCACATGGCAAGTACTCTCCTTCTGCATTGGGCTGCATCAATACGCCACTGACCGCATGAGATGAAGCATCGGTAAAAACCTTGGTGTTCTTCGCTGGATCGTAAGGTAACAAAACAGGTGCAATAATTAGTGCTTCTTTTAATTTCTCAAATGCTGATTGTTGTTCAGGACCCCATGTAAATTTCTTAGCTTTACGAATTAAACCTTGTAATGGTGATGCAATGTCAGAAAATTTTTTGACGTACTTCCTTACGTAGCTGCAAAGACCTAAAAACATTTTAACCTTTTTTGTGGTGGTGGGAACCTTATAATTCTTAATGGATGACAGGATTCTATCGCTGATACGGTATACGTAACCCATATCTGCCCACACTGTGGCCTAAGGCAATTGTCTCGTAGTATCCAAATGAACATTTAGGTACAGCTAATTTCAATCCAGCAGATCGTAAACATTGGAACATTTTCTCTAAATTCGCCAGCATATCCTTAAATGTATTAGCAAATACAAACATGTCATCAATATAAAAGGCAAAATTATTATCATTCATACCCGCTGTAGCGAGCTGAACACATCGGGTCATCGCCGCGGGAGATGTCACATGTCCCAAAGGTGTAAAATTCATAGCAAATTGTCCCCTGGCTGGTATAGTAAAGGCAGTGTATTTTTTCGATTCTTCTGCTAATGGAATCTGAAAGAATCCTTGTTTTAGGTCGGCACTACAGTAGTAGCTCTTACCGGCCATATTATGCAATATCTCTGAAATGTTTCCTATTCAAACTGCATCAAAAACAGACCTGGCATTAAGTAATCGAAAATCCTGCACCATGCTATAAGCTCCTGATTTCTACTTAACAAGAAAAACTGGGGAATTGTAGGGTGATGTTGTAGGACTGATGACCCCTGCTTCTAGCAAGTTGTCAATTTGCTGATTAATTTCCGAACGCAGGTGTACAGGTATGGGGTAGGCTGGGACGTGAAATTCAGAATCGTCCTTTAAATTTATACGATGCGTATAATTAGTGGCACAACCAATGTCCTGCTCAGACCAAGAAAACACATCTACATACCTCTCTAGTAATTGTCTAAGTTGCAACTTCTGATCGGGTTCTAATGCTGGATTAATGTCAAATTTGGTAATATCGTGCATTGGTTTTGTCATGGTGCCAGTTTCCTTGGTCACCATAACGTTAGGTCCTTCGTCCCCTGCAATATGACGCGAAGCTGGTACTGGATTTTGCCATGCCTCTGCGGAACCTAAGCGTGTGCCTTTCCTAATTTTGATTTTGTAAGAATTTGGGTTAGTAATCCAAATTAAAAATGACTCCGGACTTACAATGGCTCGAGGCACCATTAAGCCTGTGTTCATTTGAAACTGTAAATCTGGTTCTAAATAAGTTACATTCTGATTACTAGAATTTGTCAATTTGATAGGAATACACAAATGAGACCTAGGTTTAATTCTAATTTGTCTGAAAGTTACAAATTCTGGCACAAGTAGTGCTAATTAGTTGTTTCTACGCCGTACTTGGTACGAGCCCTTTTTTTCCCTCTCTTTTATCAATTGAATATCAGATTTTGACATATTTTGACAATTTTTTGTCGATGTTTTAGCGTTTAGCGATGTTTTAGTGAAATTTCCCTTTTTTCTCACCTCGTACTTGGCACGAATGCCACGAATTTAGGTGATATAACTTAACCTATCCTTTTTGCTTACGATTTTTTTTTTACGATCTTCAGTGATATAACTTAACCTATCATTTTTTTTTTATTTGCGCACCGAACTAACTTACATTGGACTCCGCGTTTGTTTTAATATTTCAGTCGAGAACATGAAGACGATACCTGTGGAAATATTTCTAGTGTTTGCTACTAGATGTCACCACCGGCGACTTGGACGCAGTGTTGCCACACTATGAGTGAACAATTTCCCTTCCCAAGGGGCAAAATTTCCCTTTCTGGACCATTCTTTTCCCTTCACCTAAGCAAATAACATAATAGAATAATAATTAGTTGTGGTAGTAAACTTAGTAGATTTTTTTTTGTATGTGGCAATTTTTTTATGAATTTTAAAACTGCTCCGTGACCCTCTCGTTCTTCACGTCGTACGCGAAGGACTTCTCTGCAATCAGGATGACGCTGCACACGGTATCCTCGGGCAACGGACTGTTGAACTCGCTAACGATCTTGATGTTAGTTCGATCATTGACCACCACCTGCTTCCTTTTTGTGGTATTGATGACGAACATGGGTCTGTGGGTTTTGAATTCGCTGGGTGTGTAGTACATGTCCACGTTTCCCTCTGTTACTCTCTTGTAAAGTACGCTTCGTAAAGTTTGAGATAATCATCTTTGGTCATGTCGAGGTTGTAATTCTCGCGCGGGAACACTTCGTTGCGTCCATTCTTGATATAAACATTTTTGATCTTGGAGTCGTCGAATTTACTGGAATCTTTTTCCTGATTGTTATCGCGTCCGGTCTGAAAGAACACTACGACGAAATCTGGCATGTAGGACTGTATGTTGTTGAACTGCGTCGTCACGTCGAATTCCATGTGACTTCCGGACGCTATCTTCTGCACGCACTTGTAACCGTGAAAGTGAATCGGCACCTGCGGACTTTTCAAGATTTCCGCTTTGTACTTGAGGGCGTAGTTCGTTTCGTATTCCACGATCGGCATTCTCAACTCCATGCTCCGGATGACGCACTTGGCTGCTTCGGGTAAAGTGTTGGCTATCGGCGTGCCGTCTGCGTTCAAGTTGGTGTATCGCATCAGTGCGTCGTTGTCGTTGGCCGCTCTTCGAAATGTGACTCTCACTCCTCCCTTCCACATGATCTCCTTGTAGTCCGAGAAGAATCCCGGAAGCAGACGCTTGGGAAAGAGCACCGTGTGACTTCTCGTCGATATTTTCGTTCCCGCTTCGTATGACGCTCTTCCTCGGCTTACTGAATGACACGGTCATACATTTTTCAAAAGGGATTTTAAAATATTATTTCATATTTCACATCATAAGTTACCAAAAAGTTCAACTCAAATTTTCAATTTAACCACTTCTTTACAAATAACTGTGTTGACTTTTGCAGAAATAAAGAAAATTACCACATGTTAAGTATTAATGAACAGTGTATTATAAATAAATTTCACAAGCACGAAATATTCGTTCATACACCGTATAAAGCATACATTCATATAATGAACTAAGATATTACATTTCTGTATCACATTTTCGTAATTCAAGTTCTTTTACATATTAGTCACGATCTGAAGACAACTTATAAGTATATGAAAAATTGTTCCAAGTTTCCAGGATTTTTACGAGACGATTTGCACTAAACGCTCGATTATAACGAAGAACTATCCAAGACAAATTATGTGTCTTTTTGTGTTCTATAGACTTTCCACATTCCAAGCAAGCGAATTTTTCATATTATAAAATTAGGCCTTTCATTTACGTAGCTACATGCATGTTTAATACTTGTCTTAAAATTCAGTTTCAAGCGAAGATGGCTGCCATTTTACGTGATTCCATCGGGTAACTATTTTAATGTCCTTTGGACCTTTAATGCACTTTGCGACGCAATTTCAACTATTAAATGCAAATATTGTACTTATCTGCTCTGCCATATCACATTAGATCGACAAATCTTTATGTTATATTTAAATAGTTCCAATTTCAGTTTCCGAAAATTTTTAGCGACTCCATTTTAGTCGAGGTTGATCTTTTAGATGAAGCAGTGTCTCCAAACTCACACTGTTACAACTTTAAGCACAGAATACAAACTTGCTAATACTTTTCAAGTGACAAAATTAGAATTCTACAGTTATTATACATTAAAATGCTTGTAAAATAAATTAGATACAATAAAATAGATATTACAATACTTCATTACATTTTTTTGTATTTTCTTTTCACCTTTTACCGTTATTTTAAGTTTTACAATTTAGGTGGGAAAAAGGTTATTTACGCACAAGTTAGGTTTTTCCCTTTATGTGAGTTGGCTATGTTTCACAATTTTACAACTTTAGGATTTCTTCACAACTTTAGGATTACTCTTCAAGGCGCTCATTTTAACAAATCGTAACTTCATCGTCGAAATTCTGCCAAAACTTATTTCAAATAGTTTGTACATGCTAGTAAAACATATTAAATACATGTTCGTACCCATATAGTAATGAATGAGCAAGTAAAAACGGTTGAAACCAAATATATGTGCGATTTTGCATAAATTGGCAATCTTCGGTAAGCATATTCATGATACTTCACTAACCAAATTACATCGCTGAGATATATAAAATATTTTAAATACGTACTTCAATTAAAACAAAGTCTAAGTGATGTAAATTAAATTTATACAAATATAAACTTCCAAATACGAACTCAAATCGCAAATTTCAAGTAATAAAATTATTTTATTTTTCACGTTATGATGGTACTCATTCTGATACCGTCACATTCGAATCCTCCCGCTTGATAGTATGCTGCGTCCGTTTTGGATAATTTCAATGTTCCCACTGCCGTCGACGTGATGCCTGGATAATCGATTCTGTCGATGACGGTGTTGTGTTTCCTCATCTCCACCTGCGAGAACAGGTGAGGCACGAAGTTGTCCACGAGTATCAAATTTGCTGCTGCGGGAAACGCGTCTCCGCTTTTTCTCTTCACCACAAAAAGGAAGCAGATAACCCTGTTTCCGGTTGCTATTTTGGATTTCCGAGCATAGGTTCTATTCATACTTTTTCTCACGTATAGGCGTACGTGATGAATCCGCAAACAGATTTTTCCTAAGTCTTACCGTTTCCAAGATAACTCCACTTCCGGTCGCCGTTTTCGATTTCCGAACATAGGTTCTATTCATACTTTTTCTCACGTATAGGCGTACGTGATGAATCAGCAAACAGATTTTTCCTAAGTCTTACCGTTTCCAAGATAACCCCACTTCCGGTCGCCATTTTGGATTACCGAGCATAGGTTCTATTCATACTTTTTCTCACGTATAGGTGTACGTGATGAATCCGCAAACAGATATTTCCTAAGTCTTACCGTTTCCAAGATAACCCCGTTTCCGGTCGCCATTTTGGATTTCCGAACATAGGTTCTATTCATACTTTTTCTCACGTATAGGCGTACGTGATGAATAAGCAAACATATTTTTCCTAAGTCTTACTGTTTCCAAGATAACCCCACTTCCGGTCGCCATTTTGGATTTCCGAGCATAGGTTCTATTCATACTTTTTCTCACGTATAGGTGTACGTGATGAATCCGCAAACAGATTTTTTGCTAAGTCATGAATTGGAGGGTTCTATGACAACCTATATTAATTCTCGTAAGAGAACAGAAAACACAAAAAAAAACAAAAGAAAAAAACAATACTGTGGTCACTACAACAAATAGTCTTCTTCAACCCCTATCTAACAAACCAAAAAATCATCATCCTAACTAGAACCATGTAACTATCTACCATCTGTTAGATGTTTTGTGAACTAAGTGGTGTTTTGTTTGTGTGTACAATGTTTTTTTTGCACTTGGTTATCATCACCTAACATCTGACTTACTAGCATATGCGATACGAAGAACAGGTGTGTATGTGGCTTACTAGGATTAGGCTCATGGTAATGATATCCTAGTAGCTGAAATGTTGTCGGGGTATTTTGCGTGAACGTGAAGAACGAGAGGGTCACGGAGCAGTTTTAAAATTCATAAAAAAATTGCCACATACAAAAAAAAATCTACTAAGTTTACTACCACAACTAATTATTATTCTATTATGTTATTTGCTTAGGTGAAGGGAAAAGAATGGTCCAGAAAGGGAAATTTTGTCCCTTGGGAAGGGAAATTGTTCACTCATAGTGTGGCAACACTGCGTCCAAGTCGCCGGTGGTGACATCTAGTAGCAAACACTAGAAATATTTCCACAGATATCGTCTTCATGTTCTCGACTGAAATATTAAAACAAACGCGGAGTCCAATGTAAGTTAGTTCGGTGCGCAAATAAAAAACAAAAATGATAGGTTAAGTTATATCACCTAAGATCGTGGCATTCGTACCAAGTACGAGGTGGGAAAAAAGGGAAATTTCACTAAAACATCGCTAAACGCTAAAACATCGACAAAAAATTGTCAAAATATGTCAAAAACTGATATTCAATTGATAAAAAGAGAGGGAAAAAAAGGGCTCGTACACTTCGCAACTTCTTATTTGACCGCCCTGAAAAATTTCAAAGTCCGGAATTCGTAAATTTGGCAGCATAGCGCTTCAGAGCCAACTAAGAGTAGCCAACTTTGCAACATTTCTTCTTCCTGAATGAAAACGCTCGTGAATTTTTTTTTCATTCTTTCACATTCCATAAAGTAAAGATACCCTAAAGCACTAATAAAATACATGAGTAGACAAAAAAATGTTAAGTAGAAATACGAATGTTGAAAATATTTCAAGATTCCTCGCTCTGAATTTGAAAAGAGGTAAATTTATGTGCATTTTGAAACACTGAACAAGTTCTCATCCACTTGGAAAGAATTGCCGTCACATTTGAATGCAAGGAGACAAATTCATGATGATTTTATACGAAATTTTTATGAAAGATACCTTGCACAACACCAAACGATTCTGCAAAGTGTGTCTTTTCCTTGGTTATTGGCGAAAAATGGTTCGAAACTCCGGCACAAGGTTTCTTCAACTGAGATCAACGTGCTTTACTGAGGTTTTCGTTAGAAATCTCCTGGAGTAGTTGGTTAGATGACAACACTTTTCATTTTTTACTGTTTTCGTCAAGATCGAAACATCGTAGGTTCAAATCCCACCCCTTCCTGATTATGTTTTCTTTTTTATTTACCGAATACGAAGTGTTGTAATAACGTAATATAAGATTATATGATATTACTGTAAATATTTATGCGATGCATACTCAGTGGCGGCGATTGAGTTCCAAAACTGATGGGCAAGGTGTCAAAACTGGGGGTTTCCCTTGGGAGATAAGGTTTAGCATAGTGGGAGGGCAACTGTTCCTCTACCCCCCCCCCCGTCTAATCGTTGCCACTGTGCATGCCTCAAGTAATATTTCTACTAATGTTCTTAAACTTTCAGTGATTGGCAGGATGTAGGAAAAACTTATCCTTTCATTCAGCTGTCATAAGTTATGTTAACACATACGCGTATTTTAAGAACTTATATGTCATTAATATCTGTTCTTAAACAGGATGTTGTAATCAAGGGGTCCCGGGCTCAACACCCGGTGGAGGCACGTTGCTTCGGATTCTAGTTTAAAATATAGATCCAGTACCGAATAGTCTGTCTGTGCAGCAAGTAGACTTAAAACAACAATAGAGAAACATATACAAATCAGCGGCGTATACTCTGGGTCATCTAGGTAATAGCAGATGACCCGGCTGTATTTCTTTTTTTTTTTTTAAAAAAAATGTATATATATACACATTTCTTCCCAATTTTCTTCCAAACCAATTTCCATGCATACATTTCCTTGCTTCCAGCGCGCGAATACTTCCAATCGTTTGCCGCCGAATGTCCGGGAACCTTTCTCCAGCCGGTGGAATGTCTACAGGGAATCTCACCCTGACGTCATTCCTCCCGCTTCCCTTGCAACCCTTGGCGAGGAGGGAGGAGAAAGGAAAGAGGGGGAGGAAACATTGCTTTTCAGGCGCGGTGATTCCGTGCCCAGGGTAAGCTCCTTCTTGTGAGAGTCCACCGGTCGCACTCTCAACCTTCAGAGCCTCTCCATTCCCTCCGCTGAATAGGGAAAACATACCCGGTAGAGTGCGAAGAACAGGAAAACTGAATAACATGGGCAAACCAATTCTACGCTAATTTTCACTTTACATTTGCTTCTGTCTTGCTGATTTCTGTTACTTGAACATAAATTTATCAAAAGGGAAAAACTTAAATATTGAAGATGAAGCAAACTGAATTAAAATTCAAAGCTTAAGAAATTAAAGCACCTATTTGCTGACTCCCCCCAATCCTTGTATTTACAAAAATAGTGATTGTTTCTCCTCTCTAATCTTCAAAAGCAGCGAGAATACTTCTTTCACGGAACTGAATATTTTTTAAAGGGAAAGATATGAAAAATAAATTATATATATTAGTTAATTTAAGTTGCTATATTCCGCCTGTTTAGATTAATAGTGATGAAGATGAACGAATTAAACATAAACGAAAAAAACACATCAGGCACGTAACCAGGTGGAGGACTCGGGGGGGCTGAAACCCCCCCTCCCCGAAATCCTACAAATATCTAATTTAAAAAGTGTATAGTGATAATTAATTTTACTTCATTAGCAGGATTAAACACTTTGCATAATACGTTGTAATAATCTGAGATTCATCTTCAGGACTTCTAACCCCACTGTTTCAACTTTATGTGGCGGCTGCTAATAAGGGATGATCCCCATCCCGAAATAAAATTCTGGCTCTGACCTGCAATGATTCGAAATTTTAAAAACCTGTCATTTCGAGCTCGGAAAGGGATTTTTTTTTTTTATCATTCATAGGGAATTTCTTTCTGAGCCAGGAGCACAACAACAGAAGTTTGGCGCGTGAAACTGAATGCGTGTAGTCGTTGGCTTCGTGTTTATTATTTATTAAGGTGTTAGTGTTTGTCGTGATAGTGCTGTGTTAAAGGGTAATGGATGTGATACAAGATTTGCTGGTGAAACCTTTTGGAACAAGATCTTTTCAGGAGAAGTTGCAAATTGTTAATACAGGTAGGCCAGTGTCATCGCTTGAACTTATTTCTACACACAAAGACAAAAATCGGGAATATGTGAGGCATATTCGCAAGCAAATTATGACAAAACACCATGGTTGACAGGAAGTATAAGTGTTAATAAGCTTTGCATTTTTGTTGGCCGTGCTTACTTTTCGGGGCTGAAAAGAATGTATGGACGCGTGGCTGATACTGTAATCTTTGCAACACTTGTGTCAAACATGAAAAATCCAAAAGTCACATAACTTCCTTTGTTAAGCTGCAATCTTACGCAAAGACACGTATTGACGTGAACTGGACAAACAGCGTGCTTTGGATGTGGTACGGCACAAGTGATCGGGTCCTGGAGTAAGTTGAATTTTGCACTTAAATTAATATTGCGGGTTTTTATTTCACTAGTGCACGTCTTTCATTTTATATTTCACAGGCTGTTTTTTATAGCTTTATAATACTGTCTTGTTTTATTATTTGAAATTCTACACGTATAGTAAACTGCAATAACGAGAATTAATTGATTGTGATCGTAGCAATAAGACAAATATTCCGACACAATATTCCTAAATCCAATATGGAGCTTGACATAAATTGCACGGAAACTTTTGGAGTTTGAGGATCAAAAGGTCGGAGATTACCCACTCGTTAGAACGAGCATACACCACTGATACAAATATAATGTTCTTTGCTTGGAAGTTACGAGTGAGTAGCGTAACCCGGTCATAAAAATCTTCTATAACGGCTGAGGGCTCGACGTGCTGACCCCACGTCACCTCATACCAGTTGAAGAACTCACACCTCTAGGTAGAATTGTGGGAAGGAGACTGGCAGTCGGGAGATAGGCCAAGGCCCTATATGCTCGTCAATACTCGTCAGAAATTCAATCAAATTTATTCAGCTGTGCGTCATAAGTTGTGTTAACACACATTATGAGTCAATAATAATAAGTTAAGAAATTGACAAGACGTTTCTGTACTGAAGGTAACTAGAGGTTGTTTTCTTGTAACGTCGTTACTGTGTCCAGCTCGGCATTGTGATTAAAATTACTCTATCTGCATGTTCACTTTCCTCTTACATAAGTTTTCCTTTCGCGAAAACATCGTTCCATAGTTTCCAGTTTCTCAATATATTTTTCTATGAAGTGTTGAATATAATTCTAGCCTGCTTTCCACAAGCTACACAACTTCTTCCTCTCTCTCTCTCTCTCTCTCTCTCTCTCACTCAGAGGTGCAATGTAACATAATTTAAGAAGGCCATTGTTGCACAAACGATAAACGAACATGTGTTAAATTCGGTAAGATCAGCAGGTAAGGGAAGCTCGATTTTAGCTGCAAATCAGTGCCTTCGTTACAGGAAAATCCCCAACAAAGCAAGGAAATAACTAATGAATGGTTATGCTTTACGATCTTTAGGGTTAAAAATAGGTGATCTAAATCTTTAAAAGAAAACCGTTTTCCAGATAGAATAGGTGTATGCATGAATAGAAAACAAAAATTAAGATATTGTATTAGCTGTGGAGTTCATTCTGTTGTAGCTTTGTGGCACATCCGGTAAAGGCACCCATTTCCAGTTCCACTTGTGTCTTTGATTAGGGTTCGAGCCTCACTTCATCTGGATATTTTTATTTATATTGAGGCCTGTAAGACAATAATACATGAAAGGTTCCAAATTATTTCTTACACGAGTGTATTTTTTTTTAAATTTGTTAGTCCTGAAAAGGACTGTTTGGGAAAATTGAACATTTATTTAATATCTTGTCCAGTAGCCACCTGCATCTATGACATGTCTCAGGCGTCGAGGAACGGATTGCACAAGATGTCGAATATACCTGTGCGAAGTGCACACTTCATTCCAGGCATTGTTGACGTGGTCAAATAGTTCATCACTTCTGCGAGGTGGTGGATCGGGCCAGCTTTCTTTCAAACATCGAACGACCTCGGCCCACATATTTTCAATTGGGTTGATGTCGCATCCCATGGGTGGCCAGTCAATTAGATGTATGTCGTTTCGTTCAGAAAACCAACGCTGAACGATGGCTGAATCATGGATGGAGGAGTGGTCTTGCTGGAAGTCAATATTTCCCTCGGGATACAAAGCTCGCACGCCAGGAACCATAACATGCTCCAAAATGTGCACATACTGTATCCCGTTGAGACGTCCTTCTATGCGGTGTAGGTCACCTCCGCCACCGAGAGATATCCAACCCCAGACAGGCACGCTCACGCGTCCACGCCGACGTGAGTTAGCAAAAAAATGGGGATCAAATCGTTGTCCTTGACGCCGGTAGACCAGAACCGGACCATCATTTGCAGTAGAAAATACTTTCTCGTCTGAGAAGATTACTCTATCCCAAATCCTATCAATATTTTCTTCAGCAAATGCTAGCCTATCAGTTCTGTGTGCATCCGTCAAGACCTCCTTCTTTGCTGCCCTTCGTGCCCGTAAACCAGAAGCAGCCAGCCTCCGCCGAACTGTCTGTGGGCAACCAGGAAAATCGGCCCTTGCCTTGAGTTGAGTGGCTGACTGGAATGGATTGGCTTCACACTCCGCTATCAGCCGATCGTCTTGCACTGGTGTCGAAACACGGCCCCAGCTCTCGCGTCTTTTCCGTGATGCCTCACCAGTTTCTTCGTATCGAGCCCACCACCTCCTTGCTGTCCGTGCTGGAACGCCATACTGCTCGCCAGCTAAACCAGGTGACAATCCAGCTCCCTCGATCAAACCGATCACTCTTTCTCTTGTGGATTTGTTGTAGTGCTCCATTCTTCGCGAGGTTGAAGAAAGAAATGTTGCATGCCTCTGTTTAGAGCGTAGTTCAAAGGAAATAAGGTCTCCTATTGGTATAGTTAATCACGTGATGCTGCAGTTGGTTCAAAGACGACTTCCAATTACATTCAGCCACGAAAAGTTTCGTACGAATTCATACCAGAAAAGGATGTCAAGAATAATAAAATAAATTTAACCATTATTTACAATTACATTACTTTCATTTAACAAATAAATAAAGAATAATTATGACAAATGTGCTACAACGAGTGCTCTTTACATCCATGTGTAAAAGTATTTGGTATTACTAAACACGCACACACGTTCGGAACATCTGTAGCGTAGTTGTAACGTTTCAGACAAGCATACATCTTCTTACGTTCATCTTTTCTCTTTGAGGTATTGGTTCAAACCCGGCTCAGCTTTCACGTTTTTTTTATGTAATACTTAGTAAAGTTTTTGTCACAATTTTTTCGTCCACAAAAAAAAAAACAATAAAAACAATAATTAAACGATCTTCTCCCCAAAACAATAATTGCAACATCATATTTATTCACATAATAAATCTATTCCACTCATAAAATTGATTCCTTCGGGTCTTAATGCAACATCACCGAAACATTCAAGTTTCAATGTTCATGTTGGAAATTGAACAATAAACAGTTTTGGGGACACATTGCTTTATATAAAACCTCATGTTATTATAGAAATATACACAAGACGTCGAATGAAAGTATGCGTAAGGAATACTCTTGAAACTCTAGAGTTGTAATCATGCGATTTGTTTTTCATAGAGTAATCTGTTATATTCAAGGTTAATTATTTCAAATTTTTTGTATTCAGTAAATATCGTACTTCTGTGTTCACTTCAACAGAAAAAAAATTGAGCGGCTAGGATTTGAACCTGTGATTTTTCATTTTAGATAAAAAAAATACACGTCTTACCAACTGTTCTACAAGGAAATAGACAAAAAGTTTCCTAACATGGTTGCGGCAACAACCACCTGCCAGTGCTCCAAACATTTCTTTGCCACAGATTGTGGATAAGTTCCTCTCTACACAAATGCCCGGTATTTTGCAGTGTATTTTAGCTCAAATTTTGCCTAAACTCATGCGAACTTTGATGAAGAGGATTTACCGGGATATCAACGAGGTTATTTCTGGATAGGCTTCCGAGGTTTCGAGAGCTCTTTTATCTTCAGGGATTGAAGGGATGACGGATAACGTGCTTGTTACTGGCAAGCGTGGTCGTAACTGCGATTCCTCATGCTGCCGAATTTTATTTTCGGAAGGAGTATGGCATCGGACGTAAAAAATATATATACTGTTCTTGGATGATCTCTCTGTGTATATCAGGAGGTGGCAGTAATGATGAAGCGTTTAGAATTTTCGGAAACCATTTCAATTATATTACTGAATCACGTGCCACGTGGAATGGCAGAATCAAGTAACGTATAAGCAAGTCTGAGGGTGGCTGTTTTGAATATTGCGAATTTGGTGGAAAGTTCGTTAGATATACTTTCTGTTGAAATAACAGTATTATTTTGTTGAAATTAGACAAGTATTTTGGATATAAAGCAGTGCCGAATTAATGATCATTCTCAAGTTTTGCATTTATTAGATGTCACGTAATATATAAATAGTTAATAGTAGATTTTTATCGCATCGGCCTCGGTCGCAAAAGGTATTTACTTACGTTTATTGGGGATTTATTATTAGATTTAGATGCATTGGAAGATCGAAGTGAGGGGAACAAGAACAGTCATTACTAAATAAACGACATCACATAACCAATCTTAGCGAATTGAATACATTAAACTCTCCCGTTCGTTACAAAAATTCAATACATCAATGTAGTGGATTATTTCCTATTATAATTGTGTGTGTTTGTGTGTTAGTATTTTGAAATAATTAATATTTTAGTTGTGGAGTGAAGAGCGTACACAATACTTATCTTAAATTCCATTACTTGATTGATGATTTGGTTTAATTTACTTCGCCTTTGTGACGTTTTTGGTTCATCTCGAAGATGAGAATGGGTGATGGGATGATGAAATTGATGAAGGAACACTTACAAAGAACACCCATGCCTGACCAGGATTCGAACCCAGGATTAAATACCATTACCTACAGCATCCTGAATGCATATATATTATATGTAAATTAGTCATAATGTGTGTTAACTCAGCTTATGACGAATAGCTACAATACAAAAAGTTTTAACCTTAAATCCTGGCAAGCAACTGAATAAGCATTAACCTTCTTAGGGAGAAAATGTGCAGAAGAGACATCCCTTGAAGTGTGCATCGGATATTTTACAGTGTTGAAATATCAATTGTCTCTGTTTAGCACACACACACACAAAAAAAAAAAAAAAAAAAAAAAAATAGGGTGGGATTTGAACCCGCGACCTTTCAAGTATGTTGAAAAATATGGATACCAGCGTCTAACCAACTGCTCTACGTTAACTTAATGACAACATTCCCTTACAAACACGTAGATGTTTATGATAAAATCGATCTTCCTGTGTTCCAGCATGTTTTCTCCACAAGTCGTGAAATAAATGATTTCTTTTAGATCTGTTCGATATTGTGCAGGGCATTGTAAATAAAATGTCGCATAAACTCCTCAGAAATTTGCCTCTTTCTACTCAAACTTGATGGCGATTTACTCCAGGTGGAGAAAACCCCTGTTCAGTGTTTCAAACCTATGTGATATCAAGTCGAGCACGCAGAATTGTTACAATTTCGCACGATTCTCATTCTTATTCTTATTTCAATTTACTATTTCAGTTTCAGTGTGTATTATATTAGCGATTGATAGTTTATAAGTTCATGGAATGTGCGAAATTGGAATCCTTTCACCGCAGCGTTTTTCGTCTAGTTGAATGACGAACTCAAAGTTGGCTACTCTCAGCTGGCGCTAAAGTGCAATGTTGCTAAGTTTACGATTTTCGGACTTAGAATTCTTTCGGGGCGGTCAAATAAGAAGTTGAGAAGTGTACCAAGTACGGCGTAGAAACAACTAATTAGCACTACTGGCACATATAAATCGCTGATCAGACTAGCAACTTTTATGGATACGTCAAATGTTTATCTGTGTTCCGTCCTTAACTGGTTCCGCGGAGGAGTACCAAATCTCCTCAATGTGAGTCGATTTTGATCAAAATCCAAATTTGCTTTATGAGCTCGTAAAAAATCATTTACCAAGATTGTCACATGTTCAAAATTTGGAATCATCCGAAAAGGATGGGTAAAATTGCGGCCGTTTATTGCAAACGTTAACAGGACAATCTCTTTAATTTCAATTTGTTCTTTTGCTACTCCCCTTATCGCCGTATGAATTTTAAAACGTTTGGCGGTTGAAGGAATACCTCGATCACTAGTAACTGATACTTGGCTCCCGGAATCCACAAGAAACCTCTGATGTTGTCCCCCTAACACTGTTAATTTATATTAATTCCTCATAGGGGAAAGTAGAGACTGAAATTTGCTTTCCTACAAAATCTGCGCATACGTCTCTTCTATGGGCAGTCACTTCTAGTTTAAAGCCTCCTTGTTTTGAAAACAAGTGGCTGCCGAGTGATTAGGGTAGTTACAAATAGAGCAGCGTGGTCTCCCCCGTTGCTCTTCTCTATCTTCCTGGCCTCGCCCTGCTGAAGACGAGGAACCCCGCGAGTTCTGTACGCGGAAGTTTCCACGTCCTCGCCATTGTTGGGTATTGCCATATCGGCTATTGCGATCTGAATTGTTGTTATTATTAGGGCGTGTATTCCTATACTCCCTATTGCACTGTGGTCGTCTATTATTGTTACCCCGGTAGGAACCTCTATAATTATTTCCTGTCTGATAATGCTCTCTATAACATGGGTCTCTAAATTGTTTCTGACTAGATGAGTCGGTGCCAGGGTGCTGTTTTTGATCCTCCATGCTATCCAGTCTAAAAGTAAGACTCGCTAATCTTGCTTCCAAACCAGTTTCCTGAGCCTGAACTTTAGCTTTGTTACTTGGAGGATTATTAGCTAATTGCAATTGCTCGACCTCGTTTTGCAAGGCATTGAATCTTGCGTCGATCTCTGAAGTAGGTCGCGATTGTGCAGACTCAGCAGTAGCCAGATTGTTATTCTGCAATAAAATCTGCTGCTGTTGCGAAAGTGTTGGTGCACTGTGCAAAGGAAGGAATAAACTGTCCCTTTGATCTTCGCACCTCAGCTTTTTCAGCTTGCGCTGCCTCATCAAAAACTGAAGCTTTTCAAAGGATTTTAAATCCTTAAGCAACCCACGCACTGACTCATACTCTTTATGATGGATATCTTTCATGTAATCCACCTGCAGTCCTAATATAATCTGTTTAAATTGCTGTTGAATGCCCATTTTGGGCCCTGCTTTAAGTAAAAGTAGCTGCTTGTCCCGAACATAATTTGTAACTTGCTCAGTTTCCTTATGCAACCTGTATCGAATATGTTCCTCGATCTGGAATTGATCCAAGGACCTTGTAAATTCATCTTTAAATTTTTGTCGTGTGTCCTCTTAAGAACTGTCTTGATTTTCTGGAACATCTTTCAAAGTCTGATACCATCGTAACGCTGGCCCGGCCAGAAGGGCTGGGAACAATTCCTGCTTTCTGGCGCTGTTCCAACCATTTAAAATGGCAAGGCTACCTACTTTGTCTAAAAATTTCGAAACGTCTTCCCCGGCTATCCCCTGAAATGGGATACCCTCTAGAATAGTTGGGGGAACAAACTGAGACTGAGCAGTAGTTGCAAATTGTGTTGGGCCTAAATCTCTAATATCCTGACCTTGGTGCTCTAATTGCTTTTCTTTTTCCTGTTGTTCTAATAACTGTCGCTGAAGGCGTCTAGTTAATATTGGGCTACGTTTAAATTTGGGGGTGGAACTTGCAGTTGGACCGCTGACATCTAAATTAAAACTTGTAGTCCCTCGTGCTATATCTAATAACTGGTCTAATGTTTCATCGAGTTCATCAGCAAGGTGAAAGCTCGACATCTATCATGGCATATATAAATTCTTCTCCCCCCATTAATGTTAAAAAACTCTAATCCCTATGTATTTTCAACATCAATTGTGGCAAGGACATACTAAAAAAACTAAACAAGTGAGCAAAATTTTGGGGTGGGATTAATCAAAACTGGCTAACCACGTGTCAATTTTTGGGGTGGGTTTGAATTTAAAACTGATTGTTGAAACCTCTACTAGATAACATTCTATTTCCTCATCGCATTTGCGAGGAAATGGATGAGAAGCCCAAATCTCCACCACGTAACGAGCTATTTTCTCATCGCATTTCCGAAAAAATGCATGAGAAGCCCCAGCAAATCCACCACGTAACGGACCGTAAAGTTCGTGGAATCTTACAAGTACCTAGAATATTAACCAATTAATCAATGGGTGATGTAAATTACTCATCATTCATCCTCTGATGAGAGCACTCGTCATTGGCATGACGAGTTAACGCTTGGCAATGCGAAAGGTACAAAATCACACTAAGGAACTAAACTACAGAAAAGACAATGGTCACTCGTTGGGTTTTGTGAACCGTTGAACCTGAATCATGGCTGGGTGTTAGGATAATTACTTGTCTATCTGAAGTATTAAGCTGAATAGAATATGCGAAGTCCTCTGTTAGCTTCTCCAATTCGTCGACCAGAGCGTCGTTCCACTTCTGACCTACTCCTCTGCTAACCACCTCTTCTCTCTCCTCTCAATCCCAAAAGTCAGTCCCCTCTCAGCTTGTCTCACCTCTATATCACTAGGCCATCGAGCTCTTCCTCTATGCCGAATCGTGTTTTTTTAATTGCTACCATGCAAACAGCTGACTCTATAACCAGAAGTATTACCTGTTTCCTGAATGCTCAGGAGGTTTGCATGGCACAACACTTGATAAGGAAAGAACCACATTTGTGTGCAAGAAATGTACAAAACTTCTACATTATGAATGTTGTGGCCTAGATATTCGAACTGAAAGCCACGAATCTACCGATTTGGTTTGTAAAGAATGTGAATCATTGTCTACGGATAGTTCATCTGATCCATTAAATATGTTCAAAGCATTAAAAGCAATGATGGAAGGAATAAGCAAGCAACAAGTCGAAAGTGTGGAAAAATTACAGGCTGATAATAGCAATGATATCAGCAAACAGTTTGAAACATTACAGGCTGATATTAAACAGCAAGCTGTTTCCATTAACAACTTGAATTCTGATATCTGTAGACAATCTGAAATATTAAAGGAAGATATCCTCAGGCAATGTGCGTTGCTAAAGGATGATATCGGTAAGCAGCACGATGAATCTATGAAAGTATTAAGAGCTGAAATAGGAGAGATGGCCTGTGAGATTCAACAACTGAAGTCTGAGAACGAGAAAACTAGGGCGCGAATCTCTGAGGAAATCCGGCAGGCTAGGGACATAGACTTTGATGAGTTCCGGCGTAGCTTGAAAGCCGATGTAAATAAAGCCACGGAAAATGTTCGCACAGATGTGGAGGATATTAACTCGAGATTCACTGGAGAGTGCAATAGGATTATTGAAAAACACCTGACAATAGAACAGATGTTGGCCGAGGCCGAGACTGACAAAATACAGTTCCGGGCTTAGGTCCAAGAAATAATTAGTCAGATGTCAGTAGTTGTGTCTCAAAGAAGCAAGGATGTTGAGGAAATAAGGACTCAAGTAGAACAACTTACGAACCAGTTAGAGACCATGCATGTTACACGGCAAACGGAAACAGAAACTGGATCTCGAGCAGCTGGTCATCCGTCTGCAGTTGCTGAGAGTGCAGTGTTGCCAACCATGAACATTGAACTAAAAGAAGCGATGGACAGAGCCGGCGGAGAGAGAACTAGGGAAGACAAACAAGTCTGTCGCACACGAGGTACTGCTGATTCAAGAGCTAATGAAGTGGCCTTTGCAGTTCCACCTACCTTTTGTCTCTCGGGCGATGATAGAGGTTACAGAGAGCGTGAATCTCGCAGAGCACGGCATCGTCCTTATGAAGAAGGGGCAAAGAGGAAACGTATAGAAAGGAAGAAAGATCGCAGTTCCTCCTCTTCCAGCACCAGCTCTGACAATCAGTATCAAGCGAATATCAGGAAGCGAACACGAAGGCATGGAAATGTGAGAAGCGGGTCAGATGAGTCACCACCACGAACTCAGCGATCAGCAACGACAAGAACCCCAAGGATGGCAGACCTTAATTCCTTGTCCAAGTTCAAGGGAGACTTCGAAATCCAGAATGCTGAACAGTATTTAAAAGAACTTAATATCAACTTTGATTTAATGCAAGTTCCATACGAATACCGATTGGAAATTATTCCTCGGTTATTCAAAGGCCAGGCTGAGCATTGGTTTCGAGCAAATCAGTTGGAGTTCAGGTCCTATTCTGATTTCTGCCGCCGTTTTCGTAAGCAATATGATTCTGAAGAGGCCAAAGAGAGGCAGCTGAGGGCAGTGAGATCTCGTCGGTATTCAAAGCAGTCTGGTATGAGTATGGAGGAATACGCTTGGTCCATTTACTCAGCCTACCGCAATCTGTCTGCCCGTTTTGTAGAACCAGACATAGTGAACTTAATCATCTCCCAGCTTCCATATAGAGCCCGCAGTTTGAGTTTGGCTAATTCTCCTCGAACTGTAAGACAGATTGCTGATTTTTTTATAAGATTCGAGGTGTTTGAGGAGCAGGACAGTTGGAAGGCGGTGTGGAATAGAGAAGGTGCTGGTCAGGGAAATGCTCCTAGACAAAATAGAATTGGAAACCAACCCCACCGGGTCAGACAAGTTACGCAGAACCATACAAATGGATATTCCAATTACAACAGGCGGCGTAATCCTCCGAGAAGGGATGGCAGGAACAACTACGCACGTGGGCCGCGTCGTTCCAGATCTGATCCAGAAGACCATTCCCGTGACTCTTCATGTAACGCCTCTGAACCCAGTAACTTCAGAGCGACGGCGCCTCCATTTGAACCTTCTGCTTCACGTTTGACGAACGAACAACGTCAAAACGTCGACATGACAAGAGGCTTTTGTTGGGCACCATCGACTAGTGCTAATCCGAGTGCTATGCAGTCGGATTTAGCCAGTCGCCCAACGTGAATTCTTCGTTCCCGATCACGGTTGGGCTAAAATCTTGGACTTCTCTGGAAACCGATGACAGCGTTATAAATACTGAAGATAATCATATTTTTGTTGTGCTGACTCTCAATGAAGGAGAACAAAGTTTAGATAGAGCACTACAACAGGCAGTTAGAAAGGAAAATTTACCCAGGACTCCGTTAATTAAAGAAACTGTAACAGGCGTCGATTTTATTTGTGTTCTGAACACTGGCAGCGAATGTAATCTCATGAGCTACGCCATTTGGAAAAAGATTAAATAGAAGCTGCCGTCATTGAAGTTACAAACATGTCCAGATGTTAGTCTGACTGATTTCACTGGGAGAAACAAAACTAGAGTTATGGGATGTAGACAAATATATCTAGAGATTGCTGGAAGAAATTTATTGGAGGACATGTTTGTCTTGAAAGGTCTCGAAGCTGACTTTATTTTGGGCTACCCATTCCTCAGGAAATATGAAGCAGGAATTGACCTACAGCCCGAGAAGTTGTCCCTCACCGTAGATGGAGTTCCGGTAGAGCAGGACCTCGTGAATAATGGGTCTTCGACAGGGACGTATGTAAGAAAAGTCCGTGAAGATTCCCATGTCGATCAGTTTACGGCTAGTCCTGACGACATTCTTCAGAAGGTCAATGCGAATGAGATTTTATGCGAAAGGCGTAGAAGCAAATTGAAAGAAGTCGAACTGAAGCATAGTGATGTATTTTCCGAGAGACCAGGTACTATTAAAAACTTCCAGTGTGAGATTGAACTCACCACCACAGAACCTGTGTATCGATCTCCATATCCCATACCTATAGCCTAAAGAAATCTCCTGAATCAAGAATTGATAAAGTGAAACTACGAGATGTTACTGTGCCTTGATATTCATCTTGTATGAGTTCCTTAAATTTCGTTCGTTCGTTCCTCCAGTCGTTTTGCTGATTAATTATTCTATTTCCGAGGCCACTGGATATTCGCCTGCTGAACTATTCTTCAACCATTCTATACCCAGAGAGATCCTAACTCATTTCAATTGACCCGAACGGGAAGAAGCCCAACCGGATTGGAAGTCCAAATTATTCTTAGCCCAAGTCAGGGAGAAGAAGAAGCTGTCGAAGGATTTAAAACAGAAGGGAAACGCCAAGACAGTGACAGTTGGAGACTTCGTGATGGTTAAAAAACCTTTCCTTAAGCTCCTCACTAGATAGGACCATTCAAAAGTTATTTATGTTGTGGATAGGACCTTATCTAGTGGACAAAGTGGAAAATAATGTTGTGACATTGCTAATTCCAAGGACTAAAGAATTATAAGATAAGGTTAACTTGGATAACCTAAAACTGGTGCGTTTTTCAGAGGATAAAAAGAAAGAGTTTGTACTTTAAAACTAAGTTTCCTCCAGGTAGATAACTTCCTTCCTGATTTTATTTAATTTAGTTTATTTTACTTCGCGTTTTGTGCCTCTTGGCTAATTTGCGAAGATGGGGATGAGTGATGAAATGATGAAATTGATGAATGGACATTCACAAACAACCAAGCCCGACCGGGAATCGAACCCGGGACCCTTGGCGTCGCAGCGCGATGTGCTAACCACTTTTTTTTTTTTTTTTTTTATTTCCTTTACTATTTACATCTGATTATAACAAACTTTTCATGATTACTATACAGGTTTTACAAACTAGGATATATTACATTTAGAAAATTTGCATAGACATTGTTCTTTTTGTTTGCCGACATATTTTGAAATGTGTTCCTTAAATAATGCACAAATTGTTCATGAAAGTCAAGTTGCTGATAATTAGCAGCAAACCAAGCATAGTGCCCCAGTAACCACAATACACTGTTCTGTTTCTTGTTAGGGAAATAACTAAAATTGGGAAACAGAAGATGATCAATTGTAATATTCTTCTCATTGGTACGACAAATGACACTTACGAGTTTCGCAACATATTTCCACGACGTAGCGGTTATTAAGCATTCACTGAGCTTATGCACTAAACTATCAGGCACTTTACATATTACACATAATGACGAATCTGCCATGTGCAGATCATAGAGTTTCACTCGAGTCAGCAGTATTTGATGCACTATAACGAACCACGCCGATCGTATTCTTGTTGGGAGATGCCTCGCGTGTATATTTTTCCACACCACAGGCCAACGAACTTCCGGGTGTCTTGCAACTATCTTAACAGCCTGTTGAGACGCTACACGCATTCTTCTGTACATTTGCGACACCACTGGAACAGGCAGGGTAGGAGTTTGTAACAAGCCATAGCAGATCTCTACTAAGGTATCACGGAGGTACCTAAGGTTGGGGGGAATTGAGGTCACGTTTATGGGAGACTCCAACGGTATACGAGCCAAGCAGTATCGAAGGACGTAACTGGTAATGCTATCCGGCCTCTGAATCATCGTCTCGATGTCCGCTTGAATGCGGAGCGCCTGGCTCTTATGTTGCACGTGTGCAAGATTCAAGCCTCCTCCTGTATTATGTAAACACAAGGTCTCGTGCTTAACTCGTAACAACTGCCCATTCCACACAAACCAGTTCACCGCACTTTTCAGTTTTGCTACATCTAGCATACGCATTGGAATTATTTTTGCTACAAACCAGACTTTCGACAGTGCATATACATTGACAAACGTGACACGTGCTTGCAAACTAATAGTTCGAAACTTATTAATTTGCAACACAGCTTTAACGCTCCCAATCACTCTATCATAATTTACGTGTATCATTTGTTGCAGAGAAGGCGTAAAGACTACCCCAAGAATTTTTAAGGTGTTAACAACAGGGAAGTGTTGTACAGGTGTGTTGGATGGGGCGGTATTTAAATACATCAGACAAGATTTTTTTACATTAATGTGGAGGCCTGAATGCACGCCAAATGCCGTCGTTAATTTATGAACCACATCGACATCCACAGGTGACTGAACTAAGATGCTGACATCGTCCGCATAAGCTAACACTTTTAGAGACTTCGACAGTATAGTAATGCCTTTTAGCTGTGCTTCCAAAGAAGTAAGCAGGGGACTTAGGGAAATACAGAACGCTAGCATTGACAGGGGATCTCCCTGTCGGACACCTTTCATTATGCGAAGCGATTTTGTCAAAAAACCATTAATCTGTATTCGCGATTCAGCATTGTGATAAAGCCCCTGCAACGCTGCGAGAAATGTCCCGCGTATTCCAAGTTTTTGGAAAACATGAAACATATAGTTATGGGTCAGAGAGTCAAACGCACGTTCGAAATCCAGAGCTAAAATCGCTTCATCTTGTGAACTTTTTGTATTGTGATGATTAGTAACTACCTCACGCAGCGTTTGCAGCACGGCATAAATGTTTTTGTTTCCACCATATACATATTGCATATCACCCACCAAGTTGGTGGAGTATGGCATTAAACGTGCAAGCATACATCGTGAGAAAATTTTATAGTCTGCGCACAAGAGAGTAATGGGGCGATAATGAGTAATTTCTGTCGGCTTTGCGCATTTCGGTACTAATACTATAATTCCGGTCTGGGAAGTTTTACCCATTTTTTGTTGCTGAAAGACAGCATTGACCCACTCAGTTAAGGTCTGTCCCATTAGCGTCCAAAAAGTTTGAAATAAACTTGTAGGAAGCCCATCAACACCAGGGGCGGAGAATGGCTTCGCCGCTTTCACCGCTTTGTACACTTCTTCAATTGTGAAATCCGCGTCCAACTTAGTTCTATCTTCATCTGAGAGAACCTCCGACACGGCATCCACCACTGTACCATAATTTGAGTTGTCCGGGTGCTTCTGCGAAAACATCAAACTAAAGTGCTCATATATTTTACCTTGTATATCCTTAGGTGCTGTGATTTTATTACCCGCACCATCTGAGAGTTCAGTGATGATTTTCCGTTGTGCATTATGTCGTTCTTGGATCACGTGACTAATCGAGACAGCTTCTTCATGGTCCACCTGAGGAAGTCTACTTCGAATTTTAGCACCCATACGTTTGTGCGCTGTCATGCGTAAGAGGATAGCCTGTACATGTTTTATATCAGTGTTGACCGGTCTCCCTGCCGATGCTTCGTCTATTAATTCGCGCAAAACCCGATAATAAAACTGATATTTATTATTCCAATCACGAGACCTCTCTTTACAGAATGCTAAACAGAATCGTTTAATTGCCGGTTTTAAGAACTCGTCCCACCAACGAAGGATGTCAGTATGTCTAAGGCGGTGCGCCTCCCAAAGACTCCATTGCTCATGAAATGCTCGTTTGAAATCGTCATCAGAAAAGATTGACGTATTCAATTTCCAATACCCATATCCCCGAGGCACTAAGGGAAGATCAATGTTAATTGCCATTACCACCGCCAGATGGTCCGAAAAACATGTAGGTGTGAGGTAAATCGAAGTTACTTTCTGACGCAGTAACGGGGTAACATAGAACCGGTCCAAGCGGGACGCACAATTGTCTCTAATGTATGTATATCCCCTCTTACCGAAATGTTTATCTGTCCACACGTCTACAAATTTAAAACCCGACACCAATTTTTGAAGAGAATTTGATGTGTAAAAACCAGGACGTTGATCTTGTGGTCGCAATACGCAATTAAAGTCCCCACCACATATGATATGTTCCTTTGCACCCTGCAATTCAGCTGCCACGTCTGTCGCAAAAAAATTATTTCTCTGTTGTCTCTGTTGAGTACCTGATGGGGCATATATATTGCAAATCCAAACATTTGCCACTTTCGCACATATAATTCGTCCGTTTGGATGACACGAAACATTTGTGATCGGCACAGTATTTCTAGCTAGAATAGCCGTCCCCGTTGCCTGACAATTTGCATTGTTATAGACTACTATTGATGGGGGTAAGTCAAAATTGGTCACTTGTACCTCCTGGAGGAAGGCTATATCGAGAGATGACTGGATGAAAAAGTCACCCAGCGCCTCTTGTTTATTACGGTTCTGCAATTTATTAATGTTAATCGTGGCTATTCTGAGTGAGGTAAACATAGCTAAGTGGGTATTCCTAAACCTGATCAGGGACGCTTTAGCCCCCTTACTGGCAAGAAGCGCGTTGTATACATTATACCAAACATTAACACAAAAAAACAGTAACACTATCACACGCATCATTCATTTTCATGAAGAATTATCTTTTCACTAGCACTAACACTAGCACCTAGATTATTAACACTTTGGGACCGGGTAATTCGCACTGGGGAGGGAGAGAGGGGGCGTTGGTCATCAATCTTCTTGGTCGGTGGGTTGATTTCCGCATCCCTTTGAGAACTTTTCTTGCGCTTCTGCTTCTTCAACTGCTTCTGCTGTCCTTCCATGGGTAGCTTCCTTCTGGTGGCATCCTTCAACGGGGCCCTTGGAACAGCAACAGGCTTCACATAACTTGGGACTTCATCTGGAGTCAGCTGGGTATCAGAATTGTCATGCACATTCATCTGGTCTTCACACATGATTTGGTGGACACCCTCTGGTAGATCTTCATGTAGTTCCATTTGTACAGTTTCTTCCCGTTCCACTTCATCAGCCCATAACAGTGAAGTTTCCATGGTGTCGTCCGTCGCGTTGTTCCCCGAAATTGTTACCACTGCAGGATCGTCTTTCGGTGCTTTCTCAGTTGACGCTGTTGGTACATCACCCTCTGTCTTCTGACTCAATTTCGTTCTGGTGGGTATTGGCAACACTGTGGGTCGAGAGTCCAATTGTGTTTCTTTGACAGTGAGTTGCGTTGGTGGTCGATTGACACGTTGGGCATAGGTGCTGGGTTCCTGGTTGTTCGTAGATGTGCCCGCTTGGACTGCGGTTGAACTTGCTACGTTAGGATTAGTGCGTCGTCGTCTTTGGGGACACGTGGCTGCTGCGTGTGTCAATTCGTCACAGATCTTGCAAGACGGCTGCTGCCCATAATATGTGACCCAATATCTCGCACCTTGGATCGTGACGTAAGACGGTATTGACTGCTTCAATACCATCCTCAACACTTTTATGCCCGTGCGGGTACGATAGATATGTTCCTGCGAGTAAGTCTCGTCGTCGATAGACTCTATTTCGCCATATTTTATGAGTACCGCAGATAATGCCTCATCCGTAACTTCCATCGGGATGACATGTAGTCGCACCATTGTTGATATTCTGTCCGCCCATTCCATACGTACATCATGATTACCATCCTCATCACGAAACACCAACATTCGTCCACACGTCCGTATTATTTGCTCACCTAACAGGTGTGATACCAGTTTAATGTATACACACTTACGAAAATGGTCAATTTCAATGCTTAGAACCTGGTCTTCGGTGAGAGCCAGCGTTTCACTAATCCAACGGTGTAACTTCACTGACGTGGGTCTCTTTTGAGCACTCGAAAAAGACAATTTTAACGTGTTAACACGACGTGTTTCCATTATACCACAGTCCGAATTACTTCTATTTTACTCGTAACTAGTATTCCTTCCTACTCACCAGGACACGGCCTCGTTCGAACCAAGCTGCAAGCGCACCGCGAGACGATGTTGCTCGTACGGCTGCTTCCGCGAGACTCGACCACTCGGCCACAGGGTCGGGCTAACTTCCTTCCTGAAACTTAGTTTCTGAAAGGAAGGGCATGATATGATCCATATTTTTATGTGGCGTCACAACATTAAAATACGTTACTGATATAATATACTTTTATGAAAGGACACTTAAATGTTGTGTTATTATATGTTATATTGCACCCTGTTTGTAACGTATATATTTTGTTTAATGTTTATTGTATTTTATGCAATGTTATGAGAAGTTTAATGTATCTTCATGTTTGCGAGAGTGCACTATACGAATTTGTATTTCTAAAGATGTATAGATGACAGTTTTGTTGATAGTATCCTTTTATATATAGTGAGTGATTCATCTGTACTTTAATCTGTGTTCTCGAAATAGTATAAAAGCGAGGATATCGCGTAAGAAATATCACACTTTTTCGCCACGGATCGACGAAGCTTTTAAACTTAAAAATAACTCCTCGGTGTTGTACATACATCTTGGTATGGTAGTTCGGGGCGCAAGCTACTTCTATGTGATCATAGGCATGCCGATTGCCACGTATTGAATTTTATGCGTTTTAGTTGAGTCAATTCATCGACAAAGCAAAATCCTTGCATTCGTGTCAAGTATATTGGCATTATAATTGCAATTAATAAAGAATAAAACCTTTCAGTTTATACATACTGCAGTAATGTGGTTTTATTTCTCTGTGCTGTGAATATTGTCTTTGCCTAACACTTATCCCTGTACCTGAGAGGAGTCTGTGTACTTCACCGAGTCTCATCGTTCACCGCCGAGTATTATTAAGTTAATATTAATAGTAAAATAATACGACGCGTCAAATTTCGAGAACGTATCACGTTGTCAGAAGAAATTATCTAAAAAGAGAACATCTTTCTTGCCCTTTTATGATCTCCCCGAATGTAAAGAGTTTCTTTAGCAGATTATATAGAAAAGGACAAGAAGTGCAAAAATTAAGAGAAGCAAGAAGCTATCCTTGATGAACAGTTGAAATTCAAGATGAAAGAAATGAAATCCTGATAATCAACAGCTTGATTCACATCTACGTAGACTAAACTTATAGCAACTGCTAGCCTGCTAAAGGCTCCTTTGCTTTAAAATTCCGCACTGTCGATTTGGACCATTATCGCTCCAAGTTGGAAAATGATCCGTTGGGAACTTCGAAAATTTCCGTTTTTAATTTGTTTTCATTAATTGATTAATAGTAAATATTTGAATTAACAGATCAGTATGCATCTCGTGTATTCTCTCAATGTGCGAACAATGTCTATTCAGTCTGTTTACGGTACATTTTCATATTTTGGTATACGTATGCGTATTTAATCCGTGCCAGCCTGAAAGCTATATAATTTCTACTCACACTTTAGAAAACACAGATTCTTACATTCAGGGCCAGAACTATAAACAGCAAAACTGCGCAGTATGGGAAGAGGGGGCTGGGATGATCAAGCATTTAGGGGGCTCTCACAATCTCCTTTACATATTCAAATATGTGTATGTGAAACATCAGACATAGAAATTCGTACATCACTGCAGATCAGAGAAGAAAAGACCACCTAAGTATTGTAAGGTGAAAGAATGTGCTATTCATTTTAAGTTGGCTAACATGCAGTAGTTTTTGCAACTTCAGCTTAATGATTGATATAATCTACGCATTTATTTATTTATAATCGCGAGATTTTCTTCCCTAGGTCTGTGGGCGAGACTACTGGTTAAGATTCTACTGTACTTACATGTGAGATAAGAGGTGAAAAGGGTTTACTAGAAGTCCAAAACGACAGAGCTAGGGACGAAAAACTCGCGGATAGAACGAAATTACTATTTATTTCGTGGGCCATCAATCCTGATTTGCTTACCTAACCACCACTGCATACCCAACCTAACGCAGGACGAAGTTATAGGAAAGGCAGAGCAACCACAGAAATATTATCAAACAGATATTGTTCCTCCGCCTCTTAGCGGAGTGGTTATCACATAGTGCTACGACGCCAGAGGTTCAGGGTTCGAATTAGGGCCAGGACATGGATATTTTTTGTGTGTCCCTTCATCAATTTCATCATATCATCACTCATTCTCATCTTCACCATTAGCCAAAAGTGGCAGGAATGTGAAGTAAAATAAACCAAATCAATCAATCTAAGCTCTCGAAACTGATATCAAAAGTTTAATCTGTTCATAATATTGCAAAGCTTTTGTATGATAAGTACAGTCACGGACATTTATAGGTTGTAACAATTCCATTGAAATACAATGTATTCACTACAACCCAGAAGTGTCCGTGACTGTACAAGGCAATTCTACCTAGCCCTCCAAAGGTATGCAGACCTCCGTTACGGAATGGTTAGCACGGCGTCAGGGGTCCCATGCGGAGTTCAACTTCCGATCTCACCTGCAAAGTTTCCAGGTTCGAATCCCGGCCTGGGAGTTCTCTGTGAGTGTTCCTTCGTCAATTACACCCTATCATCACTCATCCACATCGTTGTGATTTGCGATATGTCCGCAGAAAAGCGACGTTAAATAAAATATAAATAATTCACACATGAATTAATAATACCCAAACGCGCGGGTGCACACGCACAAACACGAACACACACATATGCACCAAATCACACACAAAATATCTTTATAAGATCAAAAGCTTTGATATTTCCTTGCACAAGTATATAGAGGAGGTCTTTAGTAATTTCTTGCGGGAGGGCCCAAAGCTTTGTATATTCAGCACTGTTTGCATTAATAATTCATGTAACAATTTGGCCCCAAAATTCAGTTAGTAACTCAACTGGTTGAATTGTGGAATGCAAGTTACCAATAAGTACTCACTATTAACAATGGATGATTGATTTATGCAAGATGTTTGGAATGCTGCATTGAGCTATTAGCTCCAAAATAAAATCGTATGACTGTATTGTAACGAGTGACTAACATCCAGGTGCTATTCAGAACAATCATTCGTAGTGTGTAATATAGGCGGGTTTGATAACACCGATAACGTATGTAAACATTACTTTTAGTTGTTGGTAGCTTGTTTTGGAGTAACATAAGCTCATTGTTCTGCTCGTGGCTGTAAAAAGTATTGGTGCTTTCTTCACAGAACCCACAAGTGCAAACGAGACGTGATTCGAGGCTGCAGCTTCAGCAGAAATGGAAATGGAACTGCAAGGTAACATTTAAAAAGTAATCTATTTTCCTCATTGTTTATTTTTACCGTTACTTCAGTTTTTCACACCATTCTCCTTAAATTATTTCTCCTCGTATAATTTAGACGCAATTAACTTTTTTTTCTTACTACTTGTAGTAGGGTGGAATTAGCTAAATTTTGCTCCAACACGGAATTAAATACTAAAGATAAGATTTTTTCGAAGAATGTTCACCAATGTTAGGACAACTAAAATCCAAAATGCTAAGATATTGAACCTTGGGCAAACTATTTTATATGAGGATCAGTCAATAATTGGTGGAATAAGCGAAATCTTTGCTCCAAGCCGGAATTAATTACTACAGAAAAGATTTTTGATAGGAATGTTTCCTAATGTTAGGATAACTCAAATCCAAAATTCTAAAATATGGAAGTTTAGGAAATCATTCTACATATGAGGGTCGGTCAATAAGTATCTCCATTTTGCTTTAATTTTCTTTGGGGTGACCACGCTGCTTTCTGCGCGGGCATGTCAATTAAGTGTGCATTCGACGTGTGATTAGTGTATATTTGACCTTCACAACCATTTTCTTTGTTGTTTTACATGGTGAAAATAGTCACACCCTCCATTTGTACCAAAGAAGAACAGAGATCAGTAATATCTCTCTTGTGGTCTGAAGGTGTATCAAGAACTGAAATCTACCGAAGGCTTGCATCACAATATAGAGGATTGTGCACTCATGGTCTGCCAGTTCATCGTTAATTACTCGTGAGTTTGAATCATGGTATGGACCTGTTCAATGTGAAGTGGATGTGAATGGCCATTCTGCTGTTCCTTCAAACTTGACACTATTTGTTACACCGTTTTTGGAACTTCTCAATGCGTTCCAAAACACTTCATCGTGATTAGTACTTCATCAATATTGTGATGCAAGCAAGTGTATTTCGTTCCCTGGCAATCTCACCTCTGCCAGCTGAAGTAATCTTGTGTTGTCGAAGTTCTCTTCGTGTTAAGTCACACATCTTGGGATGATGATTGCATTGTCCTTTTTCGACTTAATTTTTCTCTTATTATGTCGAAATTCGATTGTGGATGTGTGTTGTGCATTCCTCTTCTCGCCCTTCTCAACTTCGCATCTTCAACGGTGTTCATCGTGCTGGTATTCGTCTGGGTTCCGTTGTATTTCATACCGGTCCAATCTCTACTTGTGTATGGAGGTATTGGGTCCTCGTCATTTCTAAAAAGGCAACTTATTCTTCATTAGTGCTACCACTTGCGCTCGATGACATGATATTTATTGTTAATTTGTAATTTCACTGTTATGGACTGGGGCCGATGGTCAACCCTGGACTATTTTAATGGAGTTAGGCCAGCATGTGGTAATTGTTTTACTACCAGGAGCTTATTACTCTTGTTGTAGTACTTTCTGACTAACTAAACAAGAAAGCTCAAATGTTTTATATTGTGTGATCTGTGTTTACGTACAGTTTTATTTACACATACAGCCCCTGCTCCATATATACATCTTTTCGTTACATTCCATTAACAACCTACCCATTTTGCCTTATGCACCAAAACAGAGAAATGCACTTATCAGGACTTCACTCTTCGAGCGCACTATTTAGCATAGCCCTAAACCGTTCCCGCAGTTTATCATGCAGAGGTCCCTATACCTATGGCGCTCTCTCTTTTTGCCTCTCTATGCATCCATCTGGGTCAGTAAAAAACAGCCTGAATCCATCGGTCCTTGTATCGGAGTATCTGAGAAAGCTGGCAACTGTCTGAGTATCTGAGAGTCTGTGAGTCTGAGTATCTGAGAGTCTGTGAGTCTGTGTCAGAGAGTCAGTGTTGCCACAATCTGTAGCCAAATTTCCCTTTGCAAGGGTTAAAATTTCCCTTTTTCGCCCATTTTTTCCCTCCATCTAAAGAATTAAAATAACAATAATAACAATAATAAAATATGATTGATCCATGTTCGTATGTATGTACAAAATGTTAAACAATTTAACTTTTAATTGCTAGGACACCAGGGGTCCCGGGTTCGAATCCCGGCCTGGATATGGCTGTTTGTGAGTGTCCATTCATCAATTTCATCATATCGTCATTCATCCTCATATTCGCAATTAGCCAGAAGTGGTAGAAAAGCAAAGTAAAATAAACCAAATCAATAACTTTTAAATGTTGCTATTTTTGGGATAAACCAAGCCAATTTTCTTTCGTTTTGCGATGGAAGCTAGAACATTACATTAAAGCTGACAACTGAAGATTTTTCTTCAGTAAAAAGCAAAACACATGAACAGAGATTGGATTTAGGGAGGAAAATGCCCCTTGTATTCATCACAACATCAGAAGAAAATGAAAAATATTGTACACAAAATGCTGTTCTAATAAGACGCAGATGAAACGACATTTCCTTTAAATGTGAAGAGTTTGTGTGGAAAATCACACTTTTTGCATTCCCATTAAAATTTTTAAATTCGGCGCATATGTATACACATTTTTTTTAAAAAAAAAAACTATATAGTACATACCTGAGCAAAGTTCCAATCTGTATCCTATTTCCATTCTGGTAAATTTCACATATTATGTGGAATCTTATAAAACACAGCAAGTCTATTATTAAAATTTAATCCATTGGGTCTGAGAGGTATTGTTGGTCACTTGCACATTGTTGCCCATAACATCTCAAATAACACTATCACGAATCTAAGTTATATACACACACGCATACACACAAAACTCGCTTAAAATGCATTGTAGTTTTCTATATACGTACATTGCTTTACACAAATCGCGGCACATCACGACTCCGTTCTGCGGTATAGTGTCTCTCAAAAGTTTTAGGACAACGACATTTTAAACTAGGCAACCCAATTTACACAAGGCGTTGGTGGGTTGCGTGTAGAGGTAGGCTAAATTTCAGGGTTGCCACGTGAACAATAGATATTTATGAAATCTTCATCTTCTTCTTATTTGGCGCTACAACTCTTTATGGGTTTTGGCCTGCTCAACAATTTTCTTCCATATAATTATATCCTGGGCATCCTTCTTCCAATTTGAGATCTTCATTATTCTAATATCGTTTCTAACATCATCTTCCCATCTTACTTTAGGTCTACCTACTGGCCTCTTGACAAATGGTTTCCATTTATATATGTTTTTCACTGTTCTCTCATTAGACAATCGTTCGATATGACCTAACCACCTTAATCTTTGGGCTTTTATGAATCGAATTATATTCTTATGCTTAATCAATTGGTATAACTCGTCATTTGTTTTTATTCTCCAAGAGCCATCGCTCAATTTGGAGGGGCCAAATATTTTTCTTAATATTCTCCTTTCAAATATAAGTAATTTTTGTATTAAGCTATCTTTCAGGACCCATGTTTCATAGACATATGTTGTCACTGGTCTAATGATTGTCCAATATAACATAAGTTTTGATTTTTTTGAGAATAGATTATTTTGTAATAATTGTTTATTTGCATAAAAAGCTTTGTTTCCTGCTATAATTCTTTCTCTTATTTCTTCTTCTATTGAATTATTGGTAATCACAATTGAGCCTAAGTATTTAAAAGATTCAACATTATCAATACTCATTCTGTCTATTATTAGTTTATTCTCTTTATTTGGTTCCCTCCCACATTTCATATATTTTGTTTTACTTTCATTTACTATTAGACCATATTTTATTGCCTCATTTTTCAACATTATGAATGTGTCTAGCATGGCCTGCTTTGTTCTTGCCATTATTAATATATCATCAGCATAGGTAGATAGCTGTTTTAATCGAGTAGAGATATTACCTTTTATTTCAAGTTTGGATATTATCACATCCATTACGATGCTGAATAGAAGTGCTGACATAGGGTCACCTTGTTTCACTCCAGATTTTACTTCAAACTGATCAGTAAGATCACTATTAATTTTCACTTTGGCCCTAGTATTCTGGAGTATAATTTGAATCAGGTTTACTAGTTTTACTGGAACATTAAAGTGTAATAGGCATTCAGGGACTAATGATCTTTTGATAGAATCAAAGGCATGGGTATAATCTATGAACACATTATGTAGCTCGATATTAAATTCATGACATTTTTCATATATCTGTCGTATCATGTAAATATTGTCTATGGTTGGTCGGTTAGATCTGAAGCCCATTTGGTATTCATCAATTTGATGTTCTACAAACTCATTTAAATGTTGTACAATAACATAGCATATATTTTATAGATTACATTTAACAAAGTTATTGGTCTATAATTCTTACAGTCTTTACTATCACCTTTCTTAAATACAGGGCAAATTATTCCTTCCAACCAGTCATCTGGGATCTGCTCACTATTCCATACTTTATGTATAAGGTCATAAATATTTTTCTTTAAGGTTCGTCCACCCATTTTAATTAATTCTGCTGAGATATTATCTGGGCCTATAGCTATGTTATTCTTAAGCTTATTTATTATGGTATTTATTTCAGTATATGTTGTAACATCGATCTCTTCATAATTTATCTGATTTACATTTCTTAGGTGAGTATTGTTATGTGTTTCTTCATTGTTTAAAATATCGCTGAAATATTGTTCCCATTTTTCCAATACAAGTTTCTTTTCTGAAATTAATTTTCCTTGTTTATCTTTGCATAGTGGAATCATTGAAATTTTTTCTTTGTTAAAAAATTTCATTTCTTTATAGAATTTCCTAGTTTCATTTTTCCTACTTGATTCTTCGATTTCTTTGATATTATTATTTCTCCATTCCTTCTTTCTTCTTTTACAAATCTTTGTGGCATTTTTCCTTTTTTGTATGTAGTCTTCTTGGTTTGCTCTTGTTCTTCTGTTTAAGCATTTCATTCTTGCTTTATTCTTCTCATCTATAGCTAATCTACATTCTTCGTCCCACCATTCATTGAATGTTCTCTTTTTCTGGGGTTGGAATATTTCATTAGCTGCTTCAATTATTTATTCCTTAATGTTTTGCCATTCTATGTTAGTATCCTTTTCTTTTAGTTTTCTTTGCAAACACTGTCCATATAGGTTTTTCATTTTAGACTCACTTAGATGGTTCTTGTTCCATTTTTGTAAATGAATCTGTTGGTGTTTAATTGCTATTATTTTTTGTTTTATTTCCAGTTGGACCAAGAAGTGGTCTGAATCGCAATTAAATCCACGTCTAGTCTTAACGTCTTAACAAGCACATGATCTATCTGGTTCAAAGTCTTTGTATCGGGTGAGATCCAAGTTCCTTTATGGATATTTTTATGTTGAAATTTTGTGTTCATTATCATCATTTTATTACTAGCTGAATATTCACATAATAACTCACCATTCTTATTACATTCATTGTGTAGAAAGTGGTTGCCTGTTATTGACATGTATGCATTTTCGCGTCCTACCTTTGCGTTCATATCTCCTAGTATTATTATTATATCGCGTCTGGGTGTCTGATCTTGTATCAACTGTAAATTTTCATAGAATTGACTTTAATTTTCGTCAGATGAGTCTTCCGTAGGGGCGTGAACTCATATTAACCTCTTAACATACAGATTTTTTTAAAAAAAAATGTTTCGATTTTAATGTAACTTTTTTTTAATACTCCGTTGAAATAATCAGTTATGAACATTATAAATGGTTATAATAATGTTGATTGTTGACAACTCAACAATGAGATACATGCATCTGAAAAGCCGCTAAAATAAAATCCCGAGTATACTCGTGCTATCAATGAATAAAATATTACCAATATAACTTCTTATAAAATCAAGATAAGTTATTTTAATAATGAAAATAAACACAAAAAAGCACTGAAACACTAATTAGTGAACTTGAAAACAATTCCTTATATTATAGGGACTTTGTCATTAGTCCTAAAACATGTATAAGTGTAACCACTAAACGTGAAATACATTGTTTATATGTTACTGGCTGTGTGATAAGTCCTGAAACATGGGTCAATGCACAAAGCTACACTGCATTCCTCACACATGTATCTGGATTCTCTTCTAGCCTTCTTCCCTCTAGCATCACGCACACTGCTGCACATTCTGCACATTCTTGTAGGATTTTGCTTCTTCTCAGTTGGAGGAATCACTGAAGGAAAATGGCGACCAACAAGTCGCATTGGTGTTGCCGTTGCTGAGGGACGACCAGCTGCTTTCGGTGAAAATTCTTCTCTTTGATGATGAGCAACCACTTTCTCAATGACAGCGACACGAAAGTCAAGGGCACTCTTCCGTCCTCCATGTTTTCTGTAGAGTACGAAGGCATTCCACACAGCTAGTTCTAAGAGGTGGAAAAATATTTTCTTATAATATTTTTTACCTCTCTTTCGTGGCAATGGATTCTTTGCAATGTATTGATCTACCCTATCAACACCTCCCATTGTATCATTATATGCAAACACGACCACAGGCTTCACAACATCTTTGTTCCTTTGTCTGCGTGTTTCCATTTCCGCACTGTGGAAACTGGATAACATCGAGACATCTCTTTTGTCTTTCCACTTTAGTGCAAGAAGTTTACCTCGTTGGAAAGCTACAGTCTCTCCCTTCTTCAGTTTTAATCTTTGAAACGATGGAGGCATATTCTTTCTTGTGGGACGCACAGTACCATACACATCTGTTCTATTAGATATCAAAATGTCGGCAAGCTGGGGAGAACTGTAGTAGTTGTCTACAGTTAGGCAGTATCCCATATTCAGCAGGGGTTTCATGAGTGTCATGACAACTTGTGATGACGTGGGTAAATCTTTATAGTCCTCATGAAATTTAGTGCCAGCGCCTGTGTACATTATTAGGGACCAGACATATCCAGTTGCCGATTCACACAGCAGGAATGACTTGATGCCAAATCTGGCTCGTTTCATAGGTATATATTGGACCCTACCCAACCGTCCTTTGTATAACATCAGACTTTCATCAATTGTCACATCTCGTTCTGCAGTACAAGTAGATTTAAATTTGGTAGATAAGTGATCCAAAATTGGCCATATTTTATTCAGTTTTGGTTGAGGATGACTCTCAGCGTCATATGTACTATTATCAGAGAAATGCAGATTTCTCTTCAAATTCACAAATCTATGAAACGGCAAAATTTGACGAAAAATTGGTGTAGCTAAAATTGGATTCTTAGTCCAGTACATTTGATAGATAGGTTTCTTTACAATACTCTGTAACAGTATGAGTGAAATAAAAATATACATTTCGTCCATTGTTGTGTCTTTCCATTCTCGTGCCAGTGTCTGCCTTGCATATCTGTTAGTTTCAGTCACCAAAATTCCTACAAAATCATCATCAATAAACTGACAAAAGTAGTGCATAACATCCTCAATATGTGGCTCGAAATTCACTTCGGGCTTACCTGTGAAAGTAAAGAGTGGTCGGGCAGTTGGGAGTTGTCCAGAAGTATCAATTTCACACCACTGTCTGGCACTTGCAAAGTCAGTTTCCGATGAATCTGACACATCACTTTCTTCTGAACTTTCTTCATGACTTTCTTCGGAGCTATCTGAACCACTAAACTCAATATCCAGTTCTTCTTCACTCTACATTTTCACAAAAGAAGAAGAATACCGCCAAAAAACACGGAAGAAAACAAAGGCACCCGAACTGACTTTCTCACACCTACGCCGTAGACGAAAATAAACGTCAAAAGAAGGAGATTAATGACATCTAACGGAAAGACAAAAAACAACAACTTCAACAGCACTATCTAGCGGAAACATGCAGAAACATTGAAAAACGAGTATAATCGTCCTTTTAAAATGTGTACGGATAAAAAGAAGTTACCCCGAATATACTCGGGATATTATATTTTCGTGGAATTTCGAGTATACTCGGGCTTTTATGTTAAAAGGTTAAAGAAACATTATGAAATTTGCCCTTCATTCTAAGTTTACAGATCCTGTCATTGTGAGGTGTGAAGCTTAATACATTTTTCCTGATTTCCTTTCGTACCATAAATCCAGTTCCTAGGTGACCTGTGATCCACGCCTTGTGAAACGGAATGATTCAGTTCGGAATTAATTATGGGATGAGGAGAAATAATAAATTAAAAAATCTCCATTTCAACGAACCGAGAAGTGGAGAAAAATTTGGATAATTCCTATAAATATTAATATTACGTTCATGCTTTTAGTGATATAATCGCAGGTAAAAATCAAAGATCTTACGTGGAAGATTTTATCTTGCTCTGTACTCTGCTGAAAGCCATTTCGCACAGATATAATACATTTTAAAATGTTATTGAATGTTTCATGTCGATAATTTGATCAATGCATAAATTCTTGAAGCAGAGACGATATTTTCTGCAACTATCTCTTCTCTCCTCTCGTCTCCAGTCCCTTCTGTTATTCTCTTCTCCTTCTCCTTCTTCTCTCCCCTCCTTCTCCTCTGCTTTTATTCCATATCGCCTTCTATACTTTTCTCGCATCTTGTCTCCATCCCGCTATTCTCCACTCCTCTCCTCTCTTCGATTTACGACTCCACTGCACTCTTCTCCTCTTCTTTTCGTTCTTCTCTTTTTCTATCTTTTACTCTACTCTCCACTCCCCTCTTCTCGTCTCATCCCCTCCTCTCCTCTCCTCTCGTTTTCCTCCTCTCCTCTCTTCTCTTCTTTGCTCCATTTTCCCCATCTCTCCTCGAGTCTTTTCCTTTCATCTCACTACTTCTCCTCTCCTCGTCTATCCTCTCTTCCTTCTCACCACTACTTTTTCTGTTATCTTTCCGGTTTCTGTTTCTCCTCTCCTTTGTCACCTTTTGTTTCCTCTCTCCTCTTTTCCTTTCTGTAGACTCATTAGCAATGAAATTCTAGAAAACCCATTTTTTCTTTCATAAAGAATTTTGTCATTTGCGATATACTAATGATGTTTTTATAATTTTATACAATAATACTTTTTTGTGCGTGTGTATTTCATGTATATCTATTGTGCATGTGGCAACCCTGAAATTGAGCCTAACTTAACACGCAACCCACCAACGGCTTGGGTAAATTGGGTTGCTTAGTTTAAAATTTCGTTATTCTAAGACTTTTGAGAGACACTGTACATGTTTATGTTCAAATGTTCTGGCGTAACTTTAAAGTTTGTGCAATTAACACCTTTAGCCTGAAAAGATGATCGAACAATTGCCACTACAAACAAAGCCTCCGTTCCAATGCGGTTTCTCATCTTGTTTTTCATGTTTGTCTCTATGCTGAAAATCCTCTCGGCCTCAGCATTAGAATGAGGCAGACTGAGTACGAGAGATGATAATTTTGCAAGGTTTGGAAAGTGCACTTTATCTTCAAAAGTCTTCAGCTGGGATATATAATGCAACATTTCATCAACTTCCATTGCACTTATCTTACTTTTTTCTTGTTCGCTGAGGGAATGAGGAAGAATTCTCCATGCAGAGATCACTTCGCATGTGTCAATGTAATCACGAAAGTGATTACGTAGCTGGTTCAAATCTTGTGCACTGCTTTTAGCACCGAGAGGGACACTTGGATGGAGAAACTGCATTTCTTGGAAGAGAGGATTTGTTATTGGAAGACGGGTCTGAATTTCTGTAGCTGCCACGATGTAGAAATCCAAGCAACGCACCCGAATTTGCTTTGTTCCCTCACCAGAAAGATGTAGTAAAAAGTCTTCGCATTCTTGGCCCAGAAATACTTCATTCAGCAACAGAAAATGTCTTGGATCCTAAACATTGCCATCGTAATCACTACTGAATTTCGACTGCAAAAAAGTTCTGAGTAAGCGTGCGGAAAAGTTGTCTCGAATTTTCAGCAAGGAGCGGAATGAGGACTTTTCTAGATTGGAAATGGGTATTGAAAGTGTTGAAATAGTTTAAGACATGTTTTAGAAACAACAAATACGCTTAGTGTATTGATTGTTTAGTTCTGCTGAAATAAATTCAGCCGATTTAAGCTTATCTTCGAAAACTGCAACACGAAAGTAGCTTTGCAGAACAGTCCAGTTTTCTAGAATTCTAGTAACACATTGTTGGAAGGAAAGCCAACAATTTCAAGATTTTTTTCTTTTCAGAGTATATATATTCTTGAAATGCAACAAGTTCTGCGTAACGTTTCGCATTATGAGAAAAGTATAACGCTATGGCACGAAGAAGATTTTCTGGAGTTCGCGGAAGCTTTTCACATGCTTTGCTTGAGACAATCGCCGAAGAATGGCAAATGCAGCGCATGAGAATTAAATTATTGCTGTCCTTTTCAAGCAGAGTCGAGAATATTTTTTTTGATCCGACCATGACACTCGCTCCATCACACGCTAGGCCAATGACATTCTTTACAGGAATATTATTTTGCTCCAGGCAGTTCCTGAACGCAGTGTATACTTGTTCAGCGGAACAATTCTTCACGTCTAGTTGTACTAGTTCTAACAACTGTGTCCTAACTCTGCCATTCATAGGAGACACTTATTGGGCCATGACACACATTGTCTTCCCAGATGAAATGTTCGTGCTCTTATCTACTGAAACTGAAAACGGAACTTGTTTTAACACTTCCTGAAGTCTCTCCGTTTCCACGCGAGCCACTACATTTTTTACTAGAGCCGCACACTTCGTCCATTTCAGAGTCAAATCTTCTGCAATTTTGGAGTCGCGAAACACGTCTTTCAACACCGGAACTAAGTGATCGACAACATGAAACGCTACGTTGTGTTCGGCAAAACAAGTAGCAATTTGTATTTCCGCCTCCTTTACCGCGTTATCGTGGTCACTAGTCTTGGATTTTTTTTACAAAGGATTTCATGGAGGGTGTACTTCGGAACATTTTCACGTTGTTGCTATGTTTCTGTCCTTTAGCATGCTTTTCTAATTCACTTTTCCCACAATTTGGCACAACATTACATGCTACGCACTTACACTTGCAGTCATCGTCTTTCACTGGTTGAAGCCAACCTTTGTATTGCGGATCTTCTTGCCAATCCGCACGGAATTTTTAAACTTGTTTCCGCGGTGTTTTTTCATCTTCAGATAATTCCCCACGAATTTTTCTAACATATTCTGGAGTTGCAGATCGTTTCCTTTGCTTCCCTTGATCTTCCATCGTCCAAGACGGGTAAAACCTTCCACCAAACACCCGCACACGATTAACCCAGTGTCCAATGCAGACTGAAGTAAAGATAGTTTGCGACAACGGGAACATTATGGTTTGCACGTGCAGTGTTTGAGGCAAAATTCAGAGAACCGCGGAAAACGGAAAGCCTTACATAAACAATACCCTCAGACTCCCACTCCCAAAGCCGGCACATAAGGGTGAATGGTCAATGACTTCCGGCTCCAAACGGTAGCCAGATATGGACCAACCCAAATTCCACCCTTCCTCTCAGAACAACTTATACGACAAAATAAAAAAAATAAAATAAAATGAAGTTCTCACTTTCAAAACTGAAATCCCTTATAATGTTTAATATAATTAATTTTGAGTCTGTCTTAAAATTTCCCTGAAAATTAGTTATTTTTAATCGAATTTCCCTTTTCACTTAAAATTAGCTCCAAATTTTCCTTAAAAAAGGGAAAATTTCTCTTCATGTGGCAACACTGCTGAGAGCCCTAATCAAGTCCGAACCCGGTATTTATACCTCCGACAAACTGTCCGCCCCAAACTACCGGGGAACGGCTCTATTGTTACTTTTCAAATAAGGAAGCCGTTGAGGGAAAACAACCGTTGGCTTCCCCAGCTACTGCGCAAAAAGCAACCTAGGCAAGAGCTTTAGAATATATATCTACATTTTCCAGCTGTGTGCGTTAAAACCACACAGCAATTGCGATACGTAGCAAATGAATGCAGCGACTCAGGAACAGGTGGGACGTTGAGGAGGTCGCAAACACTCATCATCAATGGGGCAAGATAGTACCCCCCTACCCTCCGTGATTTCTGAAGAATGAGAGTACATATATTAAAACTATCTTTTGGTTTTGAAGAAATTTTGGAAACATATTGCTGCGTTACTTAAATAAACGTGGACGCAAGTTTCCGCTAAGAACAAGCAGTACGTGACATACGTAGGTCCCAATGAAGTTATAGGAATTGATTGATTTAGATTGAATTATATTATTTTACGTCGCTTTCCTTGGACTTTTGGAGAATCGCGCCGGGGATGCTTCCAACGTTAGAAGTTGCCGGATTTGAGCCTGCGGGGATCGAACCCAGAACCTCTATCATGGTAGTCAGACGCGTTACCGACTGAGCCACCGCGGCCATTAAAAAGTATGAAGGGACACTAAGAAAGAACAGGCAGGGATCCGAACCAAAGAACTCGTGGGGTAGTGGCGCGCTTTGATAACCACTCCCCCACGAAGGTCGCCAGGTAGAAATCGAAGTCAGGTCTCTGCAAATCAAGTTAGTGGAAATTTTCACGTATGAATTCCCTGCTCCTGTTTGCAGTTTTCCTTTGGAGACTTACAATGTTTTGCATAAGCGCAGTAGCATGTAGCAATGTTCCAGTGTACTCCGTGGGGAAAGAGGGGGCAGAGGATTACTTAACTTTAAATCCCTTCATTTCTGTCTTCAACTCGTATTGCACCGGCCTCCTTGGCGGAGTGGTTAGCAGAGCGCGCTACAACGCCAGGGGTTCCGGGTTCGAGTCCCGGATAAGGCATGCATATTTGTGTTTGTCCAGATGATAAGAAACTGAGAAACTGTAACAATTGAAAAGTGTAAAAGTGAGAAAAGTGTGAATGGTGGGGGATACCTCCGGGTAGGGGGTATTTCCTTTAAAAAAAAAATAGAGTGGTTAGCACAGAGCGCTACGACGACAGAGGTCCCGGGTTAGAATCCAGGCCTGATCATGGGTGTTCTTTGTGATCGTCCGTTCATCAGTTCCTCATCCTCATCCTCGCGATTAGCCAAAAGTGACAGAAAATTATCCCCTGTAGCCAATAGTACCACGCGCAATATTTGCATTCGTCGTTCGCTTTCTTTTATGACAATGAGCACATATGATGCACAACAAATTTCGTGGAACTTCTAATTCCCTAGGGTTACGTACGTACTTGGAAGATAAACCTCTCTGGCATAACTAACTAACTAACTCCCTAGCCTTCTTAAACCCGAAGGTTCATGGCTGCAGCAACACAGGCCTTCCATCTTTCCCTATCTTGAGCAAGTTCTATATACTCTTTTCCATCCCTACCGATTTCCCTTAGGTCCATCTCAACGTTGTCCCTCCGTCTTCGTCTTGGCCTTCCTACAGGTCTCTTACCATCAGGTTTCCCAACAAGAATCCTGTAAACTCCTCTTTCCTCTCCCATTCGTGCCACATGGCCTGCCCACCTAAGTCTCTGGCATGTAAAATATATTTTCCAAAGTTTTGTTACGTAAATAATCTTGAAACCACTTCACTGATTTCGTTCAAATTCAATACCGGGTACCTAGCTACCGAAAAATTTCAGAACAAAATATATAATTTAAAGGCACTTGGTGTAGTCAAATTATTGACGACTTTGCCATATTTGAGATGCCAGCTCTCTGATCTCTCCAACCAGGGTGTCCAAAATATCATGTAACCGAGACTTTGAATTTACGTAACTCTTGTACCTACTATGGAGGTACAAAACACGTGTGTATTCGACTAAAAGATACACTTACTCGGGAAAGGAAATTTCAAATCTTTTGTTGTTATCCAGTTTCTTCAGAAGCCACGAAACTATTGCTAATATCTAGACAACAGCTAAAGCAAACTGCAAGAAGATTCATGGGATTGCTCTAGAAGGAATTGTAATCAAATGTATTTTTTTCAGAATTTGGGATCGGCTTTTAGAAAGAAGATGAAATTTCGAAAACGGCTTCGCTGGGAGTAGGTCAAAGGTACAGCCGAGCCTTAATACAGATTTTCTCAGCACTAACAAAACAGCAATTAACTAACTTCTTGCAATATATTTTATAAATATATCATTTTTTGAACTCATGTTGACAAAGTTACAAATAGCTTGCTTATTTTTTATTCGAAGCAATAGCTTCTTTGTGATTTACTTCCAGTATCATTCAGTCGCTTCCTCCACATGGAGGGTCTCCCCGATGACGCAGTGGTAGCGTCGTCGTCTTGTAATCAAGGGGTCCCGGGTTCGATACCCGTTGGAGGCGCATAGTGGTTCGGATCCCACTTTAAACTGCAGGTCCAGTCCCGATTAGCCTTACTGTGCGTAAAGTGTACTTAAAACACCAACTCAATCAATCAAACCTTCACACGGAATATCGCTTTCTCTCTTTAGCTTTCAAAATTACCTTTCTGCTGATGCTGCAGAGACGTGTAGAGTAAAATAACAGGATTATAGCAGTGGAATGAAGGGTAGAATTGTATTGCACTTTTCATACAGTAGTTTTACAAATTCACACACGGATAAGTCACTTTCGAGAGCTATTTGAAGAGATAACAGTTCAGCTGGGACTGATAGACCATGTGTTACCCCTATTACATAGGACCGTTTGGATAAAAACTGAGAACATTTGAACAACATGATGAAGTAACATGAATCTCTCGTGAAGTTTAGTGTTAGCAAATCCAATACTGATCTAAAAATGCTCACTATCGGAGAAAATATAGTCTTCTGTGAGCTCATCAAAGTGATTCTTACCTTTCAAAAGATTATTTTGTTTAAAATCGGGATTAATGTTCCATTTATCAACAACACTGTAGCTGATCGTATTGGTTCCTAACCTCTTCCAAGCATTCTTTGCTTAATGTCAATGTCCATAAAGCATTTTCTAGATAGCATCTTTCCATTGTAGAAGATGATATGACACATTTACCTCTCAGAAAATGTTTGAGAGAGGCATTGTAAGAAAAGAGACCTCCAAGCTCTTAGCGTTTGCAGGGGTGAGGAGTGATGGCGCTACAGCCCCGAAATCTTGGGAAAGTAAATTTCAAATGAAAGCTGTAAAGAACTCGGGGAAAATGTAAGTGGTGAATGCAATCCCTCCTTAAAATGACTCAGGATTACCATTTCTGTCTTTCAACAACTTACAAAACTAAGTTAAAAATGGTAATTACAAAATATTTGATTGTGAATCCCGCTCCCCCTTGAAACGCAGCCTCATCCGAAAAATAATGATCTGCATACGCTAGTGACGCACTCCATTATCTTTGAAGAACGATTTGATTCAATTATTATATTACTTTAAGAACTACAAATACTAATTTTTCTGAGACATTTCATTATACCTATCTTCATATATTAGCCTGAGAGCAAGTTTGTATTGGTATCTTGGGATTACGTTTTTCAGTTAACTGGGAATCGGAAGTGAATGAAGAGAAAATATATCAACTATTTACACTATAACCAAGAACATATACACATTTTAAAGAATGCTACCTTATTGTATAAAAATTGCATTTTTCCTGTATATCTTACATTCTTCTCTGCACGCCTGAGTAACAAGTATTCATAATTACTATCTTTATTGTTCTACACACAAATAATTTAATACGAACACTGTATATATCAACTGCTTGCACATCCACGGGCGCCAACGAGGCTGGATCTACGATCAGGATAGTCCTCTGTGGAGTTGTGTTGTCCTGTGTTTCTACTTGTGTGTGCTGAGCGCTTCTTTACAGCCTCAGCTTTTTACATGTAAGGAAGGTAAGTCCTCAGAGACAAGTGTGAATTTTAGTAACAGTTAGGGGCTGGAACCCGTATAATGTGAGGGTGAAAATGAAAAAAATAACCTGTGTTGACGCATCCAAAAGTGTTATTTCAATCAATTATCCTCGAGCTTCCTTGCGGTCCAGGGTTTTGCGGTTTATTTTTCTTTTGTTTAATTGCTAATTGAGTTTAGGAATAGCTGGAAGAATGTTTGTATGGTTCAACATGAAGACAATGCAGTAACTGAAGGGGGGCGTGCTTTATGAAAATTTTTCTAAGGGGGGGGGGATAGCATCCTCACCCTCACACTTCGAGTACTATTGGTTGAAAATTGAATCAACAAACGTCGGTAGTGATACCCTAAAATTTCAAATCGGCTAATTTGAAATAAAATTCTACGAAATACCTGCTACAAAGGAAATAATAAAGGCACAGGCATTGTAAGCTATGGCGAATATTTCTCATCAGCGTTTCAGCTTATTTTCACACCCAAGATGTTTTACCATTAACGTTTTCTTTAATTGTTTTTACCTAGGTATATAACTGTCAAAACATATTTCAATTATTTAATTTCTTCTTGTACTTTTAGGGGAAAATCCAGAGAATTTCACTACACCCTCCAATGGAACATCATATTACAGGTGGACTACTGGTCAGGCGGCTGCCTTCATATCCACGATCCTTCTCACCATTTTCATGGTAGTGGTGGTTTTACTTGCGAAGCTGGGTGCTTTTAATATGATCTGGAGAACATGTGCTAGGAAATGTAATGTAAGTTTATAATTTATCTAATATGTTCTTCGAAATAAATTAACGTAGTGGAATCTACCGCTATTCAGATCAATTCAACAATTTATAAAGATTCATCATTAAGTTAATCTGTTTGCATGCAGAAATCCGTAGAAATACTTTTGAGATACCCAGGTTGTAGTTCTGTATTAACTCGAGAAAATACAGTTTAATTTATTAGTTGCATGTTCATGACTATCATTTCGTTTCTTAGAAGAAAATTAATATTAATTTTCTTCGACTATAGCTCCCACTGATGTAATTTTCTACAAATATAAATAACAAATTTGTTTATAATGTGTCTGCATGCATTTTGAATGATATACTAATTCAGATTGAGAAAATGTTCCTGTTTTAAAATTTCGATTCATGCTGTAGAATATATTCAATATTTTTTGTTTGTAGATAATCACAGTGCTTCATTAAAAATTAGAACGGAATTAGTATATCTTAAATACTTTGAATATTTGTATAGAATTGATATTCAGTAAATAAGACAAAGAGAAAATAGGATGTATAATCGCGATTGAATAGATAGGTACTTATGTAGCCAATAGTTAGGAATCGTATAAAATTTACTAATTCTAATAAGTTAAGTATCACGGAGGTTCTGTTTTTTAAATTATCCCAATAGATTTTGATTTTCTCAACCTAATTAGCATGTACTAATAATTATATTAGTATTACTCTATTGTTATTTGAAAATACTAATAATAATAATTCTGTGAATGTTAGTGACACTTGTTCTTTATTAACATCAATGTTAATTGGACTACATCCAATGCCTGGTACTTCTTCTACTTATTCTAACACTACGTTTCGAGAGAACTTAGCTATGTTGCTAAGAATACTACTGTTTGATTTTGAGATTCATTGCATGCATACTCGGTTATTTTCTAACTTTCCATCTCTAGAGGTTGGCCAGATTCACCTTTGTATACTCGTCCGAATTTATATGGAATATTGTATATCCAGTTCATACTGGATCATTTGGAGTTTTCTTGCTTAGTGTTGTATAGTATACTTCTCATTGTTTTCTTACTGTTGAATGTTGTCCTAAGTTGGAATAGTGACAAAATATTTTTTATTTTTTTCTGATAACCCAGAGTAGTATGATACACAAATCGTGTCTCTTAAGTCAGTCTTCATTGCATCTCGTTGATTATCTGCTTGACTGTGGATGGCTCTCTTTGTTATGGTTGGTGGATACATAAATGGATTTGATTCATTAATTTTGTTTATTTCACTTCGATTTTCTGCCACTTTTGGCTAATTGCGAACATCAGGATTAGTGATGGTATGATGAAATTGATGAAGGAGCACTCATAAAGCACAATAATGCGCAGGTCAGGATTCGAACCCTCAATCCCTTGCTTTGTAGCGTGCTGTGATAACCAGTCCGACATGGAAGTCAGCGATACATGCATGGAATGAATCTCGTAGAATTCAATGAACAAACATACCAGTATCAAAGAAAGAATCAGATTTATAACTGAAAAAATCATATAAACTATTCCCTTCCTCCTCAGAAAATAGAAATAGTTACTCAAATGAAATATAAAGTTGCATAAAATTCCGGAGAAAGCGCCGTAGAGTAATAGCACCAGGTTTGCAGTAAAATTACAGGATCGCTCGATCCCAACCACACGCAAAAATAATTGTGCACCTGAAGACGAGAGAAGAGGTGCTCTCTCGAAACAAAGTGTTAGTTAGTAGAAGCACTAGACCAGGGGTGCCCACAGGGGCTAGCTTTAAGTTGTTTTTTTTTCTTTTCGAAAATCGAACAATTAATAATATGTTTTAACATGATATTTCATTCAAATAGACTTCAATTATTATTACATACTCATCCAAACTATTTTGGGGGTTATGATGAACAATTTTAGGGGCGGTTTTGAGTGATGGGCACCCCTGTTTATGGAGGAGGGGCAGATCAAGTATAGTGTTCAGTAAAGCAAAGAAAAATTTACATCGGTAGACACGCTCTCGTGGTAATTACGATATGGTTTGAGGGTGCAAATTATATAATTGGGGGGTGCATAATATGATTTGTGGTGGACGCATGACATTATTTTGGAGTGATGCTCCATTGGCCTTGGGGAGATGAGTACTAGACAAAGGAAAGAGTCGGATTAACATTGCATACTAAAAGTTAAGTACCCTCTACGAGCAAGGTCAACAATTAACCCATTACGTTCTGGGTTAAAATAATAGAAACAACATAAAATCAAGTGATCTCAACATAAGAATTCGAGTCGAAAGAATTGAAGAAGTTGATGGCTTCAGATACCTGGAATATAACAAAAGCAGCGGAATGGGCTGCAGTCAAGAAGTTAAAGTGAACAATGGCAAAGGAAGACTTTAATAAAATAAGCATATTTTGCGTAATTGGAACAACTAGCTAAGGAAGAGATTAAAGCATTATTTTGTGTGGAGTGTAACGCTACATGGCACTGAAACCTGAACGCTATGAAGAAGTAAGAGAAAGTGGTTAAAAGCTTTAGAGATGTAGCTATCGCGAAGAATAGAATGCACAAAAATTAATGGATCTGTGCTGGAAAGACTTGGAGAATAAAGAGCAATAAATAAAAAAATAGAGATTGTCTGAGACTCTGGCTAAGAAGTAAATGCTAAACTATGCACGAGAAACAAAGGTTAATGGCTAAATGTCGGGTGGAGACGAATATATCAATGTACTCAACTCTACCATGACATGACGGCTAAGGACAGAAAGGCTGGAGTTGCAGTGAAAATCTCGCTCATGAGCAGAGAATACATGAATGAGGACTGCAAGTTACGTACGAGTGGCAGAAGAAATTCCGAATGAAAACACAGACTCGAGGATTTTTTAAAAAGTCTGTGTTTCTCACAAGTACATTTGACCTGACACTTCCTCGCACCGACCCATTCAATTTCTGAATTAGAAACGTTATATTTATATTGCTTCAATATAATATGTAACTACTATAATTTCGACATATCTCTGAAAATTTGTCATAGTAAGGTAAAGTTCCCATTGGATGTAGCACCTTGACATGAAGGTACATTTAGGGGATGTGGGGGTAGGGCCCCACACATTCTCGATTTCGGCCATTTTGGAGGTGATGTGACAAGCACCACGCTCCGAACACCTATACCCACCAAGGTTGCTCCCAGGTACCGATTGATTTGAGGTTCAGTGAGCCCCAGAGCAACTGTAGGGAGGGGGACAAGGTCGGGAAAATTCCGACCTCAGGTCACCCACCCCGAGAATCAAAGCAGGGTCTCCCGCGTGGCAGTCATACCCCCTACCGACTAGACCACCACGGCTATTTTGGCATATTAATATATAATGTTATTATTATAATACGATTGTTTATTTTATATCCTATCTCAATCTAATTTTCCTGATAATTTAAGATCTTTGAAGTAAAAGTTGAATTCTCTTTCGTAAGTGTTCATAGTTGAATTGTTGAATTTTGATGCTAATTTCCTTAATTAATTTGCAGCCTTGCAACAGAAGGAGCTATGATGTTACTGCTATGTGAAAGGGATTGTAATGGAACGGACTGGAATAATTAAAATGACGAGGAAATATCACATGAAAGGATAATGTTTAAACTAATATCAATTCGATATAAGCTAATTCACAATGAGCAACAATGTATTAGAACTACGGCTACAACCAGTACTATAATAATAACGTTCTTCATCAGTTCTAATAATGTTTGACAACATATTAGACAACATATGATCTGGCTGATCATGATGTTATGATATTTTTGTATATTTCTAAATATGGTATTGCAATAGGATATGCCTATTAACACGGAGAGTATAAATATGCATCTTTTTTAGTTACAATGGCCAGTCTATGCTATTACTATAATTGTATATCCACTGTAGGAACATGTTGTTTTCGACTTAATGGTTAAATGTTTCAATTCGTGTTAAGAAATGCACGATTACTAATATACATAGATATGCAAGAAGAGAGTCAATAGTATTAAACAAGTTGTATCTAGTAGTTCTAGTAGCGGAAACGTTTTAGTTTAATTATCACACATGAGCACCTAAGAAATATTCTTGCCCCCAAATAATACGGTCAGCGTAATGTGTTAGCTCAAAATTTCATATTTTAAAGGACTAAACACGTATTATGGAGGTTGAAAGGCACAACTGCAATGCAAACATGAGATTTAGAGACTGTGGACGAATTTCCACAGATAAATAAGTTTCAGCCCTTTACCCAGAAATGAAAACACCAATACACAACTAATTCCAGTGTCCTTAATAATAATAAGGTGATGGACAAAAGTAGTTTTTCAGCACATGAATCATTGGAATCGAATGTGAAAACAAGCGCAAATATCATAGTGTAGTGTCAGGGATCTCCTATGCTACAAGTTAACAAGTGGAATTTGTTAACTAGAACAGATTACTAAAAGAGATGCAGAGTTTCAAATAAAAAAAAAGACTGTGAACACCCCTTGTGAATAGTTTTTAGGGACATATTTCGTTCGTTACAACCTTTAAGCTGATTGCGTATTAGCAGATAGCCATACTTCATTGATAGATTTGTTGAGGATATTTACCTATTAATATCCTTTGGGAAATATGTGTGTGTGAACATCAAATTAAGAGAAGTTATGGGTCATTCTAAGACTGAAGTTAAGAAAGGTGTAGTCAACGGCAATGAAAGTGGGACACCTAAGATCCTGAAACATTCGCTTCCCTGCAAGGCGTTATGTGTGTTTTCTAACTCTTCGGCGTTGCTAGAAGTTCCCATTGAAAACTTGCTTTAAAATCATATTTTCGCCGTAGGAGAAAGCGAGTGTTTCAGGATCTAAGTGTCCCATTTTTATTGCCTGTGACTGTACAATGAGTGTCGTTATATTATTTTAGTCATTACGTTTTACTTATTATAATTTGTGCTCTTTAAAACTAAAGGATAATTTACAATTTAATTGTAAAGTGCATTTAGAAAATGTGATGCAAATGAAACGTCTCATTAAGAATTATAATTTTTACAAAATTTTCATCAGAAGGAAGAACATTTATTTATATCGAAGTGTGGAGTGTTTATTGTAGAAATGGATTCGTACTGAAACTTCTTGTAAAGTTAATTTAAAATGTAGAACTCGATGCTCATTATGTTCATTTCAGGCACATTTACTAGTTTTGTAAGTCACTCGATCTGTAGCTATAATGTACTCGCTCTTATTATTGTTGTAAATATAAGAGAGAAAAATTTAAGTCACCTTTCACAAATTATAACTTGTCAAATCCGCCTTCAGTCTTGATTACAGCCAACAACTATTACTGTGATTAAAATATAAATATCGATAAATTGAGTATTGTATGTTAATAAACTAGTAAAGTGCAACGATCCAGTCCCCCCAAAAAACTCATTCTTGGATTCGTACCCATGAATCTTAATAAATGAATGTATTTTTGTAAAAAATGTATTTTTTCATATAATATGTTGCCGACCTGCGCGACGGAGTGGTTACCACAGTGGCCTACGGTGGCAGGGGTCCCAGGTTCGAACATTGGTCTGGGCGTGGACGTTCTTTGTGAGTATTCCTTCATCAATTTCATCATATCATCACTCATCCTAATTTCGCTATTAGCCAAGAGTGACAGAAACCCAATGTGAAATTTGCTAAATAAATCAGTCATATATTACATCCAATGATGATATATAGCTTGTTCAAACTGACATTTTAAAAATTATTTTGTCACTTTATTTTAAAAATTGCTTATCATGGTCTTAAAATAATTAAAATCAGTGATGTTCTAGTTTTTATAACATTTAAAGTAACAAGGAAAATACGAGAATGGAATCATTAACGGCGTTTCTCTACTTTCGAAAAAGAATGTTGTTTTTTCGAATAGTATATCTCAAAGTGTGGTACTACTGACAACGTATTGACATTCTTTGGTACACAACAAAGATAAGTGTTTCTGCAAGAATAAGTTATGTCCATTCTCGTTCCTTCTCAAGTAGGAAATATGTGGGGGGAAAAGTTAGCTCCTTCATATTCTATAGTTCCGGTACGAGCGTGGGATGGAGGAGAGGGTCGATTGGAGGCATACGTTCCTCACATCCAGGAGATCACCCCCTAGAGTTAGAAGGTCGTTCCGCTGTCGTGTGACGTCATATTGACCGAGCTTTCCAAAAGCAACGAGTGCTGTTCGCTCGTAGATCAGTTTACGGTATTACTTCTAGAATGTGTAAACTATTAAATCTGTTGAAAGTGAATTCATTTAATATACTAAAATATATGGTAATATTTATGTACCTTGCAATAAATTAGATTAATATAAGCATCTAATTCCTTCTTCAAAATGCAGTGATTTACATTTATATTCGTACATTTCTTTGAATTTTTTATTCAATTAGCATTGAAACACTTAGAAATAAATTTATTGATACACAAAACGTTGAAGGACATACGGATTTTCATACAATATTTGAACACACACTGTAAATATCAATACTTTCACCTTGGGCTTGCTCTGGGATTTACTTTTATCAATTCATTCTCGTTGTCACATTCAACTTGGAGAGGTAGCAAAGAGAAGGAAAATATATTTTAAAAAAATTCGTACACAATGTAATAGCCGTTGCTACAGGTTACACTTTCCTTAACTTAGTCTCAGTGTATATCTCTAACTTATTCACAGACCAAGACAATCACATCGTTCGTATCAATTGAATAAGCGGTACAGGCAGATTTTATATTTTATTAGGTCATTTAAGATCTACGTCTACTTCTTCAAAATATTAAAAATTACATCCTGGGAAATCGGATTGCACTTTGTGAACCACACTGTAACATAATTTTTGATATTGTCGTTGTGTCCGGATAATGTTATTTTTATTTGCAATGACCAATAAATTGATAGCTTTAAAATCTACGTGCTTATTGTAGTTAACAATATGTCGATAACTGCTACGGACAAATTGATTCTTGCATGATATTTCGTTTTATAACATTCCTAATTACTATATTTCAAGAAAATATTTTTTTCAAACCAGGCTACAACTACATAAAAATAAAGGGATTCTGAAATATCATTATCTCAAAATGTCTTATGGTAATTTTAACACCATGAACATCATAATATCCCAATAAAGACACATAAATCATGAACAGCTAGAAAATGCCATGGTTTGTGATATATACAAATTTTTGAAATGAGGAAAGAAGAGAAGCTCATTTAAATGTATATATATGCACACACACGAGATTATATTTAGAGATTCGTAGTTTGAATTTCTGATTTTCAAAACCTTTGAGCATTTTTAAGAATATTTCAGTCATGTCTTAGTGTCTGAACAACATTGGAAACAAAATTCCGGCTTTGTGTTACTAGAAAGTACTTCTGCCAAGTGTAAATTTCTCCTTCACATATTCCGACTTTGTGGTCTTTTAAAAGAAAAAAAAGCTTTGAATCGCACCCTCTGTCCATGGCGCCCTAAGCTTCAGCCCCTTAGACTACCCTTGGCTGAGGGCCTAGACCAAAGATTGGATTTATTGTACGACTGAGTTGAAATTTTACTATTGGGTTAATCGATGTAAAGAAGAAAGATCAACAGAAAAACACTAAAAGTGAAAAATTGAAGAAAACAGGAAATGCAAGAGATGGTGTGCTGCTTGAAGTTCCAACTCTCACTACTATGTCTTCAACTTATTAGAAAGGGGTATATATTTGCGCAGTAGCGGCGATTTGATGCCAAAACTGAAAGTTGGAGGGGCAAGGACAGTTTACCTTTTCTTGGTAGACAAGGCTTAACATTTAGATGCTACATTTCAGGCCCAAAAACTGGCAAAATGTCGAGGGCAACTGCCCCCCTCGTACCCTAATCGCCGACACTGCTCTTGCTTAATGGAGTTCACCAGGGACACGAATCAACGAAGAGCACGATAATACAACGGATATGCTCCACACCCTGCTGTTAGCCAAGCTGTTATTGAATTGCCTCTCCTTTCGAGAAAGCACTCTGATATTCCAATATCTGAAAAATTACATCGGCTAAGAATTCCTTTTAGAACATTCACGTGAATCATCGTGTGGTTCCATTTGCTGTAGTATAAATTATTAATAGTTTAATAGGCTTACGTAGTCACGAAACTACATGTGGCTATTAAAAGAGAATTTGAATTTGTTCGAAGATCTTGTGCAGGAGGATACCTCTGTCAGAACAAGTGAATCCACAAGACACGACAAATGATAATAATTAACAAATAAAAAGTAAAAACGATAACCACAAAGCACAAAAAGTGATGACATCATAGACGCTATCATACTCTGCTAAGCCCCCTTCATTTGGGGGGTTACAAAATTCAGCCTCCCCACACACACACATAATATATATATATATATATATATATATATATATATATATACGGGGTGATTGGTAATTCGACCTATTCCTGGAAAGGGGTAATACTAGAGCACATTTGCAACAAATTTGACCATATGCACTGGGGGTCGGAAATCAATGGGTTTCGAGTTATTGCAGTTTGTAGATTTTCGTGAAATATTCCGACTTACGACCAAAAAAATAATAATTGCGAAAAAGCTACTACACCCGGAGCACATAATCGACACGTTGCTAACAGCTGACGAATGAGTGACTACTGGGGAAAAAATTCATGCCCAAAATTCCCATACCCACAGAAGGAAACAGTCATTGGTGCACACGTCATGAAGACATTTGGACATTATCGTTTAAATCGAAGAGGATTACTCAAACAATTGGTAACACACTTAGCGTAAAAATTACGGAAGAAACTGTCGTATGTGTGACGCTTATTGCGTAAATAGTCTGTATGGTTTATAAGACCTTTGAAGTTGTCAAAATGTAGGTAAAAACAGATTGTGTTTTGTCTTGTATAAATGGAGTTCATTATAGTTTGTTGAATGGAATTTTGTGATCAATTAAATATTGTTGAATTATGAGTGCTTATCATTGATAATCTATTCGACACCTTGAGTGCGATCTGCGTGTGTTCCAAATACACAACAGATGTATTAAATGGCGACGAGAAAAATATTTAACGGCGTAGTACAGATTTAGGTGAGTTTTGTCTATGATTAATTGGATTTAATCGTTGCGGTAGGCACCATGGCGTATGTGCCAGGATTTGACAAATATGATCCAGATGAAGGAACCATTAACTCTTATTTGGAAAGATATGATAATTATTGCCGAGTTTTCAACATATCTGAGGAAAGCAAAGGTCCTAGATTCATATCTGTAATTGGCGCCAAACCTTATGAAGTGTTACGCGAGTTGTTCTCTCCAATACTACCAGAGAAGAAATCGTTCAAAGAAATTTCTGATAGGCTCATTTCTTATTACAATCCAAGTAGTAATTTTATAGTACAACGCCTAAAGTTAAGAAAATGTACGCTATTGGATGTGGAGAAGGTTGAAGATTTTACAAGAAGGCTCCGAAAGATAGGTGAAGCATGTGGATATGGTGAGTTTTTACCTATTGCATTGTTTGACACGTTCGTGAGCGGTTTAAGGTCTGACGTTATTAGGAAGAAAATAATGGCAGAAAATATCATGGAATTCCAGAAAGCTTTTGAGTTAGCTAGACAAATGGAAAAACTTGAGTGTGATATGAAGGATTATTACCGTGAAGTGAACTTAAAAGGCACAATGAATAATATTAAGTGCAAGGGCAATGACAGAAGATTTCATGAAGCGAATAACGTTTCACGTAAAAATGAGATTGATTCCAAATTTAGCAATCAGCAAAGTAATCTTCATGGTCAAGGTAATAATTCAAAATCATATAAATCAAAGTCCAAAGTGCAAGGGCATTATGAAGGAAGTTTTTGTTCGTTTTGTGGGAAGCAAGGCCATAATTATTTGAAATGTTATAAAAGGATTAACATTGAACGCAGAAAATCCACAAATTATGAACTCAATAACAAATTTGTTGCTCATACAACTGAGTTAGAATCCGCACCTAACTCTGAAGCTAGTCCAACAAACACAGCTGCAACTCAAGATTTATTTTTTGCCACTATTTTTACGCATTCTAATGATGCACAAATCAACTTTAATAGTAAAGTTGATAAAGAAGAAATCGTAAATCATGCATCCAAACTTCAATCATCACAACATGTGGTCAACGATTCGAAAAATGATATAAAAGTGTGTACAAGGGAACTAGATTCCAACATTAACCAACGTATATATTTAATAGATATTAATGTACATGGTCATGAAGACAAGTTTGAGATTGACACTGGATCCTATGCATCTGTAGCTAGTAAAGATTTTTATCAAAAGTTTCTGCATAATGTACAAATGTCTGAACCTAACTGTACATTGAAAGGTGCTGATAATAATGTGATACCTTTACTGGGAAAAGTTAATGTGAATGTTGCGTGGAGAAATGAGTTCTATCGTCTAGATTTGTACATAATTAACTGTCATTTAGAATATCCGCTATTAGGAAGAAGTTGGATTCAAATTATGATACACAAGTTACATTGTGAGTTGACTGAAATTTGTGCAAGGGGAACTTGTTCTCCGCAGTCTGATATTATTGCACACAATGTCACAGGAAATAATGCAATGAACTCTGATGTTCGTAATGTCAAGCATATATTAATTAAATGTGACAATTGTATAAAAACTAATAATGTACAAGGGATCGTTGATATTATAAAGGAAGAATTTCATACTACATTTGATGGCGATTTAAGCTTGCCTATAAAAGATTTTAGAGCTGATATTCCATTAAAACCTGACGCAACTCCAATTTTTAAGAGATTTTACAATGTACCTTATGGAATTAAAGATAAAGTAAAATCAGAATTGGATAAATTGGGAAAAAAATGGCATTTATGAAAAAGTCAATACTAGTGAATGTGCCAGTCCGATGGTTGTCATTAAAAAGAAAAATGGAGATTAACGCATTTGTTGCGATCTAAAAAGTACATTGAACAAATATGTAGAAAATGCTTCTTATCCCCTACCACTGTTAGAGGATATTTTCCAGAAAGTTAGAGGAAATGCCGTATTTGTTAGTTTGGATTTACAAAAAGCTTATTGGCAAATAGCTTTGAGTGAAGAAGCAAAAAGGTTGCTTGTAATGAACACGCCATGGGGATTATTACAACACACAAGATTACCATTTGGAGTTAAAATTTCGTCTCAAATATTTCAGAGTGTAATTGAACAGATATTGCAAGGTCTGCATTATGTAATTCCATATCAAGACGATATTCTAATTTGTGGATCTGGACTGAATGAAACGGTTAGCAGATGTATTGAGGTCATGCACAGGTTAGCACAATATAACGTGAAGGTTAATTTGGAAAAGTGCAAGTTCTTTAAATCATCCATTCAATACTTAGGATATGAACTCTGCTGCTTCACGTCTATCTAAATCTATGTTACCTCTTGCAGCTTCTTCCACCACTTCATGATTGTCTCCTCTCTCGTAATCCTTAAACGTATCATTCGCATCTAAATATCTTCCTTCGTGGACTTCTGAAGATGCGTCATTATTCTTATCGCCTGTTTCATCACTATCATGATGATATCCTCTATCATTTGAACCGAGACCGAAAGATGATATAGGTCGGTTGCAGGATATTCCTGATAAAAGCAAACGCGAGGATACCAGAGGAGGTGTCAAAGTTTGGGTGAAACTTGCCAACCGAGATTCCAGTGGTGCATCCTATGTTCAAGGTGAAGTTGTCCGGAGAGCAGGGACATATACTTGGTATATTAAAGTTGGTAAAGATGTTAAGTTAGTGCATGGGAACCAGATAAAATGGAGAAATGTGAGAGAAAATGATAGAGGATATCATCATGATAGTGATGAAACAGGCGATAAGAATAATGACGCATCTTCAGAAGTTCACGAAGGAAGATATTTAGATGCGAATGATACGTTTAAGGATTACGAGAGAGGAGACAATCATGAAGTGGTGGAAGAAGCTGCAAGAGGTAACATAGATTTAGATAGACGTGAAGCAGCAGAGTCAAGAGTGTTAAGGAGAAGTCAGAGGCAAAGAAAACCACCTGACAGATTGGATTTGAGTGATTATGGTTAAAAGAAGTAAAGACATTAAAACCAAAATTTTGCTAATGCAAAATTTCATCGACGCGGGGGAATGTCGTATGTGTGACGCTTATTGCGTAAATAGTCTGTATGGTTTAAAAGACCTTTGAAGTTGTCAAAATGTAGGTAAAAACAGATTGTGTTTTGTCTTGTATAAATGGAGTTCATTATAGTTTGTTGAATGGAATTTTGTGATCAATTAAATATTGTTGAATTATGAGTGCTTATCATTGATAATCTATTCGACACCTTGAGTGCGATCTGCGTGTGTTCCAAATACACAACAGAAACGTCCTCGTTTCATAAGCTCTCCAAAAATATAAAAATGTTGTCAACTGGCACACGGGTTGGGGGAAAATCTGAATAAAAAGCGGAAAAGGCGCGTTGTAGACCTTTTGTAAAGTGAAAAGAAGTTGTCGGTTGTGAGAAATAAAGGGACGAAAATGAGTGAAATAATAATGTTATTTTACATTCTCATGATTGCAGGTTGTCAGAACTAACTGTTAGAAAAACTACAAATCCTAGTTAAATTGCCTCCACCGGATACGTATGCAAGCACGCAGCCTGCGGCGTACTTCAGACACAGTCACTCGCGTTGACACTCTGTCTCTTGTGTCTCAATTCTCTCTTTCAACTCTTCTTGGGAATCCACTGGTGTACTGTAGACTAACTCTTTCATGTGACACCAAATGTAAAAGTCGCATGCTATTGAGGAGGGATGTCCTGTCAGAAGGATGGATTTTTGTCGATTTTTACTACATACCGACACTGAAGACCCCATCACCTGACAAGAATTCTGTGGACGGACGAATCCAAATTCGACCGCGATGGTATTACGAATTTTGATAATGCGCATTTTTGGGTCCCTAAGGGCCATAACCCAAGAAAATCTAAAGAAAAGGCTCACCAGAGAAAATTCTCACTAAATGTGTGGATGGGAATCATCCACAATCATGTGATCGGGCCATTCATTCTGCCACAAAACCTAAACAGCATTACCTACGAAAACTTCCTAAGGGAAGAATTGATGACGCTGCTGGAGGATGTACCGCTCGCCACAAGATGGGGTATGATTTACCAACATGATGGCTTCCCAGCCCACTATTTCTGGGGTGTGCGACAGTGGCTGGACGACAATTATCCTATGCAATGGATTGGTCGAGGCGGCCCGAAACCCTGGCCGGCGAGGAGTCCGAATTTGACGCCATGCGACTTTTACATTTGGGGTCACGTGTAAGAGTTAGTCTACAGTACACCAGTGGATTCCCAAGAAGAGTTGAGAGAGAGAATTGAGACACAAGAGACAGAGTGTCAACGCGAGTGACTGTGTCTGAAGTTCGCCACAGGCTGCGTGCTTGCATGCGTAACCGGGGGAGGCAATTTTAACAGGATTTGTAGTTTTTCTAACAGTTAATTCTGACAACCTGGAATCATGAGAATGGTAAATAACATTATTATTTCACTCATTTTCGTCCCTTTATTTCTCACAACTGTCAACTTCTTTTCACTTTACAAAGAGGTCTACAACGCGCCTTCTCCGCTTTTTATTCAGATTTTCCCCCAACCCGTGTGCCAGTTGACAACATTTTTATATTTTTGGAGCTTATGAAACGAGGACGTTTTTTTGCGTAATTTTTACGCTAAGTGTGTTATCAATTTTTTGAGTAATCCTCTTCGATTTAAACGATAATTTCCAAATTTCTTCATGACGTGTGCTCCAATGACTGTTTCTTTCTGTGGGTATGGGAATTTTGGGCATGAATTTTTTCCCCAGTAGTCACTCATTCGTCAGCTGTTAGCAACGTGTCGATTATGTGCCCAGGGTGTAGTAGTTTTTTCACAATTATTAGTTTTTTGGTCGCAAGTCGGAATATTTCACGAAAATCTACAAACTGCAATAACTCGAAACCCATTGATTTCCGACCCCCGGTGCATATGGTCAAATTTGTTGCAAATGTGCTCTAGTATTACCCCTTTCCAGGAATAGGTCGAATTACCAATCACCCCGTATATATATATATATATATACAGGGTGTCATTTTAATGGCGCTCACGGACCACAGATTCGTGTAGAGGACATCAAAACAAACAACTTTTCTCAGTAACATTTTTCGTTGGTGTGTCAATTCGACGCTACAGCCGTTCAAAAAAGACCGTTTTGCCGCCTGGATGCTGGCAACCCAACACAACATTTGATCGTACCTGTGACGTCATTTCCTGCAGCGAAACAGCGCACGGTAGGGTTGCAAGGAACACACAAATTTTGTGAAAAATGACAAACTACCAACCACATTATTAGCTGTAAAACGAAGCGAGAAATGCGTCCAGTAAACCGAACATCATAGCCTACCAGCCAGAAGATCAGCAGTCATCTCAGGGGAAGGGGGGAGTGAACCAACGATATGAGAAATGGTAAAAACGTATTCAAAATGAAGAGTCAATATCGGATTTTGTCTCAGCCTACATGTCAAATATCAACAACAATAACTTTTATTGTACTTACAACTTACATGTGGCTGTTTACGCCCAGCTACATGTCAATTATATTTGCAAATCTCGTTGCAAGGTTGATGTCTACAGGTTTGTGTCCAGATGCCTTGTGGTACTTTGTGCTGATAACGGAAGTATCTGAGGTTCACGTTGTTACATTACGGCTAAAACACGTACAACCACAGTAACAACGTAATGATGAATCAGTAGCGAATATACTGCCCTGTTCACAGTTGCAAACTATTACATGTGTATCCGGTGCATAGATAAACACATACTACTTATATCCCTGTATTTTCAACCATTTTTGCCACTTGCCTCATAATGCCCTGAATATACATTGTATTATGTGTTGCTTACCTTTTGAATTTTGAGTTTTCATTTCTATTTTGTCATCTGTTCAGTGTGTCACAGACAACTAGTATCAGAAGGACGAAGTGGATAGACTAAATTGTAGATACCAACTTGGTAACTAGATTTGCAAATATTTGACATGCAATCTGATACAAAATTCGATATGACCACTTCCACTTGAATTCTATTTTCTTTCTACCATTTTTCGTATCGTCAGTTTACTTCCTGTTAGGTTACAGAACGTGTTTTCTCGTTTTGTTTGACGGTACATAATGTGGCATTTTTCACAGAATATGTGTGTTCCTGGCAACCCTGTAACGCATCGCTTCACGACGGGATATGATGTCACAAATGCAATCAAATGTTGTGTGTGGTTGCCAGCATTCAGGCGGCAAAACGGGCTTTTTTGAACGACTGTAGCGCCGAAACGACGCTCCAACGAGAAAAATGTTACTGAAAAAAGTTGTTTGTTTTGATGTCCTCTATACATTTCCGTGGTCCGTGGGCGCCATTAAAATGACACCCTGTATATATATGTGTGTGGGTGTGGGGGGGTGCGTTGGTGTACCCGTCATTAGGAGGAACAAGATCAGAAAAATTACCAGCATTAAGAGAAATTTTTTCATTGCGAGGTATTTTTGGTAGTTCCTCGGAACGAGAGAGCACATTATTTAATATTATGGCAGAACGGGCGAAGGAAAATTTAATGTCGTGGTATTAATCGACGAAGGGTACCAAGATCTATATTTTGATAAAAGATAGAACAATCTCCGACAACTGTACTCGGAGTTATGCTACAAAACAGTGCATTTTTCTGGTTCCTCTTTTCTGGGCATTGTACCTGTACGTGTGTATCAGGTGTTTATCGGTTCATCTCAACGGGGCTCTGTGCATATCACCTACACACAACGTGTGTGTCGTTCGAGCGACGCCAGAGACATCTGCAGTGTGTGAAAAATTGCGGAACTACATCAGCGGTGACGTCATGGCGGAGCGAGGGAGGTCGTAGGGGCAGCGCCTGCGGCTGCAAAGAACAGCGTTGTCGGATCTGCCCTCCACTTACATGACTCAGCATTTTTCACTGACGGCTCTGAACGTTGCGTTGTCCGCAGTGCTGCATAAGTTGCAACGCTGGAGAATGCATCGTTGCTACATCATTGCCTACATGGGAAATGTTAACGGTGCTTCACGATTGCGTTCTGAGAGGGTTCGTTGTGTGAGTAGCCGTATTTAATTTATTGGTTTGAGCTTGGGCAATTATGTCTCGTATTTCTCGGTAAAGATATTATCAAGGAAGAATTGTAGCAATCTGCCCGAGGGCGCGCGTGAGCGAGTAAAGAATATTGTAGGAAATGCTTGTGTATTTCCTCATCGAAAAGCAAACTAGCAGGATTTCTTCATGTATTAATTAACAAAATACTCAACCAGAGTTCCTATGCTAGAATACTGGAAATGATTGGGCTTAATCTAACTAAAGCACAAAAGCCAGATACAGGACAGTATAGTACAAAAACTACATACATATTTACGTTCTTAATTGTGGTCTAACTATTTGTTTTTCCGCCTACTCCACTCATTAAAAATTTGCATTTCCTCCTCTGTGGTGACAGTGGCGTATTTAAGCGTAGGACTTCAACCCCCTTCCCGAAATTCCTTCCACACTTAAAATATTTCTTTCGTCACTAGAATGCAGATGCATATGTTCAAAAATGGCAAAATACGAAGTTAATCATTAATAAGAATAAGATCTACACTAACATTTCAATATTTTTCGTAATGCATGTCTATAAAGTAAGGTCTAAAATCTAAAGACATGTTGCGTGAGGATTTCACCAATTCAACGCAAGTTTCTGCGGCCTATCATGCCTACCGCTACGTTATGAAACGTTGCTGCGGATTGACGTGTTTGCAATCGACATATGTCATATGCACTTGCTGCTTCGGAGTGAAATGAACGTGTTGCTTGTCGTTTCGGTCTGCAAGTTACAGGTGACAAGCAACACGGAAATATCAAGCAGCTTTCAGACCAAAGCGACACACAACACATGTCGCTTCGGAACTAGTCAATCAACATTAACGTTTCACACTTTAGCGGTAGCCCCAGAAGACTGAGTTCGACTGGTGAAATTCTCATGGACCACGTGTATCTTTGATGTGAAATCTCCCAATGAGAAAGCCCAGTTCGAGCGACACGTATGTGTTTGCTCAGTAGAGAAACACATACACCACGCATACGTGAACAGACCGAGTCAATTTGATGCACGGTCGGAGCGACATGGTGATTTCACACCCAAGCGACAAGCGACACGAGACCCTTCAATCTAATGCAAAAGATTCATCGCGCATGCGGGAAGAACAAAAACAGGTGACACGATGCACCGTATGGAGAACATAGTCCAGTCCAAGCTACAAATGCAGCTTGTGTCGCTTCAGTTCAAAATGTTTGTTTTCAAGAAGCACGTGACAGGGGGATTTCACACTGAAACGACACGTCACGCATGATTTTGTGCGAGCAATAAAGATTTCGATTTCCGGTGGGGCATAGCACCTTGCACTGGCGTACGCAAGGGGAAGCTGATGGGGCTACTGACCAACCAGAAATTTTAAGAAAATGCAAATTTTTAAATGATTTTTTTTAAGAACTCAAAGAAAGGAAAGTGAACGCAAACCTAACTTAAAGTTAAAATGACACCCGATAACCATTTGTCTTGGAGTACAGTTTTAATAGAGTGAAAAGTTCAAAATGTACGATAGCCTATATATTTTATTCGGTATCCCACAATTCTAGAACGAAGCTATACTATACACCTTTACAATTTCAGCCCCTCCAGAACAAAAATCCTGCTTAAGCCAGTGGCACCGTTAGAACAATTGGAGCAGACTATGATATCGAAAACAAGAAAACTAAGGCGACTCAATTATTTTTAACTTAGTATTTGGCACATGTTTTCCCTCTTCTCGAGTGGCAGCAACGAATCGTCCCTAGTGCATCGCCCAGTGGCATATACATGAGGGAGGGATGAAAGACAGGCCTGTGGCAAGGAGTAGCAAGTCTCCATTTTCACTTCACAGCCTAACAAAGACAACTAAAGGTGGCCATGAGGGGAAATTTCCTTTGGGATCAGGATGGTGGTGTGTGTTGCAAGGCGTTGTGGCGAATACTATCATATTATTTGTTACGCTTCAATTTTGCGTATACTACTGCTACCCGACAGCAAAATACTCTAAAGACAATGTTGAAGCGCACGTTGTTTTGGAAGCTGCTACCTTAGTATTATTATTTCGCCCAGCCCAATATACTAACCTGAACTACGTGGATCGATTTTTGGCTTGCTCCAGGAGACAAAGAACTCAAATCGCCGAGTGCACCTATCCGGGTTAACGCAATCTTATTGAGAAGTGGGGGAATCGACTAGTTCCCCCTCCCAAGAAAATTACGTACGCCCAAAACAACCCAGATAAATTATCACTTTCGCCCTAGATTATTCTACGTCAACGGCTATTTTGCAAAACAAACGAAAACCACCGATACCTCCCACTTTGCCGAGAGATGCCTCCGTGAGGAGCTAGACAACGCCGAAAACGTGTGAAAATGAACTTCACACCTCTGTACAGCCAGTACCAGTGAAGATAGAAAGGCGGAATAAACGAAGTGAAAAGGAACACCAAAGTCGCCCATCCGAAAAACACTAGGCGGCAGCTGCGCAACGCATGCGCATGGGGTTCCACAAAGGAAATAGGAGTGTCCCGCAAGACAAGTGAAGGGAAAGGGTAGCGATCGACAACGGTAGGGACAAAAGAAGCTATGAAGCATGAAGTAACAATTGCACAGCGGGAAACAAACACCATGACTGAAGCAGTGCAGTCGAGAAAAGTAGTGCGGGGTTGCAGAACCACGGGAGGACGACGTAGGATGTAAAAACACACCGAGAATGCAAGTAAAATGGTCCGTGACACTCGACAGGCAACAGACGCGTACATGATTCGGGGCAGAAATGGCGGCGCCTGCGGTGCAGCGCAAGGGGAGTCCCCAAAACACAGTGGGGAGACACCGCAGTAAGAACAAAGCAAGGTGCAACAAAAGAGAAAGAGAACCGGACGGGGAATGGTACCTGCCAAGGAGACAACAAATGCGGGACGAGGGATTCCCCGTAGCAGCACCGAGGGGATGTCACACAGAGGTCGTGCGCCAGCAGGACAAACACAGCAACTACGGGCACAGGAGGTTATTGCTAATGAAATGTGCACGTACAGATAGGACCACGTACCCCGTACTGACGTTGTAACAAACGTCGTGATGGGGCCCAATCAGCCTCTTAGAAATGAAGCCGGAGGCACATCGCTGGGTGGGAGCGGGCGAAAGGCTGCTGGAGTGTCGTACGGACCCCACCACTCCGTACGGTGGACGACACTAATGGACGAGGTCGGAATGTTTCCATTCCGATCATCAGGTCCACTGTTCCCAGACCTGACGCGGCTGCTTGCTTCCGAGCGCAACACCAGCCGAACAACTCGAGTCCCTCCTCGGCCGCAGCCTTCCGCTCCGAAACCAAGCGTGGCCTCACACCACCGCAGTCGCACTCTGCCGCGTTTGTGTGAGACCGGGCCGAGCAAGGCTGGACAGATAAACTGCGTGGGACAATCGTGTAATGAAGCTACGTGGGAGTATGTACGTCTGTTCAACTGCTGGGTTACCCCACATTGGTGTACACAAACACCACACGATCGTACGTAGTGCTCCCCGTCGGCTCGAGCAAGACGGACGAAGTACGTGTTGTGGGTGAATGGGGCAAGAATGAAGGACGCTACATGTGTTCCACGATGACAATGCCCCAGAGTACATGGCCGCACCTGACGGCAGTGGTCAGGTAGTGAAGAGCACAGGCACGGGTGGCTCAGGAAAGTCAGCTGATTGTACCACAGCGCCGTGCGGACGTGTGGGCTGATTGGAAGTGCAGCGTCAGGGAGCGTGTCAGTGAAAGATACGGTGCGGTGGTGGTGTGCTTGACGTACGACAATTGAGTACGTTGTTTCGAAGCCGTTGTGACCAGTGTGTGTGTGTGTGTGTGTGTGCCACCTGTGCACTGCAGTACAGTATTCCATAATTGGCACTATCCTCACCGTACCATGGAACGCTACACATTTGTAGAACTGAGGGACATGCATTTTGTCTACGGCCTTGCAGATGGCAATGGCCGAGCAGCTGGAGGCCTTTATCGCGGACGGTATCCGGAGAGGCGACAACCCGACAGCAGGTTGTTTTCGAACGTGCACCGTACCCTTGGTGAATCGGGTGTGTTACGTGCAGGCCATCATGTCGGTCACCCAAGACATGTGCGCACCGCGGCGGTCGAGGAGGACGTACTTGCTCGCGTGGACGACACACCGTCCACTAGCACCCGTAGTAGGGTGTATCGAAAAAAACTTTTTTTCGAAATGTTAAGGTGGCTAGTGGGGAAAAGTGGCCATTTGTGACCAAAAACACGTCTGATTCTTTTCAGATTTTTTGGAGGTCGTTTAGGTGGCACGCATCGACCTTGAAGTTTTGATAGTGATTTGATTATGCAACACGCACAACAATTTCACAGAAATGTCATTATTTGGCTATTTCATGTGTTTTTTTCTGCATTATGGTCGTTTATTGTTTTGTTTATGGCAAATATGTTACATTCGTGCCTTACGGGTGGTTTCCTATGCTGTTTACGTATGCTTTTGGTAAAAAATTGTCAATTTGAGGCTAAAAACTCCATTTTTTTCTATTGATGGTTTCCAATTGGTTTCGACTGTGTTTTATTCAAAGGTTTTCCGATATAAAAGACTAAATGAAATATTTTGGCTTTCTAATTGCTAACAGTTCCTCAATTACTGTCCAGCGCTTCGCTTATTTTCATAGCTTATTATGCTTTGAAAATAACCCAGAGCTCACCACGAGGAGGTGGCTGGACTGCGAGCCCCACCCACCCAAATGATGTTGGCAAACATAATTTTACTAAGGGGCAGGCCAAGATTTTCTTCTATAGTGGAACCACAAGGAAAGAAACCTGCGCAGACCCCATCGCGCTGGCGGGTGGGGGAAAAAGACAGAAAGAAGGAGCCTTCAGAGCGGCCAACGTCAGTGTTGCCAGACCTATTGATTTCTCGGTAGGATTCCATAAAAAACTATTGCTATGGCACCTCCGACGGCCTGCTCAAAAACAAGTTTCCTGGTCACCTTACTTGAACATGGAGGGGAGAGTGGAACTCCACTCAGCCATGAAAAGTGCTGTTTGAACTGTGAAATTATGTCAATCGATGTGCTAGGACATTATTATTATTTTATTACTATTACTACATTACCATGGGCTTCCGGAAGGGGGGGCGTGGCCCCCCTGGAAAATGAAAGTCAACCAAAAATTATATATTTTTCACATATAATTTCATTTCAGCTGCAATAATGTGTGTTAATTATTGCATGAATATGATACATTGAAATTTAAGCAATGTTTTTTGAGGGAACAACACAATTATTGGAGAAAATGTGCCTTCCTTGCCCCTGCCTGGAAAAAATCCTGCGGACGTCCATGTACATTACTATTTTTAGATGGTTGTATTTTATCCCACCGGAAAATCTATTTCCATTTTAGTTATTTTACGTCGCTTTTGTGCCTCTACGGGTACGTACGACAACAAGGATGAATGAAAAACTGATGAAATGAATGAAGTGACACAAACACAGTGAAACGTCCTTGCCTTACTAAGTAGAAATACTGACTTCGTAGCGTGGGCAAATTATTTTATATATGTATGTGTGTGTGTGTGTGTGTGTCTATTATATATTAAATGCAGCAACATAGAGGCAGCATAAGTGACGAATAAAGCATGTGTTAATAACAAGAAATTTGCTAGAGAACGAAGCGGCATAGTTCAATTACTAAGGAAATAATGCACCCCCTCCCCCGTATTTGCTTGGAACTTTCATCGGCTTGAAAATACTTAATTTTCTATCCTTAATATACTATTCTATACTTAAATACTTAATTTTCTACAAAATTATAAAGCGGCATGGACGTCCAGAAGGAAGGGCAAGGATGGTCGCCACCCCCCTCCTCTTCTGGAAAATGAATGTTGACATAAAAGTACTTATTATTTCAGACGTATGAGTTGATTTCATTTACAGTAATTTACATCCATCGTATCAATCCCTAAGATTGTATGTTTATTTTATTTAAGTCTCTCTGAACGCTTCATGTTGACCAGGGCATTCACTTGTTTTTCTCAGCTGTCTCAAGACTCTTAGGCATGTTTACAATGCATTGTGTTGTGCCATGCAGACCTCCTGAGCATTCAGGAAACAGGTAATACTTCTGGTTACAGAGTCAGCGGTTTGCATGGTAGCAATTATAATAAACACGATTCGGCATTGAGGAAGAGCTCGATGGCCTGGGAATATAGAGGTGAGACAAGCTGAGGGTACTGGGACTTTTGGGATTGAGTTGGTTGAGAGAGGTGGTCAGCAAGGCAGGAGGTCGGTAGTGGAAGCACGCTTTGGTCAGCATAAGAGAGAAGCTTACAGAGGACTTCGATTATTGCGATTCAGCTAAGAGACTTCAGATAGACAGGTAATTATCCTACACCCAGCCATGATACAGGTTCAACGGTTCACAAAACACAACGAGTGACCATTGTCTTTTCTGTAGTCTAGTCCCTAGTGTAAATTTGTACCTTTCGCATTGCCAAGCGATAACTCGTCATGTCAATGACGAGTGGTCTCATCAAGAGGATGAATGATGAGTAGTTTACATCACCCCAGCAATTAATTGCAGAAACAACTGGTTCAGATCCCTTCATTCTATAGAATGACACGTGGTGGAGATTAGCGGGTCTTTTCATTTTTTTCAGAAATGGAAAGAAATTGTTAACCAGTTTTTAATTAAATTCAACCCCACCCCAAATATTGACACGTGGTCAAACCCCACCCCAAAATTTTGCTCACTTATTTAGTTTCTTTAGTATGTCCTTGCCATATTTAATTTTCAAAATACATAGGGCTTAAAGGTTTTAAAATTAATGGGGGGAGAAGAATTTACTTGTGCCATGATAGATGTCGAGCTTTCACCTTGCTGATGAACTCGACGAAACATTAGATCAATTATTAGATATAGCACGAGGGACTACAAGTTTTAATTTAGATGTCAGCGGTCCAGCTGCAAGTTCCACTCCCAAATTTAAACGTAGCCCAATTTTAACTAGACGCCTTCAGCGACAATTATTAGAAAAACAGAAATGTGAACAGCGATTAGAGCAACAAGATCAGGATATTAGAGATTTAGGCCGAACACAATTCGCAACGATGGCTCAGTCGCAGTTTGTTCCCCCAACTATTTTAGAGGGTATCCCATTTCAGGGGATAGCTGGGAAGATGTATCAAAATTCTTAGATAAAGTGGATAGCCTTGCCATACTAAATGGATGGAACAGTACCCGTAAGCAGGAATTATTTCCAGCCCTTCTGGCCGGGCCAGCGTTACGATGGTACCAGACTTGGAAAGATGGTACAGAAAATCAAGAAGTTTCTTACGAGGAGATACGGAAAAAAAATTAAGGATGAATTTACAGGGTCCTTGGATCAATTCCAGATCGAGGAACAAATTCGATACAGATTACACAAGGAAACTGAGCCAGTTACGAATTATGTTCGGGACAAACAATTACTTTTACTTAAGGCAGACCCCAAAATGAGTGTTCAACAACAGATCAAACAAATCATATTAGGATTACAGGTGGATTACATGAAAGATATCCACCATAAAGAGTATGAGTCCGTGCATGGGTTACTTAAGGATTTAAAATCCTTTGAAAATTTTCAGTTCTTGATGAGGCAGCGCAAGCTGAAAGAACTGAGGTACGAAGATCAAAGGGATAGTTTATTCTCTCCTTTGCATAATACACCAACTTTTCCGCAACAGCAGCAGATTTTACTGCAGAGTAACAATCTGGCTGCTGCTGAGTCTGCACAATCGCGACCCACTTCAGACATTGAGGCAAAATTCAAAGCCTTGCAAAAGGAGGTTGAGCAATTAAAATTATCTAATAATCCTCAAAGTACCAAAGCTCAAGTCCAGGCTCAGGAAACTGGTCTGGAAGCGAGATTAGCCAGTCTCACTTTGAGATTGGATAGCATGGAGGATCAAAAACAGAACCCTGGCACCGACTCATCTACTCCAAAACAATTTAGAGAACCTTATTATAGGGATAGCTATCAGTCAGGTAATATTTTATAGAGGTTCCTACCGGGGTAACAATAATAGACGACAGTACAATAGGGGGTACAGGAATGGACGCAATAATAATGGTAACAACTCAGATCGCAATAGGCGATATGGCAATACCCAACAATGGCGAGGACGTGGAAACTTCCGTGGACAGAACTCGCGGGGTTCCTCGTCTTCAGCAGGGCGAGGCCAGGAAAACAGGGAAGAGCAACGGGGGAGACCACGCTGCTCTATTTGTAATTACCCTAATCACACAGCAGCCACTTGTTTTCAGAACACGGAGGCTTTTAAACGAACAGTGACTGCCCATAGAAGAGACGTATGCGCAGATTTCGTTGGCAAATAAATATCAGTCTCTACTTTCCCCTATGAGGTATTAATTTATATTAACGCAGTGTTAGGGGGACAACGTCAGAGGTTTCTTGTGGATTCCGGAAGTCAAGTATCAGTTACCAGTGATCGAGGCATTCCTTCAACCGCCAAACGTTTTAAAATTCATACGGCCATAAGGGGAGTAGCAAAAGAACACATTGAAATTAAAGAGATTGTCCTGTTAACATTTGCAATAAACGGCCGCAATTTTACTCATCCTTTTCGGATGATTCCAAATTTTGAACATGGGACAATCTTGGGAAATGATTTTTTAAGAGCTCATAAAGCAAATTTGGATTTTGATCAAAATCGACGTACATTGAGGAGATTTGTTACTCCTCCGCGGAACCAGTTAAGGGCGGAACACAGAAAAACCTTTGACGTATCCATAAAAGTTGCTAGTCTGATCAGGGATTTATATGTGCCGGAATATGTAACTTCCAGACAAATTAGAATCAAACCTAGATCTCATTTGTGTATTCCTGTCAAATTGACAAATTCTATTAATCAAAATTTAACTTATTTGGAACCAGTTTTACAGTTTCAAATGGACACAGGCTTAATGGTGCCTCGAGCCATTGTAAATCTGGAGTCATTTTTAATTTGGAATACGAACCCAAATTCTTACAAAATTAAAATTAGGAAAGGGGCACGCTTAGGTACCGCAGAGGCTTGGCAAAATCCAGTACCAGCTTCGCATCATATTGCAGATGACAAAGGACCTAACGTTATGGTGACCAAGGAGACGTGCACCATGACAAAACCAGTGCACGACATTACTAAATTTGACAAATCCAGCATTAGAACCCGATCAGAAGTCCGTTTTCGACGCAGTTTCAATTGGAAACATTTCAGAGATATTGCACAATATGGCCGGTAATAGCTACTACTGTAGTGCTGATCTGCAACAAGGATTTTTTCAAATTCCATTAGCGGAAGAATCGAAAAAATATACTGCCTTTACTATACCAGCCAGGGGACAATTTGCCATGAATTTTACACCTATGGGACATGTAACATCTCCTGCGGCGGTGACCCGATGTGTCCAGCTCGCTACAGCGGGGATGAATGACAATAACTTTGCTTTTATATCGATTACATGATTGTTTTTGCCAATACATTTAAGGATATGTTGGTGAATTTGGAGAAAATGTTTCAATGTTTACGATCTGCCGGATTGAAATTGGCTGTACCTAAATGTTCATTTGGATACTATGAGACAATTGCCTTGGGCCACAATGTGGGCAAATATGGCTATCGTATAAGCGATAGAAAACTGTCATCCATTAAGAATTATAAGGTTCCCACCACCACGAAGAAGGTTAAAATGTTTTTAGGTCTTTGCAGCTACGTGAGGAAATATGTCAAGAATTTTTCTGATATTGCATCACCATTACAGGGTTTAATTCGTAAGGGCAAGAAATTTACATGGGGTCCTGAACAACAATCAGCATTTGAGAAATTAAAGGAAGCTCTAATTACTGCACCTGTTTTGTTACCTTACGATCCAGCGAAGAACACCAAGGTTTTCACCGATGCTTCATCTCATGCGGTCAGTGGCGTATTAATGCAGCCCAATGCAGAAGGAGAGTACTTGCCATGTGCGTACTGCAGTAGAACGTTGACGGACACTGAAAAAAGATTGAGTGTTATTGAACAAGAACTAACAGCAATTTTATATGCTCTCAAATCATTTAGATTCTTTCTTGTTGGGCGCCATTTTGATTTATATACGGACAATAAAGCTATTACGTACATTAGGACATCCCGTAATTTAAGCTCAAAGCTTCTTCGATGGAGTAACCTTTTGGAGGATTTTTCATTCACTCCTATCCATGTTAAAACTACGGAGAACATCGCCGATCCCCTCAGCAGAGAATGTGGAGAAAACGTAGAGGATGGCAACACTGAAGAGGACATTACCGAACCCAGGACACTTACATTATTTGATGCAACCACAGATGTTGTGGAACATCAGAGACAGGATTCATTTTTTGGCCCAATTATTAAAGTCTTGGAGGACCCAGACACGGACGATGGAACATTACCTTTATACATCCAGAGGCAGGTCTATCATCATGTGTTGGAAGATGGATTATTATATAGACAGCAGAAATTAGGAGCTACTACCAAGAAATTATTATGCATTCCAATGACGTTACGTGATTCTGTCATTGAGACACTCCACGCTTCACCCATAGGAGGTTCTCATCTGGGATTTACCAAGTGTTACAATGTGGCCTTATCAAGAATTTATTTTCCAAATATGAAGTTATTTATACAACGGAAAATTAAGGAATGTATTACATGCCAGCAGAATAAACGCCGTCCAAGTCTACCGGCAAGAGAACTGTGTACCTTTCCCGCACAGAAGCCATTTCAGCGGATTTGCCTAGATTTTTCTGGTCCATATCCTCCTTCATCCAATCTTCGTCATCGATACATAATCGCTGCAACAGATTTTGGGACGCGCTATTTAATAGCCAAACCAGTTGCAGATTGCACGGCCAGTACAGCAGCTGAATTTGTGTATGAGGAAATAGTGTTACGCTACGGAACCCCACAGGATATTTACACCGATCGCGGATCTGCATTCAAATCTAAGCTTTTCCAGGAACTTGGCAATAAATTGGGAATCACCATCAAGTTTTCACCAGTAGGTCTACATAATTCTATAGGCCTTTCTGAACGGAACCACGGTGTACTGCAGAGTATAATGAAGTGTTATGTTAATTCAAAACACACTGATTCAGTCCAATATTTACAGCCATGTGTGTTCAGTTATAACACTACGAGGAATCAGAATTTGCGGTATAGCCCATTCTTTTTAGTACATGGATTCCAACCTACTTTGCCCTGGGAGCTTGCATTACACACACCAAGCTGTGAAAATGTGGAGAATGATGTACGGTTCCGCGTATTTAAAAAAGCAAGAACCAATGCTACAGATAACTTAGCGAAGCGACATGTTGAAGTAAACAAGTATTATGATCGAAAGAGGAAGCAGATCAAATTTCAACCAGGTGATAAAATATTAATTTTTGACAGCACCCAGAAAATTGGAACCGCACGGTGCTTTTCAGGTATTTATAAAGGCCCAGCCACAGTTATCCGTGAAGAGAATCCTAATACATACCTGGTGGAATTTCAAAACAAGCGCAGAAAGACATTAGTGGACTCTATTGCCGTCCAGAGACTCAAAAAATATTATGCGCCAGATGACGGTGAAGGCGAGGAAAACTTGGCAGGTCAAGATGAAGATGAAGATCATCAAGAAGACAACGAGGACTCACACATGGATAATTGTCACTAAAATTGAAAATTCATATAAGTAATAGGCTTAACATTTTTAATTTCACTTGCATGACATAATAATAATTTATAATAAAATAGCACTAATAATATTAAAGATTAAAAGCAGACTTATTATTTAATAATGTGCTTAGGCACAAAAGTTTTTTTGCAGTATGTAATAATAGTAGTTCAGAGAGTACATCACTAGAATTTTATAGTTACTCTTCAGAAGAAGGTATATGACTATATTAGCAAAGTTTATTTTAAGCGCCAATTATGAGAATATTCATATTATATGAATATGTAGACGTCGACGTCAAGATTTTTGCGCTCCAATAACAAGTATTTTCCTTCGGATATTGGATCATGACCAAAATCCTGGAAATCCCTTCTGCCATCGCAGAATGATAGTGATTAAACCACAACGGTTTTAGTTTCTAACTTTGCCACCATAATATGCAAAGCATATTTTAGAATGAGTAGAGGGAATTAAAGATTCTTCAAGTTTTAGTGATGTTAGTATTTGTATGTATTTAAAGATTGCATAAAGAATAATTATTACTTTATTTCAGGTAGTCAGGAGTAAATCAGTGTCAATTTTTCCTTTACCTTGTACCTCAGTACGGTTCGATTGATTTTAAGTATTTAAGAATAAAAATAACACCTGAAATTAAATAAGATAAGTTTGCAGTAAAATTTAAAAGAAAAAGATAAGTTAAACAGTGCTAATAAATTTAGAGAATAAATAAATTATATTAAATAAATAAATTACGCAGATAAATTGAGCCTAGAGTCAGAAAATAATTAAAAGTTGAGTTAAACTATCTACTAATTAGACTAGGCAGGCTTAAAGTACGTATTAGTTTTGAAGAACTGTTTGTTTTGATTGCCTAAGCAACATGAAAATCATTGCGATTTTAGCTATTTTAAACGGATTTCTTCCATACGTAAAAGCTTCTAATTTTATTTATCTGTTGAACAAGTCCTTTGACTATCCTTATAATATAATTACAATTTTATTATTAACAACATTTATTATTAGTATTTTTATAATTTTCATAATCTTTTACTGTCAATGTCAACGCAAGAAATTTATTACTTATGACCATGAGTGTACCAACGAATTACCGTTAAGCAAACTTAATAATGATCCACCGTCCATTGATCAGATTTACGATGATGTTGCACCGATTGTTGAAGTGGTACCATTAAAAACGAGTCACCCGCCAATTCCCCCAACCCTGCCTCAGTCCATTATTATTCAACCTAGGGTACAACAAGAAGTTCAGGATGTATCCAGAAATATTTTAGTCACTAAAGACGACAGTATAGATTTGCCGAAGAATATTGTATCCGTTACAGATGGAGTTCAGAAATTTGCCGTAAGCAAGGGTCCTAATTTTGTTCAAAACAGTCGCAAAATGGAAAGTGAATTGCCTATTTCACCCTGTGTTCCGCCAGTTGTAAAAGTTACAGATTTATTTGCGAATCAGTTACCTGTAAAAGTCGAGAAAATTTCAAATGTTACTTTAATAGCAGAAAGTAAGCCAAATTCTCAGGTTTCCGAACCTGTTGTATCGTTCACAGACCATATTTTTTACGACTTCACGTTCGCTTAGAATTTTATATTCATTACGATTCAAATTTTAAGTATAATTCATTTTTTAGGTTTGAGTATACTTTATGCAAGGTTTATTAGTCATTTATTTTGCTAGCAGCTTCCCAAGTCTTGTTTTTGTACGAGCACGGAAGTGTTCAAGTAAACACTCTGTCGCAAGCGCGACGAAGTTTTCTCTTTTTCCATTCCATTTATGACGTAATTTTAAAAGTCCTTGACTTTATTTAGATTCTCGCAGCTCTTACTAAACCTTGTTCATAGTAATTTAAACGTTTATAAACATTCACGCGTCGCTTAGCACGTCAGCGAATCATCGCCCTTCATTTTCCTCCTCCGCATGTTGGATTGTCACGTTTGCTTGTTACCCAAAGCAACGATTTTTTCGTTTGCTATCCCGAACGGAACCCGAACTTACCCGAAGTCGCCGATCACGCCTGTCGCAGTAGAGAACTCAGCTCAGTTAAGTACAAGCAACGTCGAAATGCAACGATAAGCAGAAATACATTGCAGCTGAATTTACAAATTCCTTTCTCCGCACTGAAGCTCTCTCCCGAGTACTTTGAACACGCTGGAAGCTTAGAAAACACTTAGCATGGAAATTACTACAACCAGTGGCGTTCGCCCATTAAAATTTTCAGGGGATCAGTTTAGTTCCGCATATAGCCATTAGAATTTGATTTTCACGATAGAACTTTATGTCAACAATGTAAGGGATATTTTGTTCTACACATATAACTTTTGCCATAAAACGTCGCATTTATGCACTTCAGACTAATCACGACCAATAATTTTACAAAGGAACAACAAGACAAATTTTTTTGCGTTTTTCTCGCAAAATTTTCCCGTTTTTCATAGAGATATTTATAGTTAGTAAATTTTTTGGGAAATCGACGTACATTTGGTTTAAATCTGGATAAAGTCAAACGAATTTTCGATAAAATCAGGGAAATTTTACAAAAGGCAAATTTTAGCACTTTATGCACATAGAGTAATCAAAAATAGTTAGCAACAGGCCAAGGCTAAGCCTCGGTGATTGGCACAGGCATGTGCAGCAAAAGTTGCCACGGCATCGTTAGCCTTTCCAAATTTAAACAGTGTGGTTTACCACAAATGTTATCATTTGAGAAATTATTATTATTATTAATATTTATTATTAGGAAATTTAGCTCATTTACCCAATTTGCACCTTATTTGACACTGCAGCAATAAATTCATTACTTCTTGCTGATTATCTTAGTGTTAATTTTAGTACAGTAGGTAATATTAGTAATTTGTATTTATATTCTAATATATTGCATAACTATTCTCGATCTATTTTGTTTGGACATACCTAAGGGATTGACACACCATTCTTATATGAGTCAAGTATACTTTTCCGCGGAGGGTCTGTCTACACGACCAAGTGATTTGAGGTATACGGCGGACTCAAGAAGTTTTGAGTGGTTAAATTTCTTTTGTTTAAAGAAAATTTGAAATTGAGAAAGTTTTTATTATCTTTATTGTGTTTCAAATTTGAATTTCACCGTTTTAATTCCCTAATGCCATATTTGTTACCACCTGGAGTTTCAACGAAACTCAGAAGTAGCATTTACTGAAATTTTGTCTTACATTGCATATTTATGAACCACGGGAAATTGCACCGGATTATCGTTTATTAGGAGGCCATTCGAGGCTTGTCAAAGCAACCTTTTAGCACTCAAATAGCTTGCTTTGCGCAACTCAAATTTTATATATTTATTTTAAGGGTTCACAACATAATAAATTTTTACATTTAAACAGAATTTAGAACATGCTTGCAACACTTACCTTTCTTTATTAATTCTACATTTTGTAATTTTGAAGTGAAGTCTATTACTGACAATAAATTATTTCAGTTTATTAGAACACGTAATGGTATTTTAATATCAGGCTCAGGTCAATTTATTGTCATTCAGAATTTGAATAATAATTTGAACACGCACAGATCAATTCAGCTTAACCAAGGGCAATCTATATTTTTTAATTATCAGGATTTTTCGCAGATTATTGTGGATCAACAAATTTTACATACAAGAATTTTAGCTTTCGAACAAGTAAAAATGAAGGAAATTGAGTTACTACCTAATATTCCCAAGAATTTATCTGATTTCACTATTCCCCAATGGACTCCGCTTGAACTTGCTTTAAAGCAACTTAATCAATCAATTAGTAAGGGCATCTCATTTCAGGAATTAGTTTTAAACCCTTTGCCCATGTCTATATTAGTTTTTGTTATTTGGAATGTTTTATTAACCGCAACCCTAGGATATTATTTGTATAAACATCATCAGCTTTCTAAACAGGTTCACTCAGAGCAGCACGGTAATAATTAATAGTTTAAGGCAACACATTAATCATGGACATTGATATTTTAATTACGGTTGTATACTTTATTTAAATTTTCCTTATTTTTTTTCAAAGAATTATGGCAATTATTTAATTAATTTATTTTAATCATATTTTATTTTTTGATGAGACAATTTAATTTAATTTTCAAGAAAAGGCAATGGAAATAAGTTGGTATTGTGTGCATGCATGAACGTGAATTATATATTTCCTATCCTTCGCTATTTCCTTTCTTTGTCATAATTTTCCTTTTAACCTAACCTGTCTATACGGACCACCATGGACAAAGCAATGCCTACACCAATTCCTGGCATTTCTATGAAGTTAATTACCATGCGGAGAGACTTGTCTCCACCAATTTGAGGGAGACATGCAGACATTTTTAAGTACTATTTCAAGGAGAGACTCGTCACCACCAATTTGAGGGAGACATGCAGATATTTTTAAGTACTATTTCAAGGAGAGACTCGTCACCACCAATTTGAGGGAGACATGCCGACATTTTTAATTATTACTACACGGAGACTACCTTTTACAGGAAGGATGTAATCAACCATACATTTCCCAGTATAGCGGACTATACATTATCAACGACACCTAGTGATGGAGCTAGATAAAATTTCCCTCCACACTGTTTGCAGTTCGAACAACAACTTTTCCCCATCTCCCAAGTTCTACGGGTAATTTTCTACATTTTTTACATTGCCCTACACTAATATAAGAAGAGAAGCAGCAAGAAGATATATCCCACACGCAGCAGTTTTGTTATAACAACAACTACAGTGGTTCTTTAACATATACACATGCATTATGGGAAAGAATAGTTTTTCATAGCCTTTCTTCCCATGTTCAGTGCAGTACCATGCATGCTAGCCAGTTTGTACATGCATTATAATTTTTATTTCATTATAAGGAGGCGTCAAGAGCAACTGTGTCCATTAACTAGCGCTAACAACGATTAGTGTAATTTTCTTTTAAGAAGAAATTTGCATTTTGGATAAACAAACAGACATGCAAGCAATAAAAGCACTTTCGAACATTTTAGAAAGCATGCTTTAGTGCCAATATTTTATGCATATGTTTGTCGCATGCAGTTATTATTGTTATTTTTTTTTCTTCTCACCAACATGGAATATCGAAAGCGACACATTTGTTCGCAGAACATTTTCTGATATTTATAATTCGAGAAAACAGTTTTGGACACTTGCAAGATTTTTTTTTGGTTTTGTGCAGTTATATATCAATATGTTACAAGGCTATATAAATGCAAGGCTATACTACAGTATATATATTAACATAAGTGAGAAAACTGAACGCTATATTCACGTTTTTTACCAGCGACAGTTTTCAGTATAACTCATTATATACATCGGAATGTGCTACATAACCAGTGAAAAGTTCATATATTCGACGACGTCAGGAGTGAAGTGGCTACGTACTTAACAAACCATATTCCACTTTGGTATTACCAGGCTTTAACACAGACAAAACAGTGAGATATACATATTGTGTCAATATTTTACATGCCTATTTAGGACGAATGTGACTATTCACATTTTATAGACTTACGTGTGTACCCTTTTCAGGGTTTGTAGCGTATTTACGGGCTCCAATTTATAGAAACATTGGAACCTCGCCTTCCTGGTAAGAACAGCGGCCATTTCAGGTTTTGTTTACAGGGCAAGCCACGCCCTGCACAGACTATTGACTGAATGATCGCCAAACGAGCAATTCTACATAATAAACATTATGTACACACAAATGTGGTACATTAAGAGTTATATCGCTTAACGACACGAACTCTTGTGATTTCTAGTCTTATAATATTACATATTATTGTTTTTTACATCGTATAAACATACGAATTTGTTAGTATTAATGGTATTATTCATTATAATGTTTAGGGAATGAAAATTTTCTTTCTTTCGGGATGCGGCAAAGAAGAGAAAGTTATGTTTTGGTGGATTTCTTTTGTATATTTGGTTTTTTAAGAAAATATATGGAATTGGCGAACCTGAGTCATGTCAAGCATTGCGATTTGACTTTTAAATTTTCAAAGGAGAAAATTTTTCTCCGCGCGGCAGAACGTATCAATCCCTAGGATTGTATGTTTATTTTATTAAGTCTCTCTGAACGCTTCATGTTGACCAGGGCATTCACTTGTTTTTCTCAGCTGTCTCAAGCCTCTGAGGCATGTTTACTATGCATTGTGTTGTGCCATGCAAACCTCCTGAGCATTCAGAGAACAGGTAATACTTCTGGTTACAGAGTCGGCGGTTTGCATGGTAGCAATTATAATAAACACGATTCGGCATTGAAGAAGAGCTCGATGGCCTGGGAATATAGAGGTGAGACAAGCTGAGGGTACTGGGATTTTTGGGATTGAGTTGGTTGAGAGAGGTGGTCAGCAAGGCAGGAGGTCGGTAGTGGAAGCACGCTTTGGTCAGCATAAGAGAGAAGCTTACAGAGGACTTCGATTATTTCGATTCAGCTAAGAGAATTCAGATAGACAGGTAATTATCCTACACCCAGCCATGATACAGGTTCAACGGTTCACAAAACACAACGAGTGACCATTGTCTTTTCTGTAGTCTAGTCCCTAGTGTAAATTTGTACCTTTCGCATTGCCAAGCGATAACTCATGTCAATGACGAGTGGTCTCATCAAGAGGATGAATGATGAGTAGTTTACATCACCCCAGCAATTAATTGCAGAAACAACTGGTTCAGATCCCTTCATTCTATAGAATGACACGGTATCTATTGTACACTAATGAAAAACCATTAAAATCAAGTTCGCACGCCAGCCTGAATCGTCCATGACTCATATCCGGCTGTAACGCGTATATAAAGCACAAGAATTAGTACCGTATTAATCCAATCTCTGTAATGGAGTCCCGTATAAATTTTAGTTGGTGTCTAAATATATGTTTTGAAGGGTGAGGAATGTAATAAAATGGTTCCTAAAGTTGTCTGATTGTTATTTATTTCAGAAAATCTGTTGTTGTTTTTTTTTTCGAAAAATGTCTACTGGACTCTATTACAGGGACAAGAGTATAACTTTGGTTTCATTTATTTCACAATTAAACAAGAGGCCTACTTAACTGGATGTTTAGGGTGATAAAAATGTCAGAACTGAATTATAGAATTCAAAATTCTAATAATAGTTTGTTATTTACATGTTAACTACCACTAATTAGAAATGGATGAGCAAAGACGGATACCGGAGGAACTAAACTGGCAGAAGTTCAACAGGATGAACAAAATATATTGTTTGATGTGAGGAACTGCATTATTTGTCAGATTGTGGAGAGTAACAAGACAGTTACCACAGTTAATGGTAGAAAAAGAAATCACGAAGCAGCCGACATAAGAGATGACATAGTGGCTAAATGACTGAAAAATTTGTCGGCTGAAGAAGTCTTTGTGTATCATGTAACAAACCACTCTTGATAAAATAGTGGCCGAATTATTAGAAACTTCCATTGCGCAAAGGTCATCCTGCACATTATTGGAAAATATCTTTGTGGCAGTGGTGCAAAATGTTTGGTGTTAAAAATGCAGAATCAGTAATAAATGGAAGTCATTATGTCATGTCGCTCAAGGGCTTACTGATTCTTGAAGAAGCAATATTGAAGATGAAATGGTCAGCATTTAGGAAATGTAACCCAAAAGAAAATTATGCTATTACCATTCAACAAGCCCAGAAATTGAAAATAAGTATTTCGACTAAGAATGTGAAAACAAGCGCAACAGAGTTTAATAAACTTTTAGCAACCTTATTAGTTTTGTACAATGACTTTCAGAAATTTTCCAATGATTGTGCCACTAAGTCAGAAACGTGCCGATATTGGGATACATTATTTTACCTGGTAAACTTGTTGAAATTTCTCATAGCGTCTGACAGAGATGGCGATTGGAATAGCCACCTTCAAGCTATTCAGAACCTTCTACCTATATTTTGTGAATTTGACAGTATTAACTATTTAAGATATGCATCATTGTATCTGAAAAAAAATGCGATGGTTATAGGAACAGCATCCTGAAGTGTATCAGAAATTTCAAACAGGCCATTTTGTAGAGAGCCAAACCAATCGATCATTTAGTGCAGTGTCGCCGGACATGAAATTGGAGCAAACTATCCAACGATTTCGAAAGAGCTCTAAAGGAATAATTGGACAAACAAAGCTACAAAAGTATGTCACTGAATGGGAGTTGGTATATCACGAGGTACTAGGAATAAGCGACTGTTTCCGAGAAATACTTTGTGCTAATGATACCAGTTACAGTGAGGTAAGTCTTCATCATGAATTATCAGGAAACTTAAGTTCCAAGATGTTAATGTTTGTGAATTCAGTATTTGAATTTATGAACAGTAGAGGCAGTCCATATGAAACATCCAGCCAGACCCAACTTCATAATTTTATTAGTAAACAATATGTACCTAGAGAGGATGCTATCCGCCTGATGAAAGTGAGAGAGCATGGAGAAGTGAGTTATGAACTATTCAGAAGAGAACGTTTCTTTAAGAAAACTACAAAACTTTCTGGTGTCATCACGAAGGTAAAACTCCCAATAATGATGGGTGAAACATTAGTGCCTATTCCGAAATCGAAGATAACATTTACTTCCCAAAAGAATAATATTGTTGCAGCTGATAGAAGTATACACATAGCTACAGCACGAGGAGAAACAATGAAAGATATTTTGAAATATGATCTGCTGCCAACTAATATGTTATTAGATGATAATGGCTACACAACCAAACCTGTAAACTATCTACTGTTGTCTGAACTGGAGGAAAAACTAGATCCAACTGATTACTGTTTTCAAGAACGTGAAGTCATGGATACTGCTCTCGTAGTTGATTTTATGTCACAGGTTCGCCAACTCAGAACTAAGTGTATATGAACTTTTAAATGTATATTTGATAAAGTCTGGACTAATGCAACTCAATACCACGGAACTAAACGAGTGGGTTTTGTATTTGACAGCTACATCGAGCAGTAACTAAAAGAAGGTGAAAGGGAAAGACAGAGACCTGCTGATCCAATTGATATCCTTCGATATCTATTTGAACTATTCACGAAAGAATTGGAAGAAATGTGGATTAAAGTGGGAGTGAGTGACAAAGTGCGTTATGTGCCTCTATACACACTGGGGAGAAAACTGGGAGCTACGCTTTGCAGCACTTTAATTAAGGCACACAACGTTACAGGTAGTGATGTTACAAGCAAGATAGGAACAAAGCCATCTTCACTGAACGCATCACCAGAAACATTACTAATTGGATTTGCAGAAGAAAATACTCTGTCTGAAGAAGCACTTAATAAATCAGAGGAATATCTTGTTCAAGTTTTACATCCGTCCTCAAAGTATAAGACATTTGATGAGCTTCGTTATTCATTACACAAACAGAAGCACATATCTGAGCTACCACCATCATCTTTCTCAATAAGAAATGGGCATTTGAGAAGACGTTCTTTTGTTCTGCAAGAATGCTTAAAATTTTCACGAAGCTACTTCCCTGATTCAAATCTCCAACCAATCGATAATAGATGGTGCAAAGATTATAATGGCGTACTATAGCCTGATATCTGCCTTCATGAAATGCCTTCTGAGCTACTAATACAGTGTACTTGTAAAGCATGTGCTATTAGTAGATGTAAATGTAATATGAAATATTTACCATGCACTGAGTATTGCAAATGCGGCAAAGAATGCAAAAGATAGTGTGGGAGAAAAATAGGAAATTATCATATTATTATGCAGATTGTTGCAATAACTTGTAAAAAACATTTAAGTTCAGAGTTTTCATAATTATTATGTGTGCTTTATTGTAAAATATTATTTTTAATGTGTGCTTTATTTTATTATATATTTTTTTCAAATCCTTTATGTTGTGTAAATATAACTTTCCAAATAATTGTAGTCAGTTTTTATTCGTATTATCCTTTATAGATGCAAAAAAACAACAACAGATTTTCTGAAATAAATAACAATCGGACAACTTTTGGAACCATTTTATTCGATTCCTCACCCTTCAAAACATATATTTAGAACCAAAATTATGACTTTAACGGTTTCAGGTGCGGAAATAAAAGCAAAATAGTGTCGCTGTCGGCCATTTTGGAAAATGGCATCTAAAACACCCGGTCCAGGATGCGGTGATGTCTACCCAAGTTTTTCTGACTCTCCTACATGTATTCTACTAGGTTCCATTGGTTAGACAAATCATAACTAATTTTTTTACGGGATTCTATTACAGGCACAGGAGTATATTCCATAATTCTATCTTTTATACACTAATGGAAAACTATTAAGATCAAGCTCCCTCGACGGCATAAATCATCCGTGACTCATATCCGGCTGAAACGCATATAAGAAAAGCATAGACGGGGTTAGAATAGGATAAAAAACGGGATACATAATAGTATCTATTGTGCACTAATGTAAAACCATTAATTCCAAGCTCCCACGCTCACATGAGTCATCCATGACACATCTCCTCTCCCTCCCCCTATCCTCTTGATTAATTAACAATAGCGTCACCCGTCGATACTGAATAGAAAAGCCATTAATATCAATTAAAAAGGATAGAATAACAATAGCCGGGCGTCGTTATGAATAAATTAATGTCCACTATCTCGGATTTCTCCTATTGGTGACATGTAAAACGACCGATTGTAGTGTTGAATCCATAGTAGTTTTCATTGTCGTTAAGATGAATAGTGACACTCAGAATGCCGTTCAACTCCATTACAACCCTGGCATCCCTAAGGAAAGAGGTGGGAAGGGGTATACATGTAAAACGATCGATATTAGTGAGGAATCCATAGTTTTCGGAGTCGCTAAGATCAATAGTGACACTCCCAATGCAGTTAAATTCCAAGACATCCCTGGCACCCCTAGGTGTGGGGTTTGGGAAGCGGGTGACATTTAAAACGACCGATATTAATGTGGAATCCATAGTTTTCGGGGTCGTTAAGATGAATAGTGACACTCCCAATGCCGTTCAACCCCACGTTACATTTACACTATAGTTAGAATTCATTATTTTCTTGTCTAACAGAAGACTGGGATAAATAAATACCCGGGCAACGCCGGGCAAATAAGTAGTTTTAATATAAATATCTGCATGCTAAAGATATGTCCACAAAAATAAGCGGGACGTTACTGGTCGAAAATGTCGGCATCTGCGCTAGCGCCACCGGCCACACTTCTCCCGATCTGTCGACCTCGCAAGAACTGGACGCACTTTACTACTACTACTACTAACCGCTTGTTTATCATGATACTTCACTTCCACTAATTGCATGCTGTAATCTGTATAAAAAATATTTATTATATTTCTCCATTTGACTTTCAATTGCTTGCTATCAAAATATTTACATTGGTCTGTTCGAGGAACAATTGTTTATATTCGAGCACTGTTACATGACCTCACGAGCCATCTTTACAGTCTGCCATCCAGAATTGCAATCCGGTTATAATAATACCTTACTGAAAATATGGTTAAGATGTAAGAATGCTAGAAACTCCTTCCAAGTAAAGAGTTTCTAACAAGTAAGCAAGTGATTGGACTTGTCGTTCTTCTATTTTGCTATTATCACAATATTAAAGAATTTTTTCTATTCTGCCCCTCCAGCGTCAATTTTTGTCCGTCCCCACTGGACATGCGGCCCCAAAGCCATAGCCTAGGATAGCCTAGTGGCAAATCACCCCGTAATGTTGTCATCATAATATTTGAAGTCTGTAGATCTCCAACTGCAACCTTACATTCACATCCGATGTGTTTATGTTTTAAAATTGAGAGTTCCTAATGTCAGGGGTCAAAATAAAGAAACGTGTTACCTTCTTACCGCCGGTTTATTTTATATTTCCATTTTGTTGATCCATCAAAGTTTTTACGAATAACTGAGACAAAGAGGTTAGGGAAACAAAGAAATATGAATGTGCTGCTTTTACGGGGTTAATTAATTTTCGCTATGTATTATTTCCTTCCGCAGTTAAGGGTTGCCGATCAAACTTGGGCCAATCCTTTTTAAGAAAGGAAACATGGAACATCTAACTCATTTATTTTTGTACATATGAAGAAACATTTGTGGTATTTAGCATTCAGATTAATTCTCTGTCTTCATCTTTCCAAATTTCTCCTTCCTTCTTTGCAAGAAATACACGCCTGAAAATAAGAAAAAATCAATAAATATTCTCCACTGTCATATGTTCAAAAGTTATATTTTGATGTGTTTCTTTGTGAAGATAGGAAGGGACCTATGTGTGTGGAGTTATGAAATGCATTCATATTACTTTCGATATCAGATCACACACAATAATAAGCATGTAAGGGTTCGGCGTTCTTCACGAAAGGGCATACCCGATGGGGACTTGTCTCTGGGTGCTGACCATTCATTGCATATCTTCACTATTAATTTACTGGTAGTCATAAATAAGTATAAAGGAAAATTCATTGACAAGATTGTGAAGATAAACTTAATAAATAAAATTATAAATAAAAAATAATATAATTTAATATTATAGTTCAATGAATGTTTCGGAACACACCTATCTTGCCACATATCAAAATGAATTTTACAACAGAAGTGTTTACATATTCAATCTCAAAGACCAAAGTGTTTTTCTTCTTGAGATTTCTCGATTCAAATTGCAAATATAAAATAATTTATTTTATCATTTTACCATAGTAAATGTTGAATTGTGAGACTGAAAATTTCTAATTTTTACAACTGTGCATTCTGTTCAAATTCAATAATATTCTCCATTCATGGATAAAATTGCATTACTCATACTTAAATCGCGATTTAAGCCACCTTGAGGAAATAATTTATCGAGTAAGGTACATAAGGATATTGTACTTATATCAGAATCACTTTTGGTGAAAGTACATTAATCTCGAGATTATATAATGTTGTCTATTAGGTGCTAAAATGAAAAAAAAGAAACAAAATATATGTACTTATGGAGTGAAGATCATATGAAAGGAAATGTAATATGGAAACTGTAAACACACTCAATTTTTTCTTGATTTAAAATTCAATAATTTTATAGGCAAAAATAGCATACATTTTGTGTAGAATAATATGAAAATAATAATCATGTTAAACTGTAAATAGTGTCATTATCATAAAATTGTAAATAGACATGGCAGCTGATACCTTGGAAACTATCATTTAAAACATTGACAAAATTCAGTTACAAGGACTATAATTTTTTTTAAAGTTACAATTATATAGTACATCCAGAATGTTTTATTTTCATTAGAAGAAAAGTTACTGAAATTATTATAGTTTCATTACCACACTCAACAAACATTCCCACAGTACGTTCATATACACAGTAAAAAAATATATATTTGCATGTAATTTTCATTTGCGTTAATCAAACTGTTCAAATATTTTACAGGGTCGTTTACCAGGAAAAAGTATTTCTACAAAGAAACGCATATATATATGTATGGTGCCAAAAACCATATAAACAATTTTAAGCGTTTATTTTTTCAAATAATTAAAATCGATTTAAATAAAAAAATCATCAAAAAGGTTTCCCTTTTATTAAAATAAAAATCATTATTTTTATCCAAACTGATTTCGAATAAGCGGTAGATGGTATTTGTAGCTATCTGAATGCAGAGTAAATTGGAAACCTTCGTGTTGCAATTAAAATTAATTTTCAAAACTACATTTCTTTATTGAGACCCATCTGATAAATTGCCCTTTTCCTCAGCGGGCCTCCCCGATGGCGCTGTGGTAGCGCCATTGCCTTGTAATGGTTTCCGGTGGATGCACTTAGAGGTTCGGATCCCACTTGCCTTACTGTGCATAAAGTGGACATAAATCAAGCACTGAATTAATCAATGATTTGCGTCAGCATACTATACTTTTTTTTAAAAAAAATCGTTATTATTATTATTTTAATAACCTTGAATAATGTTATTTCACTGTTAGGTAATTAACTTATTCATCCGTTGTTAGAAGTATGCCGACCACTAACGTATGCAAGGGGGGAGCTGATGGGACTACAGGCCCTCCCGAAATTTTGAGTAAATCAAAATTTTCAAGTGAAAGAATAAAGAACTCCGGAAAAAACCAAAGTACTAAATGCAAACACTCTTAAAATTAGCTGAAATTACCATTTTTGTCTTTGAGTAACCTATAAAAAAGAAGACAAAAATGGAAATTACAAAGTATTTTATTGTGTGTGTCCCTTCCCTCTGCCTAGAACAGAGCTATGTAATATCAACCTTAGAATTCCGGCCCCTTCCGAAAAGAAATCCTGGGTACGCTAGTGATGCCGACCAAATATATAATAACTTTTATTTCTGTATTTCATTGCTTTCACAAAACATGAAGGAAATCTTGAGACTTACCGATCACTTCTTGATGGATTCTGTGGGATTTCGCTGTACCTATTGTGGACCTTGCTGTAAGCAAATCTGCAGAGCATTATCAAGTAGGCGTAAAGGAGGAGAAAGGACCACACAAGTAGCACCAGTCCAATAGATCCGGCAAGTGCTATGGTAAGATCATATGCGCTATTCACCAGCATCTTACTGTTGGAAGTTTGGCTTCCTACTAAAAATGAAGAATGCAAATAGAACTACACATTTTAAATTAATATGTAAGTAAAATATTTTCATGAAGCCTTGGGCAATAAATATAGCTTGTAATTAAAACTTACTGATATAGGAAAAAGGTATCTGTGAATGGCGAAGTTTAGAAGTAATTTTTTTTTTTTTTTGTATAATATGTGCACCACATTCCAAGTATCCCATTTATTTTTATGTGGCCCTTTTCAGAGCATTTTGCCCTGTAGAAGAGACCATTTTGTTGTTGAATTGGTGGTTTAAGTCCACTTTATGCACAGTAAGGCTAATCGGGACTGGAACTACAGTTTTAAGTGGGATCTGAACCCTGGTATCAAACCCGGGACCCCATGATTACAAGGCGGCGACGCTACCAGAGCATTTTGTAAATGGGGCTCCAGAGCTGCTTCCCCCTAAAACCGGGCCTTAGCATACTTGCATAATTTCGGGCCTTTCATGAAACAGATAGGCTACCTTAGCTACAGTCTACTAAGACTGTTGTTTGCTCCCAATCACAAAATTATTTGTTAGATCAGAACTTTTGTTTCAAGAGCCCTGGTCATTCCTTTTCGCTTTCGAATAACAGAGTTAAAGAAGTTGAGGGAAAGTTTAAATTAATTTGGTCCGCCAAAGGAATACAACGTTTGATATGGGATGATAATACTGTTCTACACACATTTTGTTACAGAAATGAAAGTGCCCATTCTTTACTAATCTGAGGATGCTGAATACGGAAATAACATTAAAAATGCTCGATTGGCTCTCGTTTTGGCGTAACAGAATGGGGTTGGGTGAGGGGACACATTCAAGCGACCTATCTCAATTCGAGTATATATGGCAACACTGCTGACGGCCTTGCACGTTGCATTTCACTATATCTTCCCATCATTTACTGTTTCAGATACCTGCAATATTGGCCATTTTGCATTCAGTTGTGCAGTGACCCCAGAGTGTTCTTAGATTTCGTATATGCAGTATATACAGTGACGTGGTAACACTGGTGGCTGTTTGGCAACGTAGCATCCCAACAACAGCACTCCATTCCGACATGTTACAGTATGTATTGAGGGAAGTATTTCACCACCTTTTGCTGCTAGCGAACCCCACAATATAACTAACTCTCTAGCCTTCTTAAACCCGAAGGTTTAACACAAGCCTCCCATCTGTCCCTATAATGGACGAAAGCAATCTAATCTTTTCCATCCTTACCGATATCCTTCAGGCCATCTCAACGGTATCCCTCAATCTTCGTCTTGGCTTTCCTACTGGTCACTTACTATCAGGTTTCTCAACAAGAATCCTGTAAACCACAATATAGCAGAAGCCGAATTAAATGACCTCATCAGGGACTTAGTACTTCCCAAAAAATATAGCCGAATTGTTGGCCTTACGGCTGCAACAATGGAATCACCTGGCGGATGATGATGACTACTACCTACAGACAAATAATTTCTCCCATTTTTTCGAAACAAAAGGGGACCTGACTGTGTGCTATGACAAATATTCATCGATGCAAAGAAGCCTATCACATAATACCAAGGACTGGATACTTTTTTATTGATTCGTGCAAGTTCTCTCTTAAAGAAGTTTTGCTGCACAACGGTAATGTTCTACCTTCAATTCCTGTTGTTCATGTAGTTGACATAAGGGAAATTTATGAAAGAAATTCTTCGGTGATGGTGAGTGAACTACATGGAATGCATTTCGACAAGTGTGTCGTAGTTTTCTGGGGAACAGGAGAGCAGAGCACTTATAAACAACTAGTGGATAATCTTCTGACGTCTTACGAGAAGACTTGGTGGGAATTTAACAATCATATATTTTTCTTAGTGCTTTACTGTTAGTGGTTTTTTATGTCCAAGAAATCTATTTCAATAAAGAAAGCGTACTTTTTCCTACACAACAGAGAAACATTCTTGTGGTGGATTCAGTAACCATTCATTTCAAGGCCACCCACAGGATTTTTTTGTTCGGGGAGGCAGCAGTGTTTAAAGTGGAGGAAACATGGAATTATACATTCCCCCAATTAAGAGAATTATCATAATGAATCACCAGCACTAAGTTAATTTGCATAGACGCTTGATCTGACATTAACATCTATGTTTTCACGATATAATTTTAAAAAAATTGAATTGTATTAATTCTTGCCAGATATTTCGGGTGAAGGGGGGGGGGGGCAAATGTTCCCTCTGGTTTCCTTCTGCGGACAGGATAGGGACACTGAGGGACGAGGTCCTCCAGCCTCCTCTCGCCACTCACACATATCACCCTCTCTCCTGGCGTACTTGGCGTCGATTGCTAATCTAGCTATAATCTTACCAGGAGCGGTAGTGTCCCAAAGGAAAGGATGAACGGAGGATGCAGGTGATGGTGGAGAGGTAATTAACCTTGGTGCCTATCTTGAAAAAACCAAGGTGTGTTTACTGTTTGAATGTTTTCTCTATGTATAGTATTTGGGTCAGAATAAAGATAAGAAAGAATGAAAGAATAAATACTATGAATAAATTCAAACAACATATATAAATAATATAGAAAATAATAATGAAAGTGATATGTCAGAAATGATTGACTTATTCAGTCATGGTCCTTAGACCTATTCCTATGATGTTTGCTCTAGTAAAAGTATTTAAGACATCACAATCACAATTTAGAATCCCTTGTCCTTGCTTAGCAACCTATAATAGAATCTGATATGATATAAAATAGAATAAATAATATGATGATTATATAAGAAATATAATACAGTATACCAAGCACAGAACATCGATACATAATTAAGATTAATACAGTGGATCCTTAGATCCTATAGCCTCCCAAAGTGAGGGGAGTTACTAGACCGGATGATGGCTTCTTCTTCAATCTCCTTTCTTCGACTTGGATTTAGTCTTTCGCATCTAGAGGTTCCTGGACGTCATCCAATGGATAAATGTAAAGTTCATGACAGATCCGTGGATGAAGTTTCGCTAGTCCATGTCCTTTACCGGGCTTCTTGGAGTGACCACACTCAGTATCCACATATCACACTTTACTTTTAAATCTCCACTTAGGGATACTCATACAGTCTTCCACGAATACACTATCCATTGAGGTCCACTAAGACCAATTGCGGACCGTCTTTTAGTCCATGACGGTTCCTTGGTTGTTATGTCTGCGAACACCAGCCAGAGTTACGTTGTTGACTCTTCTGGTTTGGTCCCTCGTAGTGATTTTACATACAATTTCCATTGTTTAATGCTGTAGGGCCCATTTCATAAAATTTCACTTCACTGGATTCTTCAGACACTTCCAATTCTTGATATTGGGATTTCCTTTCCAAGTTACTGATTCTGCTACTCTTCCTTCTTGATAGAGTGAGTTGAATTGTGTCTTCATTACGCTTCACCCTCAATTCTGGGATGTAGCTCTCCTCTTCTAAGGTTGAGATTTTCTCTGCCAACCTATTGATTCTTGGAAACCTTTCAGGTTTCCAGATGTCAGCTGCCAAGGTCTCCTCTAGAAGTCCCTGCCTTAGTCTCTCAATTTCATTACTGGAATGCTTAGTGCAGTTAACAATTGCATGCTCCGGAGTATCTTCAACGCCGCATTTCAAACATTGGTCCTTGTGACTTAAGTTAAATCGCTTGAAGTAAGACTTGTATGGTCCATGGCCAGAAATCAAATGGACCATGCCCCTTGTTGGTTTGAAAAACTTTTTCCTTATCCTCACATCAGGAAGATATCTTCTGCTGTGGATTGAGATTTGCTGTTGACTCCATTCTGCCTGCCACTTATCCCATAAACATGAGTCTATTTCAGCAAGTGTATTAATCTGGGTACCCAGAATTCGGTTGGTCTTCATGTAATTTCCTTTTTTTTCACCAATACCTCGAGGCATTCCTTTTAACCTCCAAGTCGATAGGAAGCACTCCTGCAATTGCTATGATTGATGTTGTGGATATAGTTTTAAAGGCTCCGAATATTCTCATTAATATATTCCGTTGTGAGGATCTCATTTTATTAATCACCTGTTGTTGGTCAGTGAGATGAACCCATACCGATGCTGAATAGCATATTATACTCAAGAAGATCGATCTATAATATGTCATCGATATTTCTTGTGGGAGTTTATAAGCTTGATTCCCCATACTGAGGATCTTGTGAAGCTGAACCTTAGCTTTCCCAACCACATTTTCAACGTGCATTCTTAGCTTAAATTGGGCTTGCAAAGTTATGCCTAGGTATTCAATATGCGGAGCTACTTTAACAATTATATTAGCTCTCTTAATAATAGCTGGTCTTTGAAGTTTCCCTCTTAACAGAACATGATGGGATTTTTCAGTTGCTATCTTCATTTTCGATGTTAGGGTCCATTTCTCGACTAGTCGTAGGGCTTCCCCTGCATGGACTTCTATCTCTCTGCGATTGTTTGCTTCTATGAGAATCAGGATATCATCGGCATATGCCGTTACTTCTGCCACATCCTTGGATTCTTCAAGAGAGTATAATAATGATTCCAAAGTAAGGTTCCAAAGAACCGGGCCCAGAACAGATCCCTGTGGGCATCCTTTATTTATTTATCTTTTAACTGTCTGTTGAGGTCCTTTAAACTGAACAAATTTGCCATCTAAGTAGTCCCTTATCAAGTTGTACAATGGTCTGGGTGTTTGAGCCTCTCTTAGAATTTTCAATATGTACGGCCACCACACATTATCAAAAGCGCCGCTTATATCAAGTGTGATGGCCAGTACATATTTATGTGAATTCTCTTGGACGAATGCCTGTACGTGTTGTATTGCATCCTCTGTTGAACGTCCACTGGTGAATCCATACAGTATTTCTGACACCCCAGTTAATGCTCTTCTCTCGTTCAATCGCTTAACTACTAATTTTTCTAAGATTTTACCCATTGTATCCAACAGGCAGATTGGTCGAAAGGATTTCGGCTCTTCGGGATCTCTATCTTTGTCTTTCATCAAGACAATCAGATTGGCCAGTTTCCAGTCCTCTGGAAACTCACCAGCTGCCAGACACTGATTATAAACTTGTTGCAGACTTCCCAATAACTCATTCTTAGTTATTTTGATGACTTCATTTACCAGTCCATCAGGCCCTGAGGCTTTCTTACATTTAAGTTGGTCTATTGCCAGGGCAATTTCCTCCTTGGCAAAAGGTAGAACTAATGTATCATTCTCGTAAGTCTCCTGCAGTTCACATCTAAAATTTCTTTGAATATCAGAGTCTTCAGCTTCACTGTCAAGTGGTAGCAACCTTTCCATCAAGTACAGCAGAGTATCCATCCATGAGTTTGTGTACGTGTTATCTTGACGTTTTAAGGTTGTGGGTGTATATGCCTGTCTTAGTTTCCCAGTTACCACTTTATACGCGATGCTCCATGGAACTTTAACGATCTGATTCTTTAGTAATCTTGCCCATTTTTTAATTTTGTGTTGTTTCAACAGGTCTTGATAAATCCATTTGGATTTCCTATATTTTTCCAAATAGGTTTGTTTTATTCTAGGATCAATTGCTCTCTGGTAGTTCTTGCGCAATTTCCTTGTGATCGTTCTTCTTCTCAAGATATATATAGGCCACACTTGTTTTTTTCTCTGCTGTGCTCTGCCTTGAAAATTGGTTAACTGCTGTTGTCAATGTTGATGTTATTGTCATGACATTATCTTGTAACCTTTGGTCTATTACAACTGGGTTACTCTCAAAACCTTTCCTGACCTTATATCTTAGTTCGTCTTGCTCTTTCCTACTCCATTTTCTTTTTATATTGTATTTTGGAGTCATCCATGTACCATCCTTGACACAGGCTATGTTCCGTCCAATTACATTGTGGTCACTGGTCGTCAGATCTTTAACCCACCAGTTATGAATGAACTGCCGGCCTTCGTAATCCACTAAAGTAATATCTATGTTCGATTTACCACCATTATTATTACAAAATGTTGGTATTGAGAATATGAAGGTTGTTGCTTGCAATAAGGTCTTCCATTTCCTTGCCTCTGTTATCAAGTTCCTCGCTATACCATAATGGAGATTTGGCATTGGCATCTGCACTTATCAGGACATGTGAATGTGAACCATTTTGGTGCCTAATTGCTCTCTCCATCATTTGTATATATGGCGATATTCTGTCTTTAAACTGACAGTAAATATTTATTAGAGTCCAGATTTTACCGCCCATCTCAGCATTTATCACCACACAGTGCGATGTTGAGCAGGATTTTCTCCAGGTAATTTGGATATCCTCATTTGTTACTAAAGTAACAGCTTTTGGTGTCTTGGAGTAAGCGAAGCACTTAGTAGATACAGGAAGTGCAACATTTTTCCCTTTGATATGGTAGGGTTCCTGGATCATCGCAATATCGATGTTATTGTTTGTAACGTAATGTATAATCTCTTGCATTGCCAGCTTGGCACCTTGGGCATTATGTTGTATTACTCTTATATGATTTGAATTTCTTGTAATTGGCTTTCTTGTGTTATCCATAATTTATTTTAGATATTGCCCTGTCCATTAGATCTTGATAAGTTGGACATACATTCTTATTACAGTTTCTCTTGCGAAATTTACATGGTATACATATTTTAATATTACCCAAGTTACAATCCTGGTCATTATGCAATTCTCCACATTTCCTGCAGGTGGTTTCGTTTCTGCAATGCTTACTGACGTGGCCGAGGTCATTACACTTAAAGCATCTAGGAAGCGCTATATAGTCTTTAAGCCTTATTACTTTGAACGGTAGATAGAGTTTTTCTTTCTTAGTCAGGATGTTCCTCATTGTAGGGGTTGTTTCCAATACGACATTCATTGTTGAGTAGTTCGGCCTTCCCGTTTTAAAGGCAATCTTAAGGTTATTTTCCATTTCTTCTTTTGTCATTACATCATCTAAATTTAATTGATAGATGTCTTCCTTAAGGTCTTCGTCTTTGTATGCCTTTGGCACGTCATATAACATTATTTGAGGATTTTTATTTTTTGTGGTTTCCATTAATAACCCCTTAGATTGCAAGATTGGGTTATTCTTTATTGTTTGTAACTCCTCATTTGTTGCAAATTCTACAATGAGTAAGTTCTCTGTTGTCCTCATATTCGTTATTCTGATTTTGTCATTTGTTGGATTGCCATTTTCAGTAATTATCTTCTGTATTTCTTTAGGGTCTTTCCCCCCTGACTTGACAAACAGAGTTGGTTTTGTTTGTCTTAATGGTTTAGGAACTTCAACTGATACTTGTTTTAACTTATCCGCATATGTATTATTTGCATTATTTAGACTATCATGCTTAGATTCTCTTATTGCTCTAACTTCCTCTTTTAGATACACTGAAATACTTCTCAGTTCTTCATTCGCAGCGTGGAGCATTTGGTTCTCAGTGTTAAGATCTTCATATGCTGCTGCTATCTTCCCTACCAATTCTATCAATAATGTCTTTGTCGTAGCAGAGACTTTCTCTCGAGCAATTCCAGCTTGTATTTCATTTATGTTAAATCTAAACGTTCCCACTTTCCTCTCACCTTCGGTTTCTTCATCATCGTTTGTCCTCAAGTTTTCACCTGCATCTTCTTCCGTGTCACCCATTCTTCTCTTTCTTAATGGGTTTTCTAGGCTGGATCTTTCAGAATTTGTTTTAAGTCTTTTGCCTTTATCGGAGTTCATCCTATCCTTAACATTTTACACCAATAACACATAACACAAGGTCTTGCTCTTGACGCTCTAACCTCTTGTAAACCCACCGTTAGCATTTCATAAATCCGTTGCAGTTGCAACCACCTACTACTCCACCTGATTCCTGCTAGATGGTAACTTGTTAGGCATATTGTACATTCGTTAGATCGTATTTCTGCAAGAAGTTACAAAGGACAACTTCGACACAGCACAGGACTTCACGTTTGACTCCACATTTGATAACCACAACGACAATTAAGAATTCAAATATCTCAATATGGCTTCCTGCCCAACACTTTAAAACACCTCGGGAGAACACAGAATAGTCGTCGACACCACTTTAAAATCTCCCGAGGGCGGCTACCCACCCCCTGGGGCGCCAGTCCAAGATCCGCCCGGCCTCTACTTCGCACCTTTGCTTTTACCATAAGCAGGTGGATCCCCTGATTGGAGTCGAGGATGCACTTCTATTTCGTGGTTGGTTTAAGCCAATCAGAGGGGGCCAGTCACGGGGGTCGGGCTGATATAGTAGCAGAAGCAGTCCATATCTAAGACGTGTAATGTATCTTTCACAATAACCTCGTCCCCTTCTGCGGACACTTTTAATATATTTATCAAGTTATGCCCACATTGCTTATGATTAATTGTTATATAACATGAGTTATGCTTATCTTGAGAATAAGTGCCAATGCATTGCTTATCATAGGCGTGCGCACGGGGGCTAAAGGGGGGCATATCCCCCCTTAATCATGGACGTCCGCAGATTTTTTTCTACGGAGGTACAAGCAAGGTATTTTTCCATGAGACATATTTCCCCGATCATAGTGTTGCCCCCTCAAAAGACATATTGATTTTGAAATTACCGCATTCCTGCATCCCCATTATAATAATTAATGTAAATTACCATGACTGAAATCAAATTATACGTGTGAAAATGTACTTTTAGGTTGACATTCGATTTCAAAGAGGGAGATGTGGCCATCCTTGCCCCTCTTTCAGACGTCCATGTCCCTATATTATTATATTTTCACCTAGAAATTTAGAATAGAGGAATCTTATGGCCGTTATTAAACGATATTATACTCTGGAAGAAAACAAGTATTTTCCAGCCGATGAAAGTTCAAAGCAACTAAGGGGAAAGGGGGTGGAGTAGTGCAACCACAGGGGGGGCAGGGTTCATTGCCCCCCCAACCTTGGACGGAAATTTTAGGGGGGCAAACATGGAAGTAAAGGAAAGCAAGACTAGCAGAATCTAAGGGTAGCAGGACCAAAGGATACTCAAGATGGAATTAGTTTTCACGTCTATCTTGCATTATTTCTTCCAGACGGCCAAGAGCACCTTAAGGGGCCACAAAGCTGCAATTGCCGCCTCGATTTTAAATTTTATACAAATGAAAATACATTTGGTAAGATTTTCTTCCTCGCATCGCTCGTAATCTCTGCTTTTCTTGCAGTCTAGTCAAGTTCAGAGTCGTAAAAGAAAATGCCATGTCGCTCCATGAAAATTTTTGCGCCATATTAAATCAATACTATTTTAATTTTGCAAAAATTTGGATATGAAAATTTTCTTTCTCGCTTCGCTCGCTGTTTCTTGTATGTAATGCATTGTAAATTAACAGGGAGAGAAGTAAAAGCAACTAAGTACTACTGCTAAACGGTCGGGGTGGGGGTAGGGGTAGGGGTGTGTTTATATATATATACTTACACACACGCGCACACGCACGCACACGCATGAATACACTATAACTAAAACAGTGAGATAAAATTAGGTTTTTCTATCCCAACTGAATTTTCATCAATGCTTTTGACCCCCCTAATCACAGCGTCTGCGCACGCCTGTGTTGCTTATGGGTAACATGTATTATCCAAAAACTTCAAATTAAGAGCCAATTTTAGAAAATGAAGTGCATATTCGTGTTCAGGACGTCAATTTCAGTAATAAACAGCTACTTTCCTTTCTGTACCAGAAAAAAATTTAAAATTTGTAGAACAGTGTAAGTAGTGAACACTATTCAAAACTGAAAGTAGCCATGGAGTTAAGACAAGAATATGCAATGCGTTCATTTTGGTTCCGGCCCAAGATAGTGCGTGACAGCCGACGAGGCGACGTGGAGAGGATCCCGACATTTCCGACCCTTGACGTCACCCTTATTTTTACGCTCAAATTTTTAGCGTGCAGACAATTATATTTAAATTGCATAACGAGTACTAACCTGTGTTATGAGAGTTATTCTAAGTGGTGGCCAACTGCATTCACACATTCCCGGCACCTTTTGATTAAATTTTGATTAATAAGTTGTTCATCGTGCCTTGCTCACACCAGAATGACAAACCACAATGTTAGATGGCCACCTATCAAACCCCCGAGAACTACTGAAGTAATGGATGTTATATCATTAAATAGACAATTCTTCGAAAATTCGCACAAGGTTTCTGCATAAACTCCCTAACGGAATAGCACTAATATACTATTGTTTTATTTTGGAATGCCATATTTTTCTGAAGAACAAATAACAATTGAATGCAATGAATTACTCATTCTTTCTTCTTAGAACTAAAACACAGCAACCTTTGTTGACGGCATCCAGTTCTTCTTTTCAAGGACAAAAATGCGTAACCTGCGTTTTGTATCCAAAGTCTAAGTATTCTATAATATTCATACACACACAATAATAATATAATTAAGAGATTTACGGATTTTTAGCAAAATACGAATATTGATATAAATATTTTACGGAGGTTAGAACTCACAGAGTGTATTTTTCAAAGGTTTGTATGACCAGTTCTCTGAAGTATCAAGGTACTATAAGAACTTCAGTTCGAAAGTTGAATATGCGGTAGTTATTAGCAGTGCCTTATTATTAAAGAAAAGTTGGAGGATACTCACACACTCAACTTGATATAGTAAGTAGAAAAGTGTAGTGCGGATAAAAACACCTTCACTAGGGAATTTCCGAGACTGTATTAGCAAGTTTTCTTTTCAATTTATACTGCATATATACAATTTGCCACTCAATTGAGTAGCATGTTAACATTTGCTGGATGATCAAAGAGTTCGTTTGTGAGATTTAAGGAATTAATTCCAGAAAATCTAATTAAGTCTATTTTTTCCGTAACTTCTTTCATTTTGAAATGAGCAGACTCAGTTGTTGATGAAACATACGGTACAAAAGACTCGAAGTAAATAGTCCATAATATCAAAAATGCTATTTGTAGCAAAATTGCACACACCAAAAATCTGTTTTCGTATTCGAGGAAAATAGCTTGAATTTAATAAGCAAATGGTAAGAAAGGAGATGGCTTGACCAGTTAGAGATTTGTAAAATCTAGTCATTAATTATGTGCATAGACCGTGTTTGTCAAGTCGCTAGGGCGTCTGACTGCTTCTCGGGAGACTAGGGTTCGAATACCTGGGTGGATGGTTTTAGGTGGGAATTTTTCAAGCAATGTCCCTGCATGAAGCGGCTGTGGGGAGTTTACTCAGCCTCTAATAGGTATATGGGGACCAGAAAGCAACCCGGGGGTAAAAGTGGATGATCACATCACCCGCAGAAATGGAAGTAATGTTCTATAAGGCAGCTGAATACCAAAATATCACATTCTATGAACTCCGTGCTTTAAACCCCATAGTAATGAATTGCCATTTTCGCACTGAAGCGACTTCAGTATGAATTCTTTCATTTTAACATGCATTAAAAAGGGATAGGCAAGCAAGTAAGTAGCTCAAAGCTTCTTTACTTTCTTATGTAAGCTTTCAATCTTTTAGACATTTATTCAAAACATGACAACATCTTTCACGATCTTAACAAAACACTATCCATTTGTATTCGATTAGAATATTATGTACTACTAATGTTGACTAATATCTCTCCCCGATTGATTCTGTTAGTGGAATTAATAGACTTGCTGCCGTAGGATATTTAATATCGCTCGTAGCCAAATATACTAAGCAGTAGCTGAAAATTGTTGGTTCGGCGTTCACTGAACTAAGCAATTATTTAAAACTAATCATCTCGCTTATCTTCCTTTTACAATTTTAATGAGTGGAAAGTAACAAAAGCGTCGAACACAAATTCTGGCCGTATATTCTGGATGCCGACTTCAGAGATGCAACGCACTTTCTGCTACTCCTCAAAATTCCTATGATGGGGGTCTTTCGGGGGAATATGCCCATCGGGGTTAAATGTCCACTCCCTTTTATTTCGCGCAACGTTAATGTTATGAGAATTCTGCAATTCTTGTTTGAAAGCGCCCTCCGTGGTGAGACGAGGCAGCAGGTTTGGAGCTTGTGAGAAGAATCTGAAGCCATCCAGGGTTATTTTATGAGGTAAGAAGACAATTTTGTGGTAATATTTTTTTGGACGTTGCTGTATGAACAGTGTGCAATAATATTTCCAAGAGAGAAAGAAACTGAATTATATTTTGGTGTAAAGATCAAGAGTCAGGGAAACATATCTACAGAGTGAAACTGCCGTATGGTGCTCAGAGTTTGCCAACCCAGTGATTCAATTTTCTTCTTGTAGCTGTGGGCTGATATGCTCACAGAAATTAAGTGCAATATACCCATGGGTAATTCATTATGGCATATGGGCATTATAATAAGAAAGGACCACAATGTGACTGGATCCAGTGTATTCGTTGTAGTATGTGAATGCATGAAATATGTATCAAATTCACATCCATGTGTCCAAAGTGCAATGTAATTTCTCACAAATGTTAACAGCAAAAGTGGCTATGGTAAATTCAAAATAAATGTTGTTAGAAACGCTATGCTTGTCTGTACAAATGATGTTTTGTTTACGAAACAGACGTTAATAATCTTCCAGTTAATGCTGTGTATCATTTTCTTTTATTACAACAATTTTCTTGTATTGGGCATTTTACCCCTAATGGGTGGGCATTTTACACACGGGGTGATGTGTTCAAATTGACGTTCATCTGTTTATTTTTCTATGGTTCTTTTGCTAAAAGACTTACAGTAATAAAACTTATAAGTAACAATAACAAAATGTGTAGCTTTCATTTGTTTTCCATTGCGACACTCCGTCATTTAGCGAAGCTATAAACCGCCAAAAAAAGTTGGGCGTATTCTTCCAAGTGACTCTACACATCATCATTAACAAACCACATATAGTATAGGTATATATACCTACTTGAAGCATCTCTTGCAGAAATGAATGTACTGCAAACTCAGCGAGCAAGAACATTTCTAATATATTACTTTGTAAACAGACAAAAACATTAAAGTAATGGTACTTAAATACTCTCGAGAAACGGAACCTCATTAACTATTTTCCAACTTTTTCTTCCTTACTGCAACCAAAGCACCTGTTCTTCCTGGTTACGTTCTGATACTCTCGAAATTGCTGCCTTATATTGTGGTATTTCTCTGTATTTCACTTGCAAGATGTCCAAGTGTTGCCGATAAAGTACGCACCATTCGATGGTGCTATTGGTAACGTTTCATTTCATCATTAATGAGGTTAACAAAGAATGGAAGAAGGTGTTAAAAAGAGTGAAATGGACAAAAGCGGAGGAGAAAAGAAGGAAGAAGAATAAAGAATGAAAGAATAAAGAAAAAGAGCGTGCGTTAAGAAGTCCAACCACGTTCCAGATGAAAGGAAATGTTTAACTAAATTGCCTGTCATGTGAAACAACAGTTGACAGAAGGCCACTTGCTGGAACACTTGGAAAGTAATGTTCCAGATAAATAACTTTCTAATATTCTTGTGTCTGGAGGGGAGTGACTTTTGTGTATATATATATTCCACTCTTGTACCTTATTTCATTTGTATTTGGTACAGGGTGTGAAGAAGACCTTGCTAGAAGGTTGAAACGTAACGTTTAGTTTATATTTTAAAATAAAATTAAATTCTGCCTTGGTCAGCATTTGGATTTTTGGATAAGAACTACTCAAAAACATGTAGTCTCTTCATAAATGATCGTGCATGCATGTTGTTACACCCCTCAAAATACAGGCTGTACACAAAGGGGGGGTCATGGCCCCTACCCTCAAGCTACAAAAAATTAAAATTTGAACCTATAAAACCTACGAAAATAACGTTGATGATTTTTCTCTAAAAAACAATCGATTTTGTTCTTGCACAAACGAATGGGTCACTTCTGGAAGGAGACAGGCTCCAGAAATGTTTAGTCTGTAATATGTGCCAGATTTAGTTTTAAAACCATTGATGCAAGGCTATCAGACGTCCCGATTTAGTCGGGGTCTTTTAATCCATGTACCGATATTTTTCGTCTCGGCTAGGGAAAAACTTGCTAAGAAGGAAGACTCTTGCGCCACAAGAGACATTGAACTCCTTATGTAGGACATTGCGGAGGATACTGTGTATATTTTCAAAATTACCTGAATTTTCTTGAGTCAAAAACAGATGTTTTGACAATACACTCGACAAATAGTAGCCCTTTGATTATATTGAATGGTTTCATCGATTGCAGTATCACTAACGTTTCATATTAATTTGCATAAAATATAATTTTGAATACTCTTTATATTATGAAACAAAGGTTCCTCAAGGACTGCAATACAAAACCAACCATAAATGAGTGGCATCTTGCTCTCCGGCGGCACCGCAAGGCCTGGTCCCTTTTTGCCACCATTGAGCAGAAGGATAGAAAACTTTGCTTTTTTCTCCACCATCAGGGTCTTTCTGCAACTGATATCGAATCTTCCAGACAATGGCTTAGGGTTAATGAATATAATGCAAATAAGAGAATCTACTTCACAGCAGAATTGTTTATATAGATTTTTTGCTAAAATATTGCTTAAAGTAATTTTAACAGATACTGTAATTTTTAAAAAATGCTTAAGAAATTTAGTCCAATATAATTTACGAGATTCTGTTAATCGAAATTTATGTTACTGCAACTTTTCTTCTTTCCTACTTGTAATTGTCTTCAACATAAATATACAGGAGTGTGACCGTGTATTTATGACAGCATTTACACAGTGTAGAGGACATCAAGGCGAAAACATTCGATTGTTTCATACCTTTACAAATGGAATTTTCTATCCCACATATATGAAACCCCATTTAATAGCTTCTTGGTTGCCATTGGCATTTATTTTTCGGTGGAGTATTATTCTGAAAGCAAAAATACGCCATGAAAAAAAAAAACAATATTGTGCCAGCAGAGACACTGCCAGGGTGAAGTCATTTATCTTAACCGTTCCCTTGAGATAAATCATTTACACGGATCGCACTGACCTGAAAATCCTGGAGAAGTCAAGAAAACCAGGCTAGGGCTGAGAAGGTCATTAGAAAAACAGGACTTTTTTTTGGAGCGTTACAAACTTGGAAAATTCAGGGGAATTGAATGTTCTTTGGTTGCCAGAATTGGTAACTGAAAACACATTTCGTTTTTTTTATTTCGAACAATCTTCCTTTTTGGGGTAATATTGCTTTTAAAACGTTATTTTGTTATATTTTCCATTTATTTAAAAATAATGTTAAACAAAGTTGATTTATTTGATTAAGTTGCGAAGTTGAAGCGTAACTCTTATTTATTAGCAAGTTCTTTTCATTACACAGTAGATATGTAAAAACGCCTGGGAAAGTCAGGAACTTTGATTTTTCAAAATGGGTGTGAACACTCATCTATCACCGCACCTACCCTACATATGTTGCTTATCGTAGGCTATTTGACTTGTTTGTATTTTAAAAAAACGTAATTTTTTTAAGAGACATTTACAATCCGCAGGATTCCTGTAGTCTCTGCCTTTGCAGATAAAATCAGCCTACGGGTCTGTCTCCCCCTAAAAAAAAATCCTGGGTACGGGCCTGCACAAAGTTCCCTCCGCCACATTTCTTTCGTTAAAAAATGTGATTAGTTTTATTCTCACCCATCGATAGGTACCGGTACAGCGTACCGCACTATAAGAGAATTAGAGGGAAGAAAGATTTAACAAATACTACGATGGCGGGAGAGACAAATAGGGAGGAAACGAAAAAAAAAATTACGAGACAAATAAATTGTTCAGTGGAGAAAAGGAATGAAGAAGGAGATGAGGTGGAAATCAGAGCGAAAAAGAGGTAGACAAAGTACATTCGTCTAGCTTGTAAAGTCCCTTAAAATTTAAACCTGACAACCAGATATAAAATTTCTGACCCTACCCTGTATTATTTCCTCAATAGCTTTCCACTCATAATATCCAAATGCCAAAGTTACCTCAACCCATCGGTAATAAGTATTATTTAACCCCTTTAACTCTAGTGTCACCTTCAACATACAAATAGAGCTAACGATGTAAAATTACTCAAAATGGAAAAATAGTATGAGGACATAAAGTTCAAATATGACTTTGACGACGTTGTAATATGCTGTAAAACCAACATAAAGAGTTTCAGAAACTATAAATGAACAGATAAAATAATTCCTACCTTTTATGTACATTTCTCCTTCGCGGAAAACAAAAAAAATAGAGGGTTATAAATGAGTGTTGCCGTACTTTTGATCAGACGTGCAAAGTAGTTTGCACGACCGTTAGTGAGAATCTCAAATTTACGTCCATGTACGTACCAGGAACGGGCGTCATCATGTTTTCTAAACCTATCGTTATGCTTTTCGTAATGAATATAAGAATTCCTTTCTTCTTTCAGGTTTGTTGATTTGTTTTTCAAAAAGGTCTGTACATACAATGAATGTTGTTTCATTCGTAGCTCCATGGCATGGCGTAGCAAAAGTCCCTGTATGGCTATAGTTGTATTTTTGTATTTTACGTTGCCTTTCTGCTTTTAGGCTAATTGCTGCAGTGAGGATGAATGATGATTAGATGAAATTGATGAAGAAGGGGGAGCCATGAAGTGTTGGTTAGCCTACCGGATCTGGAACAAATCACAGGTCTGTCGTAGGTTCCATCATTATCACCGACAATAAGAAATTGGCTCACTTGAAGGCAAGAGAGGAAGTGATCTCTCGAAAAACTGTGTTAAAATAATTAGAAGCAGAAGCACTAGACAATGGACAAAGCCTAATTATCATTGCACGCAAATACAGAATCATTGTCATAAACAATCAGGGACGTATGAAGGGATACTTACCAAGGGACTCTCATGCGCACGCCAGGACCATAAGTTTATAGAAGCATGCAGTGAAATAGATGTTTGGTATTGTTTCACGGTCGCTTGATGCCTTTTAGTTTACCAAACTATCGCTCTTTGTTGATGATGTGTGTGCTTTATTAGATTTGGTTCAGTACCTCTAAAGGAAGAGGAAGTTATGTATTTTAAAGTTTAAATCAAAATATTTATACCATGCCATTTTTCTAATTTTACTGTGTTCGAAAGAGGAAATATTGAAATATGAAATAGAGTAAAACACATTAAGTTGATATACCCATTTCAGTAGATAATCTTGCATAATTTACCGCCTTTTTGTGCAAACGTTTTACGATCGTAAATAAAAGAAGCGTCACGCAGCGTGGCCATTCGGTGTAAAGCGCAAGCTTTGGTCTCCGGCTACGCGACTCGGCAGGTTCGAGTCTCCTGGTGGAAGCGTAGCAACTTCTCTCCTGAGATTTCAGCATGTGTATGGGCCGGGTGGCCAGACACTTACGTGAGGAAATTGGCGAGTTATGAATGAGTGGCGGAACCCGGTCACAGAAACCTACAACAACTGTGGGTCCGTTGTGCTGACCACACGTCACTTTGTAACTGGTTGGGTGATCTCCTCTGGTATGAGTGAGGCCGGCAGTCGGTAGGTATGCACTGGACCTCACGCGCTGTTAAGCAGTTACGACGCCAGCCTGATATAAGTAGGGGTATACAGATATCGGTTTCGAATTCTGTGGGGGGGATAACTAACAGGCGCGTAACTTAGGGCCTAACATTTCGGTGGGGTGGGGGTGGGAGGTACAATCGAAAAGTTTCCCATCCCATAAAAATAATGTTGGGAAGTCATAAAATTCATTCCTTATTTTCATTTCTCAATCACCAGAATCTTTAGCAAGAATACCCTTGTAAATTTTAACATCTGAAAATTTGGAGAGGCAAATGTGCCCCACACCCTTGCCTCTGCCAAGTTATGCCTACGCTGATGCCTACGAAAAGATATTTACTAACATTTAGTACTGTATAATATTACCAATGACATAATGTACAATCAGACTCACTATGATCATCATATACAAAATGGAAACTATTATATAAAAAAACTGCATGTATTATATACCGCGTGAGGCACCTAAAAGTACCACCTGAAATAGCGAAGAAACCAGAAACGGTAGCGATGTGAGGTTTGCGGGAAACAATAATATCAAATGGGGCTCGTAAATCGGAGGTATGGGGTGGGTCGAAAAATATCGACAAATGGGGCATCTGGAGCAAAGTCATATTTTTTTAAATGGAACGATATACAATGACATGCATAATATAAAAGAGCACACGCAGAGAAACACAACGCCGTTGGTCTCATGCATCTACTGCACATAGGAACGAAGATATGGCCATGTGAAAATATGTAAACAAACTAACAAGTGGCCCACTTGACCGTCAGTACCACTTCATGTAAGACTTCTCAGGTGCCTGACAGAACTGCCTTTACGCAGAGCAAGTTTTGATAGCAGGTCCACGAGATCGTGTTAGTTCATAGCAAGCAGTCGTAGTGGTAAGAGCGAAGATTATGGTGTTCACAAACATAGAAAAAGCGGACATGATCCTGATTTTTGGGGAATGCCGAAAGAATGCCTCAGAAGCCTACCGTGTGTACGCAGAGAGATATCCGGACAGACGACAGCCATCTCGACGTCTGTTTGGTAAGTTATTTATTCAATTAAGAGACACGGGAAGTGTAACACCACGAGCACGTGTGCGGAACAAGCCAACTACAGGTGAGGCAGGTGCAACAAATGTTCTCGCCGCTGTTGCTGTGAATCCGCACGTTAGCTCCCGTGAAATTGCCAGGGATGCTGGGATGAGTCAGCAAAGTGTATTGCGCATTCTGCACACACACAAGTTTCACCCATATCATATCTCCCTCCATCAGGAACTTCACGGGAATGATTTTGTGGACCGTGTTCGGTTTTGCACATGGTTGTTACGACACGACACACCCGATTTGTCATGTATCCTCTTCACTGACGAGGCAACTTTTACCAATCATGGAAATGTCAACCTAAGGAACATGCACTATTGGTCGATGACAAATCCACATTGGCTTCGCCAAGTGGAACGCCAGCGCCCATGGAGTGTGAACGTGTGGTGTGGTATAGTGGGTGAACATCTCATTGGCCCTTTTTTTATACAAGGGACACTGAATGCTGACCGATATATACAGTTTTTACAACATGAGCTGCCTGTACTATTGGAGGACATACCACTTCAGACAAGGACGGAAATGTGGTACCAACATGACGGGTGCCCAGCTCAAAGTGCAAAACGCGCTACAGCATGTGTGGAAAATACATTTCCAAATCGTTGGATTGGACGTGGAGGGCTTGTCAAATGGCCGGCTCGTTCCCCAGATTTGACACCGTTAGACTTTTTCCTGTGGGGAAAGCTGAAGGACATTGTCTACCGGGAAATGACAACAACTCCAGAAGATATGCAACACCGCATTACTGCGGCCTGTAGGGACATTCCCTACGAGATGCTACATTCTGTGCAACGATCTTTGCGTGGGTGCCTCGTTGCCTGTATCGCAGCTGACGGCCACCACTTTGAACACACACTTTGACAGGTTTTCGCTTCTTACGCAGTGGTTCTTCGACATACTGTCATGGTCATTTTCATTATGCTGTAACACTGTCAAATACATGGTGCTGACGATGTCTACTGTATTTTTTCTTCCTTTAACACGTTCTGTCTTCATCTTGTACAATGGCTTCCGACATCTCATACTTGTACATGCTGTGGTACTGACGGTCAAGTGGGCCAGTTGTTAGTTTGTTTACATATTTTCACATGGCCATATCTTCGTTCCTATGTGCAGTAGATGCATGAGACCAACGGCGTTGTGTTTCTCTGCGTGTGCTCTTTTATATTATGCATGTTATTGTATATCGTTCCATTTAAAAAAATATGACTTTCCTCCAGATGCCCCATTTGTCGATATTTTTCGACCCACATTATACCTCCGATTTACGAGCCCCATTTGATATTATTGTTTCCCGCAAACCTCACCTCGCTACTGTTTCTGGTTTCTTCGCTATTTCAGGTGGTACTTTTAGGTGCCTCACCCGGTATATAAATACATGAGGAGGGAGGCTTCAATGGAGTCTGAGTTCCATTTGGGCGAATTTAGCCCCATTAGCCCCCTTGTAGCGTCTTCCCTGCTGTTATGCCACGGTTAAATAAAAGAAGTAATTCGAATTAAATATCTCAGGAATTAAGTACCTAAAATATTCTCACACAAAATCCTCGATTAATTTGTGAAATTTGCATCAAGCATTTAATAGAAAATTAAAATTAATTATTATAAATAATAAATATTTATTAGAAAATGCAATAATATTCAAAGTTATACACTGGACCTTTATAAGGGAGCCTAAACAAAGTTGGCGTAGCCCAGGCCACTCCTGCCTCCCTTTTTCTGTGTCCTGAACGTATACCAAGGCGGTATCTGTTTTATCAGAATCTTGACTACATGTATTCTACCGGTTATTACGGAACGAAAACATCGCACCATCTGTGAAAACGTTACATAGTGATTTAAATAGTAAGACGAGTACATTGATACGAATAGTAAGAGAGTATCCGAACTACAATTGGCACGCACATGGCAAATGTAACAGCAAAACACGTCTCTAGTGCCGTACAATCTATTTTGTACAAAGTAGTCCACCGCAGCTGTCCTTACACGATCAAATGCAGACTTGTATCCAAGGGGGGTCTTAGGGGGATCGAACCCCCCAGAAAGCTTTCGGTTTACATTTGATAAAATGAGGTTTTTGGTTCATGTGGTGTAAAATAAAATAATGTGACCATAATTTAGGAGAGAAATAATTTTATCAAGGCAAGACGGAGAATGTTCTATTACCCTGTTATTGATAATAACACGTATCCAAGGTGAGGATCATGGTGCTTTAGTTTACACTTGATAAAATTAGGTTCTTTTCTTCTTGAATAATGTGACCACAATTTAAGGAGGGAAGTATTTGTCGAGGAAAGACTGAGAATGTTCTGTAACCCTGGTGTTGAAAATATTGCACGTAAACGTTTCTTGCACTTTTGGTGTTTTCGCAGCGAACTTGAAGAGTATGTAAAGACTTGTCAGCATTTGGAAACTACACAACAAAGGTAGCGCCACAAGTAGGACGATTTGTTGTAATTTTTATTATCCAGAAAGCGCGAGAAGGAACGCTCTTGAATAAGAGAAGGAGTCGAACTACTGGCAGCATTAACGAGTCGGTTTATCTGCGGAATGTTCTAGAATATAATGAGAATATTAATACGCGGCTTCAATTTCCCGGTTGATCTATACAATAGGATCGGTTAGTGAGAATTCAGAGGTAAGCAGTGGCTAAATTTTGGGACAAGGGTACAGTACTAATCCCTGATCCAAGCTGTACACCTAGTAACTCCTTATGTAACTTGACAGGAGTAAGGTGTAGCTGTTCCAAGATACTATTTTTTGGTGGCCGTCCAAAGAAATTATTTTTAGTGGCTGTTCAAAGAAACTATTTTTAGTAGCTCAACACAAAATGTTTTTTCTTTGTTTACGAACACTATCTTCCTTTCAGACAGAATTAAAACCACTGTAAACCTATTGGATGTACTATACACTGTAGTACAAATTAGTTCACGTAATCTTCACTCTGGGAAAACTTTTCTAAGGGCATGAAAATGAGTGTAAGATAGTTGATTATCATAAAGTTTTGTTTTAGCATATTAATCTTCAGCTTCTCTGTGTAAGGGGGTACACAATTCCAAAGAAGTTATGGATTGGAAGAGAATATATATATATATATATATATATATATATGCTTCAGAAGGGTAGCGCTGACTTCATTTTCGAATTTCTCAAATGGAATTTTCAGAAATTATATACTTCCACTATAAAATATTAGTTACATTTTTTCGAAACTATATGGAAATCGTGAGGATGATTTTGGGTCTAATACAACATTATTCAGAATAATATTTGATTAATTGGGCAGAATTGTAGTCCTCTCGATTTACTATTTTGGTTTTATTACTTGTAGTTTCTACAACATTTTAAGTTATTTCTTCTAATATTATTAGAATCAGACATATATAGCAGATATCTACCACATTATTGCCAAATGTCATATATTTTGATTATCGTGATGGCAAAGTTAATCAGTCAGTTACAGTTGTAAGCCTGTGCTCCCTGGTTTCATAAATTCAGGATAACATTTCACAACATCGAACTAAGGCATCAACTAGAAAAACGTTAATAAGAAAAAAAATATTTGCTTTAATGACTTGACTTGACTCGACTTGAGACGAGATAGAGAGCCCCTTTGCCCCTCATTAGATTTAGATCGATACCGTAATGAGGCTCATGCGTAGTGGTTCTAATTCAAGTTTAAACTTGGATTATGTTCTGATTAGCCTATCCTATCATAAACTGGACCTAAAATAAACTTTGACAAACTTTTGAGCCGAGACCGAGAGTAGAGGTTGTCCGCGCCAAGGCCTGTTGGTGTTTAATATTCATAATTTATTTGAATGTACTTAGAATTTATTTGCATGTATTTAGAATAAATTTACATATCAATAGGAATAATTACATTTATGTGTTTGCATATTTATAACTTTTATGAATTTTTAATTTTTAATTTTATGAAAAATATGTATATAGAAGGTAATTACTGTTACTAAACGCTATGCATATGTTTTTTTGTTTATAACTGCAAAGTATGTAATGTATGAACCTATAATATTTATGTTTATAATATTAAAAATAAGAGTTTATGGTTTATTAATGGCTAGGAATGTTAGTAATAGATAATAATAAATGTCCAATCATGATTTGGGACGGTTCCGGTACTCGAACCCGCGATATGTAATGATAATAATTATAGAGTACTAAGGAATAATATTATATGGTATGAAAGACGGTGTATTGAGACGGTAGACAGAAGACGGTGTTTGGGGGATGTGCGGTAAGGGTCAAATGACGTCAGAACGCCAGAACAAAGAAAGAACCCGATTAATTAATCAGAGAAGGCGTCGGTAGATTTGAAGAACCGGCTTTTTCAAGGTTAACTAGAACGCAGGAACAGGGAAAAGGTATGCAACACTGTAGCATAGGATGAGGGAGGAATTAAACGACATAGGAAAGGATGCGTGGTCAAGTTCAAATTTTTGAAGCTGCGCGTCGCTTGTAGAACAGGTTTCCGCCGCCAATTAATATTCTGCTCAGGTTTGCCTCCAAAGGAAGGGATGCTGAAGCACGGGTTTTAGGGTAGAACGCTTGCTTGTTAGAATATGTTTCTGTCAAAGTAACCCGAGGTTACCGAGAAAACAAGATAAATAGAATTTTTGGATACCCAATTAGATTGGAGCGAAATTTATATTTTGAACAATGCGAACGAAGCGTAAGGGTTTTATTTAGAGTAGGAAGAAGTGAAAGATATCTGTGACTGGATTCGATCCACTATTTGCCTTTATCACGGGGCATCGAACCTGGTAACCTTTGATTATTGATTTAGCTAGTACATTCATGTTACTGCATGTTTTTTAACATAATATTGAGTTTATTTTTAACAAACTTTGACTTTATGTCAAATGTTTTATAAAGTTTTATGTATTTTACTCAAATAACAAAATTTAAACGATTCTAGGAAGAGTTTGTATTATATTTTCAACACACAAACTTTATTTTTAACTTTAAATTGTTTACTTTTCAAGTTTCGGACACACAAAGTTTGTTTTGTCAAGTGTTACCTTTTATTTTACAAGTTTAGGCTTCCTTTTTCTCAAATATCACGATTTAAATGTGTTTGTAATTAAATTTTGTACACAAAATGTGTGTTTTGTCAAGTTCTACACTTTTATTTTACAAGTGCATGCTCATTTTTTACTCAAATAACACAATTTCATCTATTCAGGCAACATTTTTTATTATATTTTGGTATCGCAGTGATATTTTTACAATTTTAACTTATTATTTTACAACTTTATACCTATTGTTAATCATATAACACAATTCAATCTGTTCACGAAATGCTTTTAGTTACATTTTCGACACACAAAGTGAGTTTCCTCAACTTTTATGTGATTATTTCACAAGTTTATCCTAATTTTTACTCAAATAACACAATTCAATCTGTTCAGGGAAGACTTTTGATTAAATTTTCTACACATAAAGTGTGTTTTTTCAATGTTTTACTGATTCTTTTGCAGGGTTTGTATCATTTTTTATTAATTTTGTTTTGTATCCGACATTCACTAATTTCAAACTTAGAGTTTAGTATTTATTTAAATCTTTTTAAAAACACTAAAGAAAAAGTACTTTTAGCTAAAATTTAATCCACAGAATATATTATTACTATTATTAGGGTTTTCAGATTTCCACTATGCTATTTTTAATTTTTGTATTTCTACAGGGTGGGCCAAAAGTCAGGTGACAGCATTGTCATAGGAAAGGCTGGTGTGTTGTAGGTCCACTTTGGCCACGTGTGATGTTTGGGGGGTGGGGCGAACCCAAGGACACATGTGCCAACCCCGGCCGCCATCTTGGAATCCGCCATATTGAACGCAACTTAGGTTTCTTGAATGGAACCATAGGCATGTGACATATGATTTCCAATTGCTTTTTCGTCAGGAGTTCAATGCAGCAAACCATTTTGTCCTATCGTGAACCTTTTCCTAATTATGGCCTGTCTTTCCCCCGTTGTGTCTCCTCACAACACATGCTCGAAAGATCCACTCTCGTGCACAATGGTTTGTGCCACATGCCTCTTCCAGCAATGTCTCCGGACGCACAGCAGCACAGGCATTCACAATTCGCTGCACCAGATGCTGTAAATTCTGGATTTTCACGACGTAAACCATGGCCTTGAGGTGGCCCCACAGGTAGAAGTCAAAAGGCGTGAAGTCCGGTGACCGTGGTGGACATTCTACCGGTCCCCGACGCCCGATCCACTTCCCAGGGAACTGCTGGTCCAGGTAGTCCCGTACACAATGTCCGTAGTGGGGAGGGGCTCCATCCTGCTGGAAGAACGTTGGGTACGAACCGTCCTCTGGCAAAACCGACGGAAAAATCTCCTCATCCAGCAGTCATTGGTAGTGGTCGGCATTCAGCGTGCCGAAGATGAAAAATGGGCCAATGATCCTCGTACCAAAAATACCACACCATACCATAACGTTCTCGGAACCAACGATCCGCGGTGCATCAATCCAGTGTGGGTTGTTGTCACTCCAGTAACGGTGGTTTTGTTTGTTCACTTCTCCGTTTACGTAAAAAAGTACCTCATCGGAGAACAACACTTGCAAGGGGAAATCCGGGTTGGTCTCCAGTTCCTCCGTCTCCCATTCGGCAAACTGTAACCGACGGTCAGGATCGCTCTCTGTCAGATGCTGGTGCATTTGAATTTTGTATGGGTGCCACTTGTTATCGGCAAGTATCCTCCGTATGGATGTTCGGCTAACTCCAGATTCAAGAGCGATAAGTCTGGTGCTACGTTGGGGGCTTTTGGAGAAGGATGCGAGGACAGCGACAGTGGTTGCCTCATCTGTTGACGTTTTCGGGTGACCACTGCGTGCTTTATCGGCCACATGTCCCGTCTTTCGGAATCTGATGACGAGTTTGGCCAGACCATTGTGGGAAATGGGCTCCCTTTCGGGGTGTAATGCATTAAACTCTGCAGCCACCACACGCGAGCTCCGATTTCCACACATGAGGATGATCTCCACACGTTATTCGATCGTCAGCAGCATTATTCAGTCGGTGATACCTGCAAAGATAAAACAAGTCATAATTAGGAAAAGGTTCACGATAGGACAAAACGGTTTGCGGCATTGAACTCCTGACGAAAAAACAATTAGAAATCATATGTCACATGCCTATGGTTCCATTTAAGAAACCTAAGTTGCGTTCAAAATGGCGGATTTCAAGATGGCGGCCGGGGTTGTCACATGTGTCCTTGGGTTTACCCCTCCCCCCAAACATCATATGTAGCCAAAGTGGACCTCCAACACACCAGCCTTTCCTATGACAATGCTGTCACCTGACTTTTGTCCCACCCTGTATATGTATTTATTTAGGTTAGGTTATGCCTGCTACGTAGGATAGTTCGTTTATTTTAGAGTTAGCTGAGTATTTTGTTACTGTTATACTAGGTAAAGTTTCCTAAATATATATGAGGTAGGGCTCCATATAATTTTGTTTTTTTGGTATTTTGGAGATGATGCGATCAGCACTACTCTCAATCTGCTTTTTATCTCAAATACCCAATATTATTGAGGATTAATGAATTCTAGAGCCTATTTATGCTGGATAGAAGGTTTGAAAATTTAGATTTTAGATAACCAAAACTATCTCTCAGAGTATTTTAAAGGATATTTTATACTTATTATGTGCCACTAGAATATCAAAACTTGCTTATTTTTTATGTCTGTAACGTTGTTATTGTATTTTAGTTAAGCCTTACTGGATAAAGTACACGAAATGTTTAACATTTCGACTATTTGCAGTTGCGATATAAGGCCAAATGTTTACCAGAGAGCCTTATTACTCTACAAGAAGCACTTACAGCTAATGTTACGAGGAAATAAGTTTCACAAGAAGGCTATCCATTACACACACATTATTTGCTTTTTCAAGTAATTGTATGTACCAGATGCACACAGGCCTACGCTAACTAGATTTTGATTTATACTACTGTATATCTGGTGCTAAATATATCAAGCACTATGATTGCCTATATTTCTGAGAAATTACGCAAAAGCAGATTACCCGATTTAAGTATCTCAAAAACAGATTATTCTATTTAAGTATATTTTTATTGAGTGGATTATTTAACAGATCCAACAGGAAGACGGCAAAATTCATTAAGTATAGTTCTATATTATGGGTGGTTTCAGAGATATTAAAGAACAAATTTAAGATTTAGCTTTTTTTTTGCTTCTGAGGCTAATCGCGACGCTAAGGATAAATGGCGAGGAAATGATCGGAGGAGAAATAGTCCCCAAACTTAAGGGCTGCATATAAGTTAATACCACAGGGATATTACAGTAGGTGTAGGTTCAACCACCAGAGCATTCTTACCATAAAAAATACTAGTTAGGCTGTACTGTTAGCTAAAGATGCTGATATTTGAGAAACATAAAAGCTTAATTGCGACTTACTGTTGCACAAGATCCGATGGCAAAATTAAAAAATGGTAACCGCCCAGACAAGGAAGGAACCCTGGACAGATAGGTTAAAAGCCTAACGCTATACCAACTAAGCTATCTTGGCACAAGGTATTCTTTTCTTGAAAAGTAATTGTGTTAGGAAATACATTAAAACACTTGAGAACACACTTGGTCTGGATAGACAGAGAAGGAGACAACATTACCAAATTTTTACAGACTGGATGTATTTTATCACTATAGAGATCTATACTATATGTAGTTCGAAACTCTAGAGTTCAGTTAGCTTTCAAAATTGAAGTAAAGATTGTGTTTGGCGAGCTTAACAAGTTACACTGATATCCAGTTACGGATAAATAAAGCTAAAACTCTCACATTTACTTTGAAGGCACAAACTACTAGCCAAGTTTTAGTAACATTTTCCTTGACTATAGTGCATATACCTAAGAAATAAATATATTTTATGTATAAATTGCCAAAATGTACTAGTATGTAATTCACAAAGTTAGATAAGAATCAGTATCTTTTTAAAATATATTGTTACAGTATTCAACTTTTATGCTTTTTAATGTTGTTTAGCCAGTTTCTAACTTCTATACTTGATAAATGATGAATTAAATGTGTAATATAAAAACTGGTTTACACTGTTTGGCATCCTTTAAATAACAAAAGAAGGAATCATTGTTTGGTATTTTTACTACGTTATATTTATTTAAGAAAACAAAGCTATTTTTTTGGTTTAAATTAATTTTTTAAAAAATTGTTACTAATATATGTATCAAAATTATGTTATTTAGAGTGTATGAATGTGTATAAAGTTAATATTTGTACCTTTCAGTGCAACTAACAATTATGTTTTACACACAAAAGATAATATTTACAGTTAAATTACTTGAATCAGAGACTAATATTTTACAGTAATTGAACTATTCAGCCTTAGTCATCGCTTTCCTGCATCAGAAAATGTCATCCCTTTTAGGCCCAAATATCTTCCTGAGGATCTTTTTTTCAAATACTCTCAGTTTATGTTCCTCTTTCAATGTAAGGGACCACGTTCATTAAGTGTATTTAACTTCTTTTTTTTGTAATTAACAAAGGAATTTAATTACTATGACATGTTAAAAAGCTTATACTGTAGTTACTATATCTTTCTCTATCAGTTTATTTTCAAATTAATATTATTAGTTATAGTCTTTGATTTATAATTATATTGCTGTTTTTATCAAATTATCTAAGAGTACACACAGAATAACACATGCGTACACACTTTTACGTACATATATATGTCTTTTTTCAATATTTTAGTGTGAAGATTGCACTTTTTGCTATTCAAGTAAGGGTAGGAAACGTAGGATTTCTGAGAATTTGTTGCAGGTTTTTGTTGTCCAAGTACAGATGACAAGTGAGCTGGGAGACTGTTTTGAGCCTTTTCATGAGAGTTACATGTGTACTGTATGCAAATTAAGTACAATTGACTGTGAATGCTTCTAAGTTTTGCAGTTATTTTCCACCGACTCTGTGAGACTCTAGAGAGTTTTCTCTTTTCAAGTAATTTTTTATTGATTGTATGTGTATATGTTTTGGGGACTTAGCAGTTTTATGTTATGAGACAGTTTGTTGTAGAATATTTTTACCTGATTGTTTTGAGATATTGAGTGTCTGCTGTTCTACTTATAATTATTTTTCCGTCTTGTGTGTTGTATTTGACTATATTATGTCCAAGTTCGTAGTATTTAGAATAATTGTTATTGACTCGTAGATGTAGAGTTAAAACATGGCTTGGTTATGGACAAACTCAACAACATAGGAATAAGATAGACAGCCAATCCTATTTTCAGTACAAAATTCCAATTACTGAAGTAAGCTACATCATACGTAGTACATAAGAAGACCAAATTAGCATCATCAGCAGTAAACCTTCATGCAACTTCTACCTGCTGGAACAACGAAGTTGTTAGATTCCTCTACTTTAATAATACATCCAGAATACTAAGGCTTCAAAAGTGAACACTAGAAATAATGTTCATACTAAAGTATAGGGCATCATCTTACAAGGGTTTATTACTCCGTACATCTATCATACCATATTATTCCTTAGTTTTCTGTAATTATTACCGTTACATATCGTTGGTTCGAATACCGGGACCGTCCTAAATCGTAATTGAACTTTTATCATTACCCATTACCACCATTCATAGCGTTTAATAAACCATAAAATCTTATTTTCAATATTATAAACATTAATTATTATCTTTTTATACATTACACACTTTACAGTAATAAAAATTAAACCATATGCATAACATTTAGTAACACTAATTACCTCCTATTTACATATTTTTAATAAAATAAATAATTTAAAATTCATAAAAAATTATAAATATGCAAATACATAAATGTAAATTATTCTAATGATATGTAAATTTATTCTAAATTATGTAAATAAATTCTAAATACATGCAAATAAATTGAAAATACATGCAAACTAGTTATCGCCCGAGGGCACAAACAGCCACAAGCTTTTTCATATACTACTACCGAGACGAGAATGAGAACGATCATTTATGACAGGTTTTAAAAAAATATATTTTTAAAATGACCATAGCCTTCTAAATAAAATCTATTTATGCGAATTTTGCATTATAAAACATGAAACCCATGTTATGATATTTCAGATGCTCCCCTATGCGCGTGCAGAGAGAGAGAGAGAGAGATAGAGAGAGAGGAGCACCCCCTCTCACCCATATATATATATGAATGGCTTATTGCAGAAAGGGACCTGAGTCACTTTTGCACAATTCTGAGAAAAACAATGAAAAATCGTATAATATTAATAGTGTAAGAAAGAAATGTGCCGTTGTTGGCTCAAATATTCAACATAATGAATAGTTAATTTTGCAACCCTCAATGCACCCCCCTGAAGTATGCTGCTAGACACAGTGGAGATGAAAAAATTAACTCCGATACCTCAAAAATGTGACTCAGGTCCCTTTCTGCAATACGCCATTCATATATATATATATATATATATATATATATATATATATATATATATATATATATATATATAACATTTATATCGTAACGCAATTCCCATGCTGCGTTTGGGATCGAACCAAGAACCTCAAAATTGTATTGGGTGATGGAGCTATTCCTCATTCATCTTTCAGATGGTTATCACTCGCTTGGCCTAAATGTGATAAATGCAAGAGGTTACATTTAAAGGAATGGCGATAGAAATTAATTTAGGTTAGATATGGGTTTTATACTCTCCATGACTGAACCGATATGGATTGGTTTAGAAAAGGATATCACTTGCCTTACAAATAGATGAAGATTGTTCCTACACTTGTCCTCTCAAATGTCACTTGTCTGACCTCCCTGTCAGACATCGATTCAATCACACACCATCGTCCAATAATCGTTCTCCAGTTTGCTTCTCTCTCACAATCTGCAGTCCTTACTCTCTCTCTCTCTCTCGTATTCTAGCCAACTGATCACACTCCCTGACAATTCCAACACTCATTCCATACCCGTCTCCCAAGTCACTCAACTAACGTTTGCCTAATTGCTTATTCTGCATTCCTTTCTCTCCTTCCTGCTATGCTAAGACTTTATACTCCTTACCAAATACCTTGGGTACGATACGCTCCTCTACCCCCTAATGAAAATCTTTTACTCTTCACTTAAAGATGAAATATTTAAAGTTGTATTCCATATCGATCCTTTCTATGGATATATTTTTTTTTATTACGAAATATAGGTCCAAAATTATTGAATTAACATACCATAACCGAAAAAATGAAATTTGAGTAATATTGTTCTTGAAAAAGGAAAAGGAATGGAGAAAAATAAACAATAAATAAACAAAATAAATAAACAATACTTGTCAGCGTATGAAAGGTGAAAACTGACATGTGAGTTTGTTATGCTGACTTATGTATGCAATGATTGAGAGTCTTACGTCACACACGTTGACGTTATGATTGTACATGCCTAAAATATGTAAACACACACTACATGACACAATTATGAGGTCATTGGTCCATCAGTATAGACCGAGTTAAAAGGTTTATGGCAGAGTAACACACTAACGAGGTAGTATGTAATCAATCCTATAAACACTGACACTGCACAACACTATTAAATATTTTGATGTCAATATTTACAAAATCATCAACGTTTGTAACACTCATCCGAGTTACACTTGCACACATATGTCATATTATCGATGTAAATTTCACAGTCTCTTATTTTTAGTGTATCATGTAATTATCGCTGTCGTTTTTATTTATAATATATGTCAACTATCACAGTAAATATTTAATTAGAAAACTTGAAGTTAATCAAAATATATACACTGTATCATTAACTGCCCTTGAGTAATGATATACGTACATGAATTTATGTATTTGAAAATAAGAATATAATAGTGTTCGATATATGAAATCACTAACATCTGTCCATAAAATAATCCTGGAGTGATTCTGATTCTCACAAAGAGTTCAAATAAAATACCATAATTTTATTCTTATTAACAGAACTTAAAAGTCTCTGCGTATAGCAATGAAGTTTCTTCTTGAACCAAACCACGTACGGGGGTCGAGCAAACACCCTCCCAAAATCTAACAATTTTATAGTGAGCTCTCTTAGCGTAATTTAACTGAAAATCATGATTTTAGCTGATTTCCCAATTGTAAAAAACTGAAAATTTGTTTTACGCAAGAGCTTATTTTTCAATTTTATTGTATAAAAATTCTAAGATTTAGATAATTTCCCCTATGACATCCAATTTTTACATATCACCCACACCCACCCACGCACACCCATACCCACACCTACACTTATTTACTTCTGGTCCACTTCTGGTCTACTTCTGGTCCACTTCCGGTCCACTTCTGGTCTACTTCCGGTCCACTTCCGGGCTACTTCTGGTCTTTCCGGTCTACTTGACAGATACCTGTGACTTTTTCTAGTTTTTTTTAAGTATACAAGTACAGTAATTTTGCCGATTCAAAGCCATACTTGGTACGAGGCTATTGTTTTTATTAATTTAACTACAATGGAAAAACCTATTTTGATGATGTTTTGTTGATTTTATACTATTGCAAATCTGTGTTTTTTCACCTCGTACTTGGTACGAGTGTCATAATTTCTTTCGAGTTAAAGTACGTAACACCTACGCACACCTATACCCACCCACACCTACACTTACACCCACACAAATTTACTTCTGGTCTACTTCCGGTCCACTTCCGGTTTACTTCTGGTCTACTTCCGGTTTACTTGACAGACACTTGTGGGTTTTTCCAGTTTTTTTTTTAAGTATACACCAAATACAATTAGAATCTTGAGAGGAGAAAAAATATAACTCCTAATAATTACTAAAAGCAAATTGAACTTTACATATGAATGGAATGGAATGCTGTAAATACTCTTGAAGATTTTATGAGTGTGTACTGTATACTAACACAAAATTTAAATTATAATTGGTTTCTGAAAATATGTGAATCCTTAAATTGACTGAAAATATTTTTAAATAACAATTGAATTGAATGAAATACTTTAAATATTACTAAAATATCATGTGTTCATCAATCGTCCTTCTGTTTGTATAATATTAATAAAATATCGTTATTAATAAAGATTAATTGTAAAATTTCCTTTGCACTTGCTAATCTTGTCCACATAAATTGAAATACATCAGATAATATTCTAAGAATCCGAAATCTCGTTGTCCATTATTGACTCTTTCTCCCATAATGATATTGCAATCAGCCTAAGAATATTAAAAGAAAAATAATATACAATTGTGTATATAACAAAAGAATTAACAATTCGTAGTGTTTAACTATATGCATTCTCACCTAACATTAAATGACATAAAAATGAAAACTTAATTGCAATTTATATTCCAAATGTTGCCAGATGAAGAAATATCGTTCTGAACGGACATAAGGTTACATGTTGTTTTGTATCCTTGAAGTCGATAGTCTGAGTTGAGAGAATGCTCTGTCGGCAGTTTATTCAGTTCCCCGGCTAATGTGGAATGTCTTATATCTGCTGTTTAATTTGCAACGTGTTGGTTACTTCATGTTACGAGAGAATTTTGCTCCTGCCGATGTAGGGAGATATCGTTGCCGCAAGAAACGAATAGAATGTCTGACTTGCATATTTCTTCAAGAGGAAGGAAAATTTTCCGGTGGATCCGAGGCGAACTTTATCCTTTTGCTGACGAAAGACATTTTAACATGAAGGCATTTGAAATAGACTTTGGATATCGCTTCGAGAAGTGTGAAATACATGTGAGGGAAATTTTAAATGGGAATTTTACAAGATGGGAAATTTCTACCATGCGGAAGAAAAAAATAGGAAGTACTCTAAGTAATTTGAAAATAACATTCAATATACTAATTGAGTCGTATTTGGAATGAAGTATCCCAAATTAGATGGATCAATGTAATGTCTACACGTTCAATGAAAGATACTTTACTTCTTCAAGACTGTCGTAATTCATCTCATGACTGTGTCGTTAAATTGTTAATAAAATGTGACAAGTGGTTGCTGATAACTCATGATCGTAGCTGTATGTGTAAAATACTACTTATGTCTAATATACTCTTAATTGACTTATTAATCTTCATATTAGGTTTGAAATCTAACTTTTATGTAAAGTTATGTAAGAGAGATATACAAAATAATTAAATCTCAATGTAAAATGCGTATAATTATAAAAAGTGATCTTAATATTTATATTATTTCCATGCGAGATATTTTATTTAAGCTTTATAAATATCAAATAACTCAATATGTTCACTATTCTCTTCGTTCTTATTATTATCTATATTATAATTATTATTATCGCAATACTTATTTTAGTCATTATTGATCTGTAGCTCGTTTTATTGAATAATTTACTGGCTGTACGCATTATCAGCTAATATTATAACTGCTCTCTTTATTCTAACGTTGTTTAAACCTTATAAAACTGATAATCTCATATTTCTGTCATTTATTAAGTTATTAAAATTGTAAATGTAATTATTACTTAAATTTAAAATTGAAATATTAAAATGTGTAATTGTTTAAACCCTATTTTGACTAACCACGCTAAATCATAGAGAATTTTATTCTCATTTTTCCTTACAGAATATGCTTAACACATTTTATTCATTAAAAAAATACTAAAGTCTATTATTGACTTACACTATTTATCCTTTGTAGTTCACAAAAGATTATTTCCATCAGTTCTCTGCAGGCTTACAGAAACCTGAGGAAGATTCCTTGCGCGCAATATATATTCATCACCATTCCCTTTGTTCACTATCCGTGAATACAATAATATTAATTATTATTATTATTGCGCGTTATTGTACTTGTTGTTCATAAATATGAAACCTGGATGTCTACGAGTTATAACTAATGATTTTAGTGTGGTAATAACTAGTTTTACACTTCCGTGTAATTATTAAGGTCTAACAATAATATTTCATATAATTTTAGTGTTCTATAATTTTGAAAAATATTTGGAAGATATAACTTTATTTAATGCATTAGAGTAGTGAAAATGATGTTATATTCAGGGTAAAAGGTATGCTCTCACTCATTCACTCCTGCTGTTCCCGTTCTTCATTCTCATCATCAAAATTTACATTCTCATCTCCGCTACCGTGTTCCGAAGTGTAGTACTTCTTCAGTCTCTGGACCGAAATTGGTTCCATGACTGTCTGTCCCCGTTTTGTCTTATATTCCACTTTGTAATAATTGGGATTTTCTTTTGCTATAATTTTACCAGGTCCTTTAAATACTCCCGAGAAGCATTTAGCTGTGTGTACGCGATGACTGCCATCGTATACTAGAACCAATTCTCCTGGCGTAAATTCAATGGACTGGTGACGTTTATCATAGTACTTTTTGCTTGTCGGTGGCGTTTCTGTAGACTCTCATAAGCTGCTGCTCGTGCTTTTTCAAGAATCTTGAATCTCATCTCGTTGTTTACATTCACACTGGGCGTTAAATGTAGTCCGCTCTCCCAGACTAATCTAGGCGTAAATTAATGAAGAAGAAAAATCGACTGTTCTTCAAATTCTCCTGGTAATTAACATTGTACGACCACACGGCCGATTGCAGTATAAAAGCCAGTCTGTTTGTTTTGAGTTCACGACGTTTTTCATAAGTCCCTGTAAAATAGCAAGTGATCGTTCCAAAAATCCAAATAAATTGTGATTAGCTGCTGGAGCGAATTTCAGATGGATTCCAGATTTCTCCGATAGTTCTTTAAATAAACTAGCTGTGAATGAAGTACCTCTATCCGTATCTATATGAGAAGGACAACCGTAGCGCAAAATTACATTTTCAAAAAGGAAGTTAGCTGCTGTCTCACGTGAAGTATCTGCTACTGATTGAGCAATTAAAAATCTAGTACCATGATCGATTGCACTTAGTATATATTTATGGCGAAGCAAACCACTTGGAGGATAAGGTCCGCTAAAATCTAAAGCGATTCTAGGGAATGATTTCTGTGAGTTGAACGTAAAAACTTCTCCATATGGCACTCATTTTATGCGCATATTCAGCTGACAAATTACACACTCCTTGACCATTTTCTGAATATGGTTCTTCATAAATGGAAAGTAAATCCTATCCAGTGCATTTTTGTATGTTTTAGTGAAGCCGTAATGCGCTCCTCCAGCTGGTAAACTATGCAATGTCTCAAAAACAGTGTTGCGAAATGACTTCGGTATACATAATATTCTTTTAGTTGTAGCTCCCAGTTTATGTTGTCAATAAAGAAGTCCATTTTCCATAATAATAGCAAGCTTGCCTCTGCAGGGAGGGGTTGGGTGTGTTGTTGCCCCCCTCGTCTTCTTTTCCTTCCAAAATATTAATGAATTTTCCAAAAAAGAATCCTCTCGTTGGTGTATAGCAACATCGATTGTCTCATCTAACAATAATAATGTACGTGACTCTCGAAGCTCCTGGTCTTCATCCTGTGGATCATGTTCTGTCTCTCTGCTTATAGCATCCGCCATATTTTGTGTAGTTTTACAGTGAATTTGCGTAAAATCGAACTCGGCCATCAACGTGTACCATCTAAATAATTTGTTTGAAAGTTGCGTTGAGGACCGAATGAATGTGATTGCTTGGTTGTCTGTAAATAATTCGAAATGTCGGCCCAGTAAAAATAATCTGAATGACTTAAATGCATATATGATTGCCAACAATTCTTGCTCGATGGTTGAAATTCGAGTTTCATGGTATTTTAACACTCTACTGCAATAGGAAATAGGCTGAAAATCACCGTTCGCATTCGGTTGTACAATCACCGGCGCCAATAGCCTTACTGCTTGCATCCGTATATACCGTTACTTCTTTGGATAGATCATATGCCTTCAATACAGGAGCTGTAAGTAAAGCTTCTTTCAACCTCTCAAACGCCGTTTGCTGTTCTTCATTCCAGACGAGTTTATTCTTTTTCCTGATCAATTTCTGCAAGGGAAGTGCCATCTCGGAATATGATTTTAAAAACTTCCTGAAATAAGATGTTAATCCGAGAAATGTCCGAACTTGTTTCACAGTTGTCCGTGTCTTATATTTCTTGATAGAATCAATGATTTTGTCGTTGATCCGATAGCCAAATTTTGAAATTTTATGTCCTAAAGCAATAATATCAGTGAAGCCGAAGTGACATTTTTCTATTGCAAGTTTCAATCCCGCGGAATGTAAACACTGTAACATTTTCTCCAGAGTTAGGAGCATTTCTTCAAAGGTATTTTCAAAGCAAAATAAATTATCCACATAATGGGCAAAGTGATTGGGATCCATATTTGAGCACGCTAGGTGAACGCAACGATTTCACTTCGTGAACTGACGTGGTGACGTGGCCCTATGGCACGACATTCATTTGATACTTTGACATTCCTGGTATTGTAAATGCTGTATATTTCTTACTGTCCTCGGTGAGAGGGATATTAAAGAATCCGCTCTTCAAGTCTGCTGTACAGTAGTATTTCTTGCCCCCCATATTGTATAATATTTCATTGATGTTATTCACACCCAGAGCGTTAAATACAGACGATACATTCAATCTGCGATAATCATGGCATAATCTATAACCACCCTTTGCCTTCTTTACAAGAATAACTGGAAAGTTGAAGGGTGATTGTGTAGGAGAAATAACCTCTTGCATTAATAAAGTCTCGATCTGATCTTTAATTTCATCACGTAGATGAACTGGAATCGGGTGGGATTTTAAGTGAAATTCTGTGTCATCTTTTAGTTGAATTCTATGTTTATAATTCGTGGCTCTACCTATATCATCCTTTGACCACGCAAAAACATGTGGATATTTCATTAAAAGAGCCAAACATTGCTCCTTTTGCTGGGGTTCTAAATTCGGATTCACATCAAACCGACTATGGTCCGCCCGTGCGTCACTGACGTTTCCTGACTCTTCCGTCGCAAAAACCTGTGCCTGTTCACCAATTTACTCCTTATTCTCATCATTATTGTTACTCATGATTGGCCTATCCCATGTTTCAGCTTTCCCGATAATAGTGCCTTTCTTAATTGTAACATTATAATTTAAAGGATTTGTGATCCAAATAAGATTCGAATCCGGATTAATAATTGCTCTTGCAACCATCAGTCCAGTTTTCTCTTGAAACGGTAGGTCTGGTTCCAAAAGTGTCCTATCTTTGTCATATGAATTCCCCAATTTCAATGGAATGCACAAATGTGTCCTGGGTTTCACTTTTATCATTTTAGCAGCTACAAATTCTGGTTGCAAAACATGCTGTAACAAATGGGAAACTTTGATTGACACGTCGAAAGCTTTCTTATTCTCATTTTTAATTTGGTTTCTAGGAGCTGTGCCAAATCTATGCAATGTAAGCTTATTTTCCTCAAAATCTAACTTAGCCTTTTGTCCCTTCAAGAAATCATTTCCCAATATAGTAACTTGATTAAAATCCTTAACGATTCTAAATGGATGAACAAATGTTTGGTTATGTATAGAAAATGGTAGTAACACAATTTCCTTAACCGTCAGTTGACTATTAGTAGCCCCTCTAATCGCAGTATTTATATTTAATCTCTTGGCATTGACTGGTATATTCTTATCTCCCGTTACAGAAATTTGACTTCCATTATCCAGGATGAACTGTCGAATTTCCCCATCTACTTTCACATTGATGTAAATAAAATCTTCAGAAGGAAAAGTAGAGACCGTTAGAGTTTTCCCCGAAGGCCCTTCACCTAGGTCCCCGTCGTATGTAGGTCTTACTCGTTTAAAATTGCTTCTGTTCTGACGAAAAGTAGAGTGATTTGTATTTACAACCTGATTAGTATGGTTATTTGGATCTTCGAGCCCCTGTTTTTGCTCCAACAATGTTCGCGGCGATGAAGATGAAAAGTGCGAACGCCGAAGTCGAGGGTTACCGCCATTGCGCCATCGCCCCCTATGCGAGCGTTACGACTGTGCGTCGAGATTATTATTGTGGTTGTTATGCCAAGTATTTCTATTCTTAGCTCTATGATTACTATTATGATAATAGGTTCTCCTATTGTTTCTATCTCTAAGTTCATTTTCTCTGACTGTATATGAGAATGATGACTCAGTAAATGAATGGTTTTTCCGATGATCTGCAAGTGCATTTACTTTAGCCTCAAGATTCTGAAATTGCGAAACTAAATCTCTCTCTCTCTCTTTGCCGTCGTCTCTTCGCCTGCGAAGACCAGCAAACGGTCCACGAGCTTCCTCACATTGTCCACCCACACAAACTCCTTAGGCAGAGTGTTGTAGAGTTTGACGCCACTGCAAGTTTTGACCTGGATCCATATCGGCTTGATGAGTTTCTTGTACTTTTCGCCGGTGCTGAATTTGACGCGATTCTTCGTGGCGTTGTTATTTTGGTACATGGCGTCCGTCATGATCAAAATTTCGGTGTAACTTTGGTAATAATCCTCGTCCGTGAAATCTTTGGGTTCCTTTTTGGTGATGATCTCCCACAGTCCCACCGTGCCCGGATACCTAGCCCAGCTTTTTCTTCTCGCCCAAATTGTTTTCACGTCGTCACCCTCGAAAGTGATTTTTGATATTCCAATTTTCCAAACTACACCTTCGTTGAGTTCCATGGTAGGGTACAATCCGAACACCTCGTCCTTGTCGAATTTCCCGGTACTTAGGTAATCCCTTTCCAATGGACCCAACTCGACTAGCTTGTCCGAAGAGGTGCTGCCTAAGGCCTGACGATTCGGTGGCGATGTAAGTTCGAACGAAGTAGTGTGATTGCTGGTTATCGTTGTGGGTAGGGCATAATTTCGAGCAGTGAGCGGCGCGAGCTCGTTGATCACGTCTTTGTTTTGCTTTGTGATATCTCTGATTTCTTTGCCGAGTCCGCTGATATCATCCATGATATATTGGTCCTGGCGGTTTATGTCTTCGTAAATTCCACGATTCTCGGATTTCCACCCCTTGAACCGTTTCGCAGGGTAGTCGAGCAGCTTCAGGTTGTCGTCTGCGAGTTTGCGTTTCGTAATCGTTGGCATATTATTTTATTTTATGTAAAGTTTCAACGTTCGTGAAGTCGCTGATTTTGTTTCTGTATTTTCCGTCGTTCAATTTCCTCGTCATGTCGATCGTCACAAATCCAAAGACGCGCAGATTTTCGAAAATTCGTTGTAGCTCAAGTCTCCACCCACATAGTCGTCGTGCACATGCTTGAGGTTAGTGGCATCTTGACGAAACAGGCACACAAGGTTAGCGATTTCCCAGAGCAGCTGCTTGGGAATCTTGGAGAATATCTGTTGAAGGTAGAAGCAGTCCGTGTCCCTGTGGCGACCTTGGGTGAAGAAGTTGCAAATCTCGTCCTTGTTACTACAGCACCCCTTTACTTTCAACTGAAACAACAATTTTTATATATTCATTCACTCCAATATTGTAAATGTTGTTGGATATTCATGTAGCTGAACTTTACTTAAATTTTGAATTGCTTTTCTTGTATTAGCAACTATCTTCGAAAAAAGTATCGAAGTGATGAAGTAAAACGATAATATTCTTAGCTGTTGTGAAAATGCGAGTTATCGCTTCTAATTTTCGGCCTATCCCGGTGGCAACCCACCCCACCGTCTTGAGGAAATTGGGGAGCTCCGAGTGAGTGAGCGTAATCCGGTCGCGAAGTCCTACAACGGCTGGGTGTTGGTCGGGCCCACCACCCGTCCCCCTAGTCTGGCTGCTGATCTCTACGCCCCTTTGGTGGCCCGCATGGGACAGAGGCCAGCAGTAGGTAGGTGAGCCCGGGCCCAATGTTGGGCTCTAGCGCTATAGGGTTACTTTTACTGGTATAATCGCAGTTAGAATCAAATATCTTACGGAGCAGATTTTATCTCGCTGTGTACTCAGCCAAAAGACATTTCGCACCGATCTAATACATTCTCCAATTCATTTTAAAATATTATTGAATGTTTCATGTCGATATTTTGATCAATGCATCAATTCTTGACGCTGTGACGATATTTTCTACAAATACCTCATTTCTCCACTTGTCTCCATTCTCTTCTCTCCTTTTCCTTCTTCTCTCCCCTTCTCTCCCCTTCTTCTTCTTTGCCTATATGTCATATCGCCTTCCCTCCTGTTCTCGCCTTTTGTCTACATCCCATTCTTCTCCACTCCTCTTATCTCCTCTCCTATCTTAGATTTCCGACTCCACTGCACTCTTCTCCTCTTATTTTCGTTCTTCTCATGTTCTCTTTTTTACTCTACTCTCTACTCCACTCTTCTCGTCTCTTCATCCCCTCTTAAATCTCCTCTTATCCTCTCCTCTCATCTCTTTCTCTCCTCTCTTCTCCTCCTTGCTCCATTTTCCTCATCTCTCCTCGCATCTTTTCCTTTTCTCCTTTACTTCTCCTATCCACATCTGTCCTACCCTTTCTTCCCTTCTTTACTTTTACCCTTCCCCTTTCGCTCTCTCTTTTCTCCTCTCATTTGTTGTTCCTGTTCGTTTTCTTTCTCCCCTTTTCCTTTCTTTAGACTCATCAGCGATGAAATACTAGAAAATCGATTTTCTTTCTTTCAGAAAATATTTCTTATTTGGGATAAATGTTATACTGATACTTTGTTAGACTTTTATACAGTAATACTTGGTTTTATTCCTTTCACGTATTTCATAAATATCTATTGTGCGTATGGCAACCCTGAAATTAAGCCTAACTCTACACGCAAGCCACCAGGGCTTTAAGTAATTTGGGTTGCCTTGTTTAAAATGTCGTTGTCCTAAAACTTTTGAGAGACACTGTACAGTACATATTGTATTTTCTACAACTACTAATTTGGTAAATTCATATCATTTTCAACATTCTTGCCTTGGTGGTGTGTTCTGTATTCCTTCTACTACTTTTTATATGATGTTTGGGTCTTGAACCTGGCTTGTGAACAGATTAAAATGATTCCTGTAGTAAACTGGTTTAAAACAGTGTGCCACTTAACACATGCTGTCCTGGAATGGATTGCGTTCATTATGCTAGACACTATTGTGTATGTATTGTGTGTGATGGGATAGGGATGACACTGATGACACTTTGCCATGTGCTTCGCAACTACTTGACTTCAATATTCAATACTGCTGTTCCAAAACCCATCATGGAATATCAACAAGCACATGTTCACACAAAAATAATTAAACTAAAGTTCCTAACATTTAATAATTTCCAACCACATATTGGCTCTTTCCATTACAAACAATTTCACCACTCTGCGTGAGTGACCAAGAGTGACATGCATTTTATCTTTGAACACAACCATAGGGCTGATTTATATTATTTTCCATATATTGAACGTTTTAACCCTAGAACACAAGTGTACGTAAAATTTACATGTGGTGTGACCTCAACTCCCTTCCCTACCTCCCACCTCTCACCTACACGTCCCTCCCCCTAGCAGTGCCTCGGGCAGTCTGTCATACCTAAGGAGAAGGTAAGCGCTGATCGTCTTTATTTTGTTTGTTCTGTTGTGGAATGTATGGCAAATTTACGTACCTCTAGTAAAATGAGAAAAATGTTTCACGTAATTTTGACATTCTTAAATTCGACTTGGATAGTTATATTTTGAAACAAAGTCTAGAGGCATGCACTATTTTCTTGTAGGATTACAATATCGTATCAATCCCTAAGATTATATGTTTATTTTATAAAGTCTCTCTGAATGCTTCACGTTGACCAGGGCATTCACTTGTTTTTCTCAGTTGTCTCAGCCTCTGAGGCATGTTTACAATGCACAGTGTCGTGTTAATCAAACCTCCTGAGCCATCCAGGAAAAGGTAGTTTCTCCTGCTTATGGAGTCGGCGGTTTGCATAATGGTAATTAAAAAACACGATTCGGCATAGAGGAAGAGCTCGATGGCCTAGTGATATAGAGGTGAGACAAGCTGAGAGGGGACTGACTTTTGGCTTGGAGTTGAGAAGGGAGAAGTGGTCAGGAGAGCAGGAGGTCAGAAGTGAGACGACGCTTTGGTCGACAAATTGGAGAAGCCAACAGAGGACTTCGCATATTCTATTCAGACTAATTCTTCAGATAGACAGGTAATTATCCTAACACCCAGCCATGATTCAGGTTCAAAGGTTCACAAAACCCAACGAGTGACCATTGTCTTTTCTGCAGTTTAGTTCCTTAGTGTGATTTTGTACCTTTCGCATTGCCAAGCGTTAAGTCGTCATGCCAATGACGAGTGCTCTCATCAGAGGATGAATGATGAATAACATACATCACCCAGCAATTAATTGCACAAGGACTGGTTCAGATCCCCTCATTCTTTAGAATGACAGGATATTACATTCGTTCCTTATTTATAGTGTTATGAATATTATTTTTGTTTAATTTTCATTGTTTGAACTTTTCGCTTCATTCTTAATGTACGTATTATTGGCTTGACAATCAAGAATATTCGTTTAAAATATTCTATGTTTAATAAAACCATGTTTATACTTTTAAAAATGTGTTTTTGTTCACTTTGTTTTCATGATGTATAGGTTGTGTTGAAATTAGATTGCTTCATGTAAGTAAAATTTATATAGCCGTATTTACACTACGAGAATGTGCTAGGGTTAATAATACATTAAGGTATTATTTCTTGTCTATAATGTCATTCTGAAGAAATGGAATATACCAAAAGGCAGTGCCTCATTTTTTGAGCTAAGTGCAGAGCATTAAGTAGATTTTCTATGTCCATTGTAACCGGTGGTCGTGTGATAACATGTTAGTCCAGTTTGTAGGTCGTCCGACTACCATAAAGGACACCTGGTTTTGATTATGAGGTTATGTGATTTTCGGAGGAAATTTTATGATCTGTCCTAGTACAAGCAGTTATAGCACACATTAGCCCTCATAACACTGGGTGTCTGGGGGTGTAAGGGAGCCTATAGCATGATTCTGATCACATCTGCACTTTCGAAGATGGAGGCCTTCCATGCCCCCTTTGCACCAGTATGCCACTGTAATTAACAGGGAATTGCTTTACTTCAGGATGGAAAGAAATTATTGAAGAGTGGTGAGGGAGGGGGAAGAACATAATTTAGACACATACACAAATACATACGTTTGTGTTTGTCAAACAATTATTTTTATGATTATATTATTATGTATATATATATATATATATATATATATATATATATATATATGTGCATGTGTGTGTGTGTGTGTGTGTGTGAGAGAGAGAGAGAGAGAGAGAGAGAGAGAATTATTATGATTATGATATATATATAAGTGTTATTCCAAGTTAAATCAGGCAGGAGTTGACCTTCATAGTAACCGATTTTGATGGTATTTAGTACACAGCTTTGCATTGCTCGAAAACCGATAGCTGTGAAAGGATTTTGCTGAAATATGATTATTACGAATTATATGAGGGTTGTTCAAAATGTCATTCTTGAGCAACATGACCTTTTCAATTCCGCATATCTCGGAAACGAATGAAGATACAGAAGCGTTCTAAGCTTGTTGTAAAGAGGAGAGACGGTAGCATATTATGAGATGATCGAATGTTGAAACTTAGTAAAATTAGAGCACGCTGTTCAAATGTTCAAATTTCAAGTTTGAAAAGCTCATAACACCCCCAATCGATTTTTCTCATTTTTGGATATTTATAGATACCATCCTTCCTCTTTATACTGAGAAAGTCTTATCGAGGTGTTTCTTGATATAAGGGAGAAAAATGAAGTTGAAATTTGTCCTGCATCAGCAATGGACAAATCTGAAGGGTCCCAATTATGAGACTTTTCATTTGTGCCGCGCTAAATGATATATATAGTTACCTTTCAGGGTCAGATGATATCCCACTTAAAAATTGGGTTTCTTATGTGCTGCTATTACTAATTTATGCGCTACTGTTTCCATATTTTAGCGGGACGAGATGTGGGCGTGTCGTGAACACTTCTGTGTTAGCCATGATGGGGGAGGGGATGTTTGTGAAAAAATTCATTACTTTTAATATTTTATGAGAATACCTATGAGTTAGAAGCAATGGCGGTGATTAGGGGGACTTGGGGGCAGTTACCTCTAACTTTTTGCAACTTTTTGCCTCGCACTATGGTCTCTTAATGAAAATTCTTGTCTAATAAGAAAATTAACTGCCCTTTACCCCCCATCCCCCAATGTGCGGCACCCAATCGCCGCTACTAGTTAGCAGTCTTGAAATTGTTCCTGAATCAAACGATAGCATTATATATATTGTAATATTGGGTAATGTTTGTTAGAAGTTTTAATTTAAATTTTTAGAAGAACTGAATACTTAAAATACTATTTTTATATTTATAAAGTTACTGGATAAATGGCATTTCTAATAAATTGAATTATACAAACTTTTATTGCTGGAGACCGCATTTCGAGATGTTGGAATGAGCTGTAATTTATATGACTGAAAATGTAAGAAGATAACCATCAACATAACTTTCAACTCACAGTTATTCTCACAAAATGCTTTAAAAAAGAGTTTTTCACAAAACAATCGTTTATTTTTTAAAAATAGATTTATTGATTTAATATGGAAGTTTACACTATTTGGAGCATTTCTGAGAAAACCATACATTGATAGGTATCACACTTCCCGAGATAACTTTGATAGGTGTCACCGTTCCCGGGATAATCCACTATGTTGGACTCTTTTCAACATGGGAGACGTCAGCACAAACATAGCGTTTGGCTCGTTAACTGAAAATACCTTAAATGGCATAACAATTATACTACCAAGTCTCTTGCTTTTACCAGAAAGTGTAACAAATCGTCAATCATTAGGGACTTAGCCGCTGAACAGTAATCAAGATGGTGGGTTGGAAGTCCTCTATTTGGAGATACATCTTATGGCGGTTCTTTCATTAAACACATTAAAACTTATATCACTTTAACCCTTATAAATTAGGCTATAACTTTTATTCCTAACAATTTTGTTTCGCGTAATTTATTCGAAAGTTACAATGGAGAAACTTCAACAAGTACAGGAAAAATTATCTTCTTTTAAAAGATGATTTCTTACGTAATGTTAAAACCACTGATATTATTGAACAATCAACCATTACCTTTTCTTCAGTCCATCTAATAAGGATTAAAAGTTTAAAGAAAATAACTGCTTAGATATAGGCCAGTAACTAAGAGTCTGTGAATCTGATGATTAAGGGGAAGCATAAGGGAGAAGGGCAGAAACTTTTGAGACTTTGCACTTCTAGTAGTGGTCTAACAACCTGACAAAAATCCGTCTTTTATGAAATTATTCCCGACATTAGTCGATTTTTACCCCCGCCCACCCCCATCATTTTCTTGGCTAACACAAAAGTTTTCACAACACGCCCACATCTCGTTCCCACGAACGCCGCTAAAAATATAGAAACAGTAACGTATAAATTAGTAATAACAGCACCTAAGGAAGCCAATCATCAAGTGGAATATCATTTGATCCTGAACAGTAAGTATGTATATTCTTTAGCGCAACACAAATGAAAAGTCTCATCATAAGGACGCTGCAGCTTTGTTCATTGCTGATGCGGGACAGATTTCAACTTCATTTTTCTCCCTTATATCAAGAACACACCTCGATAAGACTTTATCAGTATAAAGAGGAAGGATGGTAGCTAAAAATATCCGAAAATGAGAAAAATCGATTGGGGTGTTTTGAGCTGTTGAAACTTAAAATTTGAACATTTGAACAGTCTGTTCAAATTTTACTAAGTTTCAATATTAGATCATCTCATAATATGCTACCGTCTCTCCTCTTTACAACAAGCTTAGAACGCTTCTGTATCTTCATTCTTTTCCAAGATATAGCCTACGCAATTGAAAAGGGCATGTTGCTCATAAATGACATTTTGAACAACCCTCATATAATACGTAATAATCATATTTTTTGCAAATCCTTTCGCAGGTATCGGTTTTGGAGCAAAGCAAAGCTGTGTACCAAATATCATCAGAATCGGTGACTATGAAGGTCAACTCCTGCCTGATTCGACATGGAATAACCCCTATATATATGTGTGTGTGTGTGTGTGTGTGTGTGTGTGTGTGTGAGTACGCAGATATATTCTTGTGGGAACCAGCGTATGTTTAAACACCTTTCTTAATGGGACCAAAAAAATTGTTGGGACTTTTTGCCGGTCCCAACAAAGAAAAGACCATTGCGAGACTCCTGAGACCCTTTTCGACATGTACGCGAAGTATTTCGAAGGTACCAAAAAGTCGCTATTTGTTCGATTTGTGTGTTAACGTGTGTGTTAAACTCTGCCAGCTCTGGAAGCTTCACGTCTGTGTAAAAGTGTGGTGTTTAATCGCATCTCTTGGGACCAGGAAGTGTGGGTGTGTAAAATCTTGGATCTATTTCGCATGTATTGGTACCGAACATCCCAGGGGGTTGAGGGGCGAGGAAAGGTACGTGCAAATGCCGTCGGGGTTCCCCTCTCGCCTGGCCGTCTTGTTGCTTCCGAGCTGTCAATGTTGCCAACTTAAAACTTTGGAACCAGATCTGTTTTTCTATTATCTTCTAACCCTCCAAGTGTAATTGTAATTGATTTGTTTTATTTTACTTCGCTTTTTGTACCACTGTTGGCTAATTTGCGAAGATGGGGATGAGTGATGATATCATGAAATTGATGAATCGACTCCCACAACATCCATGCCCAGACCGGAATTCGAACTCGGGAACCCTGGTGTTGTAGCGCGATGTGTTAACCACTCCACCACGGTGGTCGGCTTTAATCCTGCAATCAAACAAAATGCTACAATAGAATTTATTCCTCCGAATGTGACCCTTCTATACGTGCCTATAACAAATTATTAGTTGAGTTTTACTATAATACTGGTAAACAGAAATCCATTTGTAAAGCTCATTTTCTTCCATTACCAGGAAACAAAGAGTAGAGTTATCAGATGTTATCAGTTGAAACTCGTTACTTGTCTCCTTTCGGCCATGATGAGGATAAGAATGGAGATTTCTGACCAAGGCGACAAGCGATCCGGCAAAAGGGAGGGGGTGTTCATATCGAAGTGACAAGTGACACGATACCTCTGTCTACAAGCAAGCGTTTTTCTCAAATGCTCTAACAGACCAAGGCGACACGCTGCATGACATCCATGACTTTCAGAAGCGGAAGCCGAGAAGCGACACGTTTCGAAACGAAGAAGCAAGTCTCGCCTGTTACTTCCGTTTGTCAATATCCTGAATTGGGTCGCCTAGGTCTGGTGTTCGGGCTTTAACAGTGAATGCTTACTTGAAGACTGAAGTGGCTTGTCTTTCTTTTCGCTTGTCACTTCGGTATGAACTTCAGTGTCATTTGCAGCCGTCGTTTGCTACTTGTTGCCTGTCGTTTCGGTTTAAAATCTCTCTGCAAGAAAGCATTCAATGCGTAGGCATGACCACCAGACCGAAGCAACACGATAACGTCCCCAGTGCGTGAAACATGCAAGTGGCACGTGTAGTTTGTCATATCACATTTGTTAGAAAGTTTTATTTATTTAAGAATTTTTGTTTCCAAAGCCATTTATCGCTTCGGTACGAACGTTCCATTGGGACGAAGCGACGAGCAACGAGCAACGAGGGGTTTCTCACTGAAGTAACACTACCCGTGCAGCATAGCATATATTATTGAGTTATTGTTTCCAAGTGGCACGTGTCGCTTCTCGCTTCGGTCTGGAAGCATCGCAAGACTCGTACGGTATTCGAACATAGGATCCCTATTCGTAGAACACGAAGACAAACGTTTATACTTCTCAAAGTTAACGGCATGATTGCAATCCTTAACTACATTTAATTTCAATGTAGTTCTTTTTCTAACAGTCGTGTTTGGCAACACTGATAAGTGAAGCGAAGTTTTCACTCTCGCCTCTGCAGCCGCGCCGAAACCGTGGACAGAGAGCTGTGGATGTCTTTTTGCGACGTTGCATGCTACACGTATTTGACGTCTTCTGCATTCGCTCGCTCTGTTTAACGTGCGACTAGACGAGAGGGAAAAGTCTTCACCCGACAACGTCGCAGGGGCAAAACAATCGCTTCTCTGCTTGTAGTAAGTTCACCGCGCATTTTCCCCCTGTGTCTGTTGTCACGGTATCTTACGCTTGATCTCTCCATTGCGTTATTTTCACAAAGTAGGAACTGTGTCCTGCTCGTCACTTCGGTTTGCGTGTGTTTCTTCATAGTTCAAATGTAAAAAGATAACATACAAATGCTTACGCAGAGATATTCGCATTATTATATGCGTATAATGCATTTGCTTATACATAATTGATTGATTGATTTGGTGTTTTAAGTCCACTTTATGCACAATAAGGCTAATCGGGACTGGACCTACAGTTTAAAGTGGGATCCGAACCACTATGAGCTTTCACCGGTTATCGAACCCGGGATCCCTTAATTACAAGGCAACGACGCTACCACTGCGCCATCTTATGCATAAAACAACCGAGAGAACAATGACATGTACATTTGATAATGCTCCAAACCAGAAAACTTTGAGGGAAAAAGCTCGAGTTGAAGACATCGATTTAATTTTTTATATAATGCCTGGAAACAACATATTTGCCTTCCATGACCTTAACGAAAATATTAAATCCACTGTAGTAAACATTACTTTCTAGATGGCAAAATAAAATGTAAACGACATAAATACTCTTCCCGTTTCTAAACCTGATAATTTATAGCCGTGTATTTGATTGCATTTTATAATTAATAATGCAATGAAGTAAATGGTCACACAGTATTCAGGTTTAGTGAAAGATAGCGTATTCCTTCCCTCAGTGTGGTCTTTATATAACAATATTTACAAAGTTACAGAAGCAAATGTACTTGAAGGGACAGCGAAGATTTTATGCCATCAAAATATATGTGGCGACTGCTACAAAAGGTAAAGTTCTCCCCTGTGTATGGCAGTCTGCCGTGACACCATTCGAGCAAATGATATGGCTCCACACATTCTCGATCTCTGCCGTAGTGAAGGATACATGAATGATACACACCACACTCTGATGTATCTAGGGGTCGCGGGTTCGACACGCGGTGGAGGAACATGGCATGGTGTTCCCTTGACGGTGCCCTTCATCAATTTCATCATATTATTACTCATCCTCGTCGTTTGGATTAGCCAAAAATGAAAAAAGCGACGCTAAAAACCATCTAATCAAATGTATTCATTACTTACCTTCCAGCCTCCATGAAGAAGTGGCTACGAAGCCAGAAGCTCTACTTTTGAATCCTGGGTGAGGAATGAATATATCATCGTGTTCATTCGGATTCCACCATTAATGCTCATTAACGATTAACCTACGACGTAGAAAAACGCTTAAAATTAACGTAAACATACGTCGCATTCTTCAGTCGCTTCATTAATGTGGATCATTTCACTATCCTAGGGGGAAAATGTTAGTTTAGCAACGTAAAGAATATTCACTTTCGAGGCAATTAAAAGCATTGAGAGGCAGGGGTGTAGCAAGGGGTGGAAGAAGTGCGCGACCGCACGGGACTTCGCGCTTAAAGGAGCTTGATACGAAAAATGTTATAAATAGAAGTGGGGGGGGCATGGAAAATGTTTTTTTTTTGTGGGCAGTAATATTAAAACATTCCGTATTTATCTGGTTTTAAATTCTAGTTAAACGTTATAATTTGAATGAATACGTCCAATCAGAGGCATAACATACAGGCAGGCAGGTCTTAAGTCTAAGGGTCACGAAAGAAGTAAAGAAGGATCGTCGTATTTCTCATGTGAAACAGTTAGGAAAAATTTACGATAACTTGCTTAGACATTTTTACACATTTATTATTTCATTGAATAGAACGTCCTTTGTCTTGTATTCTCTTCATTCTCTTGACCTTGCACTCCCGATTTTAATAAGTTAACAACAAAAACCTCTAATTTGCACGAAGCAAGCGCGAGACATTTAAACGCTTGCGTTGTTTTATTCCTTCCTAGAACAGGCCCGTACTAAGAATTTGTTTGAGGAGGTTGGAGACAGATCCGAAAATGTGGAACAAAAGAGAACATCCGAAATGCTATTGGATTTGTTGAGAGGTTATTTTACGTCGATTTTCTGACATTTTGGCTGATCGCGATTATGAGGATGAGTGATGGTATGATGAAAATTGATCAAGGAACACTCACAAAGAACGTCCATGCCCAATCCTGGATTCGAACCCGGAACCCACAGCATCGTAGCGCGTTGTGCTAACCACTCCGTCCAGGTGGTCGACCCTGGTCGGCGAAATGCTGTTGGGAGTACTGGATGTGACCACCAATGTTTCGGTAGTATCATTGTGCGAGCTAGTGCTAGCTCGTAGATATAGTGCTAAGTGTACACCCAACGGTAAAAGCAATATGTCCATCTCCACCGTATTTTCATTCAGTCTGTTTTCCACAGTGTCATGATAAAGGGTTGAAATAGAAACGCAGTCAACATAAGCTTCGCATCAAAAGAATCAATGACCCCTTAGAAGAACACAGGATGTAGAGTAATGAGAGAATTAAAGTGGTGGTGAACAATTTGCCTACTATTATCTTTCCTAATTGTAGAATTGTAGAGTTGCAATGTTAAGGTCCAAAGTATCAAGAAGAAATCATTATTAATTATTAATTAATTATTATTAATTTAGCAATCATTATTAAAATGAAGAACATGTCTAAATGGGGGTTAACGGTTAGTCTAATTACGACTTGAGTTTGAAAGAATAGACTGTCCCGACTGAATTGGAATGTCTTGTAAACACGCATCAATGATTATAAAACAAAAATTACAAGGACAGTTTACTTTCCCTTGGCAGATAAGGTTTAGCACAGTTCTGGCGCAAAAGTGAAAAAAAAGGGGAGCGACTGCTCACCCCCACTTCCCTTTAATTTCCGCCATTGGATGGGGGCCTCGCATTCTAATCTCATCCAGGTCCTCGCTATATGTTGCTACGCCACTGTTGAGAGAGGATTACTAAATTCAAAAATCCATCTTTCGAAGCGTCATGCATGTTTTGTGCAATTGTTTTATACTTATTGTTAGTTTAATTAGTTTATTTGACATCGCATTTCTATCACTTCTGGCTAATTGCGAGGATGCAAATGAATGTCAGAAATGAATGAAGGGTCTTAGCAATAGCAGCCAATTTTCGCGACGTGTACCTTCTCCCCTCTCTCTTGCCACTCATGTGTGCCGTGTTCTTTGACATTCTGACATTCTTTCAATAAAAATATGTGCACAATTACAACGTGACTACTGCTGCATTTGCAAACTGGAAGTAACAAAATGCAAGTCAATGTATACTGCTATAATCTAATTTTGTATTGGTATAATTGTTATTTTCGCTTGTCGATCGCTACTCCTCGCGGACTCCTGCCCAGAATTCGAGTCGCTATGCAATGGAAACAGCCCGCGGCGTTTTTCCCAGGCTTGTTTTTCAGTGAAGTTCAAATGCTATGGAAGAATAAAGCTTTGAATTCAAAGCGTTTTGAAGGAAAACTAAAGTAAATTTTGCATTTAATTCTAACGATTTTAATACAAAAGAATACCGTAAACTATGTAAACATGTGTAGAATTAGCAAATTAGAATTCAGCTGACAAGTTACTGTTCCTGGATATTAAGGTAAAGAGATAATGGGTTGTTGCAAGTCTGATTTGTGAACAGATAGACTAATCGGGACTGAATGGGATCCGAACCAATATATGTCTCTACTGTCTCTACTGGACCCCTTGATTGCAAAGCTTGATTGGAAATTGAGGCGTTCTTAGTCCAGCATTAATATATGTATAGAAAAATTTCAACACTGGGAAATATACAATATTGCAGGATTTTAAAAAAAGAAGTATAAAATCACTGTAAAATTTAAGAGCGAAAAGGAGTTACGAATAATATATATCCTATATTTTGTTAATGTTTTGGGCCTAAAAGCTTAGAAGAATCAGTTAAATTTATTTGAGGTTTTATTATAAATCCACTTTATGTACAAATAGGTTAGTCATGGTGGACCTAGAGTTTAATGTTGAATTATAACACTATGTGCCTCCATCGAACACAGGACCCCTTGCTTACAAGGCACCGAGATTGCCACCATCGGGGTGGCCCTACAGACATACTGCCTGGCTACCTTAGCTGAGACCATCTACGAAAGTGCGCATGCGTCAAATGGAAATGTTCATTGGCAAAATAGGGGCACTTTGTTCAGGAAGCGGGTTTCGTGAAAATCGTCAGCTGTTGAAAAAACAACGAAGTTTCAAACGTAGTAACATCGCCGCCAAAATACCTATAGATGTTTACGAATTATGTAAGGGTACAGAATGAAAAAAAAAATAACCATCCATATACTATATAAGCAAACGGAACATATCAGGAAAGTATTCATTACGTCACATTAGTAGATAAACTTGTTTGAGCCCGACCCTGTGGCCGAGTGGTTAGCATATCACGCTGCAACGCAAAGGGTCCCGGGTTCGAATCCCGGTCGGGCTTGGTTGTTTAAGAATGTCCATTCATCAATTTCATCATTTCATCACTCATTCCCATCTTCGCAAATTAGCCAAGAGGCACAAAACGCGAAGTAAAATAAACTAAATCAAATCAAATCAAACTTGTTTGTAAACATGGAACTTTATTTTCGGTCATTCAATTTAATTGATATACTTATTAAATCGTATAATTAGCACAAATGTACACAGCAGTAATCAGAATAGTATTCAACAGTATTATTATGCAAACTATTATAAATACAGTAAAGAAAATGTAGTAACTGAATGGTTTGTGGTTTGTATTATATCAAGGGTGTTTTGTAGAATGTGCAACAGGGACCAATACGTCTTTGTTTTCTTTGTTCCACTTCGATACGGTTTGTTACGAATTGTAAGAGACATCACAAACACAACACAGAAAGCAGTAATAAACACAGCAAGCGAACCCTACAGAGCGACCACAAGGAAAAAAACCTTGGACGAAAAGTCCCAGCGTAGCTTTCCCTTCTTCCGTTCAGCTCGTGCCATAAGGTGCCCTCCCCTCCTCGCAGGAGTACGGTGCACAGGCTTTGCGGGTCTGCGCAGTTTTTTTTTGCTTGTGCTTTACTATAGCAGGCAAGAGCCATAGGGTGGTGTTCTGCCTGCTTCCCCTCTCGCGTTTGGAATCGTACTTTCCAGCTAGTTTCGTTTCCCTTGGCCGGACTGTACCAGTCAAATTATAATTTAGAACTCCAATTTACTTTGTGACAAAAAAAACTACACTAACCCCCACAAAAAATACCTGACTTCACAGAATATAATACTTTAACACGGAATTATCATTACCTGCAAACTATATGAGTGTTTCCAAAGATCTGCTGCATATACCATTTCCCTCATAACAAAGATCAACTAAAAATTAAAAAAAACGAGCGTTTCTCTATTTGCAGTCCGTCTTTGTTTACGTGTAGCGCGAAAGGTTAAAGTTTTAGTGTTTTAAACCCAGAAAATCATGTTTTTGCACTTGTCCTTTCTTGCATCATGATAAGATGTACAAATGCCTCAGCTCGATATAATTCAACTTCAGAGCTCTTCTGCTGCTTGCAGGAGTGGATGTTATCTGCTTCAACACTCCCTTGTTCCACCTGCCAGGCTGCGAGAGTAGTGCTTTCAATTATTTTGACTGGTATGTAATTTTCGCTGCTGGCTGCAAGCAATGTGTAACAAAATTATACCTCATGTGATATAACATGGCGATTATTATTATTATTATTATTATTATTAAAGATTAATTAGTGAAATAGTTTTCTCTTTCGCTAAAATTAACATAAAGAAGATAGCAAAGAATGAACTATGAATCAACAAAATTAATAACAGCGTTTGCTTTTCTTTGACGATTTAGTTAGGAAACAGACCTGTGATCCAATATTTCGTTATTATATATTATATTATTCTTCTTTAAATCTTGCATCTACAAGGAAAATCAAACAAAGAAACATAAGGACGTCTTATTTGAAATTCGTAACCCCGTAGCGTTAAACGAAAGGTTGGAGGGACTTCTAAATGCAACAGTTAACTTTAGTACTTGGTTCTTGGAGAGAACGTGCGTAATATTAATTTAACGAATGGTTTGTCCAATGAATGATTAATAATTGCGACAGACAGGCGGAGCAAGGGGCGAAAATCCCGTGGATAGAACGAAATTACTATTTACATTGGGAAGCATCAATCGTGATTTAGTTACCTAACAAGCACTGCATACCCAACCCAAATCTCGACAAATTAAAAGTAAAAGCGAGCAAATGTAGAAATATTATGCAACAGATATTGGTCCATCATTCCCAGCTGGATTGTATCCTTAAACATCTCTCACAAGTGACTTATCGAAAGTTTCATCTGCACATGATTTTGCCAAACACTACCTCTCCAATTCTACCTCCCTCTACAGAAGTATAGCATGTTAGATAACCGGTGGAGGCACATAGTGGTTCGGATGTCATTTTAAAACTATAGGTCCTGTCCCATTTAACCGATCTGTGCAAAAAAGTGAACTTAAAACTATACATTAAAAAACTCCAGAGATATTCCGATCTCCGCACGGACTGCTTAGCACAGAGTTTACGAAGCCAATGGTTACGGTTCGCATCTCCCCTTGGACGTGGGTGTGTTTTGTAAGTGTTTCTGCATCAATTTCCTAATTTCATCCTATCATGACTCATCCTCATTGTCGCGATTAGCCAAAGTGGTATAAAAGCGATGCTAAATAACAAAATCAAATCTTTGCAGACACACGCAAACAACATACATAAATAGAAGAAACTGAACAGGAGGAAATGTTTTGTCATTTCCTTTCACAAGTGTGTTTGTTTTACATTCAAGGGAACTTAAATAATGCTTTGCGATGGGCCAAAAATATGTAGATTCGTCACTGACAGTCATTTGTTTTCTCCTCTCCACATCGCTTTTAGCCGAGTACCGCCTTGTTGCCAGTTTCCTTCAGTGCTTCGTTGTCAAAAGCTTCAAAAACGATAAATATTACATCTCTACTTTCGATGTTTGAGTTACATGATAATACAAATGCTTAGCACTGAATAAAGGCGACGACCATCTGTTCAAGAATGCTGAACATTTTGACGACGCAGGGGCAGGATTACATTGTAAAGAGCTGCTTGCGTCACCCACGCTTCGACCGCTCCCTTACTATTGGGCTTATGCACGTTGTGGTTCGGATACCACTTCTAATTATAGGTCAGCACCGATTAGCCCATCTTTGCATAAAGTAGACTTAGAACTCAAGTTAGCGTGATCACAGGTTCCATTACCGAACATTTCGGTTTCTTGAAGGCAATTGGGGAGCTACGGAAATAGAGGATAAAGATAACAGCGGTAAAGGGATTCGATGTGCTGACCACGTGTCAACTTATAAGAAAGCCACTTAACAGGCCTTTGTTATTCAAGGCCGTTTCGCCACGGAGTTTTTTCATCGTAACTGTTTTATATAAGATTGGCGAAAAAATATTAACAAAGCATGCTATTATTGTGTTTCACGCTAATCGGAGGTGAATTCTGTTACTGGGTGATAGATGGGTGTTATGATATGTCAGCTGTAAAGTTAAGAACAGTGGCGTATTTAGAAGGAGTTTTAGAGCTAGGTAGTTTTATTTTTGCTCAACTTTCCTTAAAATAAAATAAAAATCAAATTTAGGAAAATATGGCATGATCTAGGAGTGGTAAGAAATACCTGATAACCCCTTATGATTTGATTTGATTTGATTTGTTGTTTGAAGTCCACTTTATGCACAGTAAGGCTAATCGGGACTGGACCTACAGTTTAAAGTGGAATCCGAACCACTTGTGCTTCCACCGGGATTCGAACCCGGGACTCCTTTATAACCCCCTTATGTTCACATCACTTTACTGCATTTGTGAGTACGGCACTGAAAGCGTGGGGAATACTGCTCGCAAATAAAATGGAGAGGGTTCCTTAAATAACGATAACAGAAGCGGGGTGTAATGCATGGCTTTCCTGCAAGAGCCTAAATGTAAACCTCTCTTCCACGTCCTGGACTCAGGGAGGAAGGGGGCTATAACCAAGGGCCAGACAAAAATGCGATCCTGAAGGGGCAGAAGTGAAAACCATGGCAAATTGAAACATGCCAAAACCTTTTACTTACTTATTTCGTTAACGAAGGACTATCTAGCAATTAAATAAGTTCTTTCACCATGGCCTATTTTCAAACGTCACCTAGATCATACAAACAGTATGTACAACTCTATTGTTCGAATATAAGTAATTGTTTCTCGAAAAAACAAATGTAAACATTTTGAATGTCAACAAATAAAAGTCAATTGGGGGGATATTGGCGACCAAAATCAACATCATTGTTTACCGGTTTACCGATTCGCGTGCAGTGTGGCTACCATAATGTAGTGTTGATTCGTTTTCCTTTAGTGCGTGTGCGGTATTTGTGTTGTCTGGCGAAATATATATTGAAAGTGGCTGTTTCAAAGGAAAACGAAGTTTAATGAGTAATTTTTAATCAGATGTATCAATGTTTTGAACTTTACAAGTGTTATTAGTACAGAGCATGATGCAGTTAGTGAAAATGAAGTACCATGAGAACAAATTATTAATAAAAATGTCTACAGTGCCCAAAATAGAGGATAGTCCAAATTCTATATATCCCGCTCTGGATGGGCTACATTTTCAGACAATCGGTGCTTTCGCGTCTAGACTCAGATTCAGTCTGTTTGTTGCGTACTGCCCATACATTCTTGTTATTGCCCTCGCATCAATTCCACCCTAATCTTAGCGATTGACCAAAAGAGACAAAAGCGAGAAGTAATATTAGTCAAATTAATCTCTATATAACACCAGCAAATGGCTGTGTCTTCCTCAAATTGAGGATTCCTCTCGCAGATATCCCATATAACATGAAGGTTAGGATGACTGATGAAACAGATTGTTGGAACAAAAATAATTTCATGTACAGGTTTTCCAGGGTGCGAACCTAGGACACCGAGTTTTGTTGCACGCTACGCTAACCATTCAGCCACAGAGCCGACCTGAAATATTTTGTGCTTGCGGGAGTAATTCTCGAGACGCACACGATATACGTAAGTGGCAAGATGAATAAGACTTGCATTGGCGCCTTCAGGTCTGCGCCGAGCATTCAACCATATGGGTATCAATACCTCAACTTGATGTGGTTTCAAGGTGAATAGTATGTATGCCCCCTATACTTTCGGTTGTTGTATTTCTGCCGCCCAACTTACAGATATGTATGTGTAACACAGTGTTAATGAGCAGGGACATATGAAAAATGGGATAACCGTTAAAATAAAATAAATTATAATTGCATGATTGTGGATTAAAGGTGTTGCTTTGTTAACTGACTTACGCAGTTATAACTATCGAAAATTAAATATTTGTGGTTAAACTCGCCTAAAATCAATTGGTAAATTGTTTTACATTTTCACACAAATGTCAAGTTAATGTACTTGAAGCTAATATATATTTTAAGTTTGAGACATCACAGAGGGCGAAGGGGTGGTTGTTGAAAGACTGCTGAATTCGCCGTATTGTTGCTTCAAGGGAAGGGGAAAAATCGTTCAAAACGTAAATACTCTCATCTAAAACTAGAAATGCTAGTGGCAACAAAGAAAGAGAAGAGAATTGTTTTCAGCACTCTGTCCTCAATATTTGGCATGCATGTACTATATGAGAAGCAGCAACTTGAACATTCCTAAAGGATAAATGAAAAATCTGCTGCTACCAGGGGCTCTAGTTTCTACACTAACTCCGTGCTATTAGTTCGAGGAGACGGTTGTTTTCACATATTGACTCACATGCTAGTCATTTATGAAAATCCGCGCTTTTGGTAGATCATTCCCAATCAGTGACATGAATAGATATTGATACTTTTTAACATTAAAATTCAAGAATCAATTTTTTAATGAATAATTTCCTCTTTTGTTGCAAATAATTGCAAAATTATCATCATAGTAAATAGGAAACGAATTATTTCACGAGTGTTACACACGTCATATATTATCATTCTCTAAACCTCAAGATAATATGTCAATATTGAATCCATGCTTTTTCTTGTTCACATCAAATCACCTCCAAATTAGCCGCGATTGAAGCGTGTGTGAGGCCCTACACATCGTTTTATCTAGTCTAATAGATAGTCTTGTCATTGTTAAAAGACTAAACAAAATGCAGGACTACATTTAGAATATAATCGTTATATTTGCACCTTCAATCACTGCCACAATCACTGAAGGTGCAATGTCTATAAAGTGTTTGCAACACGCTCCGAAACGTTTGCCGTAATCATTGCAATGGGTGTGATTTCGCGCAAACAATTGTCGGGGAAGTTGTTGGCTGAATATCATCCAATAGAAACAGCCGCTGAGGTTCTAATGGTGATCAAACGCCGAACCGCACCATTAAATGTGATACCGTTACCACTACACCATTGGGGACAATTGCGATAGCTGAAAACATTCACACTTTTTCGCCATCTTTATTTGCAATTGAAGTTAATAATACAGCGAACTTGAATCATATTGGGACTACTGTATTCCCAACTAATTGCCCCCATGCACACGCCACTGTTGCTTGTGTATATAAGTGTTCACTCACTTACAAGCGAAACCGAAACTCGAGCTCTCAGCGAGACAACTCCAGGCGCCGTGAAACAGATAACGGTTGAGCCACTGACTTTCGTTCAAACATACATTTCTACTGTCGTGGCCTTTGAGTCACTGCTTTGGTTGCGATGAAGTATTTTGGCAGGTGTCCTATTTCGCTGCAGGATACATGCAAGGCTTAACAGAATAATGTTAATGGTATGCATATGATATAAAATGGTGACTATTATTCGGAAATTAACACATGATTTCTCTTCTGTAGAATGTAAGAATTTTTTCTTCCGATAAAATTATCAACAATGAAATAGTAAAAAAAATATTTAACCAGAAATCAACAAAGTGAATAACAACGTTTGCTTTGCTTTTGATATATTACCAAAGCAATTACCGACCTTGTTTTTAATACTGCCGATTCTGTGCGTAAATGCAGTCAGTACCCCTTCCCCTAAAATGATATGTTTACTGTCTCTTTATATATCTCTTGCTCTAATTGATTATTTATTTACCACGTAAGACAGATGAAACTGACGTAGGAATTCGAACCCAGAATTTATTGTGCTAATATAATGAGTTGACCGACATTTAATAATCGTGGCGTCCTTTAACTTTTCCAGGCAGTCATAGCCGAGATATATAAAACAACGTTTCGATTATAATTTTGTTGGTTAAAGTTCGATAATTTTTCTTAAGTAACGAAAACTCTTTGCTCATTTCCGAATAGCACCTTTCAGTAAACAAATTGATAGATTGATCGAGTTCGTGTTTTAAGTCCACTATACATACAGTATGGTTAATCGGGACTAGACGTACAGTTTAAACTGAGATCCGAACCATTTTATGTCTCAAATGGTTATCGAACACGGGACTCCTTGATTACAAGGCGACGACGTTTACTACTACGCCAACAGGGAGTCCCAGTAACCAATATATATATACACATACTTTTTGTCTATAAAACACCCGATATTAACACACTTTCAAACAACATCTTGTACATATGAAGCAAATTAAAATTGATATGTGAGGGCATAGGAGTGCGCACGGTGGTTGCCAGTGGTGCATGAACACCTCAAAATGCGTCCTCAAAAAATTAAGAATGTAGAAAGAACCATTATAATAATGAAAATAATGTCTCCCCTACTGTCTCGAGATTTGAATTTTAATGGTCGGATCTTTCTACAGTTAAAGCCAGAAGAGTGAAACGACTTGCAGCCAAAGCTCGAATCCGCCTAGAAAGATGACCCTTCGTTCGGGATTCACCAGTGATAAGAGGAAATCCTTGATTGCTTAACGAGTGTCAAGCAAACTATTTTGAGAAAACAATAATAATACAATGCCAACAATACCCACAATAATTTGCAAAATGATCTACGTAATCAGTGCGATGTGTGTAGTGGTGCAACACTCTACGTTAGAGAAAACAGGGTTTGAAGTAGAGTTCGATTGATTTGATTTTTTTAACGTCGCATTTCTTCTACTTTTGGCTAATCACGAAGATGAAGGTGAATGATAATAAGATCGAATGGATGAAGCAGTATCCGAATGAAGGGGGTGAATCGGGGATTCCCCCCCTCTATTTTTCCCATGCCCTCATCTACATTTATATTTTCATTCCCAACCATGGGAAGAAAATTTCCCCCTCTGAACGTGTACTTTGAATGGAATGACAGTCATTCACTGTTTGAGTCATAATTTCGAGCTTGCTCTTCAAGATGTCTTTAAGAAAGATAGCCATTGCACCCTAAATATTTTATGGATGCACTTTATTTTATGTTCAGTCAAAACAGAAAAAAATAAAAGGATCTGTTCTAGAGTGGTCAAGCAGTAGAAACAACAATAATGGAAATTAACGAAATGTTTGACATTTCTTGGGTGCCATCAAATCAATCTGTGTGGGTAATAATAAATAATTATCTGGTTCTTGTACATTTCTCTTCGAATCGTGAACTCAGTGCAGCTATCGGTTGAAAAGAAATAGAAAGTGCCAAGGAATGCTGAAGAAAGTACCAACTTAGTTATTTGTAGTACAATTTTGACTTTCCCCTGCTTTATTAGATTTCCTCAAACAGTTTCCATTGCCTCTTCAGAGAAGAAGTGCACGTCAGGAACTGGCTGTGGCAATAACTTACTTTAGCGAAGTACAAACTTTTCAACCTCACAACATTTATAGTACTACAAGCAGTGGCGTGCCCAGGAGTTTACAAAAGGAGGGGTTACGTATACTTTGTCTTGGCAGTCTGCCTTCATTTTGTCATATTTTCGACCTTTGACATTTTTCTTTTAGGAATGCTGGGCCAAACGGGGGGTTATAACCGCCACTAACCCCCCCTTGGGCACGCCACTGACTGCAAGTTTAATTTGTGGAAGCAAACGTTATATTTCTCCTTCCTTGATTCCTACTCTTCGCCGACCCTTCTCCAGACTTCCAGGAGCCATGCACTGACACAGCTTTCAGAAGCATTCTTCCCAAACTTGTTTCTGTCCGACTCAAATGCTAAGGGGAATAAGGCATTGGATTGCATCGTTTCTCAACCTATGGGGCCCGACTCACAGCTGGGACCCGAGGGGGTGTTTGGTGGGTTGTGAAGTCGGACTTGAGAATTTATTTACTGTCTTACAAAACTATTACGTTTAAAATACTAATATATATTATTTCAATATTTTAACCCGTGTTGTACGTAGTGTAAGCTATACATTTCTGTTCATCGTAACCTAACCTCTGGAATTCAAGGCGCCTTGCTGTTGGACGCGCTCTTCTTTTCTCAGTTTATTGTTTCCTGCCCTTGCGCACAGTTTCATGATGGAAATGGACAATTCCGTCTTTCATACAATACTGGTAAAATACCTTTAACCCAAATAACGTAGTTCAGGACAACACATTATTTGTTTATTTACCTAGTACCTACAGTACTGTGCGCCCATTTTACACCGATTACAAAAACGAAAACAAAGGAAGTTTGGCACACAATATTTACACGTACATTGTTATTTTACAAACACAGACGAAGCATAAGGTCTGGTCAGGGCTCGAAATGGACCGTAGCCGACCGGAACTGCTTCCGGTTCGTGATTATCTGGAACCGTTCAGTTCCGTCTCGTCAGTTCAGTTTCTTAGATATTTAGACATGGCTACTCTTTAAGCATTGAAAGCAAGTGATTCACCTTGAAGGACGATAGTTTCGGAGTTAAGGATAACCATGTTCCAAACCATTTTCTTCTTTGGTGAATAATATGAATAGCCGGTTTGAAGACTCAGGTATATTTTCGCATACAGTCCCATAAAACGCAAATACATGGTATTTAGATAATTGTGAAGGTGTGTGAGATGTCAGGCAAACTTTGTAAGCGAAAGGGTGTGTGCGTCAGTAGTTAAAAATCTTCGCACCTACAAAGAAACTCCACAACACATTGCCGCGTCACTCAAAGTTTATGTGAATTATATCAAAATTGTTCCAATATCTACAGCTGAATGTGAACGCTGGTTCAGAGATGATATCTTTTCTTGGATCATAGAATAAGCTACATCGCTGTAAGTCAATTTCGATAATGTCCCCTTTTTTTATCAGATGTGAGCTCCAAATACGATTTTAAACCTTCGTTTTAAAAGTTATTCAAAGACAACAATGGTTATCGGGGATTATTTTAATGGAGGGTTTCCCGACTTTTCTGCTTTCATTTGTTTATTTTATAAAAATATCGGGGCTGTAGCCCATTTATGCCCCCTCCTTGTGCGTACGCCAGTGGCCTGAAGTGACTACACCAAACAACGGAAAAGCTTAGTCAGGCTGCAGCAGATGGGACCTTATCAAACTATCTCTCAAACACGAACTCATTAAGCCTCTTGGAACGGTTATTCGATTCGGACAAGACGTCGCCACGGAATCACGATGCGTAGCTTATGTTCTCTGTTCCACCCTACTTTCTCCCTCTTCTATCTGTCCTTATATTTTTTCCCCATGTGTTATATTATAGAATTAATAAATAGATGTGTAATTCCCATACATTTACAGCGTAATTGCCCTTACAATTTTGAGAAATCTTTACGTGATTCTGGGATTAGTCTTTCTGATTAGCCAAATTGGTTTCAAATTCACTTTATTCTCAAATGTCGGATTCAAATCACGGTTCAATGTTTCTCGCCAGGAATCGTACCTGGTACTCATTTTTTACAAGGCGTCGCGTCCTTCCCGACTGGAATTAAGTTATACTGTAATAATACATAACAACCTTTTTAACAGACCCTCTATTCGTATCTCTGTCTAGTTGAAAGGATTTTGTAACGTAAAGGTAACTTCCCCGTGCATACTGCACCGTGCCACATTCAGGGGAACTGGGTTAGTTTTCCACACATTCTCGATCTCGGTCATTTTGGAGGTGTTGTGATCAGCACCAGCGCCGCCTTTAACCTGTAGGTTTGCCTCCAGGTACACACTGATTTGAAGCTGGATAGCCCCCAGAGCCGCTTAATTCGGTGACGAGGCCGGAAAATAATCCTACTTTAGATCCCCCACACCGGGAATAAAACTCTTGTATCCCGTTTGGCAGTCAGACGCCAAACCGATTAGAGCCACTAATCGGGGTTAATTGGGACTTGATATAGAGTTGAAAATGGTTCCGAATCACTGTACCATAGACATTCAGGGCTCAGCATAAATCGATTAACTTGGACACGATTTCAGATATCATGGACGGAATCATTAGTGACTGGGATGGATGTCACTTCAGTTTACCTTTCTACGTATTTCTTTAGGCCATGTTTGAGGCAACAGTCAACTGGTTCCATCAGCACTATGAGGTAGAGGTAAGGGACTCGAAAAAGCCTCTGACCAGTGGCGTCGATTAGGGGTGTAGTTGCCCCCACCCACTTTTTCCAACTTTTGTCCCTGCACTATGCTAAATCTTATGTACCAAGGGAAAGTAAATTAATTGTCCTTGCCCCCACCCCCACTTTTTACACCTTGTCCCCTAATTTTGGAACCCAATCGCCGCCACTAGGCAGTCTCTTCGGTTGGTTGAGTGGTCGACTCGCGATTTCGAAATTGTAATTTAAATTGATTGATTGATTTAGTTTATTTTACTTCGCGTTTTGTGCCTCTTGGCTAATTTGCGAAGATGGGTAGTGATGAAATGATGAAATTGATGAATGGACATTCACAAACAACCAAGCCCGACCGGGATTCGAACCCGGGACCCTTGGCGTCGCAGCGCGATGTGCTAACCACTCGGCCACAGGGTCGGGCGAAATTGTAGTTTAAAGGTTCGAGTCTTGATCAGGACATGTTGGTTCATTTGTGAATGAACTTCATATAAAAATCATGCATCATTATCGATACAATTTCTTTTTAATAGGTAGAAAATAAAATAAAAATAATTAGAAAATAATATTAAATATATAACACAACATTAATAGGGTGAAACCGTTAATTGAATTTGATATTCAAAAGTACGTAATAACCTACTCCTGCTGACGTCACACTTCAAATCGCCGAATCAAGTATAATGGACCCACCTGTATATTACTACCTAACGACGCGCTGGATTGAAAACAAAAGAACAGCGAGGGATCCACAACAACACGGCAACCGAAAAGGGAGTCCAAGTATAGATTGTATTAGCGTTTTTCTATTTTGGCGACACGTGAAAGTACGGAGGATTGGACGGACATTCACAAATATCCATACCCAGGCCGGGATTCAAGCCCGGGTCCCCTGCCGTCGTAGCACGATGTTCTAACCACTCCGCCACGGGCGAGGTGGGGCTGCAACAAAATGAATATTACACGAAAGAAGTTTCAAATGTAAGTTGCAACGGCATATTAAATAGGAAATATTTTGTAAAGTTTGAAAAATGTACAAAGTATGTTTCTAGTAAGCTAGGAAGAATAAAGGAATATGTGATATATTTTACTGTACACGAGTTACAACTGTCTGTCAGAACAAATACACTCATATTTTACAACGACATGCTGACGGGAAGAGATTCCAAAGAAAAATGACACTGAATCAACACAGAGACGCAGAGGACACATTGCTGCAATGTTACTACCTCATAACGTCACTCGAAGTTTCATAATCTTGTATATGAAAGGCTGAGAAGAGGTTGGTCTCAACCTTGCCTCCGCCGGCCCCGTGGCGGAGTGGTTAGCACATCGCGCTACAACGCCAGGGTTCCCGGGTTCGAATCCTGGCCTGGGCATGGATATTTGTGAGTGTCCATTCATCAATTTCATCATATCATCACTCATCCCCATCTTCGCAAATTAGCAAGAAGTGGCACAAGAAGCGAAGTAAAATAAATCAAATCATTCATTAATTCAACCTTGCCTGCTCCCTGCGGTTGCCTATCGCAAGGATGAAGTGCTTCGAGGCAACAAGGTGGTAAAAAGGGTTCTTTATTGTATCCCGCGTTTGAGACAGGGTATCGACATCCACACACGATATTTAAACTTGACTGTGTGCTTGCTTTTGGCGCAGGTGGAACTCTTATTTCTCGTGCTTCACTGCAGGGAGAAATCCCGAAATAAGAAAGGAGCGGAGTCCGGTAAAAAAAAAAGGGCGCAAAAACGAAAGGCTAATTGTCTATGAACTTGGACGCAAAGAAGCACCAGCAGATTTCTTGGATGACGTGGAAGTAGAGGTCAGGTGACCAACAGTTATCGTGATTGGGTCGTTACAAAGGATGAGATTTAGAAAACGTTTTCTTCTTCGCTCCACTCGCGAAACAAACATTTCTGTAAACTTCACATCAAGTTTATACTCTCTACTTTCAATTAAATATTTATTCAATTATGCACTATTCAATTAATATTGAATTTGTGTGAGATGAAAGATTGTATTGAAATTTCCATTAGCAGACACGATTTTATTCTTGTAAATTTACTGTACTGGATCTCTGAGAAATTAACACTATCAAAAGGTAAAGTGCTCCCCTGTGCTTACACCACGCCATGAAGGCGTATAGGGGGTGTGGGGGTAACGCCCCACACTTTCTTGATCCGGTCGTGAGTGGGGGTGATGTGATCAGCATCATGCCGCTGTCCCCTGTCATTCGACGCTGGGTGGGCGCCGGGGCCGCTTCCAACGTTAGAAAAGTTCCCGGATTTGAACCGGCCGGGGATCGAACCCGGGACCTTGAGCGTGGTAGTCAGACGCGTTACCGACTGAGCCACCGCGGCCTTCTAAAATTAACACTATCGTCATTTTAAAAAGGAATGAAATAAGCGACTTTTTCCTTCGCTCTCTTTGTTGAAATATAGTATATTCGCAAAAGCCACGTGATGCGACCTTCTCCTCCCCCAAGCAAATAATTCCAACAGAGGTAAAATTTTAGTTAAGTGGGGAAGTGGTTATCACATCGCGCTGCGATGCCAAGAGTCCAGGGTTGGAATCCCACTCGGGCTTGGTTGTTTGTGAATGTCCATTCATCAATTTCATCATATCGTCACTCATCTCCATCTTCGCAAATTATCCAAGAGACACAAAACGCGCAGTAAAATAAACTAAATCAATCAATCAATCAATCACATCGCGCTACGACGCCGGGGGTCCCGGGTTCTAATCCCGGCCTGGGCATGATGTTTGTGAATGTCCATTCATTAATTTCATCATGTCATCACTCATCTCCATCTTCGTAAAGTAGCCAAAAGTGGTACAAAAATCGAAGTAAAATAAAGCAAATCAATCAATCAATCTATTGTAGTTGATTGAAGGGTATCCTAAATCTGATCACGCCCAGGGCGCAAGGATCTTAACAGCTGTATTGTGAATGACATTTCAGAACGTTGAAAAAGGTGAAAACTTAGTTTCAGCAATATTTTTTTAGGGTCGCTTCAGTAGATTATAGTGCACACTGAGTGTGCACAGAAAATATGTAGTGAGTGGCTTTGCAAAAGTTCTGCGGATACTGCCTTTGCGTAAGCATTTTCTTCCTTTCCTTAGGTGAAGACAGTACAATAATAGCTTAATGTAGCTTCGAGAGGAAAGAAACACGCGATAAGAGAAGCTGCCTGTGTCGCTTGTCGTTCGCGTATTGCTCGAATTGGACTTTTATAATCCTGTTGTCTCAGTCCGTTGTTCGCAGTGAATGTTTAGTTTTAGAGAGATTTCACACCTTGTGACAAACGACAGACGACAAGCGACACGAGTCGCTTGGAAACGAACCCCCAGTAATCAAGTGAACCTTTCCAACAGAAGCGACAGAACAAACCGCACGTGCCGCTTGAAGCTTGTGTGTCGCTCAAACTGGCCCGTTTTCTCAATACCGTCCATGGTGTCGCTTGTGGCTTACAGCTTCTGTGTGAATTCTCCGTATCGCTTGTCGCCTGTCGCTTCCAGCTTCTCGCTTTGTAAGGGAAATTTCACACTGAAGCGACAAACGACACGTAACAGGCGACAAGCGATTAACCACTTTTGGTTAATCGCGGCGATGAGTGATGATCACATGAAATTGATGAAAGGGCAGTCACAAAGAATATCCATGCCCACGAGTGACTCGAACTCGGGAACTTTAATGACAGGATCCAAAATCAAACACTTAACGCACTTGACCACATTGGCCATCTAGCTGGCACGAGTTTCTTTGTAATTCATCCACAAAGGGAGGAGGAAGTTAATCTTTTATTGATGGATTACGTTTTCCCACGACATTAGATTCTATCCTTTTACAATTTCTAGAAGACATATTTCAATTTTTCAAAAATAAAATTTTTTCTGAGTTACGGTTTTCTAAACACATATCACTTCAGGTAGAATATTTCTGCAGTTTTCCCATAGTTTGTGGACAGTGAATTACGTGGGAAATGTTGATTTGAACAGAGTTGCCACACTCATCTTGCCTACGGTCCAATCAAATTTATCATTTCATCATTCATTTTTAATGTTGCGGTTACCATAAAGACGTAGAAAGCGACGTCAAATATCAACAGCTGCATCTTACATATACTACACATATATAAATTATTATGAACACGCCATTATAAATAACAAACATCTGTGGAAATTTGAAGGTATGAAGGATAATAAGTGTTGGTGGCGTAGCGAAATATTTCATACGTAAAATTGCATTTATTTTCCCACAAGCAACTTTAGATTTCAATGTAGCGTGATTACTTTTTGATATTTGATACTTGATGATAGTCATGATTACTTTGCTTGATTTGTATAACGCAATTTATTGTTATTACGTGCTGTAAACTTCTTCATATTATTGCCTAGGTCTTATTCCTTGATTTTTGCCTAATACCCTACTGTAAATGGTTGATAGAATCAAGATATGTACGATTAAAACTTAATACATTTCCCGTAAGTTTGCCTTGCTACGCGAGACCTGCACGCTTAACATACCTCTTGGTCACGTCAGAGCTTGCAGCGGCTCCTGGCCAATGGGAGACCGCTGTGTATCGGAATGCTCTTTCTATAATACTCTATAATCCTTGGTCACAGTATTCCAGCTCCATCTGGCAAGGCCGCGCCCAAAACTCGTTGTCTTTTGCCGAACTTTCTGTTTAAATGTGTGCATTCAAAGTAAAAATATAAAGAAACAACATACAAATACTTACGCAGGGATATTAGCATTGATACTCGTATATCGTCGATGTTTTCACGAACTGGCGAATATGTCAACTCCCCTGCATCACGAACCGGCGAATGTGCAAAATTTGACATTTTGAGTTTTTGACGCTGTATATGTTGCAACAACTTGTACTCTTTGCTCTCACAAAGTTTCAAGTTTCTATTAAATATTGATTAGGAGATAAATATGGACAACGTTTTGACGAATATGAAAACTAGTATTGTGATAATTTCACGAACCGGCGAATATGGAATTCGCCGCTTCGTGGAGAAAAACATGATATAATTTTACAATCCATTCAGGATGTGTCAGTTTGACTACATTTTGCCTAACAGATGCCGCTGTAATAAAACGTTTTATATTTCATTTTTTCCATAAGAAATATAACCCATTTGTAAGATATCAGAAACATGTAAGGCACAGTTGTTTGTGTTTCTATTGGAACAATGTACAGTCTATATTTTGAGACTTTCAATGAAATTGGCAATCATATGGTTTACTTCTCGCAACTAAGTTATTTCGAATGGTTTATAAAAGAAATGCCATATTTCTTTGATATTATTTTTAAGTATATTTTAATAGTGGTGTGGCTCGTTGTGTAAATTATTCAGAAGATATGAATAAGGACGTGCTTGTGAAGTGGATTAATAGCAGTACTAACATCGTCAGAAGCCAAGAACTTACACTCCCCCATGGAATGAAGAAGTTGCAATATGGAGGGAAAGTAAAAATGTGGTGGGATCCTGAGAAAATTTGTTATGAAGGTGTTGTGATCGGGTTGGAAGAAGATTCTGAAAGTGGTGATACTGTGGTGTCAGTGCCGAAGAAGAGCTCAGGTGGTGTGATCAATGACTCGAGTGCAGTAGTTAGTGACATTGACAGTTCTTCAGAAACGTTAGCGGATGATGAGGACAAGGATCCTGATTTTCTTAAATCATCCAGTGATAATGAATCGTCCGTACATTCCTCACCGAGGAATGTTCACGCTGTATGTGGTTCCTTGCATTGTGAAGAAGAAATATTTGCTGCATGCGTAACGTGTCAGGATTTGGTTTGTTACAATCACTTCATATTGGATTGCGCCGAGCACAACAGACGTGTTAGTGTACAAGAGAAAAACAACCCTCCGGGATCAAGCCACACAGATTTTAAAGGAGATGGTTCTCAAAAGGAGGATGTTACTCCAGTAAAGCGAAGGGTGTCCGAAAAGGAAAAAGTAAGAAAAAATGTAAAAGCCTGTCGTTCTTTGGTTATGAGTATGTAAGTGAAAAGAGTCATCAAGTTATTCCTTCTCGCAGATTGCTTCGTCCACGTTGCCAGTCATGGACATGCCAAACAAGAGGATTGAAGTGCAACGATTTTGATGACAACACAAGAATGAAAGTTAATAATGCGTATTATAATTTAGGAAATGTTTCCCGACAACGAGATGGTTGAGTAAGTTAATCGCTTCCAATGTTCCTGTAAGGTCAACGAAGTCAGAAGACAAAAAGAGGAAGGAAAGAACGCTTCATTATTTTTTACCAGATGACCATAACGTAAGACAAAGAGTATGTCGGAAAATGTTTCTTAACACACTTGCAATTGCTGAGTGACAAGTAAGGACAATGCTAATGAAGTTAAAGAACCAGTGCATGGTAGAAGAAGAAAAGAGAGGTGGACGTCAGACAACGTTAAAAGAAAGAGACGAAAAAATGCGTACAGATATTAAGAAGCACATAAATATGTTCCCTAGGATGGAATGTAATTTTTGCCGCAGAAGTTCTAGCCAACAGTACTTGTACAACTTAAGTATTGCAAAGATGTATGAACTATTCAAAAAAGAATTTCCAAACAGCTCGGCATGTTACTCCATATACAGATCAGATTTTAAATGTATGAAGTTAAAATTTCGTTCTCCAAAAAAAGATCTTTGTGGTTTGTGTGAGACGTACAACTCATTGAAATAAGCTAATTGTTTATCTAATCATTCTGACTTGATTGAAAATATAACAGGCACATACAGGAAAAACAGAAGGTGAGGGAAATTAAAGGTGCGATGAAAAATACAGCTGTACAAAATCCACAGGAGTTCGTGGCTGCTTGCTTTGACATGGAGCAAACGAACTGAACTGCATTACAAAAGAAAATTATCAGCCTAAATTTTACAATTTTTGAATTAGCTAGTAAAAGCGGTCATTGCTACGTTTGGCACGAAGGATTAGCAAAAAGAGGTCCGAATGAAGTTGAAACAAACTTAACCCTTTAAGTACCACACTTTTTCTTTAAATTTTATTGACTGAAATTCCGATTGGATATGATAAGGGGGTTGTTTTAAAGTGATCCACGCAACAATAAAAATTTTACCTGTTACCAGTTTCATATAAATAACTGTCCTAAAAATAGGACGCTGGTACAAAAGGGTATCATACTCAACATATGCACCTTTCTGACAGAACCTAAGATGATATAAGAAGTTTCATAGCTTGGTTAAAAGTTGTATTACTACTTCTCTGTTTATTGATTTTTACATTTGATACACACGATACACATACATTTTCAAATAATAAGAAAAGGAAACAATACATATATGGAACTCTGGTTGCTTATTTTGTGTGGTAAAGTGTGAAACAATCTTTGCACAATGTTACCTGACATTTCTCACAAAATGTTAAGGGTTTAGATTTGCAGTTCAGTCCTTGCCACCTTCTTTGTTTATCTCTTCGCACAACATAATGTCCAATGCCATCATACCTCACATCTTGAAATGTGGATTGCGATGATGTTTTGGTGGGTTTTCCAAATGCAGATGGACGTCCTTGTCCTGCCTTCAAATATGCCACTGCAATTGATCTTCTGTATTCCAGCAAGTACATTCCTGATTGTGATACCTTTCTGTACACAATCCACGGATTTACAACTACCATGTCAAGCATTCTTGTAAACAGACACCAATACCATTTTTTACCTCGAACAGAAGCATTGTATTTGCTTACGAGTCAGTCGTGGTGGTCAACGCCACCCATGTATTTATTATATGTGTTTACAATATGTGGCTGAAGGATGGAAATTTTCGCTCTAGCTGTTCTGCTCCATCGTGATGTTTGACACAATGGCTCAATAGTATCAAAGTTGGTACCAATAGCAACACATTTATTATCGTTCCACTTGACAAATAGTATCTCTCCTTCCACATGAAAATAGTAGTGAAATGTTCCCCTTGCATCTATACTCAATTCTTATGAATCCTTCAAGGATTCTGTCTCAAACTCCTAATTTTGAGATATTTATTTCTTGGCATGGCCTTTCTCACAATATCTACACATAAATCATCATCTTCACTCCAAAAGTGCTTCTCACTGGGCACCTGGTGATAGCCTGATAGTAAAGGAATCCCTAAGAATCGCTTTAACTCATCAACAGATAGAGAAAACTTCAATTCTTTTTTTTTATTTTTGTTGCATACTTCACAGACTGTGTAGTAATCAAATTCAAAACATCGCAATCGAAAAACATTTCAAAAACTTGAAGCGGAGATTTGCCTGCCAATGTAGTTTCCATATCGGCTGCCTGTGATTCTGCACAAAGACCTTCAACTTGGAAGTTGGTGTACACTGGGTCACATTTCCTCCAATTTACAGCACATGTTGATAGCTGCTTCTTCTTCACTCCCCCTCGTAACTTTCTACTTTTGCTGCAACCAGGTGTAGGGATTTCTTCAGGTTCTTTCACATTCAAAGATGAAGACTCTGTTTTCTTCATGTGGTACAATTTGCAAAAGTAATTCACCAGGAACATCTGCAACCTCCACATCATTTATTTGATCATCTTCAAAAATATCTTCATCGCTGATGTTGTCATTATCGGGAGGCAGAATCACCACACTCAGTTCTGCAGAGTTGTCAGCTACGGCTGGATCTAGGAGAATATCCTTTATTTCACTTGCTGTAAGCCCCTTCCTAAACATGTCGACAAAGGTAAGATGATGGATAACGGACACTGCAACAAGCAAGCTGTTACCTCCTGACACGCAAAAATCACAATGGCTTTGCATACGCAGCTACTCGTTTGTCTTCTGTTGCAACGTTGATACCTTTAAGTTCCATTGTCCTATAAATAGGACAGCAAACTTCATTACCATTCCACAAAGACAAAAACCTTGTGAGTTTGAGAAATTCTTCATATAAATCGTATGGAGATCCTTTCAAAGTTATATATAGCATTTTTACACGCCCACTGCATATTGTTTGCAAACTAGATGAATGAAACTGATAGCATGACATAGTACTAAATATTGCTTTAATTAACTGTACTTTTACTTATGCTGTTCTCAACCCAAATTGTTATCTTTATTTATGAACATAGTTATTAATATGCTCTATTGAATAATAAAACAATTGCTTGTTCATAAACTTAGTTTTACATTTAATAAAAATTATGAAATCAACTGTCCTATTTATAGGACGCTGTTAAGGAAGTTTCTGCTGATGCAAGATGAACAAGGTGTAAAACAGGTAGCGTTCTTCGCCGATGGATGTGCATCTCAGAACAAAAACAGTATCCTGTCTTCTATGTTCGTTTATTTTTTTTAAACAATGAAGCACAAAACATCAACACCATACATGTTTTCGTCTTCGAAACGAGTCACGGACAAAGTGAAGGTGATGGATGCTATTCACAGTACAATTGAAAACGCACTTCGACGGAGTGAAGATATCTTCATCCCTGCCCAACTCATCCCGGTAATCAGGATGGCAAGAAAGAAACAACCATATGCTGTTCTGAGTTGCATACTAAAGACGTCTTAGATTGGAAATAATATTCGCAATACCTGCGTGTCCTAAAAGTTAGAACAACAAATGAGGGTCAACCCGTGGACTGGACAAAAGTCACGCAAATTCAAGTGCGCAAGGGTTGTCCCAATATATTTATAAAAACATCGCATAACCTAAACACACACTTCCTAATCCACGCAGTGCTAAAGGGGACAATTTACCACCAAGGGCTTTTACTTCAAAGCCAAAACTGCCTATGAAAAAATACCAGGACTTGCTGTCATAATGTCAAGGAGTAATACTAGTAATTTCCCATCCTGATTATAAAGACTTCTATGTCAGATTACCTCACTAATTGTACAACCATTTTGCGTCTATTAACTTTGTATTTGATAACAGACTAGTGTTGGTCAATGTATTACTATTTTGTTCCTTACATTTTATTTCTTGAATTTTATTATTCTTGAAATTTATTTGCGGGTACGTCTAGTGTTGTGTGAATTTCTGTTTCTCACTGTTATGTATTAAACTGTTATGGTGTATGTTATGATTAGTTTGGTTTGAGTTGGTGTTTTAAGTCCACTTTATGCACAGTAAGGCTAATCGGGACTGGACCTACAGTTTAAAGTGGGATCCGAACCACTTGTGCCTCCACTGGGTATCGAACCCGGGACCCCTTGATTACAAGGCAATGACACTACCACTGCGCCATGGGGGAGGCCCTGTGTTATGATTAGTGTATTAAGGATTAGCCTAATATTTAACTCTGTATAAATATCCAATAAATAAGTTGAAAGTTTTAGCCTTGAACTGTACAATTGGCAGTTTTAGGGAAAATTACAATGACGAATCAAGCTAAAAATATTCCAATTTTTTTTTTCACGAACTGACGAATAGATTCAATGAAATCCTTTGTTCATTTATTGTTCATTAAAATTCTTTCTACGGTGTTCCTTCTTATGTGAACTACCTTCTCACACAGCATTTATTGTTATCTCAAAATATAGTTTAGCTCGAATATTTTTTTCAATGATTCGCAAGTAACGCAAAATTGGCTACTTTCAACTTCGTTTTTCTCAAAATCAATATTTCGCACATTCGCCGGTTCGTGATGCAGGGGAGTTGACACATTCGCCAGTTCGTGAAAACATCGACGATATGCGTGTAATACATTTTCCTATATACAAGACAACAGAGAGAACAATGAATGTACCTTTGGTAATGGTCCCCACCAGGAAACTATGGGGAAGGAAAAAACCTTGAGCTGAAGATAGCGATTTCTTTCCTTTATGACAGTGGCATAGCAGCCGCCGCCGTGATGGTGGTCTCTAAGCTCCTGAGATTTTATACAGTGTCGGTTGTTTTTTTTTAAAAAAAAAAAAAAAATACGAAATAGACAAAATGCACGTCAACAATGACAAAATTTGAACTCGAAATTCACTGATGTGGGCACTAAATAGACCCGATCTATGTTTTTCTTGTCGGTGAACGCCGCTCGGGATCAAGTGATGATAAAATTTGCTGACTGCACCAAACTTAACACTCCTAAATAACTAGCAGGTATATATTTTTTACAATTATAATTCTAATACTGCCTACGTTGTTAGGTTAGGAGGGCAGGTTTAAGGCTCTTAGGCCTTAGAAGCCAATTTTCGGGACGTGTGCACGTTGCGTTACATTATCTTCTCCCATCTCTCTTATCACTACTGTGTGCCTGTTATTTGACATTAAGATATTGTGTTCGGTTTTCTTAGAGCTTTTCTTTCAATCCTCGTTTTTTGTTGCATACAACAATGTGCATAATATTCACAATGATGGACAACTTGCCTACTGCTGCATTTGGAAACTGGAAGTAACAAAATTAAAGTAATTGAATAAATCTAATTTTATGTTGGTATAATTGTTAGTTATTTTCGCTTGATCATCCCTAATCTTCGCGGAGTCTTGTCCAGACTTCGAAGTGCCAAGCGTTCTTCTCATGCCTGCTTCCCTCTGAAGCTCAAATGCTATGGAAGAATAAAGCTTTGAATTCAAAGCATTTAGAAGGAAAACTTTTAATGTTAATTTTGCATTTAATTCTAATGATGTTAATACAAATAAATAAACTACATAAACATGTGTAGAGTTATTTCAGATCAACAACTTACTGCTCAGGTAAAGAGCTAAAGATTTGTTACAAGTCCGCTTTTTAAACAGATAAACTAATCGGGACTGGATGGGATCCGGACTATGTGCCTCCACCTGACATCCAATTAGGGACCACTTGCTTACAAAGCTTGATTATAAAGTGACAGCGTTCTTTATCCATTATTAATATATGTACAGAAAAATGTCAGCACTGGGAAAAATACTATATTACTGGATTGTAAGAAGAAGTGTAAAATAATTGTAAAATTTAAGAGAAAAAGAAGTTTCGAGGATTTACGAATAATACAGCTGTCCTAAATGTTGTTAATGTTTTGTGCTTAATAGGTTAGATGAATCAGGTAAGTTAAATTGATTTGAGCTTTATTTCAAACCCACTTTATATATAAATAGGCTAGTCATTGTGGACCTACAATTTAAAGTTAAATCATAACACTATGTGTCTTCATCGAACACAGGACCCTTGATTACAAGGAAAGGACGTTCCTCCTACACCATCGGGGAGGCCCTACAGATATAACAGCCAAATTATAATTCATAACTCCAAGTTACTTAGGGACAAAAAAATACTACACTAACACGAAAAAATACCTTACTTCACAGAATTTAATACTAGCATGTTCCTTTCTTTAACACGGAATTAGCATTAGTCGCAGCCAAAGATCTGCTGCTTATACGCTCTCCTCATAACAAACTTCAATAAAAAATTAAAACAGGAATGTTTCTCTTCGTCAAATACTGGACAGTCTGAAAAACAAAAATGCTAGATCTAGATTTTACTTCTAGTCCGTCTTTGTTTACGTGTAGAACGCAAGGGTAACGTTTCAGGGTTCGAATCCCAGAAAAGGATGCATTTGTACTTGTCTTTTGTTGCATCATGACAAGTCACTAACAGTTCTGTGTTGTAACGATTTCATTGACTTTCAGTTGGATAATTACAACCCAGAAGAGCCAGTGACTGTACAAATGACCCAGTTCGATATTTCAACGGCAGAGTGCTTCTACTGCTTGCACAAGTGAGTGTTATCTGCTGCAGTAATCGTCAAGTCGTTCCCCTTCTTCCACTCATCCGGCTACCAGAGTAGTGCGTAAGAATTATTTTGACCGGTATCTAATTTTCGCTCCAGGCTAGAAGCAAGGTCTAACAAAATAATTAGTCATGCGATATAACATGACGATTATTATTAGAGATAATTTATGAATTGCTCTTTTGTAAAGTGAAATAGTTTTCCCTTTCGCTAAAGTTAACAACAACGAGATAGCAAAGTAAAGAACTATGAATCAAAACAAAGACAATAGCTAACAGACAGCGTTTGCCTTTCTTTGACGCTTTACTTATGAAACTGGCCTGTGATAGAACATTTCGTTCCCAGTTTTTTTTTTTTACATTTATTATTATTTTACAAATATTTTTTTAAATCTTGTATTTACAAGGACAAGCAAACAAACAAAAGTAAGAATGTCTTATTTCAAATTGTTAACCGCCCTGAGCCAAAGGTTGAGGGAATTTGAAATGCAAAAGTTAACTTTCGTACTTGGTTATTGGAGAGAACGTGCATAGTATTAATATAACGAATGGTTTGTCCAATGAATGTATAATACTTGTAATTGTGACAGACAGGCGGAGCAAAGGACGAAAATTCCGTGGATACAACAAAACCAGAACTGCATACCCAGCCCAAAACTTGACAAATTGAAATTAAAAGTGCGCAAATATAGAAATATTATGAACCAGTTATTGGTCCATCATTTCCAGCTGAATTGAATATTTAAACATCTGTCGTAAGTGACTTATGGAAAGTTTCATCTGCACATTATTTTGCAAAACTCCACCTTTACAATTCTACTTTCCTCTCTATAGGTATATACCATGTTCGATATCCGGTAAAGGGACATAGTGGTTCGGATTTTATTTTAAAACTGTAGGTCCAGTCCCGTTTAACCTATCTGTGCATAAACGTGGACTTAAAAACTATACGTATACAGATATGCCGACCTCCGTACGGAGTGGTTAGGAGAGTTTACGACGCCAATGGTAACGACATCTGTTTTCTTTGTGAGTGTTCCTGCATCAATTTCGTAATTTCATCCTATCATCACTCATCTTCATCGTTGCGATTAGCCTAAAGTGATAGCAAAGCGATGCAAAATAACAAAATCAAATCACACACAAACAACATACATACACTGAAGAAACTTAGTAGCAGTAAAAGTTTTGCATTTCAGTTCACAATTACGTGTGTTTTACATTGAAGGCACATTAAGTAATGTTTTGCGATGGATCCAAAATATGTCTGTTACTGACAGTCAATTTTTTTTTCCTCCCATCCGTATAGCCTTCACCCGAGTATCGAGACGTCGCCAGTTTCCATCAATGTTTCGTCGACAAAGGCTTCAACAACGATAAATATCACATCTCTACTTTCGATGCGTAAGCTTCATGATTATACTGTTTAATATTGAATAAAGGTGACGACCATCTGTTGAAAAATGCTGAACATTTTGGCAACGTAGAGGCAGGATTACATGGTAAAGAGCTCATTGCGTCAAGCAGGCTCTGGCAATTCCCTTACAGTTGACAATTTTGCAACAGCGCCAGTGAATTTCTCATCTTGCTCAAACTCTACCATCAAAATCAAAATCATTATCTCTACTTCTTTTAGGTGGAGTTCGACGTCTAATCATACATGGGATAATTCACTTCCTTTGCTGCTGATACGTTTTTGCCTTTCAAGTAAATGCAGGATTGATTGATTTGGTGTTTTAAGTCCACTTTATGCACAGTAAGGCAAATCGGGACTGGACCTAAAGTTTAAACCCGAAATACTGTGTGTCTCCATCCGGTATCGAACTCGGGGCCCCTTGATTACAAGACGACCACTCTACCACTGCGCCATCGGAGAGGCCCAAGTAAATGCAGGAAAATCAGGCCTTCTGTAAGAAGCTAAGAGGATTAAAAACGTTTCTGTCCCTCGCCCTCCTGCAAGATAGCGATAAGAAGTGCTTGCTTCTTTTTTTCTTTTCGCCGAACTACATTGAGTTAAACATGTCAAATGCAGTACAAGAAGACCTGTGACCGGTGGTTGACTGCGGACGGAGTAGATAGTCAAAATGTTACAAATGGAACATTGGACCTATCTTTCTACATTAAACTACATTACTCTTTCAATTAATATACTTTAATTTCTAACTTATCCAATTTATCTTCCAGCCGGACGCTCATTTCTTTCATGGTTCGTTTACTTTCCTCCACATTCTGATACAACATGTCAATTTTTTTATTCTACTCTTGCCTATCCTCTTCTCTAAATTTAAGCTGATCTTGCATATCCTCTTTTCTACTCTGCTTCATAAATAACAAAAGTGTCGTGACGCTAACGCTCTCTTTATTTTCGTCAGTTAATTTTTGAACACCCTGACATTTTCCTTTTCTGACAGTGCGCAGCATATCTTGCAAGAAAACATTTCTTCTATATGCAACTCAAATTTCGTAAATTCTTCTTCGCTCATTCCCGCGCAAGATTTATGGTACCACATAAAAAAAAACCTACATTCTATTGCTCCCTCATAAGAAAGTCCATTGCCGCAGCACTCAAGTATTTTATTCCAGCCTATTTCCGCTGCTTCGTACTGAGAAGGAGAGATCGACGTTCGAACCATGTTTGTACCACGGACCTACTTATCGCTAGCTCGCTAATCCCTTAATCCCGTACAGCTGCAACGAAAGAGCCTGCTCACCCGATCAAACTGTACAGGTTTTTCTCTTCACTTTCTTACGTCGAACACAAATATTTTACACACAAATAATCCTATCTCAACTTATTATTAACATATATTCATATTTTCAGTAACTGATTGACGCATAGTCGTAACGTAATTTCCTGAGAAATATGGTGCGAAAAGATGAATTCCCCCATTTATAAAAATTCGACTCTGTTGTTGAGTGCGTTGGGTGATCGTACACTCCGGGTTCGAGTCCCGTCAGCTGTTTTGCGAGTGTCTCTTCATCCATTTAACATAATCAAGATTCATCGTCGTGAATTGCCAAAAAAAGGAAGAAAGGCGACGTAAAATAAATAATAAATATCAAATACAAATGACTTCTAAAAAACAGTGGCCTGGCCAACCAGAAAGCTTCGTACTGTCCATAACTGCACAAATTAACCTAACAGTCCATACCCGCCCCCCCCCCCCCACGTCCCTTTTGAACAGGGAATCATTTCGTGGGCTTACAACTGAACAAAATATAAGACATAAAAACGAACAAAGTAGGTTTCAGGGATGACCAGTGGCTTAGCAGCAGCTCCCTCAATGCAGGAAAGGGGGAAGCTAGGGACCTGTCTATGCAGTAAAGTACAGCTGTTCCCTGTGCATTGCGCCATGACTGAATATCACGGGAGTGTGGACTGTGGAGTTATAGGGCATAATATGATAAGATGACCTGATTACTGCAATGCTGTCTCTCTTCGCCCGAAAAATATACGCAGTGTTAGTGGTATAGGTGACTTCGCACACACCGCACTACGAAAGAAGGGGGCCCAAGCCTCAAGACTAGATTCCGAGATCGGAAAGTGAAAGAAAGAAAATAATTATGATGATAAATTGAATTCAAGTTTCTCCAATTTGAAACACAATTTATTAAATAGTTTTTAATTTTGCGTACGTGTTATGTGCCCATATTTCTATTATTCATTTAAATTATTAAACTAATTAATATGTTAATATCTGCTATTTATATATCAAGTTAAAACATCATGACACTTTTCTGAATGAGTTGAAAGGCGCTAAGACTTAAAATGTGCTAAGGTGACAGAGAACAGGCGATTGCTTTACAAGCCGTTAACATGTGCTGTTCCCGAACAGCGATATCTCATTATATCTAATCATCACGATCTCTTGCACAAAAACTGCGTCATAAATGAAACAATAAAGAAAGATTCCGCCGAACTACCGTCCAATTAAAAATTATGGCTACTCGAGTTTGCTCTCGAATTAAAAATTAACCAGTTAACTTATTGAATTGTGAGTTAAGCTATAATAACTATTTTTTTTCAATTATGCCTTCAATTTCTTATCCTCGTGAGAACCAAATAAAATGCCGCTTTTTTGGTGTTTTTCAAACTACGCTCTCTTTGAGATTCTGTAATTAAAAAACTTGTGGTCCAATCGTGACGAAATTTAAATACGTAGCTCTACTGGTTAATTTTTTGATTTGAGCTCAAACTCGAGTCTCCATAATGTTTAATCCGACTGTAGACAATCATTCGCTTTCAGGTCAATTGCCCTCAAATAGTACCAACACAGAGAAAACAGGAATGGCATAGTCTCCCTCCTTTCCGTACTTTCAAGCGACAACCCTGGAATCAGCCAAAAACGGCGTCACCCACTCCCTCCCCTTCCTTGACGTCCCCTAGCCCACAAGCAAGAAAAAACAGCGTCGGAGATCCAATTGCGTACATGGGCCAATGTTGAGGGTCTCAAACAGTTACCAAAATTCTGGTTTGAAAGATTGCGTTAATACATGTTATACAAAGTTTAGCTAAATCTAAAGAATAGACTCGATAATATTGAGTCATGGACATCGTAATTCTACCTTCAACATTTTATCATTCCACATCATTGTCTGGATTCATCCACGAAATAGATCGGTGAAGTAAAATAAAAAAATAGAAATAGCTATATAGGAAACATTTTAATTGAATAGGTCGCAAATTCTTTCAAAATAATGTGACGTGTAGAAATGTTTATATTACAATCGAAGCAAGCAAGAAATATTTTTTTGCAAAATTGATGGTAAAGCAGGCAATTTTGACCAAATATTTAGTCTAAAATTGCATACTACAGTAAAATGTTGTTAACCGTAAGAGGCTGCTGGTAGATCAGAATGTAATCTTGATTTATTTGGGGGAGGCAAATGGTATATCGCCAAATGCCGTGACGATATATCGCTGACACGATATATGTTCTAAAATATCCTGACTATGTATTGCCCAACACTAATAAGAACTAATAACCTGGAAGTAAAATTGAAAGTTTAATTCAGATATAAACGAAAGAAGGCAAGGAGAGGAGATTTAAAATTGTAAACAGATTTAATAAAGGATTCAAAGGTTCGTAGGTAAGCGAAGATATGTGGCCCCCGAGAAAAGTTAGTTTACACTGGATATAAAGCAAAGCAAACAGCACGACTATTTATTAAAGTTCTTGAAAGAAATGGGCCAGAGGAAAAAGGCCATCCCTTTGGCTGGTCGCAAATCCGAGTTAACCAATTTTCAGGACCAAACTTGAAACCAAACCTGAAGAAATGAAAACAGACAGTTTCTGGATCAGCGCTTCTTTCAAATATTCATTGCCGGTAATTGCGAAGATGAGGGTGAATGGTAATACGATCAGATTGATGAAGTGACAATCAGAAATCTATATGGACGACACAACCCAGGCACCAGAGACTCGTTAGTCTGATAAATGCAGTTCAGGGTCAGACTCCAAGACACACATTTTGGCGAAGTACAAGATAATTTCGACTATATTCCTCTTATTCAATTTATTCGACATAGCATGCAGTTTTTCTTGCATAACAATTGTATTACTGAATTCTAATTAGATTTCTTTATGTGTAAATATTTAGCGTACTACAAACTGCACGAGAAATTACGCTACTGGTTTTATATATAGCCTCATTAATGAGTTCCTCAGCGAGGGGGGGGGGGTTGCAAAACTGATATAGCAGTCACCTTAATCAAGATGTCTCGGACTCGATTTTCAGTGGCGGCACATATAAATAGTATAAATACCGTCACAATAATAGCAAAACCTGTGCATACCCATAAACCATAAGGTAAAATGGTTTCTGTGAAAGTGGGAAATGAACGTATGACAATTAAGGTAACATTCTCCAGACAGGCTACTGAAACACCCCTTAACACTCCCAAATAAATTAGTCTGCGCTTGCATATGTGTGTGAGGGGAAGGGATAGGAGAGCGTGTAGTTCTGAATTCTATTACCCACGTGTTTAAGTGACATTTCAGAAGCTGAATATCTTTTCCCCGGCATCATGAAACATGACCTTGAGACTGCTTATCGTATCGTTAACTAAATAACGGAGAAAAGGATGGTAATTGGACATTATTGATTGTTCACTTTTCTTTTCTGTCACTCTTGACTAATCGCGAATATGAGGATGAGCTCTGTATTTCTCCCTATATTTAAGTCGCAATTAGTCATAATGCACAGTTTTTTGCTCCACAACTACGTAAGTTTGAATAGAAAAGAATAGTTACAAGAACACAGACATTTGCTAGTAAAAAAAGCGTGATCTCGGCGCTTTACAAAAGTACGAAAAACATTTTTTCTTTGTAATTAACAAATCACCCAAATTTTTAACCGCTACGGCCACTAGGCCTAACTACAGTATAACAAAGCGTCTCAGGTTCAACTACAGTTTTTGCCTTGATCAATACTCTCATCACGGGAATTTTAACGTCCTTTCTACAACAATTATTTTCTCAAAAACCACGACAGTGCAGTTATGCAACGTGCGTGTATAAATTTTAGCCACAGAAGATTCTACATGTGTAGGGGTTCGAGGAATAAAGAGTGTCTGCCAAATGGCAACCGTTACGGAGAAAGGGGGACGGGATGGATAAAGGCTCGTTTACACCGAATGTTACCTGCAAACGTTATCAACCTTTTGTTAACCTTTGTTAACCTTTGGTTTACACCAGATGTTGTCAAAATGTTGGTAACCATATCACTACTTTCACTTTACTTTTGTTAATAACTTTTGTTAACATTTTGGTTGCAAGATGCCGACCGTGGAGGACGTTGTACTCTCTGTGGCAGCATGTGTCATTTTGTCGAAACAGAGAAGACCGAAGATTCTGGGTGAGACCTTCACTGCGGACAGGAGATAATTGTAGGGGAAGTGCCCTTTGATCTGTACCGACTTCTAGTGGATAACAACATTTCTGTTTCCAACACGGGAAATCTGTTGAAAACATGAGATGTTGATAAGAAATTCACAAGCGTTTTTCGAAATATTAACGACATTTGCTGGTAACATGTGTGAGCAACCCCGGTGTAAACGCGGCTTAAGAGCATGGATAAATCCTGGAAAGTTTCGATACAAAGTTTGTTTTCCAACAGTTTTGTTATATTGAATTGGTATTGAACTCCAGCTAGGATCGTAGCAGTTAGTTAACACACTATTCTGTTCATCTTTTGAAACTTTTCAGGTACTACAAATCGACAAAAACACTCGAAATAGACGATTACGATACATTTACATGTAAATGTAATGTAATTGTTTGAGCAATGTTAATTTGTTCGAGCAATAAAATATAAATAAGAATTTAAGAACTAAGAAGTATTCACAGTATTTATAACCTGACCAAAACAAATAATGGGCAGACTGAAATTCAAGATTACTCATTTTAAAATATCTCCATAATTGATTGATTGATTTTGTTTATTTTAATTCGCTTTTCTGCCACCTTTGGCTAATCGCGAAGATGAGGATGATATGATGAAATAACAAATGACACCAATGTCTAGACCAGGATTTAAACCCGAGACACCTGGCGCCGAAGCGAGCTGTGCTAACCACATCACCACGGAGTGTTTCGTACATCATGCAATATCAACAATTGCAAGGGACACGTGACATAGGGGAAATCCACGAACGAACAAATGTAAGCATGATGTGTTTGCTGCCTCGTTTCAAACACGCAGACTATAATGTTATTACAATTTATTTATTAGAAATAAAGTGAACTAGCGCTATTGCAAATCGAGTTCGTTATAAAAAGCAGGCTGAAAAGAAACAAAAATCTCCGGCAGATGAATATTCTTGAGCCATTTCGGTGACTGAGTACGTTTAGTGATCAACACATGATCCCTCTCTACCGAATGTTCCGGACACGAGTTTCGACCTGACAAAAATGTCACTGAATCTTATGTCCTCGTATTTACTATTTGCCCGAAAGTGTAGGAAAATTACGTACAATGAGAATAATATAAATTCACACGAATTATTCCGGAAATTCATCTAGATGTCAGAATCTCGCTCGTTTGCTACAAAACGTTGTTTCCAGGCTGAACTAAAAGTTGACATTTTGTTGCCTTCCGAAAATATTACTCTTACATTTCAATGTTGATATCAAGTTGCTACAATGATTGATAAATATGTACAATTTATGACGTTTACTCAATGGTTTCCTTTTGTTTATTTTTTTTCACGTTCCATGATAAGAATGCTAAGCAAAGACACAAAATGAGAAAACTAATTCGCACACATGAAAAGAGTGTAAATTACGAGGATTTCTCTTGATGTACCAATATCAAACGATATCGTGAAGTGCAGAACAAACTAGTACAGGCAGTAAGTATGCACCGAACTCAATGTGATTCCTTTGAGTGAAATATTAATTTCTTCCTACAACTTCTTTAATAGAGCATTCAAGATTAACCAGTTTGAGTGGGGAGAAAGAGAGAGATAGAGAGAGAGAGAGAAAGAGAGAGAGAGAGAGAGAGAGAGAGAGAGAAGGGGGAGAGAAAGTTTTTAATTCGCATGTTCCTAGTATTGCAAATAATCCTTGGAATTTTCTTGATACCAATTTTTGAAACACATAATTTTTCTTACATGCATATCAGTTGTCGGTAAAATTTATAGGTTGCCACTGTTTTCTAAAATAAGCTAGGGGTCTTGGGTTCGAATACCGGCTTGGGCATGTATGTTTGTGAGTGTACATTCATCAATTTAATCATATCATCATTCATCATCATCTTCGTGTATTAGCCAAAAGTGGCACAAACAGCTAAGTAAAATAAAGCAAATCAATCAAGCAATCAATCAATCAATCATTAAATGAAAAGAGCCTCGCAATTATTTTCTTATGAGACAAACACGATTAGCAATAACGCTATTACAGATAGGAATAATTTTCAAATAAATTGTAATAACCCGGGTTCGAGTCCTGGTCGAGCCTGCATTTTTCGCTGAAAATTTCTTCATTTCAGTCTGCGTGTTCGAAACGAGGCAGCAAACACATCATGCTTACATTTGTTATTTCGTGGATTTCCCCTATATCACGTGTCCCTTGCAATTGTTGATATTGCATGATGTACGAAACACTCCGTCGTGATGTGGTTAGCACAGCTCGCTACGGCGCCAGGTGTCTCGGGTTTAAATCCTGGCCTAGACATTCATCATATCATCATCATCTTCGCGATTAGCCAAAGGTGGCAGAAAAGCGAATTAAAATGAACCAAATCAATCAATCAATTATGGAGATATTTTAGAATGAGTAATCTTGAATTTCAGTCTGCCAATTATTTGTTTTCGTCAGTTTATAAATACTGTGAATCCTTCTTACAACATCGCAAGTATCATTAATGTTTTCGATTTTGCTCAGGCAAGACTCCCAAGTTGTTGTTTTTAAGTCGTCTCTCTTAACGAGGAACGCTAGTGGCAACCCTGCCACGCGCCCCTGCTAGTTATGTCAGAACAAGCGTTTGCTGTGTTGGGTTGCATACGTACAGGATAGACTTTAAGCGCTTATAGCACAGAAACTAAGCGCTTTCGAGGTAAACTTTATAGGGAAAAGTTACTTGTTTTTATGATATCTACCAGCTCCCAAGCGTTGTTGAAAGAGTTTTGCGACACCCTGTATAGTAAACGTTCATGCAACTTCCCACTCTTTAAAATTATGCACTTTTTGCGTGAGGTCCGCCATCACAAATTAGGAGGTAGGAAAAGAAACGGATGACACGCTCACTCAACAAGAGGCCTTGCATCAGTGGTGCTTTCAAATCTGGGCCGATTAACAATTACAAAAGTCGGAACGAGTTTACGCCATAGATTGAGCTGATGCACTCGTATCCGGACTGAGATTTTCTGTGTCTTCTACAGATGACTGCAGGCATAGCAGCTTCGTCGACGGACAATATTTTCCAAATAACTGCCCTAAATCAAGAAATGTTCCAAAATAGTGGGACATTAAGTGAGATATAATATGTGACCCCTTAAAACTACATCCATGCAACGCTGTAATGCACTTTACTTTACCTTTGCATGTTTCACATTCATATTATTTATTAGTATTTTTTGTGTTAAGAACTTTACACCTTTCCAACGACATTAAAGTCTAAAGTCTTAAAATACCACCATAGAATAGAGATTATTCATTTTGTGCTCGTAGGCTTGTTTTGTTGCACTAAGTCGCTGTGTATTAGTAGCGACATGTTTTGTGCTGCCATTGGTTGGAAATGTTCCGTGTATACGTCGATCCAAACTGTTTCTTTCAAGGTTAGTTGGTAAAACTACACACAATAATAAAACAAGACCGTATGATCGCAATAATCGGGACAGTTAGCTTCTTGTGCTTTTGTAGTCAGGTCAGTTCGTTCTGCCAAGACGACACCATATACTTTTTATAAGTAGTGAATTGAAAACATTTCTTGTGACTAAGAAATGTCTCCCTCTGTTGCTAATATCGGACTCTTGAGATAACAGTGCAGAATAATGGCGTGTTCGCCTCTACCTCAGTTTGGTGAAGCCACTTGTTTTATTGCGACATGTTATGAGAGTTTCTTATTCGACATACCAACAAAATGTGACGCAACATCAGTTTAGGGTTGTACAGAAACGCTTCTGGGTAGTAATGATTCCATTGAAAGTCAATAGTGTTGCTACAACACAGAAGTGTCCGTGACTACAATATGATTATTTACCATAATATACTTCTCCCAACTCGGCCTCGAGAACATTGGTTCATTTCTTTTTCTTAATCGTGTTTTTTTTTATCCTGCTTTTGAGACTGGGTAACGACATGAAGACATACGATATTTAAACTTCTTGACTGTATGCTTGCTTTTGGTGCAAGTGGAACTCGTTTGTTTGAGTTGGTGTTTTAAGTCCGCTTTATACACAGTAAGGCTAATCGGGACTGGACCTACAGTTTAAAGTGGAATCCAAACCACGAAATGCCTCCACCGAGTATCGAACCCGGGACCCCTTGATTACAAGGCGACGAAGCAACCTTTACGTCATTTTTTAAGGAATACCCCTAACCGGAAGTATCCCCCGACACAAATACCCGTGCCTTACCCGGGACTCGAACCCGGAACCCCTGGTGTCGTAGCGCGCCGTGCTAATCAGTCCGCCACGGAGGTCGACATGGCCATCGGGGAGGCCTTAGGTGGAACTCGTACCCCTCCTACTTGACTGCGAGGAGAACTACCGAAGTAAGAAAGGACCGGGCGTCCGGTAAAAAAGGCGCGAAAACGAAATGCTTGTGCTAGGACGCAAAGAAACACCTGCAGACTTGATGGGTGACGTGGAAGTAGAGGTAAGTTGATGAACAGTTACTGTGAATGGGTGGTTGCAAGGAATGAGATTTATAAAACGTTTTATTGTTCGCTCCATTCGCGAAACAAACATTTCTGTACGCTTCACATCAAGTTTATACGTCAATCATTCATTACGAGTATTACAATTATGCCCTATCTCAGGGGATCCCAAACTTTGTAGTTTTCAAATTTTTCCGAGGCGCCCAAGTCAGAATGTAGGCATAGGTCTATCTAAAACTTGCAACGCTAAGTTAGTGTTGTTAGGTTGCTTGCCTAAGTTAAAAAATAAGCACATATTTCAAATTCAGAAACATTGTTTATGTAAAAAGCACTAAATAAGCAAATGTTTGGAACAATCATATCTAAAACCATTTGTAGACTAACAAGTAAGTGACATTTCAGTGAAAATATCGCACCCCTGGGCGCCGCGGAGCACACTTTGGGAATCACTGCCCTATTCAATTTTGAATCAGTTTGTGAAGAAAGGTTTAATTAAAATGTCGATTAAGACTCACACCATTATATACTTGGATAGTTTTACTGTACTGGACTTCTGGTAAATTAACACTTAATTCATTTTACAAAGAAATGAAATAAGTGACTTTTTCCTTTGCTCGTTTTTTTCAAATGTACAGTCTACATGGAACAACCATCTGAAGCACCACCCTCCTCCACAAACTTAATAACTCCAACAGAAGTAATTTTTTGTCGACTATAGTCTCCAAATTCTGTTCTCACGCAGAGAGACAAAATCGTAACAATTCTATTGCGAGTGACCCTTCACAACGATGAAGAAAGTGAGATCCTATAGATCGACCACAAGGAAAAAAACCTTGGGACGAAAAGTATTCGCACAACTTTCCCTTCTTCCCTCCACCTCGGGCCATAAGGAAGCATTGTCCACTCTCCCCCTCCCCTACTCATGGGGGTACGGTGCACAGGAGCCGCGGGTCTGCGCAAGTTGTTTTGCTCGTGGTTCCACAATAGTTCCAGTAAATAAATTGTTAGGGCCGCTTCGGTAGATTATAGTGCACGCTGAGTGTGCACAGAAAATAGAGTTTCAAATATAATGAGTGGCTTCGCAAATGATCTGCGGAGACTGTATTTGTATAAGCATTCTCTTCCTTCCCTGAGGAGAATTGAATAAAACAATGGCTTGGTGTAGCTTTCAGAGGCGAGCGGCACGTGACACGCTTAACTTGCAAACCAGCATTCAGAAAGCGACAGGACAAGTTGCATGTGTCACTCTGATTAGGCAATTTTCTCAATACCGTGCTCTTGTTAGCTCATGCGCGGTGAATGTTTGAATTTAAACTAACTGTGCGAGTGTCGCTTGCCGCTTGTAGCTTTTGTGTGAATTATCCGTGTCGCTTGTCGCCTGTCACTTGTCGTCTGTCGTTTGCAGCTTTTTTGCTTTGTAAGGGAGATTTCACACGAAAGCGACAACCAACACCTGTCCCTTGGAAGCGAACCAGCAGTAATGAATTGAACTTTTAGAACAGAAGCGACACGACAAGATGCAGGTGTCGCTTGTAGCTTGGGTGTCGCTCTGATTTGCCAGTTATGTTAATACTGTGCATCATGTCGCTTCGTTCTTTTGTTCTCGCATGCGCGGTGAATGTTTTGCCTTATATTGAATTTTCTAATGTCGCTTGTTGCTTTGGTATAAAATCTCCATGTCGCCAGTCGCCTGCCGTTTAAGCAGATTCCAGACCGAAGCGTAACGCGACAAGCGACAAGCCTCGGTAATCAATGCTTCGTTTCGAACTGATACAGCACGGTAAGCTGCAAATATTGCATGTCGCTTGGTTGTGTCACTCAAACTTGCTATTTTATCAATGTTGTGCATCGTAACGCCTCCACTTGTTGTCGTGCACGGGCGTGAATGTTTTAGTCTACAAGACAAAAGGGACCCGTGTCTCTTGTCGATGTGGAAGCACACTGTCGCTTGTCGCCTCCGTCAGAATTCTTCCCCTGACCCCTTCAAGGAGACTTCAGATCGAAGCGACAACTGGCAGGCGACAACCGACAGGCAACACTGGCATGGACGTCAGCAGTTTTTTTTTGCAGGGAAGGGCCAGGAAGGGATTTTTTCCTGGGGGGCAAATAAGCCACATTTTCTCCAATGTTCCCTCAAAAAACATTGCTTACATTTGAATTTATCATGTTCGTGCATTAATAAACACTTATTATTGTGGCTTAAATGAAATTATATGTGTGAAATATATAATTTCTTTGACTTTCATTTTCCAGGGGGGCACGGCCCCCCTTGCCCCCTTCCGGACACCCACGAACACTGGCGACTTCAATCTAAAGCAAGAAATTCACCGCTCATGCTCGAAAAACCTAATGCATCGACCCGCAAGCGACATGTGTATCTTGCCCAGTCGCATCAATGCGAAAGGTCGAATTGATTACTGAGGGTTCAATTCCAAGCGATACGTATGTCTTGTCGCTTGTTACCTATTGTGTTTCGCTTGGTAGCGTTCCAATAAAGAGCTTCGTTTCACATCGTTGCCGCATGATAGGTCGCACAAGCCTTCTTTGATTTCTGAAATCATCAAACAACACATAAAAGTATGCAAAGTAAAAATTAAGATTCAGCGATTAGGGTAAATTTGATAATTTTCTCAATTCCACAGTGGGGCAAAAACTCCTTAAGTACGGCACTGATTGCGCCGCAGTTAATCCCTTCCTAACTCCGCCGCGAGAGGAACTCTGCTTTCTCCCCCCCCCCTTTTCTAATGCACTGCGACGAGACAGATACTTGCAAGCTACGCGCTCTCAATTGACGCCGTAAAGCGCGTTTCACAACTATTGCCCAATTCGGTATGGCACGTAGCTGCTTACACACAGGAAGAAATCATGTGACCTACAAGAATTGTGATTGGTTGGACGGGTTTTGCATTATTGAATGGTACCCACAACGGATGCAATTGTATTAAAATTACAACACGTAAATCAGACAGGTGATATTGGTACCAGGTTCCAACAAGAATAGTAACCATTATTTCGTCAGGAAAACTGGATGAATGATAATTTTCAAAAACCACGGTGGTATTTGTAATCACATGCATGGTCTCGACATTTTAAAATGAATTTGATTATGCTAATTTATCAAATTATAGTGGTTCCAACAACATATGTACACTCACTTGGGCCTTATAAGACCACGTTTACACGTATGTGTGTGTGTGTGTGTGTGTTGTGTGGGGGGGGGTTCATAGTTTATGTTAGAAAGCAGAGTGCAATATCCTCGGAGATTGGGGAATTTCAACCCACCAACAATTTTGTCCTACGTAAATTTAGTTGGTATAGGAACTTGCTACTTGTAAATACGTCATATGTATAGTATGTGTGTATTATTATATCCATATGTATACACACAAACATACACATCAGGTATTCATAAACTAACAAACCAGTTCGTTTACCAACTGAATTTTTGTAGCACAAAATTGTTTGTGGGTGGAAATTCCCCCCTGTCCCCAGAATTTCACGCTTCTTAATATTTTTAATACTAATAATTCCAACAAAATAATCTTTACTGCCAACTTGTTGATTTGGTTGATGGTACCAAGCATCTTGTTCTGAGAACTGGACCCAATTAGTTGCAATAAACAGATGATTTGGTTGGATTAACAAGATTAAGTCAATCAAATAATTTTGTACTCTCAACCTTCACGTTTTGCTCGCGTAGCTAGGATTTGTTGCAGCCAACCAGATTTTTTTCTCAGTGCAGTGTAAATTTCATGTCTCTATTGCTTCTTGTACAAAATTTGCGTACGTTCAAAATCTCGTTTTCCTGGCTTCTAGGACACCCTGTAGAATTATGCAACAAGCTATTATTATAACTTAAACATGTTCTAAATTACACATTTAATAAGTTCCTTGTTACGTAGTATAGATATAAGGAAGATTTTTGAAAGGAAGATAAGAAGGGAAGGTTCATTTTATTATTAAATTTCATGTTTCATCTGGTTATTTGTTTATTGCTATAAATACGAAACATTTGTTAGAATTGACTCTCAGATCATCTTATCTTCAAATCCTTCATTTTACACAAGTCTTTGCTCCAACTCTGTATCATCGTTTGTAACAATTACCTGAAAATGAAGAAGATATGACAATGAAACAACAATTTAATGAATATACGATAGAGCAAGGTGTTCGAATGCCTTTTAAATTTTAGACACGCATATTTTGAGTTGCAGACCGTGATACAGTTCCATTCAATAAAATCGTCGCATAAGGTTTGGCAAGTCCAGAGTCTATATAAATTATATTACAAGTTCTGCAACAAGGTGCGAAAATATCTATCTGAAATCAGAGTGACGTTGACTTAGGAGGAGGAAAAGGTGTGACCACATATCTGTGGTGTGAAACAGTCTTGTTCATTGGATGATGAAACAATGCAGTGTTATCAAACATTTATATAATTATAAAGTTAGTATTGGTTAAATATTGTTTTACTAATGCGAATTAGCATGAAGAATTAATAATAATTTATATTGTTGCTTTAATTGCTAAGCATAGATTACAAATCGTATTAATAATCTCAGTTATCGTTCACCAACTTGATATATGCATGATTGAATGTATGAAAGTGTGTTTGTGTGAATATACTTGTTTGAATTTTGTTTCAAATCTCCCTTTATGCACAGGTACGTTAATTGGTACTGGACCTACCGAAAAAGGCAACGATGTTATCACTACGCCATCGGAGAGGAACAAACTGTGTGTGTGTGTGTGTGTGTGTAAATGTAAATCACTCATTACAACAATCTTCACGTTACTTTCATTATATGAGATGATATTTCATTTATACTTGTGAGATAATAGTATCTAATAACAGAAACACTATTCATTACATAATTTAGAGATGTATTTTTTTTATTTGCTAAATTAATTATTATACAATTTTTTTATTTTCTGTAAAAGTGGTAACCGCAAGTGAAGGAAAATTGGGAAATTACATTATTAAGGTGAGCAGTTTGTTATATCATCACTTTGTGCACACACATGCTAACTGCAACTGGGGATACATTTGAATTGAAATTTGAAACATTACGCGACATGATTGGAAATCGGAGGTGGAAACACTGTTTAGAAGACGTCGATATTTTACCACTGCGCTCTGGAGAACACCCACCATAATGAGGGATTATGCTATATAGGGTACGACGTGAAAAGTCTCTAAACACCTCCGCCCCCATGAAATGTCAAGGAGTTATGCTGAGCACAATTGGTCATGAAAGAGACAGGTTAGGCCCGGGTTGGGAGGGGGGAGGGACGATTGGTGCGTGTGTCAAGCTGAGGTCTGCCATATTACTGTTGGACGCCATGTTGAATACAACTTAAGCATTTTAAATGCGAAGGGATGATTTTATATATCAAGTCAGGCTAGAATTTGTGGTGAAGTTTTTTCGACGTATCTTTAACCAGTAAAAAGTTATTAATGAATGCTTGTACCCATTTCCTTCTTTTCGAAGTGTCAGAAATGAAGCATTAAAATGACTCTAACTCGTCAGTAACTCATCGAGATTATACTGACGTCTAGGGAGAGAAGATCGCATGCCATAAAACATGCAAATAAACTGTGAAAATATGAAACGAGTGTCTCGATGCTTGAGTATCTTGGTAAACTGAGTTACGCAACCCATGCAATGATTAGCAACCGCCATTTTAAACTCTGAATATAATTTCCTATTAATTTATTATTGTGTGACCATACCACTTGACATACGTTCTTGAAACGCAGGTACACACTGAAAGTGAGGGGTCGGATGTGGAAATAGGGAAAATAGGGAATGAAGGAGGCGTCAAGGAAGGTGGTCAATATGTATGTGTTCAGTTGAAGGAGTAGCTCAGAGGTAGAGGGTTAGGTCACCAGGTATTTTGTTAGTTGAACAGAAATTTTACAATGAAGAAAACAAAAAGAAAGCAATCAAAATGTTCCGAGACGTAGAATTTAAAATTAACAGATCAGCTTCTCGATGGTGCAGTGGTAACGCTGACATCTTATAATCAAGAGATCGCAGCATACCCGTACCCAAGGGGGGTCAAGGGGGCCATGCCCACTCATCGAACCATGAAATATTTAATGCAAACCTATAAAATTCTACAAAATTAACATGACAATTGCAGCCCTCACTTTCAAATTTTGTGCAAGTAAAAACAAATGTCGTAAATTTTTTTGCTCGTTTCGCTCGCAATCCTTTGTTTTCTTCCAGTCTCACAGCTGTAGCTAGGGGGCGGTGGGAGTCACACCTGCGTTCGAACGATCTAAATGAAAAAAAGTTGTAAAAGAGAGAATGCCATGGCGACCTGTCAAATTATTTGCACTCTATTCCATATTGTTTTAAATTAGCAAAAAATTGGATCAAATTTTTTTATCTCTTCGCACGCAATATTATCATTTTCTGTAATGCATTGTAAATTACCAGAGAGAGAGAGAGAGAGAGAAGTATGACCAAATATGTACTTCAGACTGTTGCTGCTAAGCAGTTTTGTCTTAAATACATGAACAATTATTTTGAGGAATAGGAGCGGGTACATGTGAGAGACAATATATATCATTTTTGCTGTTGGTTTATTATCAGATGGATGAATTGATTAAGTAATGTATTTAAATAATGTATGTTCTATATGTATATGTATTAAATAAACTTTGAATACGTAGAGAATTTAGTGTTAACATCTTGCATATCTATTTCCTTATTTTACGTCACTCCAAATGTGTAAATGTAAATGTACATGAAAGTTATACACGTCATGTGTAAAAAAGAATCATATTCGGAGTGCATTTATCATGCGTTTTCTGTCTTTCAAAGATAGAGGTTGTTTGCTTGTTTTCCATTATTAGCTAATGTGAAACTGAGCTTGTTGAAAAGAATATTTCGAACCTTTGTTCCAACACAAATGCTTCAGTACCGACTTCTATCCCCTTTCTGTGTGATTTCCGAGGATAATAACGTATTTGATACTACTACTACAACTACTACTACTAATAATATCATTATTATTATTATTATTATTGGCACGTTTATCCTGGTACTTGCATCCCATCAAAATTCGTGGTTGCGCCTCTACTCCTCCACCAAGTTACGTAAAACATTATCCATAGTATTAGCATCTCAGATCTTCAATTTGCAATTGAATTTGAAGATGCGAGTGATACCACAAACTGCTTCAATAAAGAGAAGGTGGGATGCACTGCCGATTGTCCTTTTATTAGCAATATTTCTTGAATGCTAAGTTTCATTTTCATTGGATTCAACAGATAAGAGTAGGTACATAATATACTTTATCTTCAATGTCTACATATGCTAGCTACACATAGGCAGAGGGTGCAAAATCTGTGCAGGGGTTGCGAAAATCTATTCTCTTCTTTGGTGCCGAAATCTCTAGCTAAAGCTCTGATTAGGAAATATTTCCATTCGAGAGACCATTAACAGATTTACACCATTATAGAAACATATACACAAATAAACTATGACATTTTATTGATCGTTATTAATAGAAAGCAATAATAAAAAAATCACTTATTAAAAACATTTCATATATCTTCTAATATCTTGACATTTTGAACATTTCTTTATATGTATATTTAATTATATTATTTAATTATTTAAATAATATAATAATAATAATTCATGGTAATAATATATATATATATATAGAGAGAGAGAGAGAGAGAGAGAGAGAGGAAGAGGGAGAGAGTTTCGGGCATGCCCCCCCCCCCAACTCAAAAGAATCCTGGGTACGGGCCTGGATCGCACGTACGGTTCCGGTGGAAGCACATAGTATGTGCAATGATGCCGAGTCCACGTGAAACTACAGTTACTGTCCAGAGTCAAACTGTTAGTAAAATTTGGCCTAGCGTTTTTTGCTAAATCTTCCCATATTGCAGTATGAGTGGGATTTATAGAGCGGCCAGGAGAAAAAGAACCTTCGGTTAAAAGTCCTCGCGCATTTTTCCCTGCATCTGTTTAGCTCGACCAATGTTGCCAGGTCAGATTTGAATAAATCGGGAGATTGTACAAAAAACCAAATTTGCTAAAATATCGGATGATCTAATAGTAGCGGATTAATGTCATTCACCGGTGGAGGGCTTTCTAAAGTTGTCTTGCACTATCTTTATTAAATTGATTGATTGATTGAGTTTGTGTTATAAGTACACTTTATGCACAGTAAGGCTAATCGGGACTGTACCTACAGTTTAAAGTGGCATCCGAACCACTGTGGGCCTCCACCGAGTATCGAACCCGGGACCCATTGATTACTAAGTGACGACGCTAACACTGCGCTATCTTTATTGAAGATTAATTATTACTATTGTTAGTCAAAATATAACAGTATTACTCTTACTAGGGTTCAAACTTTTCAAAAATATTCGGTGGACTCAAACACTACAATAATATGTTCACAAGAAATCTCATGAATTCTCCCTTCCATGTTTTAATGATTGATTGATTTGCTTTATTGGATAATGGATAATTGGGAAATTAGAAAAATCCACTCTTCTTACACCTCGTAAGGAGCACTAGCAGCACAGTCGAGAACTCTAACCACTACACCATGCCCTTTCCTTTCGCTGTAACAACAATTTTTAAGTACTCTGTCCCTCCAATATTGTAAATGTCGTTGGGTATACATGTAGTTGAACTGTTAGTTTACTTTTGAATTGCTTTCTTGTAGTATGGCAGAGAAATAATTTTCGAAGTGATGAAGAAAAACGAGAATATTGGTAGTTGTCAAAATGAATACTTAAAAATTGTTGTTACAGCGAAAGGCAAGGGGATAGTGTAGTGGTTAGTCTGGCTCGAGCAGTGGTCCGGGACGGTTGTGTTTGCGCGTCTCTCTAATAGCTCGAAGTCACGTAGCGCGTATTACTCGCGAGTCCGGTTGAAGTGAAACACGGCGACGCTGCCAACATGGTAATCAAGAGATTGAATACACTAAAACTGAACTTCAGTCAAGTGCGAATTAAACCAACTTCGACGGAAATACACAATTGGATTAGCAAGACGATGAAATTGAAACCGGAACAAGTAGTAAGTATTGAAGTAGACAATTATAGATGTTGTATCATTCTGAAACTACTATCGAAAGTAGTGTGTGAACAGTTGTTGCTGCAGTCAAACGGAGAGTATAAATATAGTGACGAAGACGGGGATTGTCCAGTGCTTGTTACGTGGGCGGATCCAAATTACGTGATAGTTAGAGTGCACCTTGTACCGAGTGAACTGTCCGATGACGCTATTCGATCGGTGCTGAGTACGTACGGTCAGATAATATCCCTGGACGATGAACGCTATTCCAGTGATCATATTTATCCGGTAAGATCTGGCCGAAAAATCGCCAAAATAACTCGTGCGATTCCATCGTACGTCACAATCAGTGGGGGATGATACTGGGTCACATATAGTGGTCAAACCCGTACTTGATCTTACTGTGACCTTATTGGCCATTTTTACGTGACCTGTCCGTCCCGACGTCGTGAAATTGAGAAACCCGATGGTACGTCCTATGCTGGGGCGGCGCGTCCTGTTCCGAGGAATGTGCTGAGAAAATGCTGACCCCTACAACCATTATACTACCTGTGCACCTGAAACGCTCCGAAGACCAGGATAATATGGGCAACGTACAAGCTTCACTACAGGATGTACCTAAAACTTCCGTATCAGATTCCACTTTACAATCCAGTGTAGAAAATAAGACAACAGCAGATGTCCCTATCCCCGTCAGTGTGGACCAAGTGAATGTCAACCAAGCAGCCCACGTAGCACAGAAGAATGGGGAAGAAACAATGGACGTTACTCTAGAGGTGCACCATAGTCCGATGCAGCAGGCAGATGATGATCATGCAGTTGAAGGTGGGAACTCCGAGACGGCGTCCCCTGCATCAGGAGCTCTGCCGAAAACAACGAAGGAACCAAAAAAGACGAAGAAACGCAGTCTCCCTAAGAACAATACGGCGTGGATGCGGCGGCAAGATGACCTTCATCGTTCGGTGTGTCTAGTGTCTCGGCGACTGCGTAGAACGATGAGTGCGACAAGAGAACAAAGTGAGAAATCTGGCGGCGGCTCTGATTGGTAGCTTAAAGTAAATGAGTGATATATGTCTAACATATCATAAATATGAAGTGTGTTGTCCTTTTCACAATGTTATTATGGTTATGTTTGTCGTTTTTCTTAGTGAATTTGAAAAAGGTAACTAGTTTAACATCAGAAACTGCACATAACATTCCCACCGGGTACAATATAACAGAATCCCACAAGACGACACGCATATATCCTTTTGAAACAATAAACATTAACAAGATGAAATATAGTGTCAAGCATCATGCATTCTTAAATTATATTAAGCAAAGTCACCTGGATGTAATTTTCCTGCAAGAAGTCGGGACCGATTATTTCTGTCAGTACAACAATTTAACTCACAATCCTCTACGAACCGCCATAGTTGTGAAAGAAGGCTTACGTATGGACGGGTTAAAGTTACAGTGGTGTAAGTCACTTTTTTTTTAAAAAAAAGAGACTTAAACACAGAAACCAGATCGAGATAAGTCAATCTGTTAACAGAAAACGTGAAGTAAGTCAGAGATTCATTCAACTGTGAACAGACGACAGTTTAAGGTCTAGTGATTAAGGATACAGCTGTTGTGTTGATCAGCAAAGTGCTGTGAGTCAGACTCTTTTTTTCAAATACATATATCGGAAGTTTACCATCAGCCGTCTGGTCGTATCACATGTATCCAAATAGGAAACATATGGTTTTGTAATGTTTATGCACCATCAGGTACCAACGCTAGAAATACTCGGAACATATTTTACGCTACAGAAGTGGCGAAGGCATTAGGTGGCACCCGTCAAAACATTGTGCTGGTGGGTGATTTTAATTGTACTCTAAGAAGACAGGACCAATATCCAGGATTCCATACATCACCTAGCTTGCAGGCGCTGGTTGAAGGGTTTAAACTGCACGATGTTTGGGTGGCTAAAGGTCCGAATATAGACTGCTACACATACATACGTGCCAACACAGCGAGTCGGCTTGATCTTTTTTATGTAAATGCATACAAGATTAGCAAAATATCTGCGATTAGAATTTTTCCCAACGTACTTTAGTGATCATTTAAGTGTCCAACTCGACATGAGTTTAGATGTACCTTCAGTTGAACGAGGGCGGGGATTTTGGAAGTTCAATGTACGGTTATTGGAAGATGAACAATTTCCTACCGAATTTAAACAAAAATGGAAGAAGTGGGAAGATATGAGCGGGCGTCAAACTGACATTATTATGTGGCGGGACACTTTTCTAAAACCTTCCATTAAATATTTCTGATTAGCATATAGTCGTGAAAAGTACTCAGATTTCAATAAGAAATATAACTTTTACTACAGAGTTCTTTACGAACTAACAACACAGTTAATAGAAGGGCAGCCAGCCCTTCAAGAAGTGAAACGAGTGCAAGCAGTGCTGCTGAGCATGCACAGACAGCGTATGCAAAGTTACAATGTTAGGAGTCGTCTTTCTATGTTTGACACACAAGAAGAAGTCTCGCTGGTGCAGGTGTTAGCAGAGAGGCGCAGTGCACAGCGAAAGAGGATAACGTGTCTCGATACAGTATACACACAAATACTCCCCTCCAGACTATTAGAAAGTAGTTCTGGAACAATCTAGCAGGTGGCTTTCCCTTATCAACTGTACTTTCACCTGAAAGAGAATGTGGTTGGATTCTTTAAATCAGGCCCGTAGCCAGAATTGATCTCCCGGGGGGGCTCAAGGGTTATCAGGGGGGGCTTTGTACATCAAGTCAATTTTTCAAAAGGGGCCTCCCCCATGGCGCAGTGGTAGCGTCATTGCCTTGTAATCGAGGGGTCCCGGGTTCGATACCCGGTGGAGGCACAAGTGGTTCGGATCCCACTTTAAACTGTAGGTCCAGTCCCGATTAGCCTTACTGTGCATAAAGTGGACTTAAAACAGCAACTCAAACTCAATTTTTCAAAAGTTTAACAGTATTAAATGAAAGTATATTATGTGTGGGGGAGGGGGGGGGTCATTAACTTACATAAAGTTTAGAAATATCACAAAAATACTACATTTTCTCTATATCTTTTAAAATATCGCTTGAAGTGATAGTTGTCTGATACTGAAATCATCCTTTACTACACACTCCATACTACGTTTGATGATGCAGATATTTATATCACCCAAGATGGACAATATTCAATCATAGTGCTTAGCCTAGCATACATTCCACTCCCCGACCGAAACAATAAAACTCCCCTTCGTTTCCAAAATTTGGGAGCTGTTAACCTTTGACGCAGATGCGGAGGGTTAATGACATAAAAGTCGCAGATTTCTGTATAAATGGGAGGTTGTAACAAGGGCAACAGAGGTACTAATAAAGAAACTCCCTTGTGAATGAACTTTCTCAAGTCTAGAGAAGAGAATCTCCTAAATACTAGCCGCTACTTACACTTCTTATAAATAAGATGAACGATTGTAATAGCTGCTGTTCATACTCCTTGAATTTATCCTCGCAACTTTGATGAGGGATAAATTCAGGGAGGATGAAGGATTTTGAACCTTTGAACTTGAATTATGCACGTTATGGTCAGGATAGTTACCTGTCTATACTTAGAAGAACGATCTTGATTTTTAGGAAACGTAGAGTAAAATAAACTAAGCTCTCTCTAGGCTTCGTAGGTAGTTCACCTAAGTCAGACAGAATGCTCCTGCTCTCCCTTCCAAAAGTCCTGTTGCCTGTCTCTAATGAAAACCAAAAGTGAGTCCCCTCCCAGTCTGTCCGTCCCTTTCAACACCTCTCACTGCAGACTTCCTATCCGCTGGTCAGTCAGTTTTTACCTTCCTACTCATTTAAGCTGCTTCTTGTATACCTGATGTAAACCTTGATGCCCCAAAATATCAGGAAGTGGAAGTCTGCGTAACACAAGACTGTGCATAATTCAAATACCTGAGAGGACTGGACAGCTGGTGTAAACAAGTGAATGAACTTAGGTGAAATAAAGCTTAGAGAAAGTTAAAATAAAAATAAAGAATAATAATATGGATTGATACGTAATGAGGAGAGGGTTCAAATCATGTTGTGGGACTATATTTTGTGATATGGTATCAAATTCCTACATTCAATTGGAAAGTCGTGTTATCAAGGAGAATTTAATCTGAATTACTCGTAAGGAAAACCGTTCCTTCTATCCTAAAACAAGCATCTGCCAAATAAGAAGTTCATGGACATCCGAAAAGGGGCGCTTGAACCTCCCTGTAGAATGAAAAGAAAACATTAACTTCATCGCTTTCTAGCATGTAAATATACCTATTGGTTAGAAGCAAGCTGCATCCGGTAGATCTCGGTGGTGACAATATCTTATTCTGGTTGAAATAAGTGAAATTGTACTTCAACACCTCATCGAAAATATTCCTGTCACTTGAAATTGCACATTTAATACCGTACAACCTCACGTGTTACCAGTTCCCTCACAAATGGCTTGCTGGAGGGAGGGGGTTGGAGATGGAATATTCACTTTAAAATTACCCGTCAAAGGACTGGATGAAATATATTGTCCTGTCATAATAGTAACCTTGTCCACATCAGAATATGGAAACAAATAATGTTCGCATGTTCGCTTCTTTGTTTCAGTTAAATAACATTTGCGTCTTGTTTTCGTAAATTAAACGGCTGATATCGACTTTTTCCAGAACTGTATTTTTAATGTGTCTCCTAATCAAATTGGATTATAGACTACCAATTGTTATTATAAATTAGAAGTCTCGCCTATTGAATACAGCATTCATGAAGGACTAATAGTTAACTCAACCTTAATTAAATATTTGTTGTTAGTCGTTGTTAGATTTTATGATTACACAAGTACCAGTAGAGGGGAAATAAACCTTAAAATAATTATCAATTGGACTGTCCAAGTAAAAGTACATCCTTGCTGGTGCTGATTAGAAGAAAATAAGAGATTGCCAAGTTTCGTGAGATTTGACACCATCTAACAAACAAATGCCATCCATCAACGACGAAATGCTACGTTTTACGTTTTATCTGTGTAATGTCGCAAACACTGAACGATGTATGACAGACAGCGTCTTGCAACTATAGAGGACTTGGTCCTTTCGCTTTCTCCAGCTTTTCTACATTATCAAGTGCCCTGTCAACCGGATTGAGCAGAATGCCTAACTCATGTGATGGCCTATGCAATAGTGTTGTGTGACATCACATAAACATGTTTGATTTCGAAGATACAGATTTTGGATAAAATACACAGCAAAATTATATGTTTCTGTATATGTGATAACTAGGGCTTGGAAGTTAATAACCTAAAAATGACCTTTACAGTGACTTTAAAATTATTTACAAATGACCTAAAATGTCAAAAAATGACCAACAAATAGTTTCCTCTCTTAAAATGAAAGCTTGATTTTTCACAAATTGCAAGAGACTAGTTGAATATTTTGATAAAATCTGTTTGCTGGTTTAAACTATGAAAGCACTTAACTGCTAATGTAGTTTTCAATATTTTTACTTCAAGGTAACATAAAATACTCCACAAGGTTTTTCTGTGCAAGTCATTCACCTTCTTTCAGAATGGGCCTTTCACGATACAGTATTCAATCAGAATCTGAAAATAGGGTTTTGCTTCGTGTGCATCAGATTACCTGATATTTTATGAACTATATATATATATTATGTTGTGACTAATTTTACTTTAAAATCACAGATTAAAGTGATAATAGTGGCCAACAAGGGAAACTCAAAGTAGGCTTCAAACAAAGTATTTTAAGTATACTGGAAGAAAAGTAAATTTACCACAGATTAATTCAACACAATCCATTGCCAAACATTTCAGTTAAAAATAATATTTTGCTTTTGCATTGACCATATTTACGATTAATGGCGTACTTGCTAAAACGAAAACGTGTTGGAGAATTTAAATACATAAGTTATGCTAGCAAATGCATTTAAAATTCATGATACAACTGGGAGAAGAAAGAAGAAACTTCACAAATAAAAAAAATGTAATAAAAACGGAAACAATACTGAAAGTGACTTAAAAACAAAAAAAAGAGCTGAAAATTAAAAAAACAAGAAAAAAAACATGTTGTCTGGTTCTAACTGAAGTGAAACGGACTGCTATCAGGTTTAGGTTCAGGGTTAGTTTATCTTCCAAAACTCAGAGAAAAGAGTTGATTTGTCATCAACTCCCTAGCATTAGTGATAACTTTATTTATCCAAATCGGTTCAAGACAGGACGAACAAGGAGCTATTGGAGTATTTTATATGTAATGCTTAGAATTTACCTGATACTTTATGAACTCTAAACGCCATTTCAGGGTGGTGCACACGTTTTCAGCTTCGAATGAGCAAAAAGAGAAGCTATAAAAGAGTAAATATGGCGGGATCCTGTGAAAGTATTGGCACTCTATTAAATTAACATTCTTGCAAGACTGCAGAAAAATGGTTGCAAACATTTTCTTCCTCGCTTCGCTCGCAACAATACGTTGCAAAAGTGCGTGTTTTGGCCTTTGGATCGGGTGATTGGGAAGAATAATACTACAGCTGCTATACGAGATATAAGCAATATTCTATATATTGATTAATAAAATCAGTTCTTAAGATTTAACCTTTTGCCGCCCAAGGCCTTTTTCAGAAGTAAGCCTCGGTTGCCCGAGCCGATTTTGAGCAAAATGCAGAGTTGAGTTTCAATTAAATGAGTGTAGATCGGAGGCTGATTGCCCTAGATAGATGGGTGATATACCGTTGTACGCGGAATGAACCAGAAATTCAGACTATATAAAATGTATGCAAATTCGGCGTATATGTGGCGGGGGGAGGGGGCTAACTCTCAAAATTCCAAAATTTCGGGGGAAAAAATTTGTTCCCCCCCCCTCCCCTCAAGCAAAAAGTACATGACAGTGTCGACATGCACATGGAAATGATCGCTAACATGTAAGGAACACAAAAATATTTGCATTATTATCATATGGCCAATGTAACTTGAGTTGTACCCCCAAAAGGAATTGTCGGCACGCCACTGATTCAAGCTTCAAAATGCAGCAGTACCTTGAAATGACTATAGCTCAGAAACTAAATGCCCTGGAGATATGAAACATATACCGTTGTACGCAGAATGAATCACAGATTTAGACGATATATAATTTATACACAGTCGGCGTATATATGAAGGGGAAAGGGGGGAAATCCCCTGAAAATACTTTTTTTTTAAAAAAATGGGGTTTCGCCCCCCCTCCCCCCTAAAAAAAGGATATGAAAAGTTCAAAATGCACATAGAAATTATCGCTGGCATGTAAGAAATAGAAAAATATTTGCATCATTGTCGTATGACCAATGTAACTTGAGTTGTACCTCCAAAAGGAATGGTCGGGACGCCACTGATTCAAGCTTCAAAATGCAGCGGTACCTTGAAATGACTATAGCTCAGAAACTAAATGCCCTGGAGATATGAAAGATATACCGTTGTACGCAGAATGAATCACAGATTTAGACGTTATATAATTTATGCACATTCGTCGTATATATGGAGGAGGAAAGGGGGAAATCCCCTGAAAATACTTTTTTTTAAAAAATGGGGTCTCGCCCCCCCCCCCGAAAAAAGGATATGAAAAGTTCAAAATGCACATAGAAATTATCGCTGGCATGTAAGAAACAGAAAAATATTTCCATCATTGTCATATGACTAATGTAACTTGAGTTGTACTCCCAAAAGGAATGGTCGGGACGCCACTGATTCAAGCTTCAAAATGCAGCGGTACCTTGAAATGACTATAGCTCAGAAACTAAATGCCCTAGAGATATGAAAGATATACCGTTGTACGCAGAATGAATCACATATTCAGACGATATATAATTTATGCACATTCGGCGTACATATGGAGGGGGAAAGGGGGGAAATCCCCTCAAAAATACTTTTCTTAAAAAAAATGGTGTTTCCCTCCGCCCCCCCGCCCCGAAAAAATGTCAAAATGCACAAAATGCAAAATTTATGCAAATTTGGTGTATATATGGAGGGGGAAGGGAGAAAGCCCCCAAAAATTATTTTAAAAAAAAATTGTCTTCCTGTGTCGGCAAAAAATTGACCTTGAAAAGAGACGCAAAAGAGAAGTCCCTTTTCCCGCCTTTAGCCCTCCATTTTCATGAAGACAAAAAAAATGCAAAAAACCATTTCTCTTAAATACATGTGTTAGGAACAATATAACAAAATAAAATCGAAATTCTAGTCAAAAATAGAAAAGTTATAACGTAAAAACTACGACCTTGACACAGCGTCTCGATCGAGACGCTTGGTTCCGTGAGGGTTACTTTTGGGTATCTCGATCGAGACGCTTGGGCAGCAAAAGGTTAATGATTAGTATAGGTATCCTGTTTAATTTAAAAACATTAATTTAAAAACATTTTAATGATGTAGTTCTATGAGCAATATTATTGTACTTTTGATTTCCTGCATGCTGTGATAGTTGTACTAAGTGTACTTCGTAGGTACAATGAATAATCATTCTAATATCTTGTCGCAGGATAATATTACTTTAGGAAGTGAAATTTGCAATTAACATAGAATCCATGTAATTATTGGTATTTATTGCTAAAATAATAATATTTACCCCAATGGGGTGGGTTCTCCGAAGGAGACACCTTATTGTATTCTCCCCCCGGCCTTAATAATTTCTAGCTAGGGTTCTGTATATGTCTCGTGAAACAATATTTGAATCTGTCACACAAACAAGCAAGTTTTGCTTAACAAACAACTGCAGCACGTTATTTGGTTTGTCTAGGTTGATTGTGTCAAATACTAAAATTGTGAATTTTCAAAATCTTATTCGCCACCCACACACACTGTCTAAACACACATTTTATATAATTAACTTTATGATATTTGATATTAAGTTAAGTATTTTACCAATCAATATGCTATATTTCCGTATTTCGAAGAAGAACCACGATTCGTAAAGAAAGTCTTCATGAATTAAGTAATGTAAGATTGATTACATTTGCAACCTCAAAAAATTTAATTTCGAAAATTACCACTTTTAAACATAAAGATATCCATAAATGTACCTGGTCTTCTCCAGATGGTAAAACTCATAAACAGATAGATCATATTCTCATTGATAAGAGAAGGCATACTAGTATAATTGACGTTTGTACACATAAAGGTCCTGGCTGTGCCAGTGACTATTATTTAGTTTTGCTAAATCAAGAGAAAGACTCGCAGTGATAAATCATAAGCAACAAAATTTAAAAATTACAAAATTTAGTACAGGAAAATTAGCTGATGAAAGAAATAAGAAAGATTACCAATTTAAACTGTCAAATAGTTTTGATGTTTTAGAGGATTTAAATTATGATTAAAATATTAATGAAACAGACGTAAATAAGAATTGGGAGCACATACGTAATGCAATAGAATCAGCAGCTAAAGAAAGTATAGGATACCATAAACCAAGAAAAAGTAAAGCATGGTTTGATAATGAATGTCATAATCTAGTAGAAATAAGAAATCAGGCTAGACTTAGGTGGTTAAATAAATCTGATGATACAAATCTAAGCAACTATAATAGAATAAAGCGAGAAGTTAACCGCACCTCTAGAAGTAAAAAATGAGATTACTTGAGAAGCAAAATTAACGAAATTGAAACAAACAGCAAAACCAAAAATATTAGAGATTTATATAAAGGTGCAAATAAATTTAGAAAGGGGTGGCAACCTAATGTAAAGTTGATAAAAGATAAAGACGGTGATTTTTGGCTGACCCAAACGATATTCTAAATAGATGGAAGAATTTAATGACCTTTTAAATGTTCATGTAGGAGATAAATCAGAAGTAAATGAAGTACACACAGCAGAACCTAACTTGACTGAAGTTAAAGATGCTATTGAAAGCTAAAAAATAACAAAGCACCTGGCATTGTTTAATACCAGCTGAGTTAATTAAATATGATGGAAATTTGTTAATATGTCAAATTCATAAATTAATTTGTATAATATCGAATAAATAAGAAATCCCTCAACAGTGGAAAAAATCCATAATTGTTCCTGTGTTTAAAAAAAGGTGATAAAATGAACTGCAATAATTACCGTGGAATTTCTCTACTCTCAACAACATATAAAATATTATCTAATATTCCTTTAACAAGACTAACACCATATGCTAATGAAATTATCAATGTGGATTTAAACGTAACAGATCAACTACATATCAAATTTTTCACATTAGACAGGCACTTGAAAAAAAATGGGAATATAATCAAAATGTCCATATGCTATTCATTGATTTCAAAAAAGCATATGATTCGGTCAAAAGAGATATAATATATTAGTAGAGTTTGGAATACCTAATAAGCTTGTTAGTATGATAAAAGTATGCACCAGTGAAACAGAAAGTAAAATTCGTGTGGGTATTAATGTATCTGACAAATTTACAATTCATGGAGGGTTAAAACAAGGAGATGCATTATCTCCATTGCTCTTTAATTTTGCCTTAGAATATGCTGTTAGGAAGATAAAAGAAACTAACGAAGGACTTAAATTAAATGATGTGACTCAGTTGATAGCATATGCAGAGGATGTAGACTTATTAGGGGATGATATAAATGCAATTAAGAGTAATGCTAAAATATTTTTCAAAGCAGCTAAAGATATAGTTTTGGAAGTTAACAAAGAGAAAACTAAATATATGCTTACAGGCCGATACCAAGTGTTAGATAATAATCAAAATCTAATTATTGATATCAACTCGTTTGAACCATTTTCCAAATTCAAATACTTAGGAGTAATATTAACAAGTGAAAATTATATTAAAGATGAAATAAGAAGTAGACTTAATTCAGGAAATGCATGTTACTTCTCTCTTCATAAACTTTTGTCTTCTCGTTTAATATCTAAGAAACTAAAAGTTAAAATATGCAAAACAGTAAATTTGCCTGTAGTATTGTATGGGTGTGAAACTTGGTCCCTTACATTGAAAGAGGAACATAAATTGAGAGTATTTGAAAATAGGATCGTTAGAAAAATATTTTGACCTAAAAGTTATGAGGAGACAGGTGAGTGGAGAAGGTTACATAATTTAGAACTACATAATTTGTATTCCTGTCCAGATATTATTAGAATGATTAAATCAAGAAGACTTAGGTGGGCAGGCCATGTGGCACGAATGGGAGAGGAAAGAGAAATTTACAGGATTCTTGTTGGGAAAGCTGATGGTAGGAGACGTGTAGGAAAGCCAAGACGAGGATGGAGGGACAACGTTGAGATAGACCAAAAGGAAATCGGTAAGGATGGAAAAGATTATATAGATCTTGCTCAAGATAGGGACAGATGGAAGGCCTGTGTTGCTGCAGCCATGAACCTTCGGGTTTGAGAATGCTAGAGAGTTATTTTTTATGTGAATCTGAGATCCCGCATAGCCAGGAACGGCGCTAGAAATTTTTTTACCGGATGGGCAAGAGCCAAATACTGATGAATTTGGGTAGGCAGATATAAGGTTTATGAATTTCATTAACTCATACAATCTCGTTTTCGTCCCCCTCTCTCTTGAATTCATTTGTATTTCTTTCGTATTTCCTTTTTGTTGTTGGACACCTTCTTATCTATCCTTTTCTTCTATTGTCCGCTTGTGTTACACCCCTCCCTCCCTCTCTCACCTTCTTCATTCGTCAAATCTTCTGCTCAATTTTCTCATCTTTATTCTCTCCATCCACTCCAATCTAGGAAAAGTAGGGAAGGTTGATTGATTGATTGATTGATTTAGTTTATTTTACTTCGCGTTTTGCGTCTCTTGGCTAATTTGCGAAGATGAGGATGAGTGATGAAATGATGAAATTGATGAATGGACATTCACAAACAACCAATCCCGGTCGAGATTCGAACCCTGGACCATTGGCGTCGCAGCGCGATGTGCTAACCACTCGGCCACAGGGTCGGGCGAAAAGTAGGGAAGGCTGTTGTCACCTGCTGTAGAGCTGCTTGTCTATCATTCCTATCTTTCCTGCGTCAACCTTGATAACATCTCCCTATTTCTCTCCCATTTGATTTTTTCTAGACTTCAGTGTATCTTCTTCTTAGCCGGCCCCCTAGCGGAGCGGTTAACACATCGTGCTACGACGCCAGGGGTCCCGGGTTGGAATCCCGGCCTGCGAATGGGTGTTTGTGAGCGTTCATCATCACTCATCCCCGTCTTTGCAATTTGTCAAAAGTCGCAGAAAAGCGATGTAAAATAAACTAAATCTATCAAACATTGTATCTCCATGTATATGGCTTTGTGTTTTACACAAGGTAAATCTAAAAATTGTAAAAATAAATTAATTTGTGCAAAATAAATATCGACAAATCGATACCATTATAGAATATATCACTTCCTGAAGGTAATCCTGAGATGACCCATGCAGAAAAGACTTGCTCGATGTGGTTGAATAGAAATATGTGTAGCAATGGAGAAACAATTACTTTACACATCAAAACGAAAGTAGACAAAAAACATCAAATTTGATCATGAGACCTACGTAGAAATTATCCTCTGCTTCACACCTGACCTTTCATGCAAATGGGGTTTCTCTTGTCCAATTTCAATTACTGACAGTTATCACAATATCAAAGTAAATCAAAACGCTATACCCTGTCTCAGAAATCCCTGGAGCAAGCGATCGAAAGCCAGTCTCTGCGCAAGCAATGACTCGAGAGGACTCAACCAATAATCACGTGCGAGGGAAGGGGATTGCGTGGAAGGGGAAAGGCGACTGCAGCTACCAGCCTTTGCATCAGCGTGTACTGCTTCGCTGCGCTTACTCACTTTCTTCCCTTCTGTATATATTGCTCCACAGATTCCCGGAATAGACTATAGGTTTAAGAAACCTAGTCATGAATCAAAGTTCTTTTCCATATTATATGGAAGTAACGCAAAAATGATATTTTTATTTATATATTTGGTTGTTGTAGATTTTTTTCACATCCTGTACATCCTATCAAAAATATTTTTATAACACAGGAGAATGTGCACGTTTTGTTCTCATAAATGTGGCACATTTTTATCTTTATAAGTCTGATACACAAGATAATTGTACTTCGAGGTATTTTTCACTTCTTGAGTGCAAAATGTATTGAAATTCGCAAAGATCATATGATGTAATACCGAAGTAAAGAATAATAGTATTCATGCATGGATATGTTCCAAAAATTTGAACACGTACATACGTAAACTTTATGTACAGATAGGCTAATATGGACAGGACTTACAGTTGAAAGTGGGATGCAAACAGTGAACTGTAATAGCAAATTTTCAATAACAAGTTTGCTAAGCGACGTTAAGTTGGACAACACAATAACGTATTCGTATTGCAAGTAAGCGAGAATTGTCCAAATCTAGGTGTTCCATTTTTACTGCCGGTTATTGTACCTTCACCAGGCATCGAATCCAAGATTTCTTGATTACAAGATAACGACGTCACCACTGCATCATCGAGGAGGCTCATTTTTCTGAAGTGAGTATTGATTTCAAAGATATCACACTGCATTTCAAGACAGAAATATCCTTAATGTTGATTAATAACTTCCATCACAAAATAATGTTTCGTCTAAGTGTTTTCATGTATATTTAAAGAATATACGTCACTATTACAATGTTGTTCCATCAAAATTGTGAATGACTATCTGCATACTGTAATAATTTTACTCAATATATTACAGAGGACCACACTGGAAGTTACCCACATAGAACAGAGGAAGATAAAACACAAAATAAGAAATCCAAGCTCTTTTTCCTTTTTGGCGCGAAGCAGTATTGTCTTATTAAATCAGTTGAAATGTAGGAATAACAAGCACATCTGAGACAAAAATTGATATAATTTTACTGTGAAATCCTTCAAGTTGAGGCACTTGCTGTTTGCGCGCGAATATTAGGAAGGTGCACAAAGTATTAAAATAAACTTTGTTCCAAGAATGAGAAGAAAGGGGTGAACTTCGGTGTAAGGAGCACGGAATTCTATTCTCGGTCCAGACAAGCTTCAACTCTATTATACTCTACAACTATACTAACTACTTGTCTGCTCAAATATATAAGTGAATGGTTGAAGATAGCTGTTCGTAACCTCAAGGATTTCCGAGTTCGATACCCGGTAGGGGTACATAGTGGTTCGGATCCCACTTCCAACTGTAAATCCGGTATCCCTATAAGCCTATCTGCCCATAAAGTGGGATCAAAACAAAATTTTATTGCCCTTCATCTTTCATTTGTCACGTACCCACATTATGTAGATTTTCGTTGGGGATTCAATTTCTAGGAGGTGTATAAGTGTAAATTCAACGCAAAATTCCCATAAATCTGGCATTTGTAAAACAAGAAATGGAAGTTCTGGTAAAATGCCTTTGCCGAGAGGGGGAAGGGAAGAGTGTTTTGGGATGTGTGGATAAATCTCTGAACTCAACATTTGTAGTTCCTCACCAAATAAAGTTAGGTGGAAAATAACTGCATGTTCCTATTTCTGAGAAAACGTACATCTTAAATGATTTGCCACATGACCCCTTTGCCATTTGAAAATCTAGAGAGAATTCCAAAATATTGGCTTTCAAGATGGCCGCCATGAAACATACTGGCTCTGTCTGGTGTGCCCCCACTGCCATTACCCATACCTGAAGTTTCATCGTCCTCCGTTAAGCCATTTTCGAATTAAAAGGGTAGTGCTGGACTTCTGCCTCACTCTGTACTATCAAGAGGTAAGTTTATACTCTTTTGAACGGTACAGAATGACGATTCTGTAGAAAGATTTCCTCTTGTCATTGGTTGAAGATTCAATAGCTTATTAGGATACCAACATTAGAAGACCATGCTTGTCAAGATCTTGAAAATACGAAATAACAACCTTAATTAATACACAGTGCTTTACTCCAAAGGTTTAGTTTGCTGATTATGCAGCAGAAAATTCTCTGAACCAGGTAAAGCAAAAAGCAGTCGAAACGGAAGCTGGCTCGGTAGATACTTGGTACATACTGCAATGTATTTTTTTCATTGCAGTGTGAGGAATACCAGATGAATTTTAATAGTAATATATTTATTTCATATATAATGAAATACTCTTATCAATACTAACACTGCTGTTTATTATAATAATAGTAATACAGATGTCAATTAATAAGAGGTTAAGTAACCTAGTCAGCATTTTTTGAGATTTATTAGATATAGGGACAATATTGACTAAATAAATAGATAAAACTTTACCCCTCCTCGGATTACTTTCACTGAAGAACGAATAAAAATTGCGTATGTTCCTGATGAAATATTAATCAATTTAAATTGAATGGATGCATTCTTGGTTATAGTATACTGGCACTCTTAATGCACCAATAAAAATTTCACATATGGTCTCCCCCATGGCTCAGTGGTTTCCTTGTAATAAAGGGGTCCCGGGTTCGATACCCGGTGGAGGCACAAGTGGTTCGGATCCCACTTTAAACTGTAGGCCCAGTCGCGATTAGCCTTATTGTGCATAAAGTGGTCTTAAAGCAGCAACTCAAACCAAACAATTTCACATCATTACATATCTAATAATCTTCTATGTTTATAGAAATTCCTAACATAACGTTTTCAAAACAGGATTTTGTTTCTTTCTACATTCCCTGATGATGAGAGCAATGTATGCGCTCGAAACGTTGGAAGCCAACGTCAACTTAACTTGGCTGATAACCCGAGAACACATGTTCGAATCACGCCGCCAGGAAAGCTACAATTCCTATTTAGGATTATGTTTGTACAATGCCCTTCACTTATCAATGACATTAAATTCTACCTGTGGAGATAAAGATATATCAATTATACTTCGTCTAAAAATAAATTGTTTGTACGTATTTGTTTTACAATGTTAGTTTTGTTCACAACTTCTTTTATGCTTCTTCATCAAAGCACTGTTCCAAATGATGCATTAAATCTGAAAATGTTTATTGCCATCTTTAAGAAAAAGTGAAATTACATAACCCTCTACAAGATATATAAATAATATCTCTAAAATAGTCAATAGATGTAGTATAATATTCCTAGATTGTTGTAAAAATTCACATCTTTACAATGTTGTTTTTATATGTATGTTAATAAAATTTATTAATAATTATTTTTAACTTTCTAAAAGTGAATAAAAATTTTCAAGGATTACAATAACATTTTTGAAGAAAAGATTATTAATCTTGTGAAATAAGAAAGCATATGATCCATGAAATATTTGCATTATATTTATACATACGTATATTTATGTACAGGTTATAAGATTTCCATTGAAATACGTATTAGTTATATGTATATAATGAGATACAAATACTTACAGAGCATTTAGAAACACGCTTCTTGTTGATTATGTTGTAAGCACATTTACAGCAGTCAGACGCAAATATTATAATCAGAGCAATGATGAATACCATGAGAACGAGACCGACAGACTCAGTGGTCTCTCCATATACTTTCGTCATGAGTAGTTGTTCTTTGCCTATAGGCTTACCTATATATAACATCCTGAAATTAATGAGCATATATAATACCAAGAAACATAGATAAATTACTAATTGAATACAATGCGAGTCATTAGATAAAAAAATATAGATATATATTATAAAATATGTTTTATTTTCACTAGGGAAAGGACACTACACTCACTCGCACCCGAACATTTGACGCACTACCAAAAAAACAATGCTCGTTGCAGTGACATACTGTTTGTTTTTACAAAAGTATTCTAATAATATGTTGTTAACATCAATGTAAAATGAATTTATACGAACAACCTTTCTTATTTTAAAATTTACATTAATGTAATGTGCATAATCCTACATACAAAACTTCCTTTTTTGTATTCTGTAACAGCCATGTACATGAGATTAATACCTAGCTACATATATATATGTTTCAATTTATATATTCGGCCCTGTACCAAAGAGGTGGCCATGGCCCCTACTCGGAATATGACATATTTTAATGTGAACCTACAAAAACCTACGAAAATAAGTTTCACAATTTATCCGAATTTGCAAAACTTTCGAATTTGTCCTTGCATGAATAAATGACTTCTGGACATTCATTCCTTTTAATTCATGTTTCGTATCCGTTCAGACACCACTTGCTTAAAAGAAGACTTTTGCACCACTGTATACGTTATACTGGTTATGTAGGACATTCTGTAGAATACTGTTTAACGGAAAGTAACCCAATTTAGCCTAGTAACCTAATTTTGCCAGCCAGGGTTTTTCAGCTGGTGTGGGTTGGGAACAACTGTCATAGGTCTTAACCTTATAATTGGAGCAAATGCTGTGAACTATGAGACATATAAGAGTGAATATTTCATTGGAAATTTGAAGGTATTTTCTCCCACTAAAAGTGTTTGAGAGGTTCCGATGTTTAATAAAACTGCAGAAAGGGTAGATTCTATACTGTTACCGATAAGCATGATTGTTAAGTAAAATGTGTGCTGTAATATACAGTTTATTGTTGGTGGTTAAGAGTTGTGCTCTGACTTCGGGAGTTTTGTTGCACTTTGTCAAGTAGACCGAAATTTCGCCTACCTGACTGTTTCGCCAATGGGTGAAATTTGGATACGAGTTTATTTTTTCAAGATGAAGTATTGCAGAGCATGAAGGACATATGTTGGTCTATGAAGCAGCAGCAAACAAACCTTAGTCCGTACTAAACCGCATTGGTTTCAACTTATTTCACGATTATAGGGGTTACATGTGGTGCATGAATTGTAGAAAATAACATATTGAAACTACATAAACGTGCTTGTGTTTCCACGGAAAAACATGAAAGCAGAATTGATGGACTCATCTCCCTTAGGATCAATTGCAACCTGCCACTTTTTCGGCTGGAATCAATATGAATCTCTTGCACAATGCTTGCTTCATTGAGTGATTGATTTGCTCTATTTTACTTCGCTTTTTGTGCCGCTTCTGGCTAATTTGCGAAGATGGGGATGAGTGATGACATGATGAATTGACACTCACAAACATCCATGCCCAGACCAGGATTCAAACCCGGGACTCCGGGCTAAACACTCCGCACGGAGGTCGGCCATTTACACAAAGCCTGGATAATTTTACATCAATTATAAAACCCCGTCAAGAAGATACGTTCTGCTCATTCTACATGGGCATTATTCCTCTAAGACATTGAAAAGGATAACAATAGACATTAAAAGAGCACAATAAAATACAACCTCCCCCAAAATAGTGAACTTGAACTCGTTTTTTTAAAATTCTCTATGTCATTTTTCTCTATGTCGGCTATTCATTTTAATGTATATTCCTTTATTTTTTAATTTGGGTCGTTGTTCTGTTTCTTTTTCTAACCAAGACAAGGATGATGAATGGTAATAAAGTGAAATATATATGAACAGAAGCACACAAAATTGCAGACGTGATCATGGCGAGTATGTGGTCCCCTGAGAGTTGGGATTGTTCATTTAAAAAAGCTAGAAGCTTGTTGTTTTGATAGTAATTAACAGAAATCAAACTAAGTTAATTACTATTCCAGCAGAATTACCAAAGAAGAAAGAATTAGCTTACAAAATTGAGTGTAAACTACAGGAATAGAACAGATCTCTATGTTTCGAAAGTCTAAAACTTATTTAAAATAAATAAAGACTATTTTTAAAAAAAAATAACCGCAGCTTTGAAAATCTCTATGACAGATTTAAACGTTTTGTGGGATTGCAAGGAGATTATTTTGAACACTTGTAATTGCAAAATCTCAATTGTTTTGGAATAATGATTGCCGTCTTATTACTTGACGGGTGCACTATGTATGCATTGTATCTTTAAAAATATACTAATGAAAATGTTTTATTTTTCGGCATATTTAAAATTTGGTAAGTTCAGATGTAAATATCGTCGATAGAAGTAATTTTTTGTGCTATACTTTATACGTTTGTCTTCTTACATCTCCTCACTTCTATAAACTTTAATCAGCCACCCTGGTGGCTGAACGGATTGAGTGGTTCCGGGTTCGAGTATTGCCTTCACTTCATTAATTTCGTCGAAGCCTCATTCATCTTCAACGCCGCGTTTAGCCAATCGAGGATGTAAAAAATAAGCGATGTAAAAATATATATATATATATATATATATATATATATATATATATATATATATTTTACGTTTACCTGCAAGACTATTGATCCAAACGTTTCATTTCTAATTTGCTGTACAAAAAATCGCCACATTCAATATCGTTCTTTCAAAAACTCCGACGACGGAGAAGAGAGAGAGACTAAATTGATATTCTTGCTTCTGTATTTTTGGAACTTAAGCTTGTTGCCAACTATTGAGCTCCGAACCTATACGTTCCGAACTGCCGTATATGCAACATACACATTTTGTGTCTTTTGGAGAGGGTCAGTGCATTTACCGAGCGCGCCGATCCGAAATGCCGTGTGTTGGGAATGCATAATGTTGGAATTATAGACAGCCGAAAGGGCACGAGAGCGCATTCGGAAGCGAGCTGAAGCGGGTGGAAAAAAGTATTCTCTAGAAACTGCAGACGTCTGGCATGGAAATTCAACGGGATGTGTTTGTGGCCCACTGCAAGTGCTATTTCCTGTCTGCAGAATTGTACCTTCGGTCGGCTATAAGCTTTTGTTGTACCATATAAATCCCACCTTTTTCCAAATAAATAAAATTCCATGGATAAGATCTCACCTTTGAAGCAAATTCTTAGTTTCTCTCTGCCAGTCACAGATTTCGAATCAGATCTTGCTGCCACTTGTTGGATGTGAAAACACAATTAAACAGTTGAACTAAAAGTCGTACGATGCCTGTGCGCCTGGAACAGTAAGCGGAAAGGATAACATATATCATGATGTTATGAAAACTACCTTCTATTGTTTTCAGCGAATGAATTCGCCTCCGGAGAACCCATTCTATATCGTTTTATGGCTTTGTTTATTCCTACCATAAGTTGACGTAAAGCTAATAATGAAACTGAAGTTGGAAACACGTACACGGAACCATTATTCCCAAGCGCCAGTTTACATAATTTTCAGAGAGCGTAACCACGGTGAAGATAGGGACTCTTAATTTAAACACACTGTAAGTTTACTTTCTATATTTTGCTTTGGTTTATTCATGCATTATATTTGTTGTCATTTATTCTCACCGTGGGGCCGTAACGTTTTCAAAGGTGAGATTAATACTGTGAATATCCAAGCCTTTATATAATTGAGAAACTGGGAATGTTTAGTGCTGACAAGTTGAAAACACTGTCGTAGGTATGCCAGCATATGCTGATAGCACACCTGGTCTCTCGCTTCTGTGATCGAGAACGTTGAGTGGTCGATCCACAATCTTGCCACTGAAGCTTCCTGTTTCGAGCATGTGCCTGGGTCTGGGTGTCTATTTGTTACTTTCCCCTTGTCAATTTCATGTAAGCATTATCCAGCATTATTCAAAATAGGGAGAAAAAAATTACGTAAAATCAGAAAAATGGATGTACATATTAATGCTTAAAATTCCTTGTAAAGTAAGTATTTGGTCAGATTACTGCTTTCCTGATTGCACTCCTCAAATATAAATATATCATTCAAGTGTTTTTTTCTAAAATAAATATTTATATTAATTAAAATAAATTCACTAAACTAAGGGCAATATCCTCTAATATCAAACACCGGAACAAATTTACATATCACGGGTAAAATAAAACTTTATTCAGAAGATCATCTTGAAAGGTATCACTAGAAGTTTCATGTTTCTTCCTGTCATCCTTCTGTGGGCAAATTAAAAAATAGAACTACAAGAATGCCCAAAAATGAAAATGTTCAACTAAAAATTCCCCATAAAATACGTTTCAATAAATAATACGTATATTCAAATTTATTATATATAATTTGGCAGGTAACAACACTTATAAATGCAATTATAAAATAATATATTTAATAATTATAAGAAGGGTTACAAAATGTGAATAATATAGTTTGCCTGACTGGGTTATTTTTCCGATTGCGTCATGAGAATATATATTGACAATGCAGAATGCATTTAGAATAATTGAAATGGCTGTGGAAGTAAATTTGACATTCGAACAAACCAATTCGTGTGTTTTAAAGATACAAGAACTACAGTATTAATTCGTGATGAATTATGTCATTAAAAATACGTTGTAGAAGTTCATTGTTTTTTAACTAGGAAAACGTATACAGGCGCAGTTGATCAAAGAAACGAAAATATGGAAATACTGAAGCAATCAAGTCTAACCATCCAAAATTATCTAAAATTTATGAACAGTAACACTGTAAGCACGTACAAGTGTAATTATATTGCTGAGAGCTCCAAACCTTACACGCCTAACCTACTCAGTAAACATATACAGTACAAGCGGGATGATAGAAATCGTTCTGCCCTAAAAGGGCAGTGAGTAATCAGAATAATTGTTCAGTATGCGATAAAAAGCATGTGTGTAGTACTCGTATGATTCGATTAATGGAGATGATACTGGGAATTTCATAAACGGATTCTGGGCCAGGTACTGAATATTTTATGGAACATACTTTGCATCCAAATCACTGCTGAAGGGCATGGAGTCAAATGAATTAATACATTCTTATGTACGCATGCTCACTTAATTTTTTGGTTAAGGCATTGATATCAATGATTATATTACATCACGGATACATTCATATCTTTTTTTAAATTTATTTTATTAATAAACCTATGGACCACGCAAAGTTTGAAACGGAAAGAAAACACTTTCTTCAAACTTCTGTAACGCGTAATGCTTAAAATATCTCCCTTAAGTCCTTTACAGCGAAATAAAATTTTAACTGGATTCCACTTAAATTATTCGGTTAGTCGGACTGGCAACTCGCACAACAGAACAATTCTACGCGCAGTCAGATGGTATATGGAGATGAACCTTGGTGAATTGAATTAAAACACGTTGATTCAAATCACTCTAAATAAATAATTTATAGAATAATACACATAAGAAGTTTGTAGATATCAGAAATTATTTTGTTGAAAGTACATTACTCTCGTGATCATTCAATGGTGATTATTAGATTCTAAGATAGGAAATAAAGGAAATAATATATATGTACTGATTGTGTGAAGCTCATACGAAAAGAAATGTAAACACAGGATTTCTCTTGATTTAAAATTCAATAATTTTATGGGCAAGAATAACAAACATTTTGTGTAGAAAAATATACAAAATACTAATCATGTTAAACCATAAATAGTGGCAAAATCATTAAACTGTAAATAAACATGACAACTGATATTTTTTGAACTATAATTAACAAAATCTCCTAAATTCATGTACTACAAAGACTATAAAAATATTTAAGTTAATATTTTAAGTTACAATTACAGAGTACATCCAGTATGTTTTAGTTTCACTGAAAGAAGAGTTCTGAAATTATCATCAGTTTCATCAACAAACTCAACAAACATTTCCGTAGTAGTTACAGTATCAGAAACAGAAAAAGGTATGTTCACGTATATTTTTTATTTGCTTTAATCAAACTGTTAAAATATTTTACAGGGTCATTTACTAGAATAATAAGAATAATAAAAACATATATCTATGTGCATGGTGCCAAAAACAATGCAATCAATTTTAAGCATTTTTAAAAAATGGATTTAAATTTTAAAAAATCCGATATAAATTTAAAAAATCAACACAAAAGTTTTTTTAAAAAATAAAAATCATAATTTTTATCCATCCTGAGATGAACACATGCAAACAATTAGCAATCACCAGCTTGAAATTTGAGCATCATGATTTTTTCAATAGGAATTGTCATAAACAATGTACATAGCACAAACCTACAAGAGCACTTGAGACCAGTTTTCATACCTTCTTTCTAAACCTGCCTATTTACAGGACGTTCGATGCCAACAATTGGTATCATTCTACAGAATGATGGGATCGAACCAACCGCTCCCAATAGATTAATGGAAAATGTAGCTATTCACCATTCACCCTCTTTAATGATGAGACCACTTGTCCTCATGACAAGTTGGATGCTTGGCTGCGAGAGGTACAACTGAAATAGAATACCTAACTATACAACTAGAAATGACAAATTGTCACTCGTTCGATTTTGTGAAACTTTGAACCTAAATCATGCATGTTATGGTTAGGATAATTACCTGTCTAAACTTAGAAGAATGCCAATGAAATTGATCACGTAGAGTAAAATAAAACTAAGCCCTCTATAGGCTTCGTAGGTCGTCCACCTAACTCAGGCAGACTCTCTCCTTTCTAATGTGCTGTTGCCTGTCTCTCATCAAAACCAAAAGTGAATCCCTTGCCAGTCTCTCCGTCCCACGCAACACCTCTCTCTGCAGACTTCCTATACGCTGATCAGTCAGTTTTAACCTTCATATTCTTGAAAGCTGTTTACTCCTTGTTTACTTGTTGTAAATCTTTCAGCCTCAATATATCAGGAAGCGGAAGTCTGCTTAATACTCGACTGTGAATAATTCAAATACCTGAGAGGACTGGACAGCTGGTGTAAAGAAGTGAATGAACTTAGGTGAAATGAAGCTTAGAGAAAGTTAAAATAAAAAATAAAGAATAATCATGTGGATTGATACGAATTCACAAAGAAATGGTCGCTGTACATTACACCCCACCGTTACCTGTCCATGGTCCTAACGAAGAGCAACGTTTATTTGGAATTTATTTCATATTTTCTGTTTTGAACTTTATCTGTAAAGGTAGATTGATTGATTGATTTGGTTTATTTTACTTCGCTTTGCTGGCATTTTATACTCTAACATTTTTGTTATTTAGCATCCCTTTCCTCCATCTTTAAGCTAATCGCGAAGATGAGGATGAGTGATGATACAATACAATTGATGAAAGAACACTCACAATGAATACCCATGCCCAGGCCAATTATAACTCGACACGCCTGGCGTGGTAGCAGGCTGATCTACTCAATCCGCCACGTAGGTCGGCCTGTCTTTAAATAATATATTCAGAGAAAGGATCAGTACATTTTGTACTAAAACATTAAACTTTGTATAATGAGTATTCAATTCCCGTATGCACAACAGAATTTGGAGAACCCTACCTGACCCATCGCCAACTGAAATACGACGTCATTCTTGCACGGATTTCTTCGAGAAAAATGAACAAATTGTAATGATTATTAATGTAAGATATTGCTAAAATATTTTTCTTTTATCAATTCGTCAGATTTAATAAAATAAAAATGTTCTATAATGTTTTTTTTTGTTTTATAAATGGAAGGTTATATAATTAGATATTTTTTATACTCCAAATTACCTTGATTTTTCTGAAAAGATTTGTTGAATAACATTTTAACCTTAACCTGGCTAGTCCCTTTTGTGAACAATGCCTGTAAGCTTCGTACCCTGCATTGCCCTTTCTAGAACCAACGGTACGTGACTAAATTTTTCGTTGCTTCTCGGGAACAACTATTAATATTTCATTTATGTTTACATTGGTATGGTTAAAATAAATTAAATCAATCAATATACGTATGACATATTTGAGTTTAAATGCAACGCAACTATTTTATCGCTTTTGTCAAACGCTGTGTTCTAAATCGATTTCAACTTTAAAGCACGAGCTTTTTAATTATGAAGATTTGTTCTTGGCAAGGACAACATTTTAACATGTCACCTTCACACAAGCCCTATTATACGTTGTTGAACCATATTAACTCTTGACTTATCAAATGAATATAGTCAGATAAAATTTAATTCATCTTTCTCCTTTTCTCCTAACTACGCTTGTTGGGAGGGAAGATGATAAGACTTACGTGCTTCAAAATCTTTGTCTTTAACCAATCTTCTACAATTTTTCAATATATTCGTGAGCATTTGGATAATAAACACAAAGTATTATATTTTTGTTTTAATAGAATTATAGACATATAACTGTGTGTATTTCTATCACATAGGCATCTGTGTGACTCTATCTTGGCTAATTCCTTCAATATTTTAACATCTTTTCACGTATCTTCTATAATTTCTAGAATATTTTATGTCAGTGGTGGCCCTGTGTATTATTAGATAAAAGTTACGTTGAGGCCCATAAAATTACCAGTATATTAATAATTTCCGACGCTCCTATCAGGGTCGCATTGAGACAGTAGAAGCAGGAAATCCACGAATTTACAGCAATATAATATTTCTAATCGATATAGAAAAGAAACACATTAGAAATATAATACAATCCATCTCTTGTCCACTGAAAGGTTATTTTTTTTGTGATGAATATTCTAATGACAATTAATACTTTCTCAGCAAATGTTGGTGCTTTTCACGCTCGTATCATGGAGCATGAAGATTCAATTTGACTCAGCATACCCCCGTGGCGGAGTGGTTAACATATTGCGCAAAGACGCCAGGGGTCCCGGGTTAGAATCCTCGCCTGAACATGGATGTTTGTGAGTGTTCATTCATGAATTTCATCATATCATCACTCATCCTCATCTTGCAAATAAGCCAAAAGTGGCACAAGAAGCGAACTCAAATAAAACAAATCAATCAATCAATCAATTTGACTCAGCAGAATCCATTTCCAAAGCAGTTTTGATCCGCTCCATAGTACTTATTCAATCTCAATGGTCAAGACCCTGCTACGACTATAGGTGGAAACCGTAGGGACTGAAAAATTGAATAGCTGCTTGACAACCAATATATATAACGCTTGGGACGTGATTCGAAAAATAAAAACAAGGAAAAAATGCCATATGAATTTTTTCTTAAATCGGCACCCTGCGAAAATCGGCTCACGCCGTGTTTAAAGCACAATAACTCAAGAAGGAAAAAAGAAAGCAATGTCGGATTAAAAGAATACAAAGAAAGTCGTACCTGACGAATACAATGGTGAAGCAATTGAGACCTTGTGTAAATTGCGCAAGGGGACTCTCAAAGAAAGTGGGAAATCCCCTGATGGAAAATGCAGGGAATTTACTACTATTTTCTACATAATGTTGAGATCGGAATGTAGCCAGTAAAAAATGACGACGTATGTCCACATGCCCCACTACTGCTGGGACACCGTCCCACACTCGGGAAATAGGAAATTCACCCGAAAATGACGCTATGCCGTCAGATTACGCTGAGATTGATTTCAGCTAAGTGATACAGTTAGCCCCACTAGAGGCGCTGGGAGTGTAGGTCACCTGTTACGTATTAGCGTTGGTGGATACTACGTAGAGAGTGTAGTCAACCGTTGTTCTTCCTGTCCGTTCTACGTGTCGCAGCGTGGAGTTTAATCTGGCGTGTGTGTGTGTGTGTGGTTGAATTGCGCCAAGGAGTATTGTACGTAGAGTACGTATTCCAGTGTTCTTTCTCGATTTGCAACAACTGCGTGGACACCTGTGTGACATTACGTAAGTGCTAATCACGGTAGTTGTGATCCGTCACTCGGAGGGAAAGTGCTGGTCAGTTCTCGAACAGGACAATGGCGGATTACTCTACCCACGAGCTTGCTGTTATGCATCTCGTTTATGGAAAGGCAAACCGAAACAGCCGTGAACCACGGCGTTCGTATCAGGAACGTTTTCCCAATAGACGGTTACCAACACATTCACTCTTTCAAAGACTTGATGCTCGACTGCGTGAAACTGGATCTCTACTACCCGGTAGGTGGGAGAGCGGGAGCAAGATTCGAACCCGGGACCCTTGGCGTCGCAGCGCAATGGGATAACCACTCGGCGACATCGTCTGGCGTCTGTCACTCGAAAACGGTGCCGATTTCGAATTTTTTTTACATGCCATTTTTTCCTTGCTTTTACTTGTCGAATCATCTCACAAGCGTTGTAACAGGTATTTAGCAACACCCTGTATATACATGTATGTATGTATGTATGTATGTATGTATGTAGGTTTGTTCCGCCATATCTGTCAAACGCCTGATGCGATTTCAACCAAACTTGGTACACATATCACTTGCAATCTGGAAAGAAATACTGTGGGGGTAAGACACCTCTGGCAGCCATAGGGGTGGAGGTGGGAAAGGGTGACATGTAAAAATAATCGAAAATGACCGACATCCATGTGGAATCTATAGTTTTCGGAGTCGCTAAGATGAATAGTGACACTCCCCATGCTGTTAAACTCCAACACACCACTGACACCCTTAGAGGTGGGAGGGGAAGGGGGTGACATAAACAACTGATATTAGTGTGGAATTTATAGTTTTCGGGGACGCTAAGATGAATAGTGTCACGCCCAATGGAGTTTTACTGCAAGACACCTCTGACACCGCTAGTGGTAGGGGTGACATGTAAATCGAACGATATTAGCGTGGAATCCATAGTTTTCTGGGTCGCTAAAATGAACAGTGACACTCCCAATACCGTTCAACACCAAGACACCCCTGGCACCCCTAGGGGAGGGTGTGAGAAAGGGGTGACATGTAAATCGACCGATATTAATGAGGAATCCATAGTTTTCGGGGTCACAAGATGAATAAGGACGCTCTCAATGCCGTTCAAGACAGCTCTCGCACACTTAGGGGGTTGGGTGGGAACGCGGTGACATGCAGAACGACAAATATTATTGTGGAATCCATAGTTTTCGGGGTCGCTAGGATGAGTAGTGGCACTTCGAATGCCTTTCAACTCCAAGACAGCTTTGGCACCCCCTGCACCCCTAGGGGTGGGAGTGGGAAAGGGGTGACATATAAAACAACAGATATTAGTGTGGAATTCATAGTTTTCGGGGTCGCTAGGATGAATAGTGACATTCCCAATGCCGTCCAACTCCAAAACACCCCTGGCACCCATAGGGGAGGGGTGGGAATGTGGTGACATGTAAAACGACCGATATTATTGTAAAATCCATAGTTTCCGGGGTCGCTAAAATGAATAGTGACACTCCCAATGCCGTTCAACTCCAAGACAGCTCTCGGACCCCTAGGTGTGGGTTGGAAGGGGGTGACATGTAAAACGACCGATATTAGTGTGTAATCCATAGTTTTCGCGGTCGATAAGATGAATAGTGACACACCTAATGCCGTTGAACTCCAAGTTAATTTTACACTTTAATTAGAATTCATTATTTTCATGTCTAATAGAAGATTGGGATACATAAATTCCAGGGCAACGCCGGGCAGTAAGTTAGTTATTATATAATCTGCTGTTAAAATTCTCCACACTTTATTTTACTCTTCTCCTTCAACTGTTCTCGGCTTTTCATATTTTCCATGCACTCACTTCCACTGTCACGCGCTCATTGGTCGAGCCCACTGGTGTCACCACTGGCTCAGAGACTTTTTTTCATTAGCTTGCTCCAGATATTCCTAAGATATTGTATATAACTATAGGTCTTGTCTACTCTTATGACGTGCGGCTCTCATGTTAGCAAGGGAAGTGAAGAACCGGGATTACGCCGCAGACCAACCAGACAACAGCAGTGGCGTCGAGAGTGACGACAACGAGGGGAGGAAGTCCTGTCCCCACCTCGTTCTACAGGCTGCTGCGTTTCTCATCTCGCTGGATTGGTCGCTTCCCTGCTTCCCCACTTCCCTTTCCAGCATATTGTGAGCTTGCCGTAAGAGTAGAAAAGACCTATAGCTATTAATTTCATACATTTGCATTACACGCGTAATAAAACAACGGCATTCGTTATTTTTTTTCATTTTTCATAAGCCTCCACTGACTATAATCTAATTTTCAAATATTATGAAAGCATATTTTAATTATAGTTACACAGTTAAGTATGCTTATAATAATTGTAATTTCTGTTTCATAGCTGTGGGCTAAGAAGATTTTTTATATAAATCGGAACGTTTCGGTAAATATTAAATAACATCTGATCATAAACGGAACATTGCACAAGTTTCACGGTACTTAACTGTGTAATTATAATTAAAATGGTCCAAGACCATATTACTTGTAGTAGCCTAGTTACATGGGATATTGCAATAATATAAGAAGAAATACAAGAATATATCTGTAATCCTATTTTATGTTTCAGGAAAGGCAAATATAATAGTGCTTATACAGAACACCAATCGAACGGTCTATTACGTGTGAACGTTAAATCCAATATTTATATCTGTTATCTGCTTTTGCTGTCTCTAAAGAAGGTAAAGTGTGCACGTGAGTTGCGCAGATGTTAAAATGAGGAATGAGGAATGCTATACTAAACATAACATAATGACTAGTAGCCTATCATGGGCGTCCGCAGGATTTTTTTCCAGAGAGGGGCACGCAAGGTAATTTTTTCCAGCGGAACAAAGGAGGCATACTTTTATCCCATAATAATAATGCCCTCTCGAAAAACACTGCTCCAGTCCGAAATTATGAATGAACTTTCAACGCCTTTGTAATAATTTACAGAAATTACTGTGACTGAAATGAAATTATGTTTGTAATGTATACTTTTTAGGTAGACATTCATTTTCCATGGGGGGCTGTGGCCTCCCTTGACCCCCTCTTCCGGATGTCCATGTAGCCAATAAAGATTTTTCAACTGACTTGAGCTCTTATTCTGAAGTGTCTTCATGAGAATAATATTTTGTATTTATTTCTTCATTAGTTGCTTGTGGTAGTTAGCTACTCGATTTTAATATGCACTTTAAGAATATAAGTAACAACATAACCACTATGTTGGTGTTATGGTTCTGGATCCAAAGAAAATGTATAAAATTACAACCGTAACTTTATGTCTTTATGATATGGTATTAATCATTTTTCATATATGATAGTAGAAGAAAGGAAAAGTTTAAAGAAGGTGCCATTTCTTTCAGATTCCTTTTTATTAAATCTTCGAAATCCTTCATCAAATGCCCAATTAATATATACTTCGGTTCATAATTTTCAATATTTAGGAAATGTAATCAATACAGTAGGATATTTGAAGAGCTTGTTTCCAAAGTTTCGTATCTACGATTTTAAAATTTTTAAGCTGACTACGACATCATGTGCTATGATGACTCTTTGTCATCATTTTGGTTATTTGTAATACGTATATTGTAAATCTCTCTGAACACAGTTTGAGAAATCGGACTTTATTTCTAGCGTCGCATCATCATATGTCAAACAGTTGTATTTCTATGCCTCCGAAAAGGGAAGTAAACCTTTCTATCATTCGATTCCTTGCCTAACTTATCCCTTCCGCGTTCACGGTTTTTAGCTTTCAATCGCACGTTTGGAAGTGTTGGAAAGGCTGAACGTTTCCCTCTTACAGCTAATTAAAATAATAATATGCAAGTGATTCAAGTGCATATTCCCTTTAATGGTTAGCTACTGAATGGTTGGAATGGTTAAAATTTTCTTGTTCAGAACACCAGTCATGTGTGGAGAACAATATTTGGAATGTGCAAATAACCTTTGTTAAAACTGTGAAAAGGTGGCCCTGTATTGTGGCCAAGAAGTTATAATTAAATAATGAATATTCGATACCTTAGATTGTGTAAACCACTATACTCTGCTAATTAAATTCAATTCTTACAACCTCTCCAAAGCCGCACTAGATTTCTTTGCTTCCTATCTAAGAGACCCTAAAAAGGGAATATTAAAAAAGGAGTACAATTTTCTCAGTCTTCTGCCAGGGCTCGAATCGCGACCCTCTTACTTTTAGTTTTAATCAATGACTTATCATACTTCCTAAGTAAGTTATTCAGACTCTCAAGCGGGGATGATTTAAAATTCGATAGAACTCTGCACAATATTGACGACTACAAATTGTTGCAAGAAGAAATTTAGACAGTAACCAAGTGGTGCAGAATAAATCATTGTAATTTAGGAAAATGCTGCGCTATGGCATACTCGCGTAACCAAAAGCAGACTGAATTCAATTATGAAATAAATAACACAAAATTGAAAGGGCAACCGAGATTAAAGATCTGGGAGTTACATTCGATTCAAAACTTACATTTGCAACACATATTCAAATAATAGTAAACGAGGCACACAGAAACCTAGGGTATGCAATTAGAATGATTGATTGATTGTTTGATTTATTGATTTGCTTTATTTTACTTCGTTTTTATGCCACTTTTGGCTAATTAGCGATGATGCGGATGAGTGATGATATAATGAAATTGATGAATGGACACTCACAAACATCCATGCCCAGGCCAGGATTCGAACCCGGGACCCCTGGCGTCGTAGCGCGATATGCTAACTACTCTTTTTTTTCCTTTTAAATCAAACAATTACAGTAAATTTTACAAAAGTTTACAAATATGTTATTCAAATGTTAAATTTAATAAGTTAGCATAATGTAATTTTCTATAATCTTGAGACATTTGTTTATATTCTTATCTTAGAGTTAGTCCAAAGTCCAAGTAATTATAATTTTTTTCCACAGGAAATAAAAACATTACGTATTGTGCTATTAACCATTGAACTGATTTTAGCTTTTGCACTTGGAAAAAAATGAAACTCTGATAGGATTATGTCTTTTGCTGATACTTGGTTTGGTGAAGTACGACAAATTCTACTAAGCATTGTTCTTAATTTTGGACACGCTATGGCTGTTTGTTACATTCTGTTATCTTTTGGATAATCGAATCTGGAACATGACAATTATAATAATTTGGAGAATTACTAAAGCCGTATTTATAACATCTGTCTGACGTTACAATTACTTGTTGTATCACTTTGTACGTACCATATAGATAAAGCCTTATTCGTTAGATGTTTTGCCATTACATTATTCCACCACTCCGCCACTGGGGCCAGCGCAATTAGAACGAGTAAGGATAGAAATTGTATCTTTTTGGCGACAATATTTAAACAGGTGTTCTCGGGTTATCAGGCAGGTTAATTTGATTTTAGTGTCCAACGTTTCGAGCGCATATATTGATCTCATCATCAGGGAAACCACACTTTGCTTGGTTGGGTTTGGAAACCATACTTGGTCCTGATGATGAGAGGAATGTATGCACTCGAAACGTTGGACACTGACATCAAATTAACTCGGCTGATAACTAGAGAAGACCTGCTTGAACGAGTAACGACTCCATGAACAAAGAAGCAATTAAAATAATTTTATTAATGCTTTGACCGAACCAAAGTTGAAAATGCAGCAGAAACATTGGCTCCTGAAGACAAGAAATATAAGCGAAAAATAGAAATTCCAAAGTCTAAATTCGTAATGCATGCCACCAACAAAGAAACAGGCACATATCCCCGATATGAATCATGCACTTCCCTCTGTAAATGTCACATAAAGGAAGACACAATTGCTAACTTTCATGTATAATATTATGAACATTAACATTCAGGTAGAACATATAGTAAAACATATACACGTACGTGTTCCTATCTTCAAGACACGCCACAAAGGTGGTCTCTTTTACTGTTGCAGCAGGAATAAAACATTATAAATAAATCGCCTATCTGCACAACGTTTGATGCTCAGAAAAGGAGCAAAAATTTGAACCAAAGTATGGAAGAATCAGCTGTTGGATCTGCAGTTAGTTGAAGGGCTAGTAGGAACCACATACTGTAAAACATCCTAATACAACATTAAGATTTTTTGTTTTCTTAATTTAATTAAGACGTGAAACTCTTTCAAAGTGACTTAATTTCAGTCCTAAAATTGCAGATCCTCTGATTTTATTCCTTCAGAATTCTGTCGTATTATACTCATATATTTATATACACAAACAAATTTACAAACAAAAAAATCAATTTCTAGGAATTCAAGCTTTGTTCATTTTTTTGGTTTTCTGAAATTTAGCGTTTGATAAAAATACGTCACTTTGCAAATAAGCTTTTCATTTGTAATGAGTAGTTGACAATTATTCAAATTTGTTAATTAGGAATGACAAAGTGTTTCCTTTCCATTATTCACAGTATAAAAATTCGTACTTTAGTGCACGAAAGTAAAAATTTACCAAATAATTTCGTATTAATATGTTTCATATTTCCATTTGTAAAATATTAATGCAATATTTCACAATAGTAAATATATCAGCACTTTTTTGATATTTATAAACAGTTAATTTTACGCAATACTATTATAGAAAATATGAAAGAAATAAGATTATAAAGTGAAATCATACATTAGTCAGTGACGATTTTCAGCCAGTGTATGTGTATATTAACTTAATTTTACATTGATATATAGTTATAACCTAGCATGTGATGTAAAGGAGTAGAGGCGATTGTCATACGTATTTTTCATTATTTATTATGTAATGCAAAGTGGATAAATAACTAATACGTTCGATTGACTCTATTGTTGTCAAGGCGGCACATACCAATTGTCTCATCTGTGGTCGTACTGGAACATCGAGGTGCGTTACTAGCTCCGTATAATGAACGAAGTCCCCCAAGTAATAAATAATAAGGAGGAAATAGACGGACAAGGTAAAATTAGTATTTTCTAATTTCATTTATTTTAAAATCAACTCTTACATATATCTTATACGACCAAATTGAATTACATTTAGGAAAAAGGATTCTAAATTTAAAAGTTATTTTTCTATTTTTAAGTAATAGGATCACGAAATACCATGCATTATATATAACAGTGTGATGGACGAGACAAAATGAAAAGCGAAAGCCAATGGAAAAATGATAAGGCAGTGATAGCAAGATGTTTCACCGAAGAATTACTAACACCACATACACTGCCCAAGGAACTCAAGTTGTTCGCTTAGTCAACGAAACATATTGCATGTCATGGGGGGATGGGAACTTCTATCATAGTGAGACATGCTGCTGTTTGTAGAATATAAATATTGTGATACATGTCGGTTTTTTCCCTTCCTACAGTTGTTCAGCATACACATTTATTCGAACGGATCGTATATTCCACTAGTATTCTGCCTACTTAAAGACAAGAAGAAGCAGACGTACACTGATGCTTTGAGGATCTCGAATGACGAATGTGAGAAGAAGCAACTTCGATTACAACGAGAAACGTTGTGATCGATTTCGAGCAAGCTATTCATGAGAGCACCATATCTGTGCTACTTTTAAGGAAGGATCTAGTGAGCTGTCGATTTCATTTGGCGCAGGCATGGTAAGTGGAAAAGAACTAATTTTCTATTTGATTACGATAACTGCATTGATATTTTTCAATATGTATCCATATTTTACATATTCTAATCATAATAAAAATCACAAATGTATATATTGTTTAATGTATTAATGTATATAATTATAAATATACTATTTTTTGTAGGTGGAGGAAAATTCAGAGGCTCGGTTTGTCTGCAACATGCAAGCACAAGGACTCCGAGAAAGGGCAGTGGCTCCACTACTGCTTTGGTCTAACGTTCTTAAAACCCGAAGATGTTGAGGGCACATTCTGCGATTTAATTGGGATACAACCACCGGATAAAAAATTTACTGGTTTTACAGTCTATCTTCTAGAAAATGATATCGACCAAGACGAGCACGCTACTTTCAAACCACGCATTTGGTCAATGCTTCGTGGAGGACGACAAATGCATGAGAGAGCTTTCACTCCAGATTCAATGCTTCGTGCAATTCTTTACCCGAACATATATAACTTCTTGAGGAGCTTGAAGTCAACCCAGACAGACACTTAACTTCCGTGTTAATAGTGTGCGAGAAGGAAATTTTCCACAGACTGACAAGAAAAGAAGCAAAAACATAACAAAAAAATTGAGGCATTCATCGAAAATAAATTAGCACAGCTTAGAAATAAGTAAAAATATTGATCGTTTGAGTTCTGTGAAATGCGTATCTTACAAGGTGTCTTGTTAACTAGAAGTGAGTTGTTTAATCATAATAAATTTTTTAATGTCTATATTAAAATGTAATTGTTAAGTACATGTGACTCCTTTGGATGTCTATATTAAAATGTAATTTGGTATATGATTACTGACAATTTTGCCCAAATCTCAAATAAAATTCTTATTCTTATTCTTAGTTTATTAATTCTTACATGCTTTGAACTTGTTCCATTTGTGTCTACTTGTTCCATTTATGTATGTATTTCCAGCAAACTTGGTGCGCAATTCGTGCTCGGTGGAAGGGGGCGATCTTCGTCCGGTGCGCAATTCGGGTTCGGTGAGACACCTGCCCCACTGTAGATATGCAATTCGTGCGAGCCCGTTTCGAACACGCAGACTGTAACAATTTATTTGGAAATTATTCCTTGGCATGTAGCGTAATTCATAATCGAGTCCGTCACATAATACGGGAGCAAGCCCGTAAAATGATGCAATAAAATGAATAACGTCGTTTAAACATAAATTAATTCAGAAATAATTAACAGTGATTGGATTTGATTGATCTGGTGCTTTAAGTCCACTTTATTCACAGTAAGGATAATCGGGACTGGACCTACAGTTTAAAGTGGGATCCGAACCACTATGTGCCTCCCCCGGGATGAATACGATGTGAATACGACGTTTCCTTCAACAGAATGATGCTATAATGCAGTCATTTTAGGCGATTTTTTAGAAATAAAGGAACTAATTCATAACAAGCTGAAATTTGGTAGGTAGCGTTTTTTTAGCATTAATAACAACATACCAAAAGTCCCCGGCGATCACCCTTACGCTAAGTCCGCCATATTAGAAAATGACGGACAATGAAAGTTTTTACGAAATAAGGGAACTATAATTCATAAGAAGCTGCAATTTGGTATATAACATCCTAGTGACATTAGTAACAACATAACAAAAGTCCCCGGCGATCACCCTGCCGCTAGGTACGCCTTATCCAGGGAGCAAGATAAAATGGAATGTCACAAAATGGAATGTCACAACCGTGTCATGCATACCTCTTAATTGACAGGTCGCTTGTTTGATGTTAAGAGTCCATTGTCTTCACAACTTTTCCAATTTTTCCCATGTCACCAAACGAATACGGGGATAGTTACCTTAAATTAATGCCCTGGCTGCATTCATGAAAAATAAATTATCAAAAGTTGATCATCGTAGCAACTCTGAAGAATTCCTTGTGTTCACATCGATTTCTACAAACCTAAACTATATTTGTTACCTCAATCACCTTGCATGTTTTTCCTGATCCACACGAGATAGACTAAGACTTACTTCAGAAAACGAATAGCAACATTGCAAATATAATCATTTCAATCCTAAACAAATGTTTATAAATTGTCATCAATATTATGTCAAAATGTCTGTCTTTCAGTTGTGGAAAACGATATGCAGAATGAACAAAACTTTATTTGTTCGATAAGGCCAGCCGCACACCAGTTCCGACATGACACAACGAGATGGCGTACGAAGAAAGGGGGCTGAGGGGGCTAGAACCGCTCCGTAATTTTGAGAAAATCAACATTTTCAAATAAAAGCAATGAATACAATTCAGGAAACTAGAGTGGTAAATGCAATTCCCCATTAAAATGACCGCCGGTTGCCATTTTTTAGAGTGAAAATATCTTATTGTATGTACATGCCGCCTAGAAATCAGCTATGTATTATCTACTATTACAATTTCAGCCCCTCCCGAAATAAATCCTGCGTGCACGACGCAACGAGTAATTTTTGTTGCAAACCGTCTCTGTGTGGGAAGGCTCTTATGGCTGGTCGCACACCAAACGAAATATTTGACTCGAGTCAAATTGCAAATGTTTGCTACAAAACAATAAAAGCCCCTGAAATTATGTCTGGCAAGGAGCAACTTGCGACTAACGATCTGCACATGCGTAAATCCTTTGTCTGCAGCACACCGCCAGCGTGTGATTCACTACTGTATCGTTTGACAGCACTGATTGTATATAGGCTGGCGCTGGAGACAGACTCTGCCTGTAGTTTGCGGTTTATATTCTTTCTTTCACTAATCCCAATGAAAGTTAATTATGCTTAATCTCGTAAAATTAAAGAATTTGTCCTTATCCACGTAGTTCGATTTTAAAGAAACGCGTAGTTTCTTTGTTCATTTATTGGATGCGTCCAGCAACTACAGGCAGTAGCGTAACCAGTGAGAGATTGGTGAAGATCATAAACACCTTTTGGCCTAGTATCCCTTAAAAAATATCGTCGAAGGGAAGAAAATTGAAGAAGTTGAGAACTGACCCGGCCTGTATCCAGGGAGGGACATGTCCCTTCGAACTATGAAATAATTTAATATGAGCCCACAAATATTTACGAAAATAACATTGACGAGTCTTCAGATTTTGAAAGAATTTCGATTTCGCCCTTACATTAATTAATGGGCTAGTTGTGGGAGAGGCAAACTACAGAAATCTGCAGTATGCGATATTCAGAAACATTAGTTTAATATAACCTTATTTGTAGTAGAAATAGTCCATTTTTTTAAAATCCCTGTACTGACGCTTTTTGAACTGTAGTCGTGACGTGAAAATATTTATTTGTTAACTCATATTTCAATATTTTCTTTATTTTAATAATCATTGATAATAAATATAATTTAATTTTATACATAGCCTATATTGTTTTTTAAACACAGAATTATCATGGTTGTTGTTTGTATTATAAGAACATTAAAGGAAATTTGAAATCTTTGTAATTTTCGGGAACATATACTTTTCGAATACTTCTGAGAAATTAACGTAAACAATAAGCAGAAAGCTGTACGCAATGTGACAGATTGTCTGTGAGCGACTTTGTTCTTGATTGTCGTGTCGCTGAGAAGGGAAGCGAGATCTATCGCACAGTTGATTTTTTCCCGTTTCTTTGAACCCCATAGTATTTCAACTCTATCATTCCACGATTAGCTCTAGCTGCAGTACTGCCATACATTGGTGGTCGTATCTAATACTCTAACAACATTACGCCAACGACCATGGTGGAATGGTTATTACAGCGAGCTACGACGCCAAGGGCCCCTGGTTCGAATCCCTACCTGAGCATTGGTGGTCTTTCACTTCATCAATTTCGTCATATTATCACTCAACTTCATCGTCACGATTAGCCCAAAGTGGTAGAAAAGCGATGTAAAGTAACCTACTCCAATCAATCGAACAGCATTTCGGATCTACCCTTTCAAAGAATCTTGAGTACGGGCCTAGAGCTGACTAGTAAGAATACGTGAACCCGCTGGACAAGCTAGAGTACATGAGGTTCTTTTGCCATCGAAATGCATCAAATAATATGCACATACTTCAATTGCTTCTTCATGAGTGGCCATGTTGACTGCGAACACAAGAAGCCCGCTTTCATTTGCTTCGTTTTGAAGGAAAAACAAGATCCTGTGAGTAGTTGGCCTATGTGTTTAAAAACTTAACAAATAATACATTAATTTTAACCAGACATTCACGCTTACATTTGCCACTTGTAAAAACCTTATAAGTTAAGAAAAATGTTCGTTAATCCTCAACGAATAGACAGCACTTATTTCAATAATAACTTAATAACTCAGGATTAAAAATTATATATTCAAGTTCAATATTTGCCATTTTCAGACGCCCTTTCTATCAGTCACCGAATGTTCAAAATGCGGTAATTAGCCTTCTTTTTTTTACAGGAAGAAAATGGGATGTAACACAAGCTTAAACCCAGCTCACATTAATTTAACTGTTGTATGCATGAAAGAGCGTGATTAGAATGCATCGTTGCAGCTTCTTGCAAGTTGTGCCAATAACAGACAAAGCGAAAGAAGTGAAATAATATATATGAGACAAAGTGGGGAAGAGAGGAAATGATAGAGACAAATATAGACGAGAAAATTAGTTTAGAATTTGAATTCAAGAAGAGAGAGAAAGAGAGATAGAGAGAGAGATGTAACATAATGAGAAGGTAGGGACAAATAAGAAGGCACAAATGAAAAAAGAGGGAAATAAGAAAGGAGAAGAGAATAGATGTAAGAGGAATATTAAGATTGGAAGAGAGAAGGAGGGAAGGAGAGAAGGGTAGCACATATTTGTAAAACTGACATAACATATCTCATAATGTTATATCCTAATTTGTCAATATACAACTTCTGCCAACCCCTTCCAAAATCTCTAGCTCCGCTCCTGATGAAAGGAAACGAAAAACTCAAGGACATGTAGTAAGCACGAAACGAGAGATTGTACCTTGTATAGACAACAATAGATGGTGTTTTTCTTTTCTAGAATACCATATTTAGAAAAAGAAGTCACCAAGAAGACCAGGATTTGAAACGTTGGTTGAAGAAATTTGGAAAGTGTGATGAATTGAAACTGGCTGAAAATTTAAGTGCTTGTCCAAAACTGCTACACTAAGTTACCCACGAAATTTCAAGTAATCGAAGTTTGTTTTAAGTTTGCTTTATGCACAGATAGGATAATCGGGAACGTTAACGTGGGACCCGAATCACTATGTGCCTGCATCGGGTATTGCACCCAGGACCGTCCACTTGATTAAGAGGTAACGACGTTACCACTGAGCTATGGGTGAGCCGATAGCGCAGTATGTATAATTTCTATCAAGACTCCATAAATGATGAGTAACAATTACAGTTTAACAAGTAACGAATAATATATAGAGCATATCTTCACACATACGTACTATATAATTTTTATGGTGTAGGAATGTTTCATCGAATACAAGAAATATCAATAACTTTGATTAGAAGTTCACCGTGCAAATAATTAGTTATGTTGATCAAACATTTAATGTTAACTCTACCAATATAAATGTATCCTCTTAATTGTATACAGTCCTTGCTGATTTCCACTTGTAACTAAAGACAAGCATAACAAGCAAGAACCTCACTTACTTTCTTGCAGAATTTTTCAGGCCAAAAGCTGATATTTGCATTGCCTTTTACCCTGGAAACAATTGTTTGTGAAAATAGCCTACCTCCGTCGCGGAGTGGATAACACAGTTCCCTAAGACACCAGCGATCCCTGGTTCAAACCCCAGCCTGGGCATGGGTGTTCTTTGTGGGTCTAAATTCATCAATTTCATCACATCATTCCTTACTCATCCTCATTGTCACGATTAGCCAAAAGTTAAAGAAAATCGACACAACATTACAAAAATCAAATCAATTTTGTAACAATAATACCTTTAATTAAAAGTTATTATTGCAAATTGCTAAAGGAGCTCCATTAGTATTTATTATTTTAAATAAGATTCTTTAAATGAAGATATTTAATATTTTGGGATCTTTTTATTCTATTCAGATACTACTTACATAAGCTTACCGATTGGTTTCTTATTTCATTAAAAAAAAGAAGGCAGCAGCCATTGTCAAAAACGTAATTTTATTTTTGTAATTTTGTGTCGCTTCTCTCTCATTTCTGGATAATAGCTACAATGATGAAATTGTGAAACAGGTTATTTGACACTCAAAAAGAACATCCATGCGCAGACCGAGATTTGAACCCGAAACCAATGGCATCGTAGCCCGCTTTAATAATCACACTATCACACGGAGATGGAGGTAAGCTATTTTCGGAAACTATTGTTTACAGGGTAAAAGTCTATGTAAATATCAGGTTTTGACCTGAGAAATGCTGCAAGAATGAAAATGAAGTTCTTGCTTCCGCATAACATGTTATGCTTGTCGTTAGTTACAAGTGGAGATGAGCAATTGTACTGTGTACAATTAAGAGGAAATATTTAAATTGGAACAGTTAACGTTATGTGTTTCATCAACATAGCAAGTGATTTGCACGGAGTAACATTTAATGAAAGTTATTGATATTTCTTTGATAAATATTATTCGATTAAATACCTATACCATAAACATTATATGCTGCATATATGTACACATATGTTTTATATACAGGGTGGCTCAATAAGTCACTTTACGCCCCCAGTACAAGGCTACTGCGGCATGGAACGTGAAAATGGCGATGACCAATCGTAGCCTGGCCAAGGGGGAACCACATTGACATCACCCGCATGGTCGGCAGCCATCTTGAAATCAACTTCAGAAATTAAAATGGGAAGGGAGTCGTGCGATATATCAAAATGGGCTAGAATTTCACAAGGAAAACAACTGTGACATTTGTTTTCACCTAACTTTAAATTTAAGTGCGATTCCCGCATGGGAGAGTGACACGTCCTTTCCTTTTTGCTTAAATGTTTATTGTTCAAATTATTGTTAGTATGTGATTATGTGGTATTTATTGTTTAGACCAACTGGATATTGACTTACCGGTATGTACATATCTTTTAGTATTGGTTGACATGGGATTTACGATTGTGTTTTGTCTTTACATAAAAGTTTAAAAGAGTGATTATGTGAATTCATCGTGTCAAGAGTAGCACATTTCCTTTTTCACTGATCTGAACGAAAATGCCACTAACACGTGAGGAACGGATTGCCATCATATTGATGTCAGGGGAGAGAAGTACGCGTGACATTGCCGCAGACTTCAATAACCGCAATCCTGCAAGACAACCGGTGTCACATGTGGCCGTCAGCCAGTTGCTGGCAAAGTTTCAAGATACTGGATCTGTGGACGACAAGCCGCGACATGGACTTTCGAAAACAGCCACGGATGATGGTACTGCTGTAGCGGTGTTGGCATCATTTGCAAAGTCCCCAACCCGTAGCACACGGAGACTGGCGCTGGAAGCGGTGTCAGCAGGGGTTCAATTCAAAGGATTGACCACTGGCATCCGTATAATATACAGCTGCAGCAGCACCTTAGTGAGGACGATCCAGACAGGCGTTTGCAGTTTTGTGAGTGGGCTATAGTACAACTGCAACGTGGCCCTGCAGTCTGTAGCAATATTCTGTTCAGTGATGAGGCTAATTTTTATGTGTCGGGGGAGGCGAATAAGCAAAATCTGCGGTACTGGTCTCCCGAAAATCTACATTGGACAGATCCCAGCAAAGTGACGGGAGGGGGGAAGCTAATGGTGTGGTGTGGCACTTGGGGTTCCCGACTTGTTGGTCCATTTTTCATTGAGGGCAACTTAAATGCAGAGGGCTACTTGCCTCTGCTACGGGAGCAGATCTTACCATCCTTACTGTCCGAGGATGGGAGCTATCCTGAATGGTTTCAGCAAGATGGTGCTACCCCGCACTATGGGATGATAGTCCGTCAGTACCTGGATCAACAATTCCCTCACCACTGGATTGGTCGCCGAGGGACTGTGGAATGGCCTGGAAGCTCACCTGACCTGACACCATGGGACTTTTACCTCTGGGGACACCTGAAAGGCATGGTGTATGCTACGAAAATCAGGGATCTGCCCCATTTGCGCACACGCATTGTGGATGCCTGTACTGCAATAACTCCTGAGGTTCTTCAGAATGTGGTAAGGTCATTGCGTGTGTGTTGCGCAAGGGGGACGTCATATTGAGCATGTGTTATAACTTTGTGGTATTGTTAACTCTGCAACAATTAAAGTTAGGTGAAAACAAATGTCACAGTTGTTTTCCTGGTAAAATTCTAGCCCATTTTGATATGTTGCACGATCCCCTTCCCATTTAAATGTCTGAAATTGATTTCAAGATGGCGGACATCAAGATGGCTACTGACCATGCGGATAAGGTCAATGTAGTTCTCCCTTGGCCAAGCAACGATTGTTCATCGTCATTTTCACGTTCCATGCCGCAGTGGCCTTGTACTGGGAGTGTTAAATGACTTATTGCGCCACCCTGTATTATTAGTTTCTTGTAAAGTATAATTGTTACCTATCAATTATGACAAGTCATTATATTAATTATAAATATATCCCAATAATCCTTCGCAGTGTTTATGGAAGGGTGAACATTACTTTGCTTATTCACATATACACTGGTATAAATTAAAGTAATAAAACTATGAGACGACAAATTACATTTTTGCAGAATATCACTTGTATTACCATTTGTTCACTTCACTTTCGCATTCAAATATAAACAAAGAATATTGTGGATAGCTGTATGCAATAGTTGGTACTGCAAATATTTCAGACCCCTCCGAGTAGTTTGGAATTAGTGAAAATCGACATTACGTGATCATGGTGTTGTATCCAGAAAGTAAGACTACCAAGATTTGTTACTTTCCATCTTTTTAAATCAATCCATGAATTTCTTGCGTAACTGAAGGTTGAATAATAATTGAATTATACTGAGCGAGAGACAACAACTTTCCTGAAGAATTATTTTATGCACTGCTTATGGGTAGTTTGGCTGGCATCTTAGATCACATTACTAGTTTTTGAAATTTCTTGAGGAAAGGTGGCTCACCGATAGAACAGTGGTAACGTCGTCACCTTGCAAGCAAGGCAGCGGTCCTAGGTTTAATAGCCGGTGGAGGCACATAATGGTTAGGATCCCACCTTAACGTGTAGGTGCAGTCCCGATTACCCTGTGTGTAAAGTGGACTTAAAACAAATTTCGGGTGCTTGAAATTTCGTAGATAACTTAGTGTAGCAGTTTTGAAGAAACTTGTATTTTCACTCATTTTTAATTTATCACTCTTCCAGATTTCCTCAACCAACTTTTCACATTCAGGTCTTCTTCTATTTTTTTTAATATGGTCTTGTGTAAACTAAAAAAGCATCTTCTATCATCTATTGTTGTCTATCCAAAGTACAATATCTTATTTCGTGCTTCCTACTGTTTCCTTTCCATTCACCAGGAGCGGTACCACAGGGTGGGAAGAAGCTGTACATTGACCAATTAGGTTGGGCAGTACATACGAGAGACATTATATGATATTTACAAATATGTACTACCCTTCTTTCCCTCCTCCTCTCAGTTTCAATCTCGATTTTCCTCTTACATCTCTTTCCATTTCTTCTTTCCTTCCTTATTCTGCTGTTCCTCCTTATTTTTCTCTATCTCTCTTTCTCATTTTGTTACATCTCACTCTTTCTCTCTCTCTCTCTCTCTCTCTCTCTCTCTCTCTCTCTCTCTCTCTCTCTCTCTCTCTCTCTCTCTATTCTTAATTACATAGTGTGAACTGATTCTCTCGCATATATTTACTTCTACCATTTTCTTTCTTCGCTATTCTCTCTCGTATTTATGTTTCACTTCCTTTCGATTTATCTTTGATGCACACTGCTTGCAAGAAGGTGCAATCCTGCTTAAAACAGTGAAATGAATGTGAGTTGGGTATAAGCTTGTGTTGCATCCCATTTTGTTCCTCTAAGGTGGTAAAATACAGCAACAAGGCATACACCCGCATTTTATATATTCGATAACAGTGATAAAACGGGCGTCTGAAAATCGCAAAGATTGAACTTTGATATATAATCTTTAATGCTGAATTTTTAATTGAAAGAAATGTCGTTTATTCGTTGAGGATTTTCGAACATTTATCTTGGCTTACAAGGTTTTTACAAGTGACAAATGCATGTGAATGTCTGGACTGAAATTAATGTCTTATTTGCTAAGTTTCAACCACACAGACCAGCAGCACACCGGATAGTGTTTCCTTCAGAACGAAGCAAATGAAAGCGTGATTCTCGTATTCTCGACTTATTTGATTTTTTTTTGATTTTTTTATTTGATTTAGTTTATTTTACTTCGCGTTTTGTGCCTCTTGGCTAATTTGCGAAGATGGGGATGAGTGATGAAATGATGAAATTGATGAAAGGACATTCACAAACAACCAAGCCCGACCGGGATTCGAACCCGGGACCCTTGGCGTCGCAGCACGATGTGCTAACCACTTTTTTTTTTTTTTTTATAAAAAGGAAAGCCCCCTAAGCGGAAGCTTCCCCCCTCACATTCACTCATATCATTTCATTCACATTTCTATTTCAGGACTTTTTCAGGACAGACAATCACAAATACCCATGCCTTACCCGGGACTCGAACCCGGAACCCCTGGCGTTGTAGCGCGCTCTGCTCACCACTTTTTTTTTTTTATTTTTTTTTGTCAAAAGGAAATACCCCCTACACGGAGGTATCCCCCACCATTCACTCTTTTTCTCACTTTTACACTTTTCAATTCTTACATTTTCTTTGTTTCTTATCAACTGGACGAACACAAATACCCATGCCTTACCCGGGACTCGAACCCAGAACCCTCCACTTCGCCACGGAGGTCGACAACCACTCGGCCATAGGGTCGGGCATATTCTCGACTTATGACGAGGAATTCGATGTATCGGTATGTGCATATTATTTCATATGTTACAGTGACAAAATAACTTCTCGTATTCTAGTGTGCCCAGGGTTTTCTAACGGGGGATTACGTATACTTTCCTTACTAATCAGCTACATACCTGTACAAGGATTTTTAAGGGTGGTAGATCCGAAATGTTGTTGGATTGATTGAAATAGGTTTCACGTCACTTTTCTGCCACATTCGCAACGATGAGGATGAGTGATGATATGATGAAATTAATGAAGTGACATTCACAAACACAACTTATGCCCAAGCGGAGATTCGAATCATGGACCCCTGGAGTCGTCGCCCGCTGTTGTAACCACTCAAGCACGGGTGGGCAGCAAAATGTTGTTGGTGTATTAGATATGACCACCAATGTATGGTAGTATCGCAGCTAGAGCTAATCGTGCAATTGTAGAGAAGCAATGTTATGGAGCCCGACCCTGCGGCCGAGTGGTTAGCACATCGCGCTGCGACGCCAAGGGTCCCGGGTTTGAATCCCGGTCGGGCTTGGTTGTTTGTGAATGTCCATTCATCAATTTCATCATTTCATCACTCATCCCCATCTTCGCAAATTAGCCAAGAGGCACAAAACGCGAAGTAAAATAAACTAAATCAATCAATCAATCAATGTTATGGGGTCCAAAGCAACGGAAAAACTTCAACAAAGCGATAACCACTCCCCCCTATCCACCTGACCCGACAATCAGCGTCAAAGTCACTTACGGACAAAGTCTGTCACACGGTGTACAGATTGTTTACATTCGATTCTCAGAAGTATTCGAATAGTAGTGTTTTGCAAAGTAACAATGTTTTCTAATTTCCTTTAATTTACTTGTAATACAGCACCATTGAACAGTCACGATAACTCTATGTTTAGAAGAAAATCTATTCATTATTTAAATAATACGTATTAGAAATGATTATTAAAATAAAGAACATATCTAAATAAGAGTTAGCCAAAAAAGCGAAACATTTTTGTTTGATAACTGCAGATAGAAAATGTATGAACAGGGATTTAATAATGGACTTTTCAAACTAAATCGGGACGTCTGGTAGCCTTCTGTCAGTGATTATGAAAACCAATATTTCAATATTGCAAACTGCAAACTTCTGGAGCTTTCCTGTCTCCACAACAAGCACCTTCATTTATGCAAGGAAAAAATCGAAATTCTTGCAAAATCTGAAAAATCGTCACTGTTATTTTCGTAGGTATTTCTAGATTCATATAAAAGTATTTCATAGTTTGACGAGACATAATCTCTCTCTATGTACGGGGCGGGCCAGTCCTCATATGGCACTCTTTTCCTGCCTTCGACGATCTTTTCAACTGATACTGGGCCAAAAGGTGGATTATGATCCCAACAACCCCTCCCCGGGCATGCTACTGCTCGTAGTTGCTTGACGCATCTTATAAATGACAACGGAACGTGCGTGTCATTTTAATTTTAACTACGCTGAAATCAGGACACGTTCTATAATTTTACAAGATTAAGCACACTTAGCTTTAATTGGGGTTCTTGAAAGAGAAGATGAAGATGCAAAGAACAAACTACAGGCAGTATACTTATATATAGTCGGCGCTGTCAAAGGATAGCGTTGGACCATAAGGTGGCGGTGCGCTGAAGACAATGGTTTCGCGCATGCGCAGATCGTTTGTGGCATCATTGATTGAATTTTGTAGAGTGGTCTCCAAGGTCACCGGATCTAAACCCTTTGTATTTTTGTGTCTGGGGTCACCTCAAAAGCGTAGTGTACGTACAACATTCCCGTTGACACGGTTGAAAAGCTGGAACAGAGAATTGTACATGCCTGCCACCAATTCCGAAGTGATCAGGGTTGTTCGAAAGAATTCGAAACTCAATGCGGAATTGCGTACAGTATTGCATCGAGATGGAAAGACGACACATTGAGCACCTCCTTTAACAGGTACGACTGTACAGTAATTGTAACATAGAACATATTAAATTTAGTGCTGTATTCCTTGTTAAAGTAAGTAGAATGTTCAATAAAAGCAATAGGATCTCTTGATTTTTCATACTGTATTATTGGTATTTTACCAACTAAGACGATGTTTACAAACACTGAAGTCAGTGACGACTTGTACCCACACAGTCGCACACATTGTCAGCATTTTACCAACTAGGACGACGTTTACAAACAATGAAGTCAGTGGCGGCTTGTAATCACACATTCGCGATTATTTTGAAAGCGGCTCGTTTGCAGACCCACGTTTACTGATATATTTTTTGTTCTATTATCTATTATTAACCTGTGTCAGTTTGCGTTATTACTTTTGAGACACCTTCTATTGCTCTTTTCTTACACGGACGGTATGTATTATATTTTTAGTCTGAAAAGTGGTAATCGACGGTCATTTAATTGGGGAATTGCATTTAGCACTCTGTTTCTTTCCCGAATTATTCACCGCTATTATTTCCAAATAATATTTTTTCTCAAAATTTTATGCGGGTCTGTAGCCCCATTAGACGCTTCCCTGCGTTCGCCATGGCGTTGTCATGTCGGCTAGCCTTATCAAACAAAGTCTTATGTTTATTTTGCATAACGTTTTACTCGAATGAAAGATGGACAAAATATAGCTGAAAAGTAATAAACATTTGTGTAGATGAATATCTCTCTGATGAAAATAGTCAGGTCATTTTTTCAAGGTAACAAACTATCTCCACATTCGTCTGGTGATGTCGGAACAAAATGAAAAAAAAAAAAGTTGTCAGAACAATGTGCTCCAAGATCAAACAACGGGCCTGTTGAATAAGAGGTGCCCATGACACGGTTGTGACACCCTGAGTAGTAGATAAACGACTTAACGTCTGTCGCTATTTAATATTCACAATTTATTTGCACGTATTTTAGAATTTATTTGCATGCATTTAGAACGCATTTGCATAATTTGGAATAAATTTGCATATTATTAGAATACTTTACATTTATGTATTTGCATGTTTATAACTTTTATGAATATATAATTATTTATTTTATGAAAAATATAGAAGGTAATTAGAGGTACTAAACGCTATGCATATGGTTTTGTATTCATTACTGCAAAGTATGTAATGTATCAAATGATAATATTAATGTTTATAATATTGAAAATAAGGGTTTATGGTTTATGAACCGCTATGAAGGGTGTTAATGGTATGAAAGAAGACGGTCCCATTAATCGAACTCGCGATATGCAACGGTAATAAATGGTTTTTAGTGTACTATGTATGTAATAATGTATGTTATTATGTTATGAAAGACGATGGTACGACACGCTAGACAGAAGATTGTGAACTCTGCGGGTAGACGAGAATGGAATTTGGGGGATGTGCGATCTAGATCAAATGACGTCAGAACGCCAGAACAAAGAAAACACCCGATTGACCAATCAGAACCGGTTTTCCCAAGGTTAATCAGAACGCAAGAACAGGTGGAAGGTATGCAACGCTGTAGGGCAGGGGAGGGATTGAACCAGACAACAAAGGATGTCTGGGAATACGCAGCAAGGGTCAAATTTTTTGAAACTGTGCGTCGCTTGCATGCTAGAACATGTTTTTGTCAAAGTAGGTCAAGGTTTCCTAGAACACTAGAAGAAAGGATGATGGAAAGGAGTTCAAAGTAAACTAGATCGCAAGAACAGGAGAAAAGTATGCTACACTGTAACAGAGGTCAAGGGCGAAATTGAACCAGACAACAAAGGATGTTTGGGACTGTGCGATCTAGGTCAAATCTCTGAAGCTATGCTTCGCTTTCCAGAACAGGTTTCCGTCGCCAATTAATATTCAGCTCAGGCTTGCCTCCAGGGCACTGAATGCTGTAGCGCGGGGATTAGGCTAGAGCGCTTGCATGTCAGAACAGGTTTCCGTCTAAGTAGGCCAAGTTTGCCAAGAACACAAGAAAAAGGATTTTGGGATACCCAATTAAATTGGAGCGAGAACTTTACTTTGAACAAGGAGAACGAAGCGTAACTGTTTTTTATATGTAGTAGGCAGAAGGGAGAGCTATCAGGGACTGGGCCTACAGTTTTCACTATTTGATTTTATCACGGGGTATCGAACCTAGGGACCGATTGCACCAACAATATTAGCTTTTTTACTCTACATATAACTATAATCTCTTATTCTTATTTTTTTACTCAAATAACACAATTTAAACGATTTTAGCAAGAGTTTTTATTATATTTTCAACACACAAACTGCCTTCTTCAACTTTTAATTGTTTACTTTCAAGCTCTGGATACACAAAGTGTATTTTGGCCACCTCTAAATTATTATTTTACCAGTTTTACACAATTTCATCTATTCAGGAAATATCTTTTTATTATATTTTAGAATTACAAAGAATTTTTTTAACTTTTAATTTATTATTTTATAAGTTTATGCTTATTTTTTTACAAAATAACACTATTTATACTATTCAGCCAACATTTTTTATTAAATTTCGGACTCACAAAGACATTTTTTCAACTTTTAACTTATTATTTACCAACTTTATTTTAATTTTTTTTTCAAAATAACACTATTTATACTATTCAGGCAACATTTTTTATTAAATTTTGGACTCACAAAGTTATTTTTACAAATTTTAACTTATTATTTTACAATTTTATGTTAATTTTTAACCAAAATAACACTATTTATACTATTCAGGCAACATTTTTTATTAAATTTTGGACACACACACACACACGCACACACACACACACACACACACACGCACACACACACACACACACACACACACACGCACACACACACACACACACACACACACAAAGAGAGACAGAGAGAGAGAGAGAGAGAGAGAGAGAGAGAGAGAGATATTTTTTCCAAGTTTACAGGATTATTCTCCAAGTTTACTCAAATAACACATTTTAGATGTGTTTTGAATTAAATTTTGTACACACGAAGTGTGTTTCGTAAAGGTTTACAATTTTATTTTTCAATTTTACCTTTATTTTACCAAAGTAAGACGTTTTAGTCTATTCAAGAAAGTTTTCAATTATATTTTGGATACTAAACTATGTTTTTTCAAGTTCTACCCTTTTATTTTACAAGTTTAGGCTTATTATTATTATTATTATTATTATTATTATTATTAATATTATTATAACACAATTATATCTAATCAAGCAACATTTGATTTGTTATATTTTTGACACACAAAGTGTCTCTTGTCAATTTTTAACTTATTATTTCTCAAGTTTATGTAATTTTTTATTCTAATAACACAATTTTAACTATTCAGGTAACATTTTTTATTGCAATTTGGATTTACAAAGAGATGTTTTAAATCTTTGTATTAAATTATTCTATTTATTGCGTTTTGTATTTCACATTCACTAATTTTTAACTTAGTTTTATTTTTTTATTCTTTCTAAAAACTAAAGAAAAAAGTATTTTTAACTAAAAGTTATTTTATAGTTTTATGTTTTCAGATTCCCACTAGACAATTTTTGGTTCTGTATTTCTATATTAGGATATTACAAAGTTCTAAGGTGTGTATAATATTTCAAAGTATTTTCAGGGTGTATTTGTTAATGCATTTGGATGAACTAATCTTAAGAATATTTCAACCAATCAGAAAACGTATCGGTTTTATTTCAACCAATCAGAGAAGGCGTCAGTGTTGCTTATGAGGTATAAAAACTGGTAAAAGCAAGCAGAAGCTATTGGGGAAGTATTTGTGAAGCATTGTGTCAGAGAAAACGTCAAGTTGTGATTATTGTCCGAGAGTTTCAGACAAAGAACTCAAGAGAAGCTATAATTAAGGTAAGTTATTTTTAATATGCAGTGTGTTTTAAATAATGCGTAAATCCTAATATTGAAACGAAGAAAAAGTCAATGCAAATCAAAAAGAATATTCGTAATGTGAACAAGTACTACAACTATGTTCTTTATTTTTCAGGTGCATCTAATTTTGTATGTGTGACTGGAAGGAACTTTTAGTGAAAGATGGCGTTTTAAGCTCTACAATCATGACTAACCACACTGCGGTGAGTATTTTGCAAGAGATTTTACCTCTGGAATGTATATTTCTCCAATAGTTTTTTTTTAAAATAATATATAAATCTAGAAAACAAATAAACGAAGAAAAAGTAAATACCAAAATGATTATGAGTAATGTATTTGAATTTGAATTCAAAATTTAGGGTGCGTCAGCACTAAGGCTAATTTGCACCCGTCACATTCTACAGGGTCCAGCCCCTTACCGTTGCAAATAACAACTCTAACGTTGCAGAACTAAAATCATAAAATATTAAAATCTTCTGACTTTCGTTAAAAGCTGAGACTGTAAAGGGGCACTCAGCACACATAAGGTCAAAAGAAAAGGACAATAAAAACAAAATTATACTGGCCATGGGACCAGTCGCCAGAGCCTCTTTAGTCTTCAGTCCAGGGTGTACTAACGTGGAAGTGAGGTTGACATTTGGGTGTACAACGTGGAAGGTCATCCCTTACACCCCAATATGCGTAATGTAAACAAGTACTACAACTATGTTTCTATTTTTCAGGTTCTTTCATTTGAGTATCTGTAAGTGGAAGGATCTGTTACTGAAAATGTCGTCAACGAAGTAACCGACAAGGGCATGAGTAACGTGATTTCAGATGTTATCCATAAGGTTGTGTGTTGGAGATTTTGAAGAGGTATACACCTAGCAAGAATATTATATGCAGGGGTTGTTATCTAAATCTAGGCAACCATTTTTATGAGTGCGAGTGCGTATGCTGTAAAGATGAATTTCTGATTTCCGAATGTTTTTCTATTTCCAAGGGGAAAGCTGTTTGTATGAATGCCAGAATTGTGTTGAGTGGATGTGCGAGAGAATCCAGTGTTATTTGCAGGATCAGGACAATACAAGATATATTCTTGATTTTTATGTTGCTAACCATGAAGATGTTGCTGATGCTTTGAAGGCACAGGAGGAATCGACAGGATACAGACACTTTTACAGTGTGTTGTGTGAAATTTCAAATGATGATGAACTAGTAAAAACTCTTGTAGCGCCTATACGTGAAGCGGAGCTTACTTATGGTAGCACAGGATTTTTGGGAGAGTTGAATAAAGAGAAACTGACCAATAACAGCGAAAATGGTGAAATACATTATTGATGTACAAGGATTTATTTATAACAGTCAATTTATATTGCGTGAGATTTGTGTGAGTTCTACAAATTTGGACACTGTGTATTATGCGCTTGTGAGTGTTACCGATTATTTCAAAGAGAACAAAGAATCTCGCTGGATTAAAGACAATCTCCATGCATTAATGTATGATATTCCTTGTGGATGTGAAATGTAGTATGTCCGGAGGGCAGTTAGGAACTTGAACTGTCAAGGTGGTACATTTTTCTCCAAAGGAAAATCCCAAATTATCAAAGATTTGTTTAATATTGATAAAATTGTTGATTTACAAACTGCAAACATTCCATCCCTTAAGCATTTGTATATGTTTCAAGGAGGATTGTGCAAGTATCATTCTGATACTTCTCCTCCAGCTGAACAAGGTTGCGCATTCAGAAATGTTCAAAGACTTATATGTTGGTACAATAATAAAAATATTAATGTGTAATGTATTTTAGTGCAAATAATAAAGATTTGTGAAAAATAATTTTTTCTATGTTCTTATTTAGTTTTAAAGCCTTTATTAAAGGTATTTTCAAGTATTACAGGTTTTCTTGAGTGATTGACTTAATACCGGTAGTTGTAACGACCCAGCGTGGTCGCCACATTTAACGACCCTGTGAGGTCGCAATATTATATTTTGTTAAGAAGGTATGGATGAAGAATGCATGCTAAATGTGTAAAGGTGTTAACGGATCCACCTCTACGGTTATTAGTTTCGCTTATTATTATTTGACCCTGCGTGGTCGCTGTATTCTGTAAATGTTAACGGGTCCACCTCTACGTTTATTAACTTCGCTCATTATTAGACCCTGCGTGGTCGTTGTATTTGGTAAATGTTATCATTTATTGTCATTTACACTGTTCAACTCGATGTTTAGGATTGCTGAGTCCTGCGAGGCTCATTATTAATTGTATTGTCTGAATGCACCCAGTTTTAGTTTATGTTGACACGTGCATCTAGTGATTTTCCCACTAGTGTTTTCTTAATGTTACTTCTTGGATGATTCTCAGTACGAAGTTTGCTATATGTAAAAAAATGAGTTAGCAACGCGTACTTGTAGTTAAAATTTTCACCACCCATGCGCCACCGCGAGTATAAAGCCAGCGCAGCGAGGCCCGGAGTTCAGTTGGCTTTCAGGTTGGCTCCCGATAAGATCTCTCTTACCAACGGACCTGGAAGAAGGATAACTCCGCTCTTGCGAGAGTCCAAGCATCCTAAGGAAGGAAGGAAGTTGCACTCCGCTCTTGCGAGAGACCAAGCACCCAAGAGAAGTTGTCCTCCGACTGCGGGCGAGAGAAGCCGCACTCCGCCTTCCAGCGAGAGAGGTTGAACTCTGCTTTTGGCAAGAGAACCCACTCCACTTTCGAGTGAGAGATACCCCACTCCGCTTATTGGCGAGAGAGAACAACTCCACTTTAGAGTGAGAGGACCCGCTCCGCTTGCTGCGAGAGGTTTCCTTCCCCTATCAACCTGCGGCACCCCGCCAGGGTAGTGTGGCGTTGGGTTTCCAGACAACCTACTCTCTCTTTCAGGGGAACCCGTGACGACTGCGGCGACGATAAAATTAGGTCCCCATACTCCCCATTGGCGCCTCACTGCGAGGAAGGAATTGGATGTTCCCTGCTCCCCCCTTATCTCTTCGAGTCTAAAGGTGGTACAGGTAAATACACGTGAGTGGTAAGGGTAAAGGTAAAGACACGTGTGTAAGTGTGCTAATGGACATCCTTGTGATAGGATTATAATAAACTGTTACATCTATATATAAACCTGGTTTAGTCTTTCTTTACACCCAGCAAGCCCTGAAATATTTCTGAGTTTTTGTACTACTACTGAATCAGTTGCCCATATGGGTAGACTTTTGCCGACCACCCAACTGCAGTGTTTAGCGTGTTGAACGCAGCCAGTATCAGTACTCCTGCGCCGTGATGCTGAGCTCTGCGTGGGTGGACGTTGCAGAGTTATACAAGCCTTATTTTTACTACAAGCACTATATGTCTATGAGGACTAAAATCCACTGATTGAAGCTTAAAGCTTAGGCTTACAATGTATATTGATTAATCACAGAACAACACGAACCTTACAGAGGATTGTAGGAAGCATAGGCCCACACGCCAGAGCCTTATTAGCCTGCAAAAAAACATTTATATGGGGAAAATGTTGTTGTCTTGTGACTGTTTAGCAATAATATTTAAAAAGTTTAAATCATTTTTATTAGATTACATATATATTTTGGATTCAAATAAAACACTCAAGTTAAGTTTTTTAAGTTTATTTTTATTTAATAAACAAATATAGAATATATATCAGATTTACATATATGAAAAGTACTCTACCAAAGACCAAAAGTCACATAGGGATTACGATTTAGCCGCTGCTGAAATTCTTCCATGAGGGATTTGTAGTAAGATAAAAATTTTCGCCACTGTTTAAAGTTGAGAGTGACTCCCCCAGAGATGTTGGTGATTTCCACTTTTATGTTTTCTCCACTGCCCTCGAAGGTGAAGTAAAGTTCTCCTATAATGTTTATAGATCTGAATCTGTCTTCTCGTGTGGGGAATCTGTTTTGTAAGTGTCGAAGATCGCATCTGATTTGTAGACGCATGTTGGGTACTGTTCTCTATTTAGGACAAAGTAATTTTTTTCATGTTTCAAAATCAATTCAGTGTCTGTGAAAGTACCTCGAATAATGATATCCATGTTGGCATCGATGATGAATCTGGTTTCTGGTTTTATGTTGTTCATTTGGCAGGTGCCTCTGATAGACTGCAATGCTTACAGTGTTTTGGTTTGGTATCAATATTTTTTTTAAAAAAAATTGAAACTAGTGCCAGAAAAGGAACGGAAATAATTGACAATTCATGGATTATAACTAAAATTCAGTTTGCTTTTTACATATCCAATATTTACAGACCAACACTAACTAGACTTCGATTTATATAAATGTAACAGGAACTATATTTCTGAGAATCCAACTATATTAGGATTATATGTTAAACTTATACAAAACCAGATTTTTCTATGTAAGTACGTATATTTATATTGAGTGGATTATTTAACAGATCAAGCAGAAATACGGAAAAATTCACTAAATGTAGTTCTATACTATAGGTGATTGCAGGAAAGTAACTAGGTCAAGGGGTGACCAACAGTGAGCTGAATGTATATATAGAGGGTCGCTCTCTATTATTCTCACCTTCGCTGGATTGGTGAAGGAACGCACTTGTGGGCGGTAGAACCTGAATGGGCTCCACCAAGACATCGGAGACTCGAAGCAGATGTCTTGGTGAATAAACCCAAGTAGGGTCATAGGCGCTAGGACCAATTTGGTCATTTCTTTTTGTATGAGGAACCAATTTGCCTAACTCCCAAAGTTAACTTACATTGCTTATAACTAATTAAATTTGAAGAAAAATTATTATCTCTTAGACTGTAAACATATTTTATATTTAGGCTGCACAAGATCCGATGACAAAGTTAAAAAATGATAACCACCCAGACTAGGACTCGTACCCTGGACAGATAGGTTAAAACCCTAATGCAATACCAACTAAGCTATCTGGGCACAAGGTATTCTTTTTTTGAAAAGTTAGTTATGTTAAGAAATATCATTTGAGAACTCTTTTGGTCTGGGTCGACAGAGAAGGAGACAGCATTTCCAAAATTTTACAGACTGGATGTGTTTTACCACCACTATAGAGGTCTTTACTATATGTAATTCGAAACGCTAGAGTTCAGTTAGCTTTCAAAATTGAAGTTATACTGTACTGTTTCTTAAATATTTTGTGTTTGGTACGCTTAACAAGTTACACTATATCTAGTTACGGACAAATGATACCATAACTTTGCTAGTAGTTGATGAGTTGACAGTAAATTTGAGAGTTTTAGCATCATAAGTCTTTGAACATTTCTGAATGCGCAACCTTGTTCAACTGGGGGAGAAGTATCAGAATGATACTTGCACAATCCTCCTTGAAACATATACAAATGCTAAAGGGATGGACAGTTTGCAGTTTGTAAATCAACAATTTTATCAATATTAAACAAATCATTGATAATTTGGGATTTTCCTTTGCAGAAAGATGTACCACCTTGACAGTTCAAGTTCCTAACTGCCCTCCGGACATACTACATTTCACATCCACAAGGAATATCATACATCAATGCATGGAGATTGTCTTTAATCCAGCGAGATTCCTTGTTCTCTTTGAAATAATCGGTAACACTCACAAGCGCATAATACACAGTGTCCAAATTTGTAGAACTCACACAAATCTCACGCAATATAAATTGACTGTTATAAATAAATCCTTGTACATCAATAATGTATTGCACTATTTTCGCTGTTATTGGTCAGTTTCTCTTTATCCAACTCTCCCAAAAATCCTGTGCTACCATAAGTAAGCTCCGCTTCACGTATAGGCGCTACAAGAGTTTTTACTAGTTCAACATCATTTGAAATTTCACACAACACACTGTAAAAGTGTCTGTATCCTGTCGATTCCTCCTGTGCCTTCAAAGCATCAGCAACATCTTCATGGTTAGCAACATAAAAATCAAGAATATATCTTGTATTGTCCTGATCCTGCAAATAACACTGGATTCTCTCGCACATCCACTCAACACAATTCTGGCATTCATACAAACAGCTTTCCCCTTGGAAATAGAAAAACATTCGGAAATCAGAAATTCATCTTTACAGCATACGCACTCGCACTCATAAAAATGGTTGCCTAGATTTAGATAACAACCCCTGCATATAATATACTTGCTAGGTGTATATTATATATTGTATATTGTATTGCATATTTCCCACCATTGTCTACTATTTCAATTTATGAAGCGTTTTACGAAGCGATTTATTCTGTATGTCTTCCCAGTTCACGCATACTCCTCGTAGGTGATTTTAATTTGCCGGATGTAACAGGTTCTAATTATGATTTCAGCAAAATCTCGCAAAAAACTAAAACTCTCTCCAACTTTATGTCTTACTATAATTTAAGTAGTGTAAAAAATGTGTCAAAAACCAACAACAAAACACTAGATTTAGTACTGACTAACATCCAAAACTTGTCAGTCTGTAAAGATGAAACGTTAGTACGTACCAGAGGATGAACATCACCCCCAACTTAGCACCGAATTCTTTGTTTCAAAACACGTTTAAGCAAATAAAGATAAAACAATTAGCATACGTAATTTCCAAAAAGCAAACTTTGAAGTAATGTACCGTGAAATTGCTACCATCAACTGTAAAGAAATATCCATTCAGAAGAATGGAAATGACGTGCTTGATATTTTTTACGAAAATCTTGTTAAAGTTTGCGAAGTCACCGTCCCGTACAGAAACAAATCTATAACATCACGCTATCCTAGTTTGTTCACCAGTGGCATAATTAAAAATATTAAAAGCAAATCCCACCATTATAATTATTAATATCTAATTTCATAGTGTTCAGTTTGAAACTCTCCGCAAAATAACCAAAAGACAAATTGAAAAAGCTTACAGGAATTACAATTCAGAAACAGAAAATTATATAAAACTCGATTTTAGACACTTCTGATATTTCGTTCAAAATAAAAAAAGGATAATACGTCCATGCCCCTCAAATACAATGACACTACGCTAGACGATGACGAGGCAATTGTGAACGCCTTTGTTCATTATTTCCTTTCCACCTATAAGAGCATTCCCGCGAATTACGACTGTAATTTAATTGAAGACCACGACAAGATAGACGTAGGTGAAGCATTTGTACTAAACGCAGTCAGTATTGAATATGTTGAAAAGGCAATAAAAAAGTTATAACCAAAGATATCCTGTGACCCTGACGGCAATCCGCCCTACGTGTTAAAAGGTTGTGCAAGCATATTAGTCCCACCCTTAATGAAAATATTCAATCTTTCCCTAGCTACGTCTGTATTTCCCATGAAATGGAAAACATCTACAGTGCGTCACGTACCCAAAAATAGTGGCACCGGTAACACTGAAGAGCATAGGCCCATAGCTTTTTTGTCTGCGCCCGCAAAAGTTTTCGAATGTCTTATTTATCAAAGATTATTGTCGCCCATATCCCCAGTAACATCTGAAAACCAACGCGGCTTCGTCCCGGGTAGATCCACTGTTACGAACCTATCCCTCCTAAGCCATTTCGTTGCAACTAATCTAGAAGAAAGAAATCAAACAGGTGTCATCTATACAGATATAGCCAAGGCCTTAGATAGATTAAACCACGATATTTTGTTGAGTGAACTCTCATGTTACGACCTCTCCAAACCAGCACTAAATTTATTTGCTTCTTATTTAAAAGACCGTAAGCAGAACATATCTTATAAAGGAACTTTAACAGAAGAGTTCGCAGTTTTCTCAGGAGTCCCCCAGGGTTGGAATCTCGGACCTCTGTTGTTTTCAATTATAATCAATGACTTACCAAAGTACCTGTGTGACTCATTCAGACTCTTATACGGATGACTTAAAAATTGGTAGGACTATTTGTAATACTGATGACTACAAATCGTTACAAAATTAAATCAATACAGTAACAAAATGGAGCAGAATAAATGATCTTAATCTGAACATAGAAACATACTGCGCGATGACATACTCGCGCAAGAGAAAGCAAATTGAATTCAATTACAAAATAAATAACACTAAAATTAAAAGGGTGAACGAGATGAGAGATCTAGGAGTTACATTTGATTCAAAACTTACATTTGCAACACATGTTGAAAGGGTCGTAAATGAGGCACACAGGAACCTAGGGTACGCAATTAGAATGAGTAAAGAGTTTATGAACAAAGAAATAATCAAAATAATATTTAACGCTTTAGTCCGAAGCAAAGTAGAATATGCAGCAGAAATATGGGCTCCTCAGGACAAAAAGTACAGGCATAAAATAGAAATGCTACAGTCTAAATTCGTAAAGTACGCCACTTATAAAGAAACATGCATATATCCCCGATACGAATCATACACTTCCCTCTGTAAACACCACAACCTGCCTTCTCTCAGCCAAAGAAGGAAGATGCAATTGCTCTGTTTCTTATACAAAATCATGAACAATAATGTTCAAGTGCAACATCTTCTAGAACAAATACACATACGTGTTCCTATCTCCAAGACACGATCCAAAGGGGCCTCTTTTATTGTAGTAACAGAAGATCGAACATTATAAATAAATCACCTATCAGGAGAATGTGTGAACTGTACAACGGATGTTCCGAAAGGGAAACAAAATTAGATATATTTCACATGCGTATTGGGACATTCAAAAGAGTTATTCAAGACATGGAAGAATAAATGTCAACAATGTAAACATAAACGCAATTTTTGTAAATATATATTTATTTAGTAGCATATACTCAATTACATATATGTACGTACTTTCTAGAGTGTTAATTATTTACAGGTCCTTTATTACACACATAATTAATCTATTTCTTCAAGGTAAATAACTTCTATCCTTGATTTATACTGTGAATATTTTATTTCCATACTTTATGTAATTTATAATATATTAGTATATCCTTATATACATATATATATATATATATATATATATATATATATATATATATTTGTGGTGGTAAAGATCTGAAATACTGAGTTTAAAGATAAATATGTTGTGCATTGTACTAATAATTTAAATATTATTTTCATGTAGTCTATTTTTGTAGATAATAGTTAGATATTTTATTCCACTCTCTTCATTTTACATGTATTATTATAACTCAGTTTCTTAGCTGTTGTATACAAATATAATTTAGCGTTGACACATTTTATGTTTATTTACATTTATGCACAATAATATTTCTTATCAAACTGTAAATTTACAAACTCAAAGCAAGAAATGTAGATCACTGTAAGTGGGCATTCGCCTGTTGTGTTTAATAATAAATAAATAAATAAATAAAAGAGATTAACTACAGGTACAACATTAGTAACACCTCTGAACTGGGAACTACAACTCGAAATCAAACGGGAACAAATGAGATACGCTGCAGTAGCAGACTGAGAAACAAGGACTTAGCAAAGAACACTCAGAGAAATGTGACTGGGGAATCAGGAGAAACAGACTTTCAATTCTACGAACGGGGACTAACGGCTTTAAATAGGAGGAAATATTATATAACGTCCTTACGAAGTAGTAAGGAAACAGTGCTGTGAAGTGTAGTGTAGTGAATTCGAGGTGTTTAATCGAATAAAATATGATTCTGAGTAATATGTACAGTCACTGGACACCCAGTGCTGTTCATTTCAAAGACACCAACCATTTAACTAAAAAGGCGTCGGGCCTCCCTTCGCTATTATCACAGCATTTACTCTTCGGGGCAGGCTTTCCACTAAGTTCTGGTATATTGCAGGTGGATTTTTTACCATTCGTCCTGTAACCTGGTACGAAACCGGCGCTCCAGTTCATCCCAAATATGTTCAATGGGGTTCCAGCCGGGGCTTTGAGCGGGACAGCTAAAAACATTCACCTGATTGTCCTCAAACCACGATGTAATGAACCCTACTCTATGGACAGGGCCATTATCGTGGTGATAGAGGAAAGGGACCATTTCAAATTGTTGCTACAGTGTGGGCAGCATGCTATTGTCTGAAATGTTCTCATAAATACCACAGTTCATGTTGCCATTGACCGAAACTATTGGCCACGGCCCAAACCAGAAAAGATAGCGCCAGACTATGACACTGCCGTCAAGTACACTTGGATGTCCGGTGACTTTTGGTTACATAGTGTACGTATATTGGGATAGCCGCAGGGTGGGAGAAACCACAAGAAATTAGAAGAAAATGAAAGAAGAAGCAGCAGAAGACAGAAAATCAGAAAGAAGATAGAATATTGAAAAAGAAGCTAGAGATTCCCCTATTCGGGGTAATTTTACAAGTTGGTAATTCCCGTTATATTGGGTAGCCAACGTCTAAGGGGCCTCCCCGATGGCGCAGTGGTAGTGACGTCTCCATGTATTCTAGGTGTCCAAGGTTCGATACCCGGTGGAGGGACATAGTGGTTCGGATCCTACCTTAAACTGTATGTCCAATCCCGATTAACCTTACTGTGCATAAAGTGGAATTAAAATACCAAATCAATCAACCAAGATCTAAGGACCACAAAGATTCAAATAAATTAATTTCGTCTTTAAATTTACAGGTCTACGGATCTGGGTTTCATGGGCAACACAAAATAAAATTAAAATCTAATTATAATACATCATTATAATTATTATTATTATTATTTACACCACTACCGATCCTTATTCATTGACCTGCAAAGTTGGTAATTCTGTTATTCGAAAGTAAAGGTTTAAGGACCAGAACAGACTAACAAAACCTAAGCTCTTCTCCAAACCTCCAGATTTACGGATCTGACATAGGATAGCCAAAGTATATGCATTGAACAATTGTTTGCATTATCGGTATAGTGATTCTTAATTCCTCAGTTGTGTTTTATAATTATATTTATTCAATTTATTCAATTATCATTTATATTATTTTATATTTTTTTATTGTATCTTTATTCTTTCTAGTAATCAAATTCAATTTTAAACTTTGGAAATCAAATTAGAGTTCATACGACTTTGTTTTAATTTTTAGGCACAATGGCAGCTTTTCCTTTGCTCTTCAATTTTCCTGAACTCCTAACCAAATAAATGATCATTATCCTAAGAGGGGCACAACTGCTCCCATCTAAAACGGCAAACAAGAAATGCCATCAACGGGAACTATGCTGGGAGATGGTTTTATTGAGTGCAAGGAGAGAGGAGGTTGGTGGACCTCGTCTCCTGTGCACCCTTAAAAAAAGTTTTGTTTGTATTACTTCAATGTTTGCCCCCCCCCTTGAATTGACTTCCGTCCAAGATTTGGAGGGTAATGCCACGCTGCCTCTCCTGTGGTCGCGCCACTGTACATATATCTTACCAGGGAGAAATCTATTTTCTACAATAATTGGCATATTTATTCGATTTTTACCCTTCTCTGACGATATGCGCTTCCTTGCTCCAGAGTTAGCCGGGACAGGGTAGACGTACAACATGGCAAGTTATGTTGTCTCAAATAAACATCATTACATTATTATTTCTAATTAGAAACTGGGGGTATTTACCCACACAGTAGATGTCTAGCATTCATTTTACCAGATGTTGTAGGATTGTGTTTTGAATTGTAACCAACTGAGACTTTTCTTCCTACAGATTTCTATCGTATCAAGTAAGTATATTTTACAGTCACTAACAGCCGGCCCCCGTGGCGGAGTGGTTAGTACATCGCGCTACCACGCCAGGGGTCTCGGTTTCGAATCCCGGCCTGGGCATGGATATTTGTGAGTGTCCATTCATCAATTTCATCATATCGTCACTCATACCCATCTTCGCAGGTTAGCCAGAAGTGGCGCAAAAAAGAAGTAAAATCTAGCAAATCTATCAATCAACTGCGTCACTAACAACTATTCTATTACATTTGCCCTCAGTGTTCACACATTTCTGAAAAAGAGCCTTAATCCATTACGAATTAAAAAAATTAGACACATAATATTTATTTCTTTCTTCATACATTTTACTTGTTCTGAATCGAAGAGATTTTGGACGTGTGTGTGATCCACCCCCCCTCTCTCTTTCTCTCTCTCTCTCTCTCTCACACAGGGATGTTTGTGTTCATTTGAGTGTGAGTGTGAGTGTGTGTGGGGGGTATTGACCACCGATATAAAAAGTTATACATTCATTTATTGTAAACTTTTTTAAATGAATATATTATTGCTGCAGTTACAACCATTGTTTTCTTAGATTTTAATACAGTAATATATGCAGCTTCAGATTTTCAATCGACCCAAACAATTTATGACTGTTACTTTTATTAAATTTTCGTTGCAAATTGTGGCAGTTAAGATTGTGCATTTCTTTATCATTATTAAATCGTTGTTAACCTTACTTAATTTGTTTATTTCTTTCTATCATTTAGATGACGTTGGTGGCCTATTAACATACGTAGAAGAAATACTTAGATTCGCTGCTGAGAAAGTAGGATTAATCATCGTGAACATCATCATTGTTGTGGTTATAGCCCAATGGGAAAATATATCACAAAGTATGCACGCCATATTTTCTAATCATCGAGAAAATGAAGTATTTCCTGTGAGTATAACGAATATTCTAATGTTTCAATATTTACTTACGTTATCAACACAAACTCGCAAATATACACTTAAAATCAGACTAGTAAAATTTTATATCTTTACTTTCACTTGATGCCAGTCGTTTACTTACTTACCTGGAAGATAATTCAAAACGTTATTACTTATTATTATTATTATTAATAATATTATTAATACATGTATACAAAAATGTGTAAACACACAAAAACTTTCAGAGCTTGTCCAGAACATCTAAATAGGGAAATCCCTAAGATGTTTTTATTATTCTTTGCTCTTCTACAGAGGATTATACCTCTAATTACAGAAGGTGTAGACTGCGTTTATTTGATAAAGTATATATTACATGCGAATATGCAAACACATTTTCATACTCTCAAACGGACACATATAAAACATGAGAACATGTATTTATGTACAAAATTATACATTTAGGCAAGAAGTTCATGACATATTCTTAAGTATTGCACATTTTAAATGCATCACAAGAAATGCATGTATTAACATTGCAATTTAACAATCTACGTTCTATCATCATTTCGTTTCTTCATAATATTGAGTTTATTATTATTTTATATCTGTCAAGTGTAAATGAAAAATCTACATGTTGATGGCTTCCAACAGGACGACTTGAATTGCACTGGTGGATAATTGGATAACACGTAACAGCTTTCTAGGGACGTGAGATACACAATGAGAGATTTTCTATATTTAGAAATTTCTACTCTCAAAAATTATAGCTGTGGGATATTTTATTGGGGGGTTGCATTTACCACTCTGTTTTCTCTCGAGTTTTTCACTGCTTTTATTTGAAAATGTTGATTTTTCTCAACATGTCGGAGGGAGCTGTATCCCCATTAGCCCCTCCCCTCTGCGTACGCCAGTGATTTACAAAGAGGATATTATAACTATGACTCATTGGTGAGTTCTTGTAATACCTCTGAGCTTTTAAAATCTTAGAAGTCAGAATATTTCTATTGCGCAGGTTATATTTCTTACATTGAATTGAATTTTATCGAATAAGGAGCTCTTATCTAAGATTAATTGTTTCATAGATGTTTACGTGTTCTAATAATATTCTACTCTTACACCCAAATATTTCAAGCAGATTATTATAATTCACGTTATGAAGACATATATTTTGTGGAAAAGATTCCTCAGAAACTCTTTCTGTATTCTCTTTACGCCGTTTTCGTAAGATCTGTACATAAGACACCAAATAATGGATGCGTATTCGAGTTCACCTGTCACTATGCAGTTAAGGTAGACCGGAGAAAATTGGGTCACGGGAAAATTCTTGTTCTTTTGAATTTAGGCGCTCGTAACTGGCAAACTAAACGGGAATAATTCATTCCACTTTCAACATTATTTCCCCACCTCCATAGAGAAATGAACACTTCATGCTACGAGCCCAGTAAGAATTGGCAAAACTGGGTAATAAACAGTGAAGCAGCAGATGAAGGGACCAAAAAACAGAAGAATGAAGAACAATCACTTTGTAATTTATGCAAAATGTCATACAGTGACCAAAGGAGTCAGAAGGCAGTTGACTACATTCAAAGCTAGGAATGTAGAATGTGGTGTTACGAACGTATTATGTTACATGTTATATGCAATTATATTATTATATTTAATATATTATTTTGGCGCAATTGAAAGCAGGAAAATATACTGCTGGACAAAAAAAACCGGACACTTGCATTTTTTGTGATAACGCAATGGGTCGATAAAAGCTCTGGTACAAGGGCTAACTAAATGTTGCAGAAACTGAATTAAGTACGAATGCATAAACAAAGTCCGAGCCTATGAATGGTGCATATGGTACACAGGAATTCGAAAGAAACGTCCTCCCTTACGGTTATGCAACCCGGAATTTTATTACGTCTAGTTTCGCCTGGTAGAGTAGTTCCCGAGAGGAGCAGTGTTTCCAAACCTATAACCGTAGTGTTTCCAACCCCGTATTGGTTGGTTGGTTGTTGATTTGGTGTTTTAAGTCCACAATGCACAGTATGACTAATCGGGACTGGACCTACAGTTTAAAGTGGGATCCGAACCACTTTGTGCCTCCCTTGATTACAAGGCGACGACGCTACCACTACGCCATCCAAGCCTGTATTGCTTCGTAGAAGACGAAACCTTCACGTAACTTCTTCATTCGTGATTTACATTTGGTTTACAGACTCACATTACAGGACACTCTTTTCCTGTATTGCACGTTTTCTGGAGCATTTATTTTTCCTTCTGTGGAGAAAATTCTGTTATTATTTTACATCTTATTTTTCGCAGCTTCTCTACCATTTATTGGCTAATCGCAACAATGAGGATGAATGATGACTCGATGAAATTGATAAAAGGACAGTCATAAAGGAACCATGGGGAGCTAGATTCATATTTTTATTATTACTAATATCTTTCTCTTTTTTTACTTTACTTTTGGCTAGTCGCAACGATGAGGATTAGTGTATGATAAAATTCATGAAGGAACAGTCATAAACAATCATACCCAGGCCGGGACTCGAACCCGGGAATTTCGGCAGCGATATCAAAAGCCGACGGCTTACCACGCTCGGGCACAACTGCGGCCAATTATTATTAGTGATATTGTCTCAATTAGTGTATTTTTCCACCATATTCTTTCACACAATCATGAAACGGATGAAAATTAAAATGTTAAAATACCTGCCTACGTTGTTTTTTTTAGCTTGCAATATAAAGCCCTACTGCACAAAGCCAAATTGTGGGAATACGAAACAGAACCAAGTTAACATATCTTGGCCGTGGAAAGTGTTAATAGAAAATCTAGAAAAGAGCCATTTAACAGTTGCCTGATTGCTTTTCCATTTGTTGTATGGGAAGAATTGTCTGAAATGTGTGTAGTGGCAGGCAAAAGAGAATACAAAGATCGAATAGAGAGGCAACACTGTCATTGTTCTGCACTGCACAGATCACGCGTCTCGTCGAGTGGGCGGGGCACTGTGGGTGCGAGCGAGCTGCTGTTGCTTCTGCAAAAAGAACACTCACAAACAACTGAATGACGCTCCGCTTAAAATCTAGTCAATCGAGAAAGGATTTGTTGAGGAAGTGAATTGAAATATAAACGCCAGAATTTGGTCTAAGCCTATAATGGTTACTAGCAATAAGAGCTGATCAATTTTTACATGTGGAATTCCGTAATGAACGAGGCAACAGGCCGCACTCCACACCTTTAGTCTGGTAACACTAATAAATCATCTCATTATATGCGTTCGGTTATGCTGATAGTCATGTTTAATATATTACCTTCAAACATAAACAATATCATGGACTCGCTCAGAGGCAGAATTCAATTTTACGCTTTACTTTCCTGAAGATATTGTAGCAATATAATCATTCCGCTCTATTTTCATATTCTCAATTGAACTCGCACTATTTTTTTCCAGGAGTTGAGCCCCCCCTCCCTTCTCCCACCTTAAAAATTCTTGGGTGAGAGGCTACAAACTATACTAAAACTGAATTACAGACAATACTTTACGACTCAAAGTGACGTGACCTAGAACGTAGTGAAAAATCACTGGTGCAAAATTCAACGTAATGATGATAAAATGAAGGTAGGAAAATGGATGTGCTAGAAAGTTTTACATACATACACACAGTTAACTCCGTGTAGAAGATATTTCTTCACATTTTTCTCACCTTGGCTTCCTTGAATTCACGAAACTGTAAAGCCATGAACGCGTTAACCCCCTATAATCACGGAGTCCCAGGTTCGATTAATGGTGGAGACACAACTGCCTAGTGGTTCGGATCCCACTTTCAACTGTAGGTCCCACTTCGGGTAGCCTTTTTGAGCATGAAATGGAATTAAAACAAAATTGGAACACGGTAACCCATCACAACACACGCACAGAGGCCGTTGAACTTAATGACTGACAACTACATCGAACTTTCAGCGAAGCTGGAATAAGGTCTATTTGCCATGCCAAATAGTGTGAATTTTTAGTCTCGTGGTGCTTTCTATACGAAGTGCAAGCAAGTTATCTAAAAAAATTCAAATGTGAGTCGAGCTATGTTTCATTCGATAAGACTCTTCACTTCAAACATATTTTGCTCTATAGCTGTCGATTTCGAATGGGCATCTAAGACTGGTTGCTTAGCGGACCGGATTTGGAAAAAATTACGGACTGTCATAGTTCCAATCACACTACAGACATAGCAAAAATTGTTCGCCTGAAGATGAGAGAACAGGTGATCTCATGATATGTCTCGAAATATATAAATAGAATATATAGTCAATCAAAAAGAAAAACAATGGATAATGTCCAATTAAGTATAGAAACGCTGTTAGAACCGGTGTTCATTCACAGAGCAGAAGGGTTATTTTGACAAAATTCTGTTTCCCGGCTGGCTGCTTCGGAGAAGAGGGCTTTGTGAAGTTGCCGCTTCTTCCCAAGCGGTAGACCTAATTCGTTGTTTGACCACGAGTTCCTTCGTAGGTAAACGCAGCAACAGAGGATCACTGCCATAAAGGTGGTTCCCGCGCCGGCTGAAAGAGCGACGGGAAATTAAAGCACCGTTGTCACTAACTTCAGACAGACATCTAATCATTTCCTTAGGTTTCGAAGCTGATCCGAAGGGACAACAAATACCAAAAAAAACGACATGAATTAAATAATCGATTGGTCCGTCCTTCTGTTGATGGATGGCAATCCATATTAACAATAATAATCGTAAGCTTATCATTGAGGAGTCAACAATCAAAGCTAATACGCATCTATTGATCAGAAATTACTAGAGGGTTAAAGTTGTTTTTGTACCTCTTGTTATTTTAAGTCGCTCTTCTGCCACTTTCGGCTAATGAGGATGAGTGACGATTAGATTAAATTGACACCATGATACCAATACTGAAGCCGTGACTCGAACCCGGAAATTTCTTGGTATCGGAAGAGGACCATTTAACGCGCTTGGCCACCAAAGAGAACCTTCTCTGCGGCCAAGCGCAGTTAGTGATGGACTAACGATCCAGACACCGAATGTTCCGGGTTCGAGTCACTTCACAATCTAAGACATAACATTTTATCAAAACTTCATTCCTCTCCCCTCCACCTCAAATTTAATACTCAATCTTCCCAACAAAATTTCCATGCCAATTTTAGACTTCCTGTTGATATTGCTCCCTCCAAAAAAGCAATCTAAGACGTAATAGTAATACACAAGAGTTGGGATTCCCTACCCCCCAAAATAATTATCAATCCAGCTACCTGAAAATCCCACTAACTTCATTAATCGCCCACCATAATTTCCCTATCAATCTAAGGCCTAATATGTAAGAGTTGGATATCGCCCCCCCCACCAATATTACTTATTACCCGTAACAATTCCCCTGACAATCTACAAATTACTATTTGTATAACAGCAATGGCTAATTGATAACGTAATTAAACTTGTTCCCTGTTTACTCAGTCAAATTTCCATCACAGTCTGCGCCATAATGCCCCTCCCCCTGGGCACCACTGATTTAGAACTGTGACAACGTGATAGGTGTAATGTAACTAATAGTTAAGTGTTAGGAATGGGTGCATGTGTGCTGCGCATTTGAATTTCATGTGAATCATATCTGTCAATAATGTGAATATTAATATTATAGAATATAATATAATGGTGCAGGTGTGTGAAAAAGTAACCATGAGCACCAAGGTATCAATAAAAAAGAATTGGAAACATAAGTTGCATATGGAGATGTGTGTAATTAGTTTTGTTCTGGGATGTAGCAAAGAACATCGGTTAAACCGTGCGGGGTTTCAATACTGTGTCCACCCGCCGTTGGATTCAAGCACTGCATCTAGTCGACAAGGCAAGGATTTCACGAGCAGATGTTTGGTCTTCTCCTTAAACTCTCCCAAACATCAAACACGTGAAAATGTTTTCGATTGGGAGACTTCGCTGGCCAATCTACTCTTGAAATTCCTGGGTGCTGATTAAACCAGGTGGTGTTCGCTTTCGACGTATGGACGCTGCTGATGTCTTGATCGAAAGTCACGTGCGAAATCTCATCTTCAAGGTGTCTCTCTCGCACGCTGGGAAGCGTGTGGTTTTCCAGAACTGCGATGTATTCCTGTGAATTCATTCTCGAGGACACTTCCACCAATCCACCTACTCCAGACGAACTGATCCATCCCCACACCGCCACGGATATCCTGCCACTCTTAGCATGGGTAGAAATGTTATCGGGGCCGTAGCAAGTGTTGTTGCGCCTCCAAACATAAACCTGACCATTTTCGTCAGACGAAAATACTTTCTCGTCGCTCAAAATTACGTTCTGCCAAAATTCTTGAGGAGCTGGTAAATATTGTAAAGCAAAACTGATCCGTGCTTCGTGATGGAAATGCATCATTGCTTCTTTCTTTGCCGCTCGACGGTGCCGAACTGTTGCAGCATGGCACTCCAGTTTCAACTCTTGGCGAATCTTCGTTGTAGCCATGAAGGGATTGCCCTCGCTCATCTCAATGATGCCTGCATCTTCTTCCCTGGTTGCCTTCCTCGGCCGGCCTTTGTTGGGTCTTCACTTCATTCCTTGGTCCGTCCCCTTTTCCCTCGTAATACCGAATCCAACGCCTGACGCATGAATCGTCCACACCAAGGGTCGTAGCAATCTGTAGTGCAGCAGATCCGCCGCACAAGAACATGCGGACTATCTTCTCTCTTGTAAATTCCGAAAGTAAGGCATGATGAAATGATATCGTAAAGGAACATTCGGACCGAAGGGACATGCTGCACGTGGCACATGCCTCTTAAAAACACCTTATCATTGGTGCATGTAGAGTTTCATGTCCATTCCGGTGAAGAAAGTTTCATTTTATTGGTTCCGTTGCAAGTGGCATGCTCAAGGCATAGATACGAGTAAAACTGCTGCAGGATCTCGAACGAAGCACCCACCGGGGCTCGAATTAAAGCCAAAGCGTGGTGGCAAAAGGCAACCGTGGTGGCAAAAGGCAACCGTGGTAGCAAAAGGCAACCGTGGTGGCAAAAGGTAACTGCATCTGAGATTTACGTCAAGCAGGGCCTGCGTGGTGTGTGCAAAGAAATTCACGCTTGCTTTAGGAAATAAGGACACTATTGAATCAATGCAATATAAAAGAGTATATACCGTAAAATATACATTATTATTGACTCATGCATTCCCTGAAAAAAATGCATTGTTTTCTCGCACATTTCTGCCCGCAATGAATATAAATGTATAATCTATTAAATTAAGCAGGTGAATGCAGATTTAAAAATATTGATAAGATAATTCAATTGAATTGAATTGAATTGTTGTTTTTTAAGTCCACTTTGTGCACAGAAAGGCTAATTGGGACTGGACCTACAGTTTATAGTGGGTTCCGAACCACTATGTTCCTCCACCGGGTATCGAACCCGGGACCCCTTGATTAAAGGTGACGACTCTACGATTGCGCCATGGGGGAGGCCCTAGTCCTCTTACGGAGATAATTCGTTCGGAGCAATATAAATGCCCTATCAAAACAATTGGGGAATGTTATTTTCAATGTGGATATTCCTCGGAAAATATGTTTCTAACAACAGTTTACCTAAATAGTGGGGACTTGGGGTGAGAGAGAGGGACGGAGTTGGAAGAGAGAGAGAGAGAGAGGAAAAGCACACAATTTTCTGTTCAGTGCGAATCTTTGGGATTGTTTTTTCCTAGCGCACCAACAACACAATACGTATAACCCAAATACAACCCAAACCTTCAATGGCAAAATTGTGAGTCAATCACTCAACTGGAATAAAAAGTACGGATTTAAATCTAGGCCAGAAGATAGTTATTGCGCTACCATGTGCCAAAAAAATCCACTTTGCCCGCGAGAATTGTCATGCCTGAGTGATATGTAGTTTACGTTAGTTGTGAGAGTTGCTTCAATTCCATTGCCTGCCAAGAATAATGATAGCGCTGAAAGCATAAAATACAGAAATGTGCATGTTTGGCGAGCTATGAGAAAAGCAGATCCTTGCGTTTTCTTTTCAAAATTTACTAATTTTATGTCAACTTTTACATATAGCCAATGGCGACAGAGGATGAATGATGCATCAGGGAAATTGATGAAGATTGAAGAAACAACGAAAAAGAAAAACTCATTATCAGAGGCTAGGACCCAAGAACCCTGGCTACGCAGCATGTTATGATATTTAAGTATATCACGGATTGCTGCTAAATCCATTCCTAGATATTTGTAATGAATGAACCCCCGCCCCCGCTACGAGAAAAAGAAAGACTATAGGATGTGAAACATTCACAATGTAATTGCATTGCTGTACATCGCTCTTGGCTGTATTCCAAATGTAGTAAGAGATCAGCGATAAGTTGGATTTTTTCTTTTTGTGCCAAGGTATAAGTGTATTTGAGCGCAAGGGCTACCTATTTAATCATTTATAAAGAGTTAACTTCGTCGTTACACTAGCACCAGGCACAAATGAATTATCAATTTATAAAATTGTGACGGGACAAACTCAGTGATACATTCATGCCTGACCAGAGTTCGAATCTGGAACATATGACCTCGCTTCGCTAGAAAGGCTGGCAGAAATGTATCGGAAATGTGTAGGAGCACCAAGAACCGGTTTCACCCAGCACAGACAATGAAATCATTTACAGCGACTCGCTGTGGCAGTGTTGCTCGTCACCCCCTCCCCCTCACTCGCAGATAGCATAGCCTTCTCAGCACCCACATGCTGATGGAAGAGTGGAACCACAAGCAAAACAACCTGCGCAGACCCACGACTCCTGTGCACCGTACTCCCGCGAGGAGGGGCGGGGAAGAGCGGACCATGCTTCCTTATGGCCCGAACTGAAGGGAAGAAGGGAGATCTGCGCGGGTACTTTTCGTCCCAAGGATTTTTTTCGTTGTGGTCGATCTATACTTTTCGTTTCAGGCATATTCCGACTGGAAGGTTTGTGGCACCCCTCCGCCCCCCCTTTCCCACCATGGTTAATAAATGAGAAACTTGAACTTTCAAAACCCTTATCGCAAGAAAAAGCTGGCATCAATTTTACACCACCATACAATAAGATTTACACGGGAAACATTTCCTAACATATTTTCTTGATTCGGACTAAGGGCAAATTAAAAATAGTCAAAGAATTAAATTACTGAAAATATGGAAAAGCGCGATACCGAAATCTGTAATGAGTGCGAAGGGAAAATCGAGAAAAGGAAAAAAAAATTAAGTATATAAGTATTCGAATAACCAGATTAAGAGAGAAAGTTATCACGGCTCGAACAATGCAAATGATAAAAAAAAACGGAAATACGAATTGAAATATACGACAATCGGAAGTAGGCTGAAGGAAGCAAATTTTAATAAACGTGGAAAGAAAACATAATGAAAGGAGCGCTGCTTCGATTCGCGACGGAAGCTCATATTTGTTGTTCGAGTCCCACTCTTCACTGTATGTCCAGATGCATTTACACTTAAAACAAACTTCGTGGAACTTTTTCCAAATCAGATGTCGCCAAAAATTTAAAAACAAAAAGACTAACTCTGAAGGAAAAATTCCGAAAGCGTTATTGCAAAATGAAAAAAAAAATCTTCACATATTCGTTCGGAAATGGTAAAAGAATAATAAAAAACTCAAGCATAAATGTTAATAACACTTGTTATTATTACCAGAGACATTCTCAAAATAAACTTCTTGTCCGTTAAAATCAAATCAAGAGGAAAGCAAGATCTCCACCCGGTCGCGTGAATCTGTGGCTAGATTCAAGAGTTGGAAACACTACGCTTCTCGCGAGCTGCTATTCCTGGCGAAACTAGATGATATAAAATTCCGGGTTGCATAACCGTAAGGGGGGGCGTTTCATTCGATTTCGAGTGTACTACATGATCTGCCGAACATTCTGTAATATACCTGCGAGCTGTGTTTGCAATTCAGATGTCAAATATTAAAGTGTCCGGTTTTCATTGTCCAGCAGTATATATTAATAATGACGTTTGTTACATTGCAATATATCAATTATTTCCCATGTAATTGTAACGTGAAGCTGACGCTTGAAACAAAGATCTCAGAAGTTAATTCGTTTGTTATAACAAATATGTTTTCCCGTTGACTGGTCATTCGTGTATCGAAACAAAAATGTTTCTCCTTTTGACATTACTTATGTGTCGTAACAAACATGTTTTCCCTTTTTAGCGTCATTCGTATGTCGTAACAAACATGTTTCCCCTTTAGACTGGTCATTCGTGTGACGTAACAAACTTGTTTCCCATTTTCACGGTTCCTTCGTGTGTCCTTTGAACTGTACCAATGGTATGTTCGTTAGGTGTCTCATCCGCTGTATGTAGCGCTTGTGATTGTTACTGATCTGCATATTCATTGAGCTTAGGAAAGTACACTGATTAACAAGACGTCTGTGATAGTTTGAGTTTAAGTTTTGGTTTCAGTCCACTTTATGCACAGGAAGGCTAATCGGGACTGGACCTACAGTTTAAAGTGGCATCCGAACCACATGTGCCTCCACCGGATACGAACGTCAGAATTATTGCTGAGCTTACGGTATTTTCAAAATATGAAAAGGCCAAGATGTTATTGATTTATAGCGAGCATAAGAAAAATGTAGAACAAGTAATCAGGGTGTATACCTAAAGTATCCGGACAGGCGTCAACCATCGCGCCACACAATTGTAAACCTCCACACAGTTGTCGGAAACAGATAGTGCAAAAACACGTAAACGCGTCTGTTACAAACTCGTTGCAGAAGTACCTGGTAAAGTTGGTGTTAGTTGCTATTGCCGTGAACCCACAGATTAGTTCACGTGAAATTTCTACAGGCAGTAGAATCAAACACACTAGTGTAATTCGCATACTTCGACTTCGCATATTTCATAACTAACTAACTAACTCTCTGGTCTTCTTAACCCGAAGGTTCATGGCTGCAGCAACACAGGCCTTCCATCTGTCCCTATATTGAGCAAGATCTATATACTCTTTTCCATCCCTACCGATTTCCCTTAGGTCCATATCAAGGTTATCCCTCCATCTTCGTCTTGGTCTTCCTACTGGTCTCTTGCCATCAGGTTTCGCAATAAGAATCCTATAAAATCCTCTTTCCTCTCCCATTCGTGCCATATGGCCTGCCCACCAAAGTATTCTTGATTTAATCATTCTAATAATATCTGGACATGAATACAAATTATGTAGTTCTAAATGATGTAACCTTCTCCACTCACTTGTCTCCTCAACCCTTTTAGGTCCAAATATGTTTCTAACGATGTTATTTTCAAATACTCTCAATTTATGTTCCTCTTTCAATGTAAGGGACCAAGTTTGACACTCATATAATACTACAGGCAAAATTACTGTTTTTTATATTTTAACTTTTAATTTCTTAGATATTAAACGACAAGACAAAAGTTTATGAAGAGAAAAGTAACTTGCATTTCCTGAATTAAGCCTACTTTATATTTCCTCTTTAATATAATTTTTCACTTGTTAATATTACTCCCAAGTATTTGAATTTGGAAACTGGTTCAAACGAGTTGTTATCAATAATTAGATTGTGATTATTACCTAACATTTGGTTTCAGCCTGTAAGCATATATTTAGTTTTCTCATTGCTAACTTCCAAACCTATCTCTTTAGCAGTTTCGAAAACTATTTTAGCATTATTCTTAATTGTATATATATCATCCCCTAATAAGTCTACATCACCTGCATATGCTAACAACTGAGTCACACCATTTAATTTTAGTCCTTCGTTAGTTTCTTTTACCTTCCTAACAGCATATTCTAAGACAAAATTAAAGAGCAATGGAGATAATGCATCTCCTTGTTTTAACCCATCATGAATTGTAAGTTTGTCAGACACATTAACACCCACACGAATTTTACTACCTGTTTCACTGGTGCATACTGGTGCATATTTCATCCTTATAATATATTATCCTCATCATTATATGAAAATTACTTTGAGAATGTAGTGAATTTTTGTGAATGCATTGGAGTCCTACCTGTTCTCGATGAACAGCTTTTCACAAACCATGAGGAATGAACCTACGAAACGTACATTACTGGTCCGTAGAAAATCATCGTAGGCTTCGACAGGAAGAGCGATGGCGACCTTGGAGTGTCAATGTATGGTGCGTAATAATTGACGACCATCTCCTTGGACCTTACTTCATGGATGTCACCCAAACAAATGGAAACTATGTTGAATTCCTTCCTTCAAAATGATCTGCAACCTTCGCAAGAAAATGTAAACTGGATGGTTGTCCAGCGAACTCTGAAAATGACACTATTATAACCCTTGATCGAATGTGCGATGTAGGTTTTATCGGACATGGCGGGCGAACGAATTGGCCAACCCGTTCTCCCGAACTGAGACATTTAGACTTCTTTTTGTAGGGTTGTTTAAAGGAGGAAGTCTTTTGCAATGCAACTACAACCTCAGAGAACATGAAACATCTCACTGAGGCAGCCTGCGGCAGAATTACACAGGACATGCAACGGTGATTACAGCATGTCGGTTGGAAGTGTGTGTGGCAAATAATGGGGAACATTTATTCTCCTAAAATTCTTTCGTTTTCTATAATTGAATGCGTACAATGCTCTGGCAAAGAGAATCCATACTGTAGAAGAACAATTACTAATAAAGTTTAAGTGTGATTTAAATTCCTTCCTAAACCGTTTATAGTTCTACATAATAAAAGTACTATTTTATCTCTCTTCCTGTTTCATTCTTGATGTTGTCCTTCGATAGACACTTAAATGAACTGCTCGGTCGTTGTATCTCACGCTCAACTTCACGTTACAATAACTTAGAAAGTAATTAAGATATTACAGTGTAACAAATGCATTGGCAATGCCTTTCATTCTATAGCGTCGTCGCCTTGCAATCAAGGGATACCGGGTCCGATACCCTGTGGAGGCACATAGTGCTTGGTATCCCACTTTAAACTGTAGGTTCAGTCCCGATTAGCCACTCTGTGCATAAAGTAGACTTAAAACACAAATCAACCAACCAACATAGTCTAACCTCATTACCTTTAGGCGCAGACCCAATAAGTCTAACGCAGTCTTTTTTTCTTCTACTGGTTAAATTATTTTCATTTTTTTTTCAAATGGTTAATCTCTACTTCTAGTTTTTTCACCATTGGTATGGTTACTACTCTTGGAACAACCTGTACATATGGTTTTGCATTAGGTTTCATAGCAATAGAAACTGTTTTCTTAAATTCTCCAATATTTTGAAACAATTTACAATATTCTGGTGAATTAATATCAACTTTTGTGAAAGATCGTTGGTCTTTATGCAGATTATTTACATTTAGCATTTCTAAAGCAGTGACATCATTTCGACCAAGCAATGGTTTTTGCAACCCTTCTACTATATATACCCTTGTACAAAAATCTTTGCCTTTAAGGCATAATGTAAAATTCGTAGTACCTAACACCTTTAATTGTGTACCTTCGGGTTCTTTCAGGCCTGATTTCTTTGCATTTAAATTACTCAACCTGTTTGAAAGTACTCTATCAGGTAAGCATACACAATCAGCACCTGTATAGATCAAAAATTAACATTAGCGCCAAGTTCCTTAATGAAAATTGAACGATACCAACTGAATTCTGAATTACAATTAGGTCCTTTAATATTTCCTACAAAATTACATCCACACTCGATTTTTCGTTAGTGTTTTGTTCATTCACATTACCAAACTCAAAATGATTGATTGTTTTCGTGTTCTTCTTCCTACAAACTCGAACAAAATGTCGTACTATTTTACGGTACCTGCACGCCACTGTTCTAGCTGGGCAATCCTTCAATTTTGGGTGAAATGGTCCTTCACTGAAGGGACAATACTTCGGTTTATCTAAGTTTGTGTTGTACTTACTCCGAGCTGTTGGTCGAGAATTCCCTCCCCTGTTCGTTGCACTTCCGGTCCCGGTTCTACTAGCGTAGTCTTTCCCGGTCGTCTGTTCGCGTCGTCTGGTCGCTTGTTGTACCTGTCCTTGGTCGGCAATTTCATGTGAATTCTTCTGTAGTTGTTCGTACTGCTTAACCCAATTAACTGCCTCCGCAAGCGTCAATTCTCGCTGTATCTGTTGTTTGTCAGACACACGTTTATCAGCTACGGCCACGACGATCCTGTCCCGAATCATGTCGTCCTTGAGATTACCAAACTCGCAATGTTCAGCCAGTCTATGCAGATCCGTGATAAACACGTCAGCTTGATCCCCCACATTTTACACTCTGGTATTAAACTTATATCGATCAAAACTTACGTTACGATGTGTCAGAAACACAGATTCGAACTTGTTCATCAAGTCACTCACTGAACGTGGTTCCGGGAAACGCAACAAATATTCCTCACTTTGTGAACTCATTACGTATAGAAGTAGGTTGATTTTTTCGTCCTCAGTTTTGTTAACCAAGCCCGAAATACTTAAATAACGTTCGAACATTTTTCTCCATAATGGGCACAGTTCTGGTCGAACAAAGTCAAATTGTTCAGGAGGATTCACATTCACTAGCGAATGCAAAACGTTGCCTGTTACCGACAAATCACTATTGTTAGGCATGTTTAACACACACGAACCTTGTTTTCTGTTCTCAAAATAAGTCTAGTAGAGCCAAGATATCGGGATCCCATGTTCGCTATTCCATTCCTTCGTTCGATCGAACGCGGATCCCATTTCTGCCACCATGTAGTGTTTGCCGTGCTAGCCGGAGCAAGAGATAAGCGATGTATACCGGTGAGGTTGATTGGTTGATTTGGTGTTTTAAGTCCACTTTATGCACAGTAAGGCTAATTGGGACTGGACCTACTCTTTAAAGTGGAATCCGAACCAATATGTGCCTCCACCGGGCATCGAACCGAGGACCCCTTGATTACAAGGCGACGACGCTACCACTGCGCCATCGGGGAAGCCCAGATATATACACCGGTGAGGGTCGGAGGACGTACTGCCCCAGGCACTGGTATAGTGCAGCTTTCATTGTTTAGGTGGCAGCACCTTACACAACAAAAAGTGAGTGGAATCTTTTGAAATGTGGCTATGGCAAAGAATGTAGCGTGTGAAATGGACAGAGCAAGGAAGAAATACTGCGGCTTGGGAAAGAGTTGGTGAAAGAAGATCAATTCGGAGAAATCAAGAAAAGGAAAATACATTGCTTAGAACACTGACTAAGAAGGAACTGCGCTTAAAGACGTAATGGAAGTAACTAGTATTTAATATTCACTTTCATCAACCGAGGTTTTCACTTCGTTGAAATTATTTTTCACTTTATTCCCTGAAATTTCTCAGCGGAGGGAAAATTCCTTCCCTTCAAAATATTTGGAGAAAGAAGATTCGGCAAAACTGGAATTTCCCTTTTGCCTAAAATTTTGCTTAGATGCGATATTTGTTTGGTTTGAGTTGCTGTTTAAAGTCCACTTTATGCACAGTAAGGCTAATCGGGACTGGGCCTACAGTTTAAAGTGGAATCCGAACCACTTGTGCCTCCACCGGGTATCGAACCCGGGACCCCTCGATTACAAGGCAAGGACGCTACCACTGCGCCATGGGGGAGGCCCATGAGATATTTGTCTCTGGGGCTTTAGGCCAAAGGGGATTCGGCGAAACGGGAGGAAATATATCCAGCAACGGCACAAAAAACTGAAAAAAGAAACAAAAATAGAAGTTTCTTAGCACAGAAAGCATTTGTGACAGTGTCTTCTTCTTCTTCTATCTGCATACAGATAGAAGATGCCCTCCTCTAACTCCCATACATTGGAGAGTATGCGCTCATGTTCTGTTGCCTACAAATATCAGATCGTCTTTTCCGCTGAATATCGATTCCACCTCTAGTGCCTAAATATACCAAAGGTCATTTCCTTATTACTTTATTTGCTTCAAGAAATACACATATGTAGAAAGTAATCCGCAGAATCTGGTAACAGAGTTCTTCGCTAGTCAAGAACAAGTTCGGTTCAAAGTTTGTTCATGTGATAGTTGTTTTGTTCGTTTTCTTGGGTATGTAGTGTTTGTTTCAATGAATTTGACGGGCTGTCGTCGTGTCAGAAAGTGAGTTGGTGAATGCTGGAAGTCATATGACTGCCCTTGCTTATACAGTATGTAACATTGTTATTCTTACTCATTGAATTTCCGAGGAAAAAGTGTCAAATCTACTAGTAAATATAATCATTTTCATATGTACCTGGAAATTAATGTTAATGAAGGTTTCACCAACAAATGTCAATAAAAATGCATGTTAAAAGTGTGTAAACAGAGCATGTAATTTGTGTGAAATGAGAAAAACACGCTGTTTCATGCAACATTGTTATTCGTACAGGCAAGAGTTTCAATCTTCCTCACATACAGCGCCACCGCTATTCGGGCGATTTCGTGCAGTTTGAAACTTCTTAATAAGTTTGAACATGCAGGCGAGCTCCCCGTCAAGCGGAATGCTGGCGTAGGTATTGTTGTAGGTCTATCGTCTATCTATCAGCGTGTTCGAAATAGGTAAGGTGAAGGAATTTAGTTTCGATCTGAAGGATGTTATTATAAATTTTGCCCTTAGAGGTTATTCGTTAAGAAAAATTGGACAAACAGTCAATAAATCACACTTCACAGTTCAATACATAGTAAACAAATTTAGAGAGGAAGTTTCAACACAGAATGTGCCGCGAAAACCAAAAGAGACAAAGAAGGTTGAAAAAATGTGATGAACGCTTTATTTCAAAAAGAGTGCGAGAAAAACCCCGACTATACCGCGTTTGTTACAACCTGTGCTCTTTCCCGCGCTAGGGAGCGCTCGACAGTTTCGGTGCCAATGAGAAACGAGGAAAAAATCGTCTGCTGGGCAGCTAGAAAAAATGGAAGCCAGAAGAGAGGCGCTTACGTAGATGCTGTTGCGACGTTGCGTATTTTAATTGGCTGCCTGGCTTTGACTTTCCCCAGCACCGAGAAAAGCCAGGGAGCAACTAGCGCGGGAACCGGGACAGGTTGTAACAAACGCGGTATAAGTGTTCCTCAGTTACGACGGTTAGTAGAAAATGTTGCGTTCAAGAGGTTGTTCGATCGAACTGTCCGACATACCTTGTGGAAGCATGGATATCATGGCAGATTACCACGAAAGAGGCCGTATGTAAATAATGTGAATCGCAGGAATAGACTTTCATTCGCAAAAGAACAATTCCAATAAGACCAGGAATTTTGAGATAGTGTCATATGGTTAGACGAGTCCAAGATTAATATATACTGGTCGGAAGGGATAAATAAGGTGTGGAGGAAATCAAATAAAGACAATGATCACATTAACACAGTTCCAACAGTTAAACACGGTGGTGGGTCATTAATGATTTGGGGCTGTATGTCGTCCAAAGGTGTTGGCACCATCCAGTTTATTGATGGTATCATGGATGCATATGTCTATTTGGACATATTGAAGAACAATGTAAATCAGAGTGCCCATAAAATCCGTGTGTACGAATCAGAATGTTACATACTGTATATCGAGAAAAAAGAATGACAGCTCTTTGACGTACCGCAGGTTGTCGATGCGTTCTCCAAAGCACATGAGAATATCCGAATTCCACTTCACTAGGTGACTTTTGTTGTTTCTAATGCTTTAGAAAATTATTTTCTTCCAAAGTCCTATTTATTTTGTAAGTAAATTAAACATTTCATTTTCGTTATCTATGTTATTTTCTAATAAGTTAAATATATGGTATTTATATATCTAGTTTCATCTCAAGAAAATTATGTATTATGAAATTATAAATGGGAAAACTATTTAGGCCATCTCTACCTGTCTCTCATTACTGAAATAGTCCACTGAAAAGTATGCGACTACTGACTGTATTAAAATCAATTGTATGAAGATAATCTTGCAATCAAGAATTACCCCGATCAGCACAAAGAACAACAAACATAAAACAGTATACATGAATATAAAATATTTATTGTTGTGTTTTCAGGCGTCACACGATTGTAGCTGCATTTGCTCCACGAGGGATCGTCCATGCACACGTGTACTTTGTGTGTAACTAAAAGTACCGCCACGATAACAGCCAGCGCGGAGAACGTTTTTATGGTAGTCACCCGCTCTCGTCTCCTTTCCCTACGTAGGAACTTGCTGTCAGACAGCTAATCAGGCCTACAGCTGCCGCCTTGTTAGTGCTGCAAGCGAAAACCTTAAAATCCCTCCTTCCCGAAGCAGGCATCAGGGAAACAGGATTTACCAAAATAACCGTTCTGCTCTGTGAACGAGGGGCTGTTGATCGGGTGGCCTTAGTATAATGTAACTGCCCCTTTACAATATTTCCCCCCTCCAACGCCCCAGTCACTTACCTCTGGCGCAATCATTGCCAAATTGTTGTTGCTTCATGGATACGAAATTTACTTTTTTAAAGCCAACGGACCTCGATGTTATTAATTGTAAGTAAAACAGTGGCATTTCTCTTCGATATATCATTGAGCAAACATTTCTTAGACTTCTTCAAAACAGAAGAAAAATTATGGACATTTAACTCATGTATAGAAGAGTGATGTACACCCTGGTGTAGTGTCTTCAGGGCAAGGGGAAACTATCCCCTGGGTAGCGCTTCCATCTCTTTTGGGTTCCTTTAAATTGTTTGATAGTTAAATGAATATCAACTATCTTGTCGCAGTACAGTTAAAAATCGAGGGTAACGTGTAACACATTAGGTATGAACAATGCGGATTAGCTCCTATTTGAATACGGAAACAAGTTGCTGGGCGTCAGAAATTTTCGACCAGGTGGAAAGGAGGGCAGAAGTAGTATACAGATAAATTAGAGTAGGCAGGTATAAATGTAAGACACGTGAATTTTACGAATATGTATTTCCACTCCTCCCTCTACTTGTTGGACCCTTGATTTCATTTCTACATTCTTCCCCTTTCGCATTCCTATATTTCTTTACCTGTTTATTGTTTTGTGTCTATATTTCTTTCTCAGCTTGTTCTCATGTGCTCTCTCTCTCTCTCTCTCTCTCTTGTGCCGTTCTTAGAATCGTTCTATTAACTAATTTTCTCACCCTTATGTATAGTATACTCGTATATTGATGAGGTATAATGAGTGAACATAAAGAAGAGGCTCGTTTAATGCTCTCTTTACACTGTTCATTAACTTGACGTTTCCGTCGAATGCCTCTCGTTATCCCAGGAATGCGCTTCATTTCACAATACCTCTGTGATGAGGTTAAGGTGACGAAGGTACACCTCACAGGTAGAGGACATGAGGAGTAATAACCTCTGGTCCGGGAGGAGTATATAACATGATGTCCTCAAGGACAGCTCTCGCAGTTGACTTACAAATTCATTCGATACATTCAGCGCGGAATAACGGAGGAGCGTCAGTCAAAGTCCAGGTACGAACTCTGACAAGTTATGGAGACGGTCAGTAGATACGTCTTGGAAAACACTCAGCGAGAACAGTGGACAGATGGAGAGAGCATTTATACTGAGTTATATCTCATCTTTCTCTTCATTATGAACCTTAAACCTCTTGTTTTGTCATTTGCTACATCCCAGTAACTCTCCATCCCAGGTGTTAATTCGAGTCACACTTCAATATATAGTACACATATATGTTGCACGACACTTGCATGAATGAATGAATTTATTTATGTCTCTACAACATATCATTCTAATCACTCTCCTTCATGTATATGTATGCAATGATAAAATAAACGTGAATTGGATTGTGTTCGGATGGAATGTGTTGCAACATATTTTGTCATTCATGAGCAAAAAGTACAGCAACACGTCACACACTGAATTTTACATATTCGGTGGCTGTGATAGAAACTGCGGTTGACAGATAATGGCAAAGAATTAATTTATTTTGTTCATAATTCAATTCCATACACTTGCATATACAGGGTGACACACGGGAACCGGACGTTTTTGAAATGAATATTAGTCTGTTAATTGTGAAGGAAAAGTAGTTATAATTGTGTCAGAATGGAGAACAAGAGTTGCCATTTGATTACATTGGTTACGTGTGGAAAATTACGTCAATCAGGTGACGGCCATCCATTTGAATGCAAAGTTTAACTCGTCGCCAGAAAGCATTCATAACCCTGCGTAACACCTCTTGGTCAATCGCACGCACCTCCTCTGTTATGCCATCTTTCAACTCCATTAATGTCAGCGGTTTGTGGGCATAGACATGTTCCTTGAGGTACCCCCAAAGGAAAAAGTCACAAGAGGACAAGTCTGGGGATCTGGGCGGCCATGGCACGTCACCGAAACGCGAAATGAAGCGTCCAGGGAATATGTTCCTGACAACTGCCATTGATGCATTAGCGGTATGCGCTGTGGCACCATCCTGTTGAAAATAAACATTATGAATGTTTATTCCTAGTCTCTGCAGTTCCGGTTGAAAGAATGTGTCCAACATGTGGACATATCGTCTTGAGTTCACTGTGACCGTTCTGCCATTCTCTTAAAAAAAATACGGCCCAATTACGCCTGAAGGGGTAACAGCACACCAAACTGTAACTCGCTCTGAGTGTAGGGGTTTTTGCTGGATGTTGTGAAGGTGTTGGGGCGCCCAGTAACGGAAGTTCTGTTTGTTCACTACACCATTTAAGTGAAAATGAGCTTCATCGTTCATCATCACTACAGCATTTTGGTCCTCCTCCATAATCACTTGCATACGAACAGCGAAATCTTCACGAGCTAAGTAGCTGTAAGCTCCTGAACCACCAGCATTTTGTACGGATGGAAGTGTAAATTCAACCATAACATTCTTCTTACACTCTCACGGTTGATCTGTAATTCACGCGCATGTTGACGTGCGGATCGACTGGGGCTCCGATTCATTGCCCCTCTCACTATGTTGATGTTTTCTGGAGTCCTCACAGTTCGAACAGGGCCTGGAGGCTTCTTCTTCATGATGCTTCCTGTTGCACGATACGATTCAACCCATCTCAGGATCGTATTCCGGCTAGGAATTGCGCCATGCTTACCAATATTGAAATGACGACGAAAGATTCGTTGTGTTGTGACAATAGACTCATTATTTCGCACATACGTTTCATGTGCAAACACGCGATGTTCAACTGTCCACTGCTCCATACTGTTTCATACCTGCAAAGAAAAATAATACACTACTGAAATGGCATGTTATGCAAAACAAATTGGCTACTCTGCGTTATCCCGCGCTGAATGTATCGAATGAATTTGTAAGTCAACTGCGAGAGCTGTCCTTGAGGACATCATGTTATATACTCCTCCCGGACCATTATTACTCCTCATGTCCTCTACCTGTGAGGTGTACCTTCGTCACCTCCCGCTTAACCTCATCACAGAGGTATTGTGAAATGAAGCGCATTCCTGGGAAAACGAGAGGCATTCGACGGAAACGTCAAGTTAATGAACAGTGTAAAGAGAGCATTAAACGAGCCTCTTCTTTATGTTCACTCATTATACCTCATCAATATACGAGTATACTATACATAAGGGTGAGAAAATTAGTTAATAGAACTATTCTAAGAACGGCAACCTTCTCAATATATTTCGCTAAGGATCACAAAATGTTTGTGATCAAGGTTAAATGATGTTAGAACGTCATTTGACCTTCAATGCACATCCCCCAAATTCCTTTATCATCTCCCTGACCTCAGTTCACCGTCGTCTGCCTAGCATCACGGATCAACTCCTGTCATAACATAAAACATAGTACACTATAACCATATAACATTATTCCTTAGTACACTATAATTTTTTTCCAGTACTTATCGTGGTTTCGAGTACCGAGACCGTCTTAAATCATAAATAGACCCTTACCATTACGCAATAGCGATTCATAAACCATAAAATCTTATTTTCAATATTATGAACATAAATTATTATAGTTTCATACTTTACATACTTTGCAGTAATGAACTTAATATCATATGTATAACGTTTATTACCGTTAATTACCTTCTATATACATATATTTCATAAAATTAAAAAAATAAAAATTCATAAAAGTTATGAATATGCAGATACATAAACGTAAATTAGTTCTAATGATATGCAAATGAGTTCTCAATTATATGCAAATTAATTAACACCCGTGCACTAATTGACGTTAGCGCGGACAACTACTACTAACAGAGTATCTGTTTTAGGCAGGCCCGTACCAAAACAGGGTTCGACGTGGCTAGGGGACAATGTTCCTTTACTCAAATTTTGAAATATTTTAATGTAAACCTACGAAAATAACATTGACGATTTATAAGATTTTGCAATAATTTCAAATATGTTATTGCATAAATAAATGACTTGTTTGCGGAGAGACATGGGTTCCAGAAGTCTGCTTTCTCCATTGTTTGGTAATTGTAGTTTTACAACCATTGACGCAACGCTACCAGACGTCCCGATTTAGTGTGGACAGTCCATACTTTTTAATGCTGACATTACTGCCGACTTGATTCGAAAATATCATTATTTTCGATAATTCACAATCAGACATGTTCTTTATTGTAAGAATCATTGCTAATACGTATCATTTTATTTACAAATTACTATAAATATAGACTATTATTTCCTAAACATATAATTACCATGTCTGTTAAATGGCTTTGAGTATTTAAGTCCACTTTATGCACAGATAGGGTAATTGGGACTGGACCTGCAGTTTAAACTGGGATTCTATCCACTATGTGCTCCCTGACAAGGGGATGAAGCCATCCCAAAATCCTACGAATGATTCGTTTGTTTAGAAACCTGACATTTTTTCGCCTTTAAAGGTCGGCTGTTGATAAGGGATAAGATAAATAAAATTCTAGCTACGAGCCTGATTCATCCACCGGGTATCGAACCCAGGCTGTTCAATATGACGTCAAGACAATTAACCGAAATATGAATACATTGTTAATTTGAGGAACACAGTACTATACGAATACTTCTGAGAATTGAATGTAATCAATAAGCACCAAGCTGAACACCGTGTGACAGGCTATGTTTGTAAGTGACTGTTTTCTTTTCTTTTCTAAAGTTGGTGTTTTAAGTTCACTTTATGCAGAGAAAGGCAGATCAGGACTGGACCGACGGTTTAAAGTGGGACCCGAACCACTGTGCCATGTGCCTCTACCGGGTAGCGAACCCGGGACCCCTTGATTACAAGGCGACGACGCTGCCACTCCGCCATCGTGGAGGCCTGTAAGCGACTGGGTTAGTGATTGTAAAGTCATAGGAATCTATCGTTAAGAAGAAACTCTTTGATTAATTTGGACCATAATATTGCAACTCTGCAATTGTACAGTGTCTCTCAAACGTTTTAGGACAACGACACTTTAAACTAGGCAACCCAATTTACACAAGGCGTTGGTGGGTTGCGTGTAGAGTTAGGCTCAATTTCAGGGTTGCCACATGCACAATAGATATTTATAAAATACGCGAAAGAAATAAAAACAAGTATTATTGCATAAAATTATTAAAAATATCACTATTATATCGCAAGAGACAAAATTCTTTCTCAAGGGGAAAAAATAGGTTTTCTAGTATTTCATCTCTGATGAGTCTACAGAATGGAAAAGAGGTGAGAGAAAACGAGAGGTGACAAAGGACAGGAGAAAGAGAAAGCGAAAGGAGAAGAGGAAAAGTAGAGGAGTGAAGAAAGAGAGGATAGACGAGGAGAGGAAATGTAGTGTGGGGATTGGAAAAGATTCAAGGAGAGATGAGGAAAATGAGCAAAGAAGAGAAAAGAGAAGGAAAACGAGATGAGAGAAGAGGAGACGAGAAGAGGGGAGTGGAGAGTAGAGTAAAGGATAGAAAAAGAGAAGAACGAAAAGAAGAGGAGAAGAGTGCAGTGGAGTAGAAAATCTAAGACAATAGAGGAGATACGAGGAGTGGAGATGAGTGGGATGGAGATAAGATGCGAGAAAAGTAGGGAAGGCGATATGAGATAAAAGCAGAGCAGAAGGAGGGGAGAGAAGAAGGAGAAGAGAAGAACAGAAGGGATTGAAGATAAAAGGTAGTTGCAGAAAATATCGTCTCAGCGTCAAGAATTGACGCATTGGTCAAATGATCGACTTGAAACATTCAATAACATTTTGAAATGTATTGGAGAATGTATTAGATCGGTTCTAAATGCCTTTTGGCTTAGTTCAGAGCAAGGTAAAATCTTCCATGTAAGATCTTTGATTTTACCTGTGATTATACCACTAAAAACATGAATGTAATTTGAATATTTATAAGAATTATCCAATTTTTGTCCACTTCTCGCTTCGTTGAAATGGAGATTTTGTAATTTAATATTTCCCCTCCCCCCATCGTTAATTCCAAACTGAATCATTCCCTTTGACACTGCGTGGACAATGAACACAATGGGATAGGTCTAAAACTTACGAAAATTTTCTGCCACCGGAAGGGTTTGAACCTACGACCATCAGATTGACAGTCCTGAACGGTAAACACTACCCTACAAGCTTTCGCTTCTGAAACTAAGTAGAAGGAGCTGACCAATGTGAAATGTAGATGTAACTCTCCTCCGACATGTAATGTGCAAACAATACTTGTTTGTAACAAAGAAAACGAAGGTAGTACGACTCGGCGAAAACATTTAATGGAGAATTGCACATGATGAGAACTTTTCATTCGATATTTGCGGAGGTATCCTTGCATTGAACTCGAGTGGAAAAAGGGGTAAAATTAGTATATCCTGAATTTCCACAAATATAAATAGTTTTTTCATTAATATTTGTCAATGTCTTTGGAGGAGTACACAATTATCGTTAGAGTATCATAATTCACGATCTTATACATGAAATTATCCCTTTCAATGTGTGTCAATTCATTTATTTGATTATTTTTTTTATAAATTCCATATGCAGAACAATGTAGCCACTATACACTAAATTAACCCACAGCGCTACAGCCCTTGAAGGACCTTGGCTTACCTACCGACTGCTGGTCTCCCTCCCACTCTGTTCCTCCGTCACCTGTTATAGCGTGGAGGTCTTAGACCAATATTGGGGTGACGGGTGATCAGCCCGATGAACCCCCAGCCGTTGTTGTAGGTCTTCTTGACCGGGTTACGCTCACTCACTAGCCACTATACACTGCTATTACAAATAATGTTACCATGCTCTTGTTTAATAGAAGGGGATTAGAATAAAAGAATAAAAAGAACACCTAGTATGGTAGACCTGGGACCGCAATCAATGCTTTCAAGAACTCTAACCAATACACTACGCCCTTTGTTTCCCTTGGTGCAACAGTTCTTAATTATTCTGCCGCGTCAATATTGTAAACGATATCCTGCAAAGAGAAGTCCAATACTCTGATATAGCTCTGTACTTCTAGAATTACTCTATACACATGCATTTGAAATTTTACTCTGAATTTATTTCTTCGTTGTTAGTATATCTAAGCTTGTGAATATATTTTACAGTACAAGGGTCACTATTTATATGTTGAGCCTAACAATGAAAAAACAGGAATTTGGCATTGAAAACTGCTTTATTGTTTTTCGAAGTATTCTCCTTTATGGTCAATACACTTTTGCATTCGTTCGAACCATTTGTCAAAGAAGTTTTTCCAATCTTCTTGAGACACCTCCATAATATGGTTTTTGAACGCATCAACGGCGTCTTCCGCCGATGAAAATCGTTGTCCACGCAATTTATTCTTGACATTCGGGAACAAGAAGAAGTCATTGGTTGTCAAATCAGGATTGTACGGCGGATGACCCATCAATTCGATTTTTTGACTGTTCATAAAGTCGGTTGTTAGACGAGATGTGTGACAACTGGCATTGTCTTGATGAAGAATGATCCGACGGCGTTTGTTTGTTTTCCGTATTTGACCGAAGACCTCTGGCAAACAAATTGTGTGGGATCCAACGAGAACATACCTTTCTCACAGCTAAATGATCATGTAATATTTTATATATGCTGGTGGAACTAATGCCTAAGGTTGCCTCAATCTCACAGTATGTCACATGACGATCTTGAAGTATTAGGTTTTGCACAGCATCAATGTTTTCTTGAACAACAACTGATTTTGGACGACCTTCGCGAATCTCGTCGGTGAGCGAATGGCGGAAAAGATTAATTTTGTTACACCAGCGTTTCACAGTGGCAAAGAATGGGGCTTCATCGCCAAATGTGGAAGTAAGTTGATCGATGCACTCTTGTCTTGATAATCCACGTCGAAAATCGTAAAAAATCATCGCACGAAAATGTTCACGAGTTAATTCCATTTTCTTGTTGTCGCGCAATCTCCAAGGCAACATAAACAACAGCTATTGACAAAACATTTGAAGTACGTTATGGTCAATAATGCCAGACGATTCCATGCAAACGTCAAATCGCGCCTAACTTCAATCAGTGTTGCCAAGGCTCAAAATATAAATAGTGACACTCGTATATAATTTTATTACGGTTACATGAACATCCACGAAATTTGTTCTTTATAATAACCTCCGGTTGACCAAGTTGCCAATATAAAAAAATGGAACATAGATTGTCTTCGAGCATACATTGTTAAAAAGGAGCGGATACACGTATTACTATCCCAATACTTATTCAATAAGGTTTCTTGTTTGTCAGAAATTATCACTTAAACTATTGCATGTTGAGCTAGTGTCCACCTAACCGCCTCTGATGAAATCTATCATTCTTCAGATTCTCTTTAAAATTCGACTCTGGTCACTTGTAACTTGCTGGGTGCAGACACTGTGCATCGACGCACAATGTTTTGCGATAAGAAGCGACCTTGAAAGCGTGAGTGAGTCACTTTGAACGCGAGCAAGCTACGCTACCAAGCTTGTCTGTCTTTGAAAACCAAGTCGCTTTTTTTTTCACCGTTCCCGAACGCGATTGCTATTGTAGAAGTATATATTCTCTCAAAAGAGCAAGAAAGGAAATTCGACCAATGTTCTCCCGTCGTTTAAAACCAAATATTATTTAATAAACGAAAAGTTCACGATTGTCAATAAACCGATCTGAGCATAAGGTGGATGTAAATAATAAATTTAATAGAAAGATTCTCCAAAATTTCTCTCCCACTGTCTACGTCAGGACAGTATCCGGGGGAGGCATGGGGAGTCATGCCCCCTCGAAACCTGGAATATTTAAATTTGAACCTATCAATAACTACGAAAATAATATTGTCGATATTAGAAATGTGTAAAAATTTCAATTTTGTTCTTACCTAAATGAATCTGTTTCTTGCGCAAAAGTTTTCAGGGTGCAATATTGGATGGTTTTAGTTTTATAAAGAAAGGCTAGCAGACGTCCAATTCACCGATTTAGTCAGGACAGTGCGTTACTTTCAATCCCTGTCCTGACTTTTTCGAACTGCAATCGTAATGCGAGAATGTCTCTTTATTATTGTTTTTCTCTTAACTCGAAATTAGACATGTTCTTTATTGTAGTAATAATTCCTAGTATGCAACATTTAATTTATAAATATATTATTTCCTAAACATAGAATTATCATGACTTTTCAATGGCACTAGCGCTATTTGAACTATTTTGTAATCTCTCTCTCTCTCTCTCTCTCTCTCACACACACACACACACACACACACACACACACATATATATATATATATATATATATATATATATAAATTTGGGTCTGGCCCCTCCCTCAAAGAAATCCTGCTTACGAGCCTGGTATACGCCAATGACAGAAATGCAAGCAATATTTTTATTTATTTTTAACCCAATTAAAGGAACCTGGAACAATTTAAAAGAAATATAAAGAGCGGAACTACTGTTGCTCTACTTTAAACATTGTTGTTCTTCGAGGAAGAAAAATAAGAGGGATTTACTCTAGCACCTTAACACAGTGTCTCACGAGTCTCTCTTAACTATAGGTACTGTCAAATGTGCAAATGTGAAGTGATTTTATGAATAAAAATTTCCGCGTCTAACTTTGCGCAAATTTGGTAGTTCGCAAACGATGTAATTATTTCATGTTATCTTACGCAACAGCAAATACATTTCATAAGACTGTCCTGAACACGAGACTTGCATCAGTAAACAAGCATTTCGTCTGTTGCAGTATCACAGGAAAGGACCATCGTCCTGCAATGTTCAAGCCTCTAGATATTTTCCATTAATAATGTTTAATAAAAAAAAAGTAAGTTAGAAGAAATAACTCGCATTTTCACAACTACCAATATTCTCTTTTTTCTTCATCACTTGAAAATTATTTCTCGAAGATATCTGCTGTGCTACAAGAAAGCAATTCAAAATTAAATAAAAGTTCAAGTACATGTATACCCAACGACATTTATAATATTGGAGGGACAGAATACTTAAAAATTGTTGTTTCAATCAAAGGTAACGTCGTGGTGTGGTGGTTAGAGTTCTCGATTGGGCTCCGAGGTTCGATTCTCCTTAGGAGGTGTTTTTTTAATTCTCCTTTTATTATAAATAAGAGCATGGTAACATTATTTGTAATAGCAGTGTATAGTGGCTACATTGTTCTGCATATGGAATTTATAAAAAAATAATCAAATAAATGAATTGACACACATTGAAAGGGATAATTTCATGTATAAGATCGTGAATTATGATACTCTAACGATAATTGTGTACTCCTCCAAAGACATTGACAAATATTAATGAAATAACTATTTATATTTGTGGAAATTCAGGACATACTAATTTTACCCCTTTTTCCACTCGAGTTCAATGCAAGGATACCTCCGCAAATATCGAATGAAAAGTTCTCATCATGTGCAATTCTCCATTAAATGTTTTCGCCGAGTCGTACTACCTTCGTTTTCTTTGTTACAAACAAGTATTGTTTGCACATTACATGTCGGAGGAGAGTTACATCTACATTTCACATTGGTCAGCTCCTTCTACTTAGTTTCAGAAGCGAAAGCTTGTAGGGTAGTGTTTACCGTTCAGGACTGTCAATCTGATGGTCGTAGGTTCAAACCCTTCCGGTGGCAGAAAATTTTCGTAAGTTTTAAACCTATCCCATTGTGTTCATTGTCCACACAGTGTCAAAGGGAATGATTCAGTTTGGAATTAACGATGGGGGGAGGGGAAATATTAAATTACAAAATCTCCATTTCAACGAAGCGAGAAGTGGACAAAAATTGGATAATTCTTATAAATATTCAAATTACATTCATGTTTTTAGTGGTATAATCGCAGGTAAAATCAAAGATCTTACATGGAAGATTTTACCTTGCTCTGAACTAAGCCAAAAGGCATTTAGAACCGATCTAATACATTCTCCAATACATTTCAAAATGTTATTGAATGTTTCAAGTCGATCATTTGACCAATGCGTCAATTCTTGACGCTGACACGATATTTTCTGCAACTACCTCTTATCTTCAATCCCTTCTGTTCTTCTCTTCTCCTTCTTCTCTCCCCTCCTTCTGCTCTGCTTTTATCTCATATCGCCTTCCCTACTTTTCTCGCATCTTATCTCCATCCCACTCATCTCCACTCCTCGTATCTCCTCTATTGTCTTAGATTTCCTACTCCACTGCACTCTTCTCCTATTCTTTTCGTTCTTCTCTTTTTCTATCCTTTACTCTACTCTCCACTCCCCTCTTCTCGTCTTCTCTTCTCTCATCTCGTTTTCCTTCTCTTTTCTCTTCTTTGCTCCATTTTCCTCATCTCTCCTTGAATCTTTTCCAATCCCCACACTACATTTCCTCTCCTCGTCTATCCTCTCTTTCTTCACTCCTCTACTTTTCCTCTTCTCCTTTCGCTTTCTCTTTCTCCTGTCCTTTGTCACCTCTCGTTTTCTCTCACCTCTTTTCCATTCTGTAGACTCATCAGCGATTATTATTTTTAATAATTTTATGCAATAATACTTGTTTTTATTTCTTTCGCGTATTTTATAAATATCTATTGTGCATGTGGCAACCCTGAAATTGAGCCTAACTCTAGACGCAACCCACCAATGCCTTGTGTAAATTGGGTTACCTAGTTTAAAATATCGTTGTCCTAAAACGTTTGAGAGACACTGTACATCTATACCCTGTCTCAGCTAACTCTAGAGGACAGAGGAGGAGGAGAAAAATGGAGTGGTGAAAGTGCAGCGTTGCCAACCGTACGTTCCTGACCGTACATGTCCAGACCTTAGTCCGTACGCTAAATGCACGGCTTGTCAAAATTAGCTCTTGCAGTTGTATTCCTAATATTTCCATAAGAAATTCTTAAACCAATCTTAACGACCTGGAGACAAAAATACGGTTCGTTTGCCATGCGAGTTCGGTATTATCCTTTTTAAACGTTTGCCACGCTGCCTAGCGAAGGAGGAAATCGGGTAAACTACCGTCGCCCATTACATAATTCCATTTCTCTCACTGTTCACTGGTGGAGTCGTCTTGCGTCACTACTGGCGTATATACTTGGTCTCATTCGCCTGGTCTACAGTTAGCTGATACGGAGTTTAGCTCTGTCTGCAATACTACCATAGTATTGGTAGTAATACTTCGCCAGAATTTTGGATCTTCTCTTTCCTTCACATTTTTGGATCTGCCCTTCCATAAAGAAATCCTGTGTAAAAAACTGATGTTAGGGCAATAATAGACTTAAGCTGCAAAAAGTACATTTGTGTTCTTCTCCCTGTCTATTTATATGTCTGCCCTTCGATGTCAACTCTCGACGTCTAAGTAATTACCAGGTAGGACGTACTTGTGAAAAATCGAAACGAGACCACACCATTCGATATTTCAGGAAACGAGACCTCTACAAGATCCCAACGAGACCGAGACGTAGTGTCCAATATCGTTGGTATTTTTCGAGACCTTGATATAATATTGAAAAATCCATCTAAACAAAGCAATGACACATCACATTTCTCAAAACACATGGGGAAGGAGCGTTCCTATTCGTGATTCAAAATACCATTGTGGTGCTAAAATATAGTGTAGCTGATACTATGGGCACTGGATCTGAGGAAGAGAGTTTATTTACATTCGTCCTCAGGATATACTCCCATTATTGCCTAATACCCCAGAGACAAATATCACAGATAAGCAAAATGTTTCGGCAAAATGAGTTACGTTTCGCTGAATTCTTCGAACCAGGGAATTTTTCCTCTGCTGAAATTCAGGGACTGAAGCGTAAGTGCCTTACGCATCATGCCAGCGTAGAACCCTCTTAATATAATATAACCTATCGTCTGATATCTTATTCCCCGAAACTTTCCCCGTTAACAATTCCTTCCAGTGCATCATTTATCAGGCAGTTCGTTCTTAGCTAGTGTCCCTGTAAATTGATTTTTCTTTCTTTGATCACTTCCAGCATTACTCTTGTTTCGCAAACTCTTTCCAAAACTGTTCTATTTCTTATTTTCTTCTTCCACTTCACAGGCTCCATTATTCGCCACAGACACATTCCTAAACCTTCTGGAATATTAAATTGGAGCCTGCGCTTATGAAACTACAAGACCATCCAGATATACACCAGAAGGTTGATGGCATTATCTTGCTTACATCCGGTAACTCCCGAAGGGAAATCGAAGATAAAGCATCTACTGCTATCAATATGCTATCCGACTTGTGTGACAATGAAAACTAAAAATAGCTGTGGAAAAGACGCATTATATTATCCTTAAGGGGAAGTTACAATGAGACCCTAAAGTAATCTCGGAGGGAAAACTTAGAATGAGTACAAGAAGTTTAATACCTTGGTACCACTCTTCAAGAGATGATGTACGTATTTCAACAGACATATATATATATATATATATATATATATATCCCTGGCAACAATCCAGGCCGAAACAACTAATAGTCTATCCACATCGAGTTCCGCAAATACAACCTTGCACAATCACACATTAAAACATATCTCAGTACCATATACAATGCTATTATACCTTAAGGCTTGCCCCTGTAGGCCAAGGAAACTAGTAAACACAATATCAAAAACAGATTGAGATCTTCACAACGCAAAGTGATAGTTCGACTCACTGGTGCATTCAGAACAACTACAACTCTGGCTCTTCTGATAATTGCGAGGCTACAGCCTACCGAATTTGTCATTAAAACTAGAACATCAAAATATTACTTTAGAAATGGAAAAGAAGACGACATCTATAATCTAATTGGAGTACGCTCTGCCACGGTACAGGAAATTCACCACCACTTTCTTAGCGTCTGGCAACAAGAATGGACACAAGATACACAAGGAATGAGACTTCACAGCTTCCTGCCGAACATAAAGGAGCTACTATCGATGGACCATTTCCACGAGAGGTCTCATACATTTTCTAAAAAGGGACACCGTCCCAACGGTCAACACTTTCATAAGCACAACCTCAGACAGACTGACCAATGCCTGAAATGTAATAACGAGACGGACACACCGGAACATAAGGCCTTTTATTTACCACACATCGAACAAACAAATCGAAAATTAGGACAAAACTACCAATCTTCAACACGTACCAGTTAATAAGGAACCCAGAGCACTTCATATTATTAAATTAGTTATAAAATCGGGTTTCGAAAGAGGAACTCTCTTTTGAAATCAGGCAACATCATCCACCTCCCGATTCAACTCCTACTTCCGAAATTTAATACACCCTCTAGAAGATCACATAGAATCAATCTTCGACAAACTCAGCAACAACAACAGGAGAATCATGAAACAGAAGAACATCGAAAAGGAGACTCTACTACACAAGACAGTGCTGTAGCAGAAAAAAGAAGTATAGGTCCCTCACGCCACCCCAGAGAAAGACAAAGGATAACATTCGACCCACACACTAGCCGAAATTAAATCCATATTTTCAAAACTGTTATCTTACACTCCCTTTACTCTTCTTTACTCTTGTCAATAATCACTCTCTATACTGTAATTCTTCACAATTCTCCATATTTATACTACCGAATATATCTCTAAAGTACCCGATACTTCCCAGGAAATATCTTCCTCCTTCTTTCCTTTCTGATGATGTCCCAGGTACCAACCGTCGTACCGATGTTCATCCCAGACCGACTCCCTTCTTGCTCGTATCCAGCAAGTATCATTCCATCAAGCACCATTCGTTCTTTCATATATCCCTTCTTCATTCTTAGTACTAATACTTATACCTCAAAGCTAATAATAATAACTCACTATCTAAAGCATTACATACTTTAACATAGACCCCCTTCTTAACATTCATAAAATCGTGTTAATGAATAAAGTAGTTAAGGGGGGTTATAAAACGCTGAAGTTGCAGTGTTGCCAACCTAACCTAACTTTTCTAATCAATGTTGCTAACCTAAACTAACTTTAGAATTGAGGACAAATCAGTGTGGCTAACCTAACCTAAATCTGAAAAGAAGCGACAAGCTTAACCCAACTAGTTGGGGAGGGGAGTAGGGGGACAACGAGAGTGATGTATCATGCGATAGAATTACCCCAGTCACGTGATGATGACGTCTTACAATGAAAATAACTCTACCTCGATGGAGAGAGGAGGAGGGGGAGAAGAGAGATAGAAAGAGAGAGAGAAGGAGAGAGAGAGAGAAATCACGTGATGAAGACGTATTACGATATAATTAAACCTAACTCGATGGAGAGAGGGAGAAGAAGAGCGACAAGGGAGAGAGAGAAAGAGATATGAGGAAAGAGAAACAGAGAGATAGAGATAAAGAGAGATGAGAGAGAAATCACGTGATGAAGAAATATTCCGATATAATTTACCTAACTCTTGTATTATGCTTATAGCTTAATCCAAGTCACGTCAAGTTACGTGATAATGACTTGTTACAATATAAAACAGAATGGGGGAGGAGGAGCAATGAGAGAGAGAGAAGATGGTGGACAATGTGTCCATATAAGAGAGAGAGAAAGAGAGACCGAAAGAAAACAAAAAGAAGGAAGAGAAATAGGAAAAGAATAGAGAGAGAGAGTGAGAGAGAGAGAGAAATCAGATCAAGAGAAGGAAGTTCGAAAGTGAAATTAAAAGGAGGGAGAGAAATAAAATAGGTGGGAGAAAGGGGAAGAACGAAAGATTGACAAGAGAGAGTGAGAATAAACAGATCAAAAGCGAGAAAGAAAGAGATCGACAGAAAACGAGAGAAAGAGATTGAGAAGGTGGAAACAAGACGAAATTGAGAATCAGAGATAGATTAACCAAAAAAGTAACAGAGGTTGTCAAAGAGTAAAGAAAAACAAGAGAGAGAAAAGGTAAAACGATCAATAGCGATAGTTAGACAAAGTAGAAGGATACAGAAAGAGAGAGAAAATTGAAAAGAAAAAGAGAGTAATGCACATATCACAGAAAAAACACACAGAGAGAGAGAGAGAGAGAAGAGAAGTTTACATGTGTTTCTAAATAGGTCGACGTTGTCAGAAGAATTTTATATCGCATGCTTTCCAGTGAATATCTATGTTAAATGTGACAATGTGCTCGGTCAGCGATTTTGTCACACGTTAAAGCACGTACGACTGGAGATTTTTCCCACGGATACCTAGAAGTATATCGTAATGTGAATTGAAGGTGTTTGTTCTATAAGAATACTCTATTTGGAGATTATGCAAAAGGACAATACTGGGTTCGAGATTATTTTCTTTCCTCTTTTACAAAGTACAATACTAATTATGTTTCGCAGGCGCTGAATGTGTAACTGTTGATGCAAAGAAGATTAGCGTAGAAACTTAAGATAAATGTTAACGATGATTTGTAAACGTCTCCAAATATGCTAGGAAATGCAAAAACGAGTATACGAGATATACGAGATACATTGAATAGTGATTCGATTCGCACTACATTTTCTATGTTAATTAGTCAATTTGAGCAAAATAGAAATCTAAGGTATTGGATGCGGAGAATCCCAGATATCGTGCGAATGGTAGCGTATTATGTTACTGGTTAATATAAAATAGCACATAATATGATTCCTAGATGGCGGATATGGATAATATTTTTACAGACAAATACAGATGGCGACCTGTATAAATTGAAAATGTATTAAGGTATATATTAATTTTGGGGAGATTGCATCAAAGGTACTTGAAGAGAAACCAGGTTTATAGATCGAGTGATTCCAAGAAGGCAGACAACTGAGGGAAAGAAAGAGAGATAGGCGAAGATTTCGGATTGAGTTAAGATAGTTGACAACGATAATATTATGTTGTAGCGTTAAGTTAAGTTAAGTTATTAATTATTCTAAGAGGGGGATGGGAATTCCAAGATGACGAATATTATTGTTATAGGAGAATCAATATTGCGACATGTGTAAATATATTATAATACGAATAATTTATCTAATAAACGAGGGCAACGACAATGTTATAGAGAAAATATGTGTTACGAATGATTTCAAGATGGCGGATAACAATATTAATATACAGCACTATACACTATATTGTACAGCATATTAAGTTAGAAATTAATTTCAGTTGGTTGACGCTATAATCCCAAGATGGCGGATATTACTGATATTATGTGAAGTAACGAAGATATCAGATTGATTCCAAGATGGCGGACAATAGTATTGCAATACTTAGCTTCAGGCATAGATAATATTACCGGGAAGAGAACAAGATGTCGGACTGAGTAAAGCCAAGATGGTGGGTAGCGATAATATTATATTTTGCGGCGTTTAGCGTATGAAATTATAAATAAATCTAATATGATAGATAGAACAATTCCAAGATAACGAATATGGAGGGAAGATAGGATTTCGCACTCAGTGAATCCAAAATGGTGGCGAACAATTATGTTAAGAACGACTTGATTTGTCTGAGAATGTTAAAAGAAATTTGCTATGGTGCAGAAACCGAACTTTGTTATTTCAGGTAATTACGAATGATAGTTATGCATTGTAAGAACAACAGGTTTGGTTGCTAATACACAGGGTGAGATCTGCACAGAAACTCGAAATGTGTCGCTTCCAGCAAGTACAAAGTGTAACTAGGCGTTGGTAGTGAATGAAGGAAAATTTGATTTCATTGTGTGTATGTCGACAATATTTTATGTTCTTAGCTTTGGCTGTGATATAGAAAAACAGGATACAGAACCGAATTGAGAGTTCTTGTTACAATTAATTTATTTATGCCATTTAAAGTGAAATGTTGCGAAAGTCGAAATATTCTTCGTCAAATTAGATTTCTATCTGAAGGCAATTTTTCAAAGCCGAAGTCACTTTTCTAAGAGATGCAACTTGTCTGATATTTGTTAATCCCCAGAAAAATATACTAAAATGTTACTTTTAAAAAGTGAAATAATTTTTGAAAGACTTTGGAAAGAGAGTGGAAGAAATTTATGTTTAATTTTAGCCAAAGAAAAAATCCAAAGAATAATCGACTTCTGTGTTTCAAAGATATTATTAATCAAAATTGTTTTTACTGTGCAGGTCAATAAAATTTATGTTCTTGGCGATGGCTGTGGTTTCGAAAAATAGGATACAGATTCGAATTTAGAGTTATTGTTTTGTATGTGAGACCAAGGATAATGTGATTTTTTTAAACTTGTGAAACCCAAGCCCATTTTACAATGTAGGTCCTCCTGTACCAGGCCATTTTCCAGCAAAATGCAGAGTTTCATTTAGATGACTGTAGATCCCAGGCTAATTCCCTAGACAAAGAAATGATATATCGTTACACGCGGAATGAACCATAGATTCGGACTACATACAATTGATGCACAATGAGTGTTCATATGCTTGTGGGGGGAGGGGAGGAACCGGAAAATTCCAAAATTTCTGAAGAAAAATGCCCCTTCCCCCATCCGCCTCTAGACAACAAAGTACACGACATTGACAACATACAAATGGAAATGATCGCAGGCGTGTTTGGACCAATAAAAATATTGCACTATTATCTTATGAGCAATAGAAAACGACTTATAGCCCCCCAAACGATATGTCTGTGCGCCACTGACTCAAGCCTCGGATTGCATAGTTACTTTGAAGGGCCTGTATATTGAAGGCTAATTGCACTAGACGGATGAATCAAGTAGCGTTATACGCGGAATAAACCATAAAATCGGACTATAAAAAATATGTACATTGAGTGAATATATGATTGATTGATTGATTGATTGATTTAGTAGGCTAATTTGCGAAGATGAGGATGAGTGATGAAATGATGAAACTGATGACTGGACATTCACAAACAACAAAGCCCGAGCGGAATTCGAACCCGGGACCCTTGGCGTCGCAGCGGAATGTGCTAACCACTCGGCCACAGGGTCCGGCGAGTGTGTATATATATGGATGCGGGGAGAGGGAGGGAACTTGAAAATTCCAAAATTTCTGAGAAAAATGCCCCTTACCCCTCCGCCCCCTTCCTTCCCCTTCTTTCTCCCCTTACTTCCTCCACCCCCATTTGCCGAACTTGAAAGCACTTTCCAACTTACTGCTACCTGCTACCGACGAGCAAACTTTTCCCATATCGAGGTTCAGCTGCATTATTTTAGTGGAACAAATATTCGGGCCTTTGTTGGTCGCAATGCTTTTTTTGAGAGGAAGTCACCACAAAGAAAGCCGCCATTTCCCCGCCTTATTATGTTAGAACAAGACGTGAAAGAGTCCTTACGGTGCAATATATTTGTTAACAATAATTAGGGATTGGACCGATTAATCTGTATTTTATCGCTATCAGCCGATATAGGCATATCGGTGTCGCTTTATCGGTAAAAGTACTGATTATTTTATCGGTCCGATATATCGATCAATATCTTAGTGAAAGATTCAGCCATTTTGATGTAATTTTTCTTCATCACGTGATTTCTCTCTCTTTTTATCTTGCTCCCTTTCTATCTCTCTTCTCCCCCTCCTCCTCTCTCCATCCAGTAAGATTAATTTACATCGTAATACGTCATTATCACGTGTCTGGGGTTAGTCTATAGCATGAAACATCACTCTCGTTTTCCTCTCTCCTCCCCCTCCCCAACTAGTTAGGTTAAACTTGTCGCTTCTATTCAAAGAGTTAGGTTAGATTATCAACACTGATTTGTCCTGAAACCTTTCGAGTTAGATTTACTCATATCGTAATATATCATCATCACATGGCTGACGTTAGCCTATATGGAGATACGTCATTCTCATTGTCCCCCTCCCCATCTGGTTAGGTTAAGCTTGTAGCTTCTATTCAAAGATTTAGGTTAGGTAAGCCACACTGATTTGTCCTCAAAGCTAAAGTTAGGTTAGGTTAGCAACATTGTTTAGAAAAGTTAGGTTAGGTTGGCAACACTGAATTGCAACGTCAGCGTTATATAACCTTAACTACTACTACCCCTCATCTCATTCATAAACACTAATACACACTACACACAATATAAACTATCCTAGCAAACATTACCCAGTCACTTACTCTGTATCTTTATTCATAAATATTAATAATGTTATCCACTAGCATAGACGTACCTCCTACACTTACTAACCTTTATATTAATCTTACTTTTATCCTTATAGAATGCTGTAAAGCCAACTTTGTTCAGGAAAACCGAAGAAATTTGTTTCTTCACACTAGGATATTCATGTCAATGCCACAGTGAATTACTGTATACAAAAGAAAAAGGAAAATATACGATAAATCAAAGAAAAGCGAGGGAATTCGTAAAAAGAAAAATTCGCGGAACTGACGCCCTAGGTTAACTTTCAGGTACCAAGGCACAAGTGCATACATCCGAAAGTATGCGGGTGGAGGAGGGCATATTTTTTAGCTTCGCCTGCTTCCTTTAATATGTTTTCGGAAACAGTTCTTTACTAAGTCTCCCAAGTACATGTTGAATAAATGTAGGTTGTAGGCAATATCCCTGTCGTACTCCACTCCCGATTTCAACTTCCCTCTGTCATTTCTTCTCCTACTATCACGTTAACTTATTGTTCGTGTGTATACAGATTGCTAATTAGTTTCCAGTCTTTTCAATACACGCCAATCGTTTCAGTATCTCAGTAAATTTCATCCAATCCATTTATCAAATACTTTTTATAGATCCACTATAAATACTTCGTTTCTCTAGGTATCTTTCGCCATATATAAATAGAACAGGTGCACTTTGGAACACCTGAAATTTCTCAGCTTCTAGCATAAAATTTTGTTTAGGTGGGAAATCCGACATAGTGTGCATCTGAGCCATTCGGCTAAACGTGATTCGCGAGACTGAAGACACTGTCTGTCCAACGTTATGGGTTGTAAAGGGCCTTGCTCCGATTATAAAACGGAATTTTCGTGTGTTGCGAATGTAGTGTGGACTCAGGGAGGCGTAAAGAAGTTGGATGCATTTCGTGCAGTTCTTACTTACGACCGTGAGCAGAAATATAGAAAATTCAGTCACATTATGTTTAGTTTGATTTAGACGATATATCACGCTATTGAAAACATATCGTCCAGAAGATATCAGCTTGATGATATATCGGCGATATTTATCTTCACGGTATTTTGAGGATATGTATAGTCGAGATATTTTGTCTTTGTATAACTTGGCCACGATACATATCGTATCGGCAATATGCGTCTTCTCCACGATATATATCGCGTCAGCGATATGCATCGTCTCTACTATATATATCGCCTCGGCGAAATATATCCTGCCACGATATTTTATGAATTGAATGCTTGTTATAATTTTTTATTATGGCAAGTGTCCGATGGCAACATATGAAGATAGTATACCTACTTTTTTGTTGCTCCTTCGCAGTCAGCAAGTACTTTCTTATTCTGTTTCTTCTTCATTACACAGTGCATTTGTGAGGAATTTATTTAATTATTTATTGAGAGAATTTCAGATACAGCATGTAGCCATTTTACACTGAAACCATCGTCAATGAAAGAACAATAAAATCAAAATAACAAAATGGCACAAAGGATTAACATACATAAGTCAAGATAGCACAATTAAATAATATTTAGCAACATATTTTCTGATGGTAGACCGATAAGCGTACTCTGTGGAAAATACATCAGCACTTGATAGGAGGTCGTTATATTGGGTAGGATGTCTGTGAACGAGCGATGTTTTTTTAATTTCCAGTCTAGGCTTTTCTGTGTAAAATAGATCTGTGTTACGTATTTTGCGCATGGGCACTGGAAAGTGAAATTCCTGGATGAGCGTGTACAAGAAGAAAAATCCAACAACAAAAAGAGGATATAGATACAATGCACATAGAGCAGGTACAGTCATTTATATATCTCGGGTCAATAGTAAATGGAAACAATGAAATCGAAGAAGAAATTAAATAAAGGATTGCAGCTGGAAACAGAGCATTTTATGCGAATAAGAGGATATTCCAATCCAAACTAGTTACCAGAAAAATAAAATTAAAGCTGTATAAATCCATAATAAGACCTGTGGTTACATATGGCTGTGAAACCTGGGTGCTGAAAGAAGATATAATTCGAAAACTAATGATATTTGAAAGAAAGATATTAAGGAAAATATATGGCCCAACGAGACAATCTAATAATATATGGCGAATAAAAACAAACGAAGAGCTTGAAATAGAATAGAATAGAATAGAATGGTCTTTATTTAAGCAGGCGTGTTTTGGCCTCATGGGCCGTTCTTACAACCAACCCTTGTCAAAGATACAATAAATGAATAAAAACAAAAAGAAAGAAAAAAAACACATAATGATCATGATAATACAATAAAGATAATATAAAGATTATACAATGATAAAATAATACATTGAATAGATTAGTATATATACTGTTGAGTAAAGATAAGTAATAAGTCTTCGGTAGTTCAATGTGTATGTGGGGGGGGGGGTAGGTTAGGTATGCATTATATGATGTGTAAGTGCAGGTGCAATTGTTAACATATGAAGGTTAATTAAGTTGTTGGGACAATAGTAAGTTATTCAGATTTTTCTTAAAACTTTGATGGCAAATAATGTTAGTCAATGGTGCAGGCAGTTTGTTCCATTCCCTGATCCCTGTAACAATGATGGACTTGTTATATGTGGCGGTTTTATGTTTGGGGATTTTTAGATTATGCTTGTTGCGGATATTATGTTCGGCTGATGTTCTACGAGAACAGATCTTATCGGATAAGTATTTCGGGGAGCCACTCTTAAGTATTTTGTGCATCAAGGTGAGTGTTAAGTATTTTCTTCTATTGTTAATATTTAGCCAAGAAAGTTTCTTTAAATAGGGGGATACATGTTCCTTTCTGTTTAGGTTAAATATGAAACGTATACAACAATTCTGAATTTTTTGAAGTTTATAGTTTAAGCCCTGGGATATATTACTGTACACTGGAGCGCAATAGTCTAATGTGGATAGGACGAGTGATTGCATAAGACGATCTTTAACATTAGCGTCCAGACCATGTTTTAAATGATACAAAGATTTAAGTTTTCCCATACAGTTTTTCACAATAAATTCGACTTGTGGCTCCCAATTTAAGTGTCTATCGAACACAATCCCCAAGTTTTTGCTTGTATCCACTTCGCATAGCGGTATACTGCCAAGAGTTGGAGGAGAAGGTGCGTTTTTGTGAAGTTTCTTAAGTGTACCATGAGTTCGTATGGTCATGAAGCAAGATTTTGTTGGATTTAATTGAAGGGAGTTCCTCCGTGACCAATTTGTTATAGCATCAAGGTCGAATTGAAGTTTGGTCATCGCATTATCGTAGTTTTCTGTATTACACTGAATATAGATTTGCGAATCGTCAGCATACTGATGGTAGTGGCAATATTGGACAGCGCGGTCGAAATCAGCTACGTAAATCATGTATAGTAGTGGACCCAATATACTTCCTTGAGGGACGCCTTGTTGAACAACTAACCATTTAGAGTATGTGACTTCCGGTTCCCGATATTTCACACGTTGTTTCCTGTTGCCGAGATATGATCGAAACCAATTTAACGCGTTTCCGGTAACGCCATAGTGATACAGTTTGGCCAATAACAATTCATGACTGATCGAGTCGAACGCTCTTGAATAGTCCAACAAGACTAAAAGTGTAACTTCATTTTCATCTATTCCTTTACTTACATTGTCTACGATATCTACCAGCGCAGTGCAAGTACTATGCATTTTTCTGAAACCAGATTGAAAGTGTGGTAGGAAACCTTGAATATGTGAAAGTATTTGTTCATAAATTACTTTTTCAAGTATTTTGGACATTGTGGATAGAATGCAAATAGGTCGTAGATCTTTTATTTCTGTGGGGTTGGATTTTTTAGGTATAGGTGTTACTTCGCACTTTTTTCCATTCTTGAGGGAACCAACCTTTGGAAAGGGAAATATTAATAATGTGCGTAAGAGCTTCTAAACAAAAGGGGATGCAATACTGTAAAATAGTTAGGTTTATGCCATCATAACCGCACGCTTTTGATTTTATTTTGTTAAAAATTTTACGTACTTGTTCGCTACTTACTGGGGTAAAAAACAACATGTCATTGTTGGGTTGCTCAAGATACGTGTTGGTTTCATCAATCACCGCTGCATTGTTATCTGAGGGTGCACTCTGCTTAACAAAGAACTCGTTTACCGCATTCGGCCGAAATGTATCTGAGGAGAGCGCATTACTATTTTTATTTGGTAAAAGTCCCTGGCTTCTGAGGTTAGACCATAAATTTTTAGCATTTTTTACATTCATATTTACCGTTTCGTTATAGTGCTTAAATTTTGCGTTTCTGACTGCTTTTTTGGCTCTGTTTCTGAAGTATTTGTACGATAGGAGAGCGTCTGGGTCTCCTGTATTTACATATCTCAGATGAAAGAAGTCGCGCAACTTCCAGAATTCCCTTACTTGATTTGAAATCCAGGGGGCGGGAGGTTTGGTTACACGAATTTTTCGCTGGGGGGCGTGCTTATCTATTAATCTTGAATGTTATCATTCAAGGCCTCCAGCGCTGCATCTACGTCCTCGTTTCTTTCGATTTTGCACCATTCCACATTTTCCGCGTCTTTACGAAACTTGTCCAAGTCCATGGTTTTGAAATTTCTAATTTTGATAATTTTTTTAGGTTGCTTTGGTGCGTACAGGTCAAATATGGAGTATGTTATATGGTGATCTGTGATTCCAGGTAACTCGCTCTGCCAAATTTGCTTTACAATTAAATCTTGTGAACAAACGATTAAATCAATTAATGACTTTGACGTCGCTGTCACTCTGGTTGGCTTGGTAATTAATTGTTTCCCGTGAACTTCCTTGATTATACTCTGAAGGAGTCTAGTACTGCTTTCGTTTTTTCTTAACATGTTGATATTCCAGTCGCCTAACGCAATGAAGTAATCGTAATTTAAGTATAGGTGTTGGAGGATATCTGCTACGTGACTGATGTGAGTATAGCTGACATTTTTATAGCTCCAATTTTTTTCCTATCGATAGTTAATTCGATTACAAGGTACTCTGCCGATATCATTATTAACGAACCCGTCTAAAAGTTTCCATTTAAGCGATTTAGAAATGTATAAGCACACACCACCTCTAGATTTGTTTAATCTATCTTGTCGAACTAATGTGTAATTCTCGATGTCTACTATATTATTACTAATATTCGGTTTTAACCAGCTTTCTGTAATGGCTATCAGGTCAAAGTTTAAGTTCGATATCATTTATTTAAATTCATCTATGGAGTTGAGTAAACCTTGAATATTTAAATGACATAATTTAAAGCCATTTTCAGATCTATTTATTTCAGCTTCGAGCTGTTCCTTTATATTGTAATTGATGTGGCGGATATTAATGGGCGACTCATCAAAGTAACTGGAGTGAATTCTGATTGGGAGTGGCGTTTCTGCACCATTGACTACATTGGTAGGGTCATTTATATTTATCGTTTCCTCCACTGTTGGTCATGAAGTATATATTCTGTCCCAAGTGTGAATTGTATATTGGAATAACAATGAAAATGTGCATACGCATAACACTTAATTAAAAAAAACAGGTGCTAGTTATCATAGTGACTTATTACTACAACCAAATTTTTAAAAATGTAAAAAATAAATGAAAAATTTAAGAATAAAAAAGTAAAAATTAATATAAAAATGTGAATACTGACACAAAAGAAGAAAAATAAAAAAAAATGAAAATATTTGTTGATTAACTAAAAATGGGAGATATATAGATTTTTGAGCTTGCCGATATATTCTGGCGTGAGTTAGAATACAAGCTGAGGGTTGTTTACATTTATATAACAGTCAATTATGCGACAGGTTCATGCCCTCCTTTCGCCACCATTGAGGAATGCAGAGAGTATTGCAAGCGTTGTATGGTTCGGCGCGGAATGTTCTCCTGCATTCCCCTCCCCTCTACTTTTGACTGGTCACCGTTGCCCGTACGTCATTGATGGGGGAAGCAGTTCCAAAAATAAACACAACCAGCGTTAGGAGGGGAGTGTGGCGGGACAGCGTTACTTTCTGCTGAACTTTGCGATGTCCTCCGGGTCACTAATCCTAACCACGTTTCCGTTGTGTAGGGCAAGTACATTCCCATCGGTTGTCCATACTCGTTCGAATATTTTACTAAGCCTTACCTTGTGAAAAAAGTCCAAATTTGCTTTTGTTAGGTTTTCAGTTATGAAAATACCTGTCCCTGTAGCCTTAAGGTTCTTCTTGTTCTTGTAGACCAAGTCTCTCTGGGCGTAGGTGACAAAGCGCGCAATGATCGGCCGGGGTTTGCCATCACGTCGCGGTGCTCCCAGTCGGTGAACACGATGAAACACATTTTGTGGCACTTTCACTTTCACCTGCTCATTGATGATTTTTGAAGCAATCACTTCAAACTTTTCACCCTCACTTTCATTGATGCCATGAAAAACAAGGTTCAGGCGACGGTCATATTGTTCCAGGGAATTCAGATCCTTTCGCACTTGCTTCACTTGCTTGTCTAGCTCAGAGATTTTCCTCTCGAGATCGTTTTTTACTTCCTGAATGGCATCCTCCACGGCAGATTTAATTGCAGTGGTCAGCGCTGGTTTAATTTCTTTCAACACCGTATCACTTTCAAATGCCAGGATGATGCGTCTGTCCAGGTCTCCGAACTGTTGGTTGAGTTCCTTCGCTATGGCTGTCGAGATGGAGTTTTCAATCCGTTGCCACTCAGATTTGCTGATTCCCATTTTTCGGGCAGTACTGCTCTTAACAATTAAAAAAAATACGACAGAGTATGTACTTGTGCTGCAGTATCCCCTCCTCCGTGCAAGCTCGAGTTGTGTAGACGGACCCTCTTACATGCGGTTCACAGCGGGCGACTCAAGCGGAAAGAGAGAGCTATTCATGCACGTCCGAACTCCTTGAAGGCTGACGTAGGACATATTAATAAAGAGTAAGAATATAAGAAGATTTATCAAATCACAAAGATTGAGCTGGTTGGGTCACATTGAAAGAATGCCTGAAGAAAGAATTGTGAAACAAATTTACAATTGGAGACCTGTTGCTACAAGATCACAAGGAAGGCCCAAAACCAGATGGATAGACGATGTCAGAAATGACATAAGAAAATTGAAGATACAGAACTGGAAGAAATGTGTGTTGAGTAGAGAAGAGTGGAAGGATTTAATTGAGCAGGCCAAAGCCCAAGTAGTTATGCACCCGCGTTGAGTCCGATGAATCAATTCATTGGAAAAGATCGATCAAAGATCAATTGATGACCAAGCCGTGTGAGCAAGCAAGGGTGGAGGTTTTGAGCGTTTTGATTGGTTGTTGGGAAAAAGTGGGCGGGGCTTAATGATATGGACTTCCTGTTGATAATGAGGAGCTTGATAAGTGTTTCCGGTCTGGAGTTGATTAAGGGGGGCGTTTTCGGTTTGGGGGTTTTGATAAGTTTGAGATTGCGGGAAGTGTTTCCTGTTGTTAATGAGGACTTGATAAGGGTTTCCGGTGTTGATGAGATAGGTGGCTATTTTTGGGGGGCGTTTCCCGTTTGAGACCGTTGATGAGTCTGAGATTCCTGGAAATGGGTGTAACGGTTTTCTGTCTGAATGAAACATGTCCAAACATGTTTTGGGCGTAGGTTTGGATGAATTTGCAATTTCTGGGTGGTGTAACGGTTTTGTGTGAACATGCCCGAACATGTTTTGGGCGTAGCCTTGTAGTTTGAAGTCTGTTTAACGGAAATGGTGACGTAGGAGGGAAAAGGGTATAAATAGAAAGGATGGAGGATAATAGTATCATGTGAGGATGGATGTAAGCGGTACACGTTTGTCTGATAATGGTGTGAATTTCTACGAGATCAGCTACGAAGAGGTCTGGGAACTTGTTCGGTCTTGCGGCGATCTGGACAGCGATCGAACGGCCCTGGATCGGTTGCTGAGTTATTTCCCGTTTATGTAAGTAGCGATACCTGAATCTCCCTGGTGTGGATGTCACGTGGTCAACGGTTCAGGAAAAAGACTTCACCGTCGCTGCGAGACTTTGAAGGAGATAGAAGAGAGGAAAAGAAGAGGTGACGAGAGAACAGGATTTCCGAGTCACGGGTGTATCTGCGAACTACGTCGCAGGAAGGAAGAGTTGGGCGAAGCTTTGAAGAAGAGAGTGAAAGAGTGGCTTTCTTTGTTGGCAGACAGAAATTCCGTGTGGTGTTCTGGCTGTGATCGTCCATTGTTACTTAACTTAGAAGGTCATCCTTGTTTCCCTGTGGTTCCTCCCGAAGGTTTCGATTTTCGCAGACGGCTGTTCCCCGACGATCCTGAGGATATTCTGGCTGAACCTTTATCGCCGATACCGAGGACCCCGTCACCTACAGTATCTGATTTTGAGAATATTCTGGCTGAACCTTCATACCCGATACCTACAACGCCGTCGCCTACAGTATCAGACGAGTTTTCTTTGTTCGACATATGAGAGTGTATACTTACCATACTCGTCTGATAGCAGGCGGTTATTTTACCACCGATTATATGTCGGTGAATGCGAGATACAAGACTTACAGAAAGTGGCCAATAGGATTACGTCAGACTGCTGAAGAATTAGTCACTGCAGGTTTTTATTATTCAGGATTCAGTGATAGGGTAATATGTTTCCATTGTGGGTACGGAGCGTGTGATTGGACATCCGAAGATTGCCCGATTCTAGAACATTACCAGGCAATACCAGCCTGTAGTTACATACAGAGTGTTGCAGCGTTACACAGTGATTCGAAAAGTTGCAAATATTGCGACAGTGTGGAAACTACTGAAAAAACATCCGATAATAAGAGTGTGGATTCTGTGCTACTCTGTAAAATATGTTTTGAAAACTCTTGCAGTGTGGTAATTCTTCCGTGTCGACATTTTGTAGCCTGTGGTCTCTGTGCCTCTCAATTGGACAAGTGTGCGGTATGTCGGGGCAGTATTGATGATACATTGACAGTGTTCACCTGTTGAACAAAATGGATGCCTGTTTTCTGGACATTCAAGGTCTTCGCGGAGCAGGAGGAGAATTTGTGTGGAAAGAAGTGGGGATTTTAAAATTTCCTTTCGACAGCGCATTTGACTGTTTAGTGAAATCTCCATATGGTTTTCACTTGTTGAGTGAAAAGTATCGCCGGGTGAATTACTGGCTCCGTACCAACAAACACGGTCTGAACTGGGGAGATGGGTGGCTACCGTATGAGAAATTAGGAGACGTTTTATATTTTATGCTTGTGAATCAGGAAGTGTACGTCAAAGGTATGGAGAAAATTAAATGGTTGGAAAAATTACTTGGAGAAAAACGTATGGGTAAAATATCTGTGCGCAACATCGAAGAACTTGAATGTCCAAAGTTGGATAGTGTGAAAAAGACTGCAGCAAAATGCAGAGAACATAGTAAATGTGAGAACGTGAAAAAAAATTGTGCAGTTGAAAATGTCTGGAAGATGTACAGTTTCTATTGTAATAAGTACGAGAAATAAAAGATTTTTTGAACATTTACAAATGTTTTATTTATAATTGTAGATATAGGTTAACAATATGATTCGATCACAATGTGAAATATATTTACATATGGACATCGATAATGGTAATTTTACACAATACATAAAAGTAACAATGGCTTATTTACAATATGAAATACAATGGATAGTTTAAAACAGCAAATATATAACAGATTTTATTTACAATACCAATGTGTGTCCAAGATTGTTCTCAAGATATATTTCAATCATCAGTTCGTTGTACCAAAGTACATAAAAATAGTTCAATACATCGGGTACTTCTTTTTTTTCTGAAACCATATTCTATTTTATACAATATACAAAAGCCTCCATTTCGGGTTGTAATTTATGATAACGTTCGTTCATTAATTTTTGCAGAGGTCTGAAAAGATTACACATAAATAAATGTAGTTCAGAGGGTGTGAAAATAAAAGCATCCGGTGAATGATGTTGATACATCGAGATGAAACGTTTCCCGAAAAAATTTACACCGCTAACGGTGATATTTCCAGTAACCAAATAATTGAATCGTCGACCAGTGTCGACGTAATTTAGTAAGTCAGATTTTAAAGCACACAGTTCTCTAATCTGTTTAGAATCGATGTGTACGGGTGATCTCCCCTGTTGCGAAAACTCCCACACTAAATTGAAAGGGGATTCCTTTTCGAATCCTATGGCTACTTACTTTTTTTTTTCCTTGTTCAGAAAATATGTGTTTGCAAGATAGAGATCTAAACATGCATCTACGTCATGTAGTTTAGGACACTCGATTTTGTCTGTGGAAAAACCAATTTCCCTACGTCTCTTTATGAAATCACAGTCCGTAGTCACATCCATTCCTTCGTCAGCCGTCTCGTTCTTGATAGCAACGGTTTCTAATTTAATGGGTTGCACACGTTTTCGAGGTTTACGTTTGGAAACATCATCCTGATGGGTCATGCGTGTCACAAGTTTGTCGTGTTTCTCCATTATAGAAACAGCAGGAGGTTCCATGATGTGTTCACTAGAACTGTCTCGATGGCACTGAGAGAAAGATACGCAGCACACATTTTAAATAGATTTCTTCATGACACGAGCCCGGATCGTGTGGATAGAGCAACACGTTTGTTCCCCTCTGGGACACTTGGAATGTGGTAAACATTTGAAGATCTGACGAAAACGGTGCTGGATATATCCATCTTTACTGATACCTGGTGGAAATGTCTGGATGAAATCCTTGGTTGTAACGTGACGTGCTTTGTAATAAGCATACACGCAACAGTAATGACCGCATGTTGTTGCCAATATCCCCTGTAAGGGAATGTTGTTGTAAGTCCAGACCGAGGAATGACTGTTCAGGAAAGTTATGAATTCTTGATAGAAAGGATGAAATCCGTATGAATCGAAATACTCGGCCACATTGTTTTTGTCGGAATAGAAGGCCACCCAATGTGTACCCCGGGAGTCGGACTTGTCAGTGTTTGCGATGATCAAGGGCGGGGTAGGAAACGTCCGAGGTAAAAGATCTCTCGGGTAAACACCGTAAAAAATGTTTCTGGTGGAACAGTTACGAGATAGAATATGTCTGATCTGCGACGTGTTCATGCTGCTGCTTATGTTTTCAATAATGTATAATAATGTGTCTGTCTTTGGTCATTTCTATGCTTCCAGGGCTGCTGTCAAGTAGTTCGGGAAACAATTGTATGTTCACAGGTTTTGAAGTTGTCACTTTCGAAGAAACACTACTATGCTTAATAGTACGAGTTATCACTTTGGGGGGTTTTTCCATCACAAGCAGTATAATGTTTACATAAGAGCTATTTCGGTAACACTGTGAGTCAGAAACACAGGCACACATATTTATGGAAAATTCGGTCTCACTGATGGAGGATGACACTTCTATCTTTAGGTATATCTACTGCAGATTCAAATTCAGCATACAAAAGGCATGTTATATTTTCCGACAGCTGAGGAGAAAACTGAATCTCGGCTCCGATGATGCCTTGTTCCTGGAGATTGGTGTGCGTGTCGTTTCCTGAAGAGTCAGGCGTTATGTCGTAAATCAGGAAAAAGAATCCGTTCTCGAACATTTTCCGTGTGATCTGGTGTCCGAAATTTTCGTGGTGAATGCCTGTACCGGAAAATAGAGTTTGATAGGCACGTGTTATCAATCCGCTGTTTCCTCCTGTGGTGATTCGTAAAGGTTCGGAAGGAACGAGTTCTCCATTTTTCACAAGATGGAAAGAAGATAGGTTAAAACTTCTAAAGTTGAACGGATTTTTCTTACTGTCTCCGAGAAAGCTGGCGGTGGATACCATAGCAAAAAGAACAACATTCGGAAAAGGTCCTTGAAAAGAATTATCGATCGAAATCTGTTGCGTTCCGGCGACGTAAGAATAAGGTTTGATGACGCTTCTGGTGAACGCATAATGAGCAGGAGCGTAAGTGAGTGCTCTGTCTATGGCCAAACTGGTGGTAGGAGTAGGAATGATGTGATTTATTTCGAGAACAGCCTTTAAAATATTTATTCTGACTGTAGGTGATGTCTGGTCTCCCCAGATGTAAAAAGCGTCACGTGATCTAGCTAGATGTATGCGTACTTCAACACCGTTGAGCAGGTATTTAGACTGGTGGAAGAAATCTATGTGAAGTTTTCCCATAAGGTCGACCACGGCTGTCACTTCCGTAGGATTTCCGGCCGTCGGAACATACTGGAATTTTTTTTTCTTGTGGTGAAACCTGTGTTGTCGGCAGTGATTTCATCTTGATGTTCAGGTGTGTCCAAATACCACAGGGTATTCGTGAGATGCGTGTTTGCGGCATCGCTTCCGTAATTGATAGCTGCTTCGAAGATCGCTTTATATGCGTAATTGTTATCGGCGGTTGTTACAGCAATGCCGTTGAGAGTCACTGTACATTGGGAAAAGAGTGAATGGAGAAGATAATTCACGACCCCGCAGTTTTTTGTGAGGGCATTTTCAGTTTCGGAAGCACTCATGGGACTTCCATCCTGTTTAACCATTTGCGTTTGCAGACGGAGATATGCAGATGAAAGATCGAGAAAATCAGTTCCTGCCGCAGGTATGACAAACTGAATTATATTCTGATTATCGATGGGAGCGATAGGCTTGTAGGTGGCTGTGTACGTTTTTTCCACATTTTGCTGAATAGGTTTTTTCCGGAAGAGGTCGAACTGCGAGATCATGCACATGTTATCCTCCATCATTATCCAAAAATATCTTTCCCTGAGACCTTCTGTTTGATTTATTTTTTACGTGTTCTCCTAGATTTTGCGGATGTTTTCCTTCGTTTTTTGGATGCTCGTTTTTTACGGATCGTAGATGTTCTAATACGGGTGGCTGAACGTTTTAACATCAACTGAGCAATTCTTGTTGCAGGTTTTCTTCTTATACCGGAACCTATCAGAGAGTCGATTTTCCGTTGTGCTTTACTTTGAAGATTTTGACCTGCTTCACGTACCCGTTGACGAACAATAGTTTTCGGAGTTAGTTGGGTTGTTGCAATGTCGGTGATAATGTTAGCTCCTGTTTTTAAAGCTTCTCTTCCGATCGTCTTTGCACCGCTCCAGAGTAGAGGTTTCACCATTCTAAACAGTCCTGCGAAAAGTGACCCCAATCCTCTCCCTTTTTGATTTCTAGTTGAACGGTAGATGGGCCCAATTCCTCCACGGATTTGGTTACTATAATATTCTGTCTGCGAATTCATGGTGATTCATTCGCTTTTCGACAAAGACTGAGAGAAATAGCTGTCTACTGTTTTTTAAAAGGACTTTGCTTTTCTATGAAAATGTAAAACAGCGATTGTGGGTACGGACCCAGTTCTCAAAGGTAAGAAATTTCCTTTTCTATCGTACAAAGCAATTTCTATTGTTTCGAAAGAGGCTTTATCCAGAGGAACGTAATGAATCGGGTCGAATGTATGATGGGCTACGGGTACTGTGCAAGACGTATTTGTGTCCGAACACTGTTTTCGGGTAAGACGCAAGAGACGTACTATTTCTCCCCCGACCAATTGTTGTTTCACCAGATCGGAGTAAATGAATATGTATGGGTTTTTATCCACAACGCTATTGGACATTGCGTGCGTACAGTAAATAGATTTCAATATGTCATATCGAAATTTAGCATAGTCATCAGTTTCGTCTATGGGTGTAACGGTATTTGTTGGACCATCGTCTGGTTCAGGCTTCGGAACCCCTATCACGGATAGATGTTTGTACACGGCCTGTTTGAAGAAAATCCTGAGATGAGTAGGAACAGCTACATTAGCAGGGTCTGTTTTCAGGAAATAAATCAGATCCTCTATCGTATATGTTGTTGCAGGAAAATAAAATGGTTGTTCGTTAATATAGAGTGTGTTACCGTACAGGTAGTAGATCCAAATGTTCCCCATTGCGGTTCCGTCAAAAAATGCCAGAATTTCTCGAGAACGGATCTCCTTATTTACAGGTCGTCGGGGAGAGATTCGATGATGGTAGAGGCTAGGTCCTCAGCACTTGCATATGTCCGAACAGGAAGAGTTAACATTCCAGATTCAGTTTCCAAAACATTGTCGTATAGAGTTGAATAATGTAGTTCTGCCAAACCGACTTCCCACAATTCTGGAGACAGATCGATCCGTTTAGCAAGTTTTACGGTGAAATGGGTGAGTGTGTTGTCTGGAAAATATTCCTCCGATGCAGATGATAGGAGGTAAACGTAGAAATTATCGTCCATTCTCGCCGAACACAGAGGACTCACTGGATCGCAGTACCGTTATATTTTGATATAAATATGTTTTGGAAATTATTTTCCCGATAATTGTTTTACGGAAGATGCCTTGATCCACGAATCGAAACTAGGCGGATATCCGAGCCAACGAACCAGGTATTCCAAATTTTTACCTTTTCCCCGGGTGTTCAAAATCTTATCAATTTTATACTCTTCTTCAGGATCCGAATAAACTTTCTGCAGTTCGTGTTTGTAAAATGTACCTTTTACAGGTTCTTCATTTAAGTCGTCTAATATATATACAGGTACAGGTGTTCGCTGAACAAGGGAATGGATTTTGAAAAGTTCTCGAGACCACGATTGTTCGTATCCTTTCTCGAAATGTCCTTTGACGACAGAAATTCGTACAATATCACCAACATTCAGATCTGAAGATGGTTGCGAGACATGTTTGTCAGGTTTGTTAAGACGTTTCCACACAATGTAAACGTTTGTTTCGTTGATATCTCGAGGGGCCACTCCTATGGAACTGTGGATTGCTGTATTGTAACGTTCGAGAAGTTGCGGTAAAATATCTACATAACGTCTTGTCTGTTTTGAGGTGAAATATTTCCACATCCGTTCTTTTAATGTTCTGTTGAAACGTTCCACTACACTTGCTTTCACAGGATAATTTGTAGCTGTCGAAAATTGTACATGTTCATTTTTTAAAAAATTCTGGAATGTAGAATTTGTAAATTCCGTTCCTTGGTCGGTCTGCAGTGTGACAGGTTTCCGCCTGTTTTGTTCGAAAATAGTTTTGAAAGCTTCGGTTACCGAATTGCTTGTTTTATTTCTTAGCGGTAACGCAAAGGCATATTTTGAAAATACGTCGATCACTGTCAGAAGATATTTGTATTCGTCGTTATGTTTTTGTATCGAGGTCATGTCGTTGAGATCAGCTTCCCAAAGCATGTCTATGTTCCATACATTGTAACGATTTCGAGGGAACCTTTTTCTCGCAGGTTTGTGGAGAGTGTAAGTTTCCTGATGCATCAGCCATTTTTTCACCGTATCGCGGGATATATTTTTATCCCGTACAGCTTTCCACAGACGATCTACAGATGAGAATGAAGCACGGTGTCGGGGATCGTAATATATTTTGGTGAGAATTTTATTGTGTTTCAACTTAGGGACTCCCATGACCGATCTCTCTGTCTACGGCTTTTTCTCAGAGGAACCAGTTTGTAAGCGTCAGGTGTTCTCAGAAAAGGTGTAGTTTTCCTGAAAACACGGACAGTCACTTTCTTTTTCTTCTTCTGTCGATGAGACGGTCCAGGACTTTCCGTTGGCGACGATGAGAAGTTCAACGTTTTCGGATCCGGAAGTGTTTTTTCCTGACGTTCGTCTATCAAATGTTGTGCCGTGGATTGGTACTCATCGATGATATTCTGTAACTGATGACGTGTATTACGGGGTAATGTCTCTGCCAGGTCCTGAGGAAAATACGTCGATTCTGGTGAAATAGTAGAAGAACCGTCGTTATCTTGAACAATAGGAATCTGTAATGGTTCTTTGGATTTTCGACTCAGCCATAAATACTCGTCCAGTTCCTTTCTGTAAAGACGCCATTTTTGATCGTCTGATATATTTTTCATTTTTAGAATATCATTCATCTTCTTATGTAGAACGGATAATTTTTGAGTCACAGACAATTCGGAACCACGAATACGTGCTAACTGTTCCGGTGAAAGGACGATCATTTTTTTGTAAGAAGATGTCATTTCTTAATGACAGGCCGTCTGCACCACAATAAGATTCGGAATGTGAAGAAAAGTTTTTTCTTTCTCAAGATAAGGAATGTCAGTGTAGCATTCAAAGTCGTAAAACACAAATAGAAATTTTGAGTTCTGTTTAGGTTTCGGTATAGACATGTAACAGAAATGATTTACAGGTTTCACAAATTACATACCGTACAATATTTCATGTTGCATCTATCTATATACTTTCTCATATCTATTGTTCGTGAGAATAATTCTGAAACATCGGGGACACTGTTGGATTTCGCTGCAGACAGTACCGTTTCGGAACGGTGTAGAAACATGATTCGTGAAGCAGTTCTCATTTTTGAAAATTCTGTTACATGTTTGACATATTCTACGAACACCCTGTTCAGGCACACACGATGGAGTTGAACGGCACATAGAACATAACTGTTTACACAGATGGTTATGAGCTTTCTGAAATATGAGTTCGTTACACCCGCGACATTCTTGTTTAGCCGCAAATGCTCCAACACGGTTCACTATCACATCATAATGCTGTCTCAGGTTATCGTAGAGAAGATACATAAATTTGGAAGCGTTTTCTACCTGTCCTTCAAACAAAACATCTTTAACGTCACGAAGATTGTTGTATACAATAATTTTATATTCTGGGAGAACTTGCTGAAATTTTCTCAGTTCGGGAATTCCACTTCTGACTCACGTATTGTCTGTCAGATCTACATCTGCTTTACGCATAATTTCGAAAACAGGTTTGAGAAGATTTCTGTTTTTTCTGTATTGAGTATAGCAAGGATCGTTATCAGCATAGGCTTTCCCTATGACCAGCGCTTCAGCTAAACAGAGTGGTTTTTTTTCTATTTGGCACACCGACGATACTTCTTTTCTGTGTACTTAACATATAATTAGGTAAATAATATGTTCGAGTACCCCCACCACCTCCGACAGGTATATTGACATGGTCTGCTCGTAAAATTAAGTGGTCAGTATCAGTGAAGGTTTTAGCACTTTGCAATATTTTGTACATAATGTTCCACACCATATCACTATGCAACTGATCACATCTATGCCACCCGATATAAATATCTTTCACAGTTGGGTCAGATATGTTAGACAAAGTTAAACCTATTTTGTCTTCATCCTTGGTGTCTTTTTTAACGTATGTGAGAAGATTTTCAACACCTTCGCGAATCCAAGTGTGAGGATCGACATTTTCTGGAGGGTGTGAGAAACTGAATTCAACACGTCGTCCCTTGGAACGGAATTTAGGATATTCACGTTCTTGAATGTTTTGTAATGTTATATTCCCTATCTGTTCACGAGACACTGAAACACGTTTCCTTTTCTTACCTTTCCCAATTGATACAGAAGCATTCTTTGATGGCTGCTCGGCTGGTGGCAAGGGATCTGGTCTCCATGACGGTCCAGGCAAAGGTTCCGGGTGTGATCTGGATGCAGCGTTAGTTCCTGTGTCGGATGCTTGTTTCTCCTTGGTGACTCGGGATACAGAATCGGGTGTCGACGGGGGGTCTTGGGACTCTTCGGGAATACCTGTCCATCCTTCTCCAGAAAGATCGGGTGCGGATGTTGTCACTGTCCGTAGTAAGTGGTCATACTCCTCGACCAATGAGATATTTTCTCCCGCGATGATTTTCTGAGCAATGTTCGCTAACACTTCCCGTAATTGTGCAGGTGTTGTGTAATATCCGTCACGATATAGCACTAACAGATCGTCAGCGGATAACTGTGCGTCCATGATCGTACAATAATTATTTCACGAAGACTGTCTTGTGGAGAGAACGCCGTTCTTTATATACGCAAGCATGACGCAACAGTTATCTCCGATCCTAACGGTTCTACTGACCCTATGTGATTATCCCGGAAATGATTAACAGTCTTCACCACATGTTTTCCTCGTTGATATCGCTATGTAACGGTTTTCTTGTTTATCTGTAAACAGAGGAAACAGGATGTAGATAAATTCTTAACGAAGGAACGTGTGAAATGTTTATCTATCGACAAAGGAAGAAGGACGTAGATAATGAAATAGCTCGGATGCTAATTGAGCTAGACCGGAAGTGATGACAAATTCGTAATCTGCACGTCGAGACCTTTCAGTAGAGTGGTCGGAAGGGGGTCTACCTGGTTCACCGGAAAGAGGACTTCACTCCGAGTCCAACAAGCTATCAATCATCCTCCTAGCTCAATTAGGAGCCGACAAATTCGATGGTCAAGCTCAAAGGTCAAAGGTCAAAGGTCAAGGTCAAAGGTCAAAGGTCAAGGTCAAAGGTCAAGGTCAAAGGTCAAGTTATATATATGTATGTTATACTTATATATATATTCTCTGTGAAAGCTTATAGAAGTTCGGATCCCCTTTAAAACTTATCCCGATTAGCCTTACTGTGCATAAAGTGGACTTATAACAGTAAATCAATAACCCCATTTTAAAACATACATCTCCGATATTATAAAATACATCTTCATTATGGGAGACACCTGCCTCAACTAATAACATCCATATTTGTAGACTTTTCCTACCGACATTACAACACTGGTTCATAACATTACATTCGGAAACAGAAAGAAGAAACTTTAAAACTGTAGGTCCGATTCCAATTAGCTTTACTGTGCATTTCCCTGTGAAAGCTTATAGAAGTTCGGATCCCACTTTAAAACTGTAGGTTCGATCCCGTTTAGCCTTACTGTGCATAAAGTGCACTTATAACACCAAATCAATAACCCATTATAAAACATATATAACCAATATTATAAAATACATCTTTATTATGTGAGACACCTGCCTCAGTTAATAACATCCATATTTGTAGACTTTTCCTGCCGATCGGTTCATAACATTACATTGGGAAACAGAAAGAAGGAACTTTATATTAGAACAGTTTATCTCAACACTTCTCGACCGGGGCTGTCAGAGAGATGTATATTTAATTAGACCCTTATTATTTTTCTATCAGAGTCTGCCAAGCATTTAACCACATGCAGCTATTAAATATCTCGCAACTGTTGACACCAACTTGATATGATACTGCGATCCAAATTTACCGGATATGCCGATTAGCCAGCAGTGAGTTCATCTCGCAAGTGTTGACACCAATTTGATATGATACTGCAATCAAAGTTTACCAGATATACCAATTAGCCAGATTCAGCAATTAACTTACTATCTTGAAAGGCGATATGATACTGGAATCTGTGTTTGCGGCAGCTGCATATGTTTCTCTACGATCATTTCACACTTGGAAATTGTTAACGAAGGATCAGAATGGAGAACGGGGACGATGTAAGTACCTTATTTTAATTTCATTTTGTCAAATAATAAGTTCATATTTATACATCGCAACCTTTATTGATGTCGATCATCAGTTTACAAAATATATACACAGAAATTCTTACACGTAATGAAACTCTACAGGTGAGTAATTATATAATATCAGTGTTGCAACAAATCAATAGTGCCGATCATCAGTTTACAAAATATATACACAGAAATTGTTACACGTAATGAAACTCTACAGGTGAATAATTGTATTGCAACAAATCAATAAACTTCCCACCTATCTCTTCGAATGCAACCGCAGAAAATTGAACAGTGTGTTAGTGTATTAGTAATGTTAGTTCTAGCTGTTCAATTTTCTCTTTTTCAAAAGCTCCACCATTCTCTTCTCCATTCCTTTCTCCTCGTCCCCCATTTTCTCCTCTTCTTTCTGCTGTCTGACACCTTTAAATAACTCCATCAATTCAAAGCACACTCGAAGAGATAGATGGGAAGGTACATACTGCCCACGTTTTATATTTTCGACGAAATCCCCGAATACCGCAGATTTTTCTTTTTTCCCGATTATACGTCGATTCTTACTTCCATATCTTTGCACACTTCTTCCAGATTTTTTAACAGATCTTCCGCTATGTTGTTTTCTTCGCAAAAGTCGACGTAACACGCAATATGTTTCTCCGCATGCTTAGCCTGGTTCTTATTCCATAGGCTTCTTCTTTCTCCCTTCTGATTCTCGTTCTTAAGGTCAGCATACAAAAGGTCGAAATCAAAAGGTAACAATGCCATCTGAAAATAAAAGAAAAACTGTTATTTATGCACACGTCAGTATTATACAATTTACATCGAAATATCTTTATTTTCAGCAACAATGGATGAATTTCATAAGAAATTATCTGAGACATGTCACAAGAACCGAAATGGAACAGGCCGTCGCAGACATACGTGCCACCATGCTGCGACACCTCGAAAACCAGGAGGCAATTAGCAGGCGTCAGCACGAGTTTGCTACTCAGCAGAGCACCAGAATAGTCGCTGCTGCTGAAGCGCTCGCGGACCTTTTTCGCGAGCTCTTTCAGCAGGGCGAGCTATTCCGTGCGGAGATGCTCCAGGATAGGAGAAGAACTGCCGAGCAGATCGACGAGCATTGGAACAGGTATCTATTTTCATATTTTTTTCCATTTCATAAATTTTTAACAGACTATTTTTTTCAGACTTCGTCGTTCAAGAAACATCTCAATACATAATATTTCATTTTTCTAATAGCTGTTATTATTATTTTTCAGAGTTCACCAAGCAACTCTTGATGCCGGTGCTCGTCTAATCGGCGACCTGCCCCGGCAACTTTTCCAGCACGAAATCATCGTAGCTGCTGGGGCAGGAGTTCCTATCCCTGGAGCCGCTCCGCACGACGACGTTGCTCACCCTGCGCCTCCTGGCGAAGAGGTAGTGCCTGTTCCGTCTCCTCCACAAATCCCCCAGCAGGAGGAGGAGGAGGAGGAGGAGGATTCACCGCCTTCTTCTCCATCTGTGGTGGATTTGGTGGAGGATGACGACGACGAAGATTTCTGACGCCCTCATTCTCCTAAATAAAGAACATGTACAGAATTCAGGTAATATTTTTTCTTCTTACCTTAGACCACTCTAGTTTTCTTCGGCTTCGGAAGTATCCGTCTCCTCTATGATGGTCGGAAATCGACGTGTCGGAGAACTCAAACTTCGACTGAATTGATCTTCAACCTTGAAGATGCTAGAAAGAAAATCATATTTTCTGCTTAGGTCACTCCTTCTTACAGGATTAACACTGTACTCTGATAGCTCCTCAGGGTTCAGAACACGACCTTTCACCCCCATCACTACGCCTGTCGGGTCTTCCAAACCTATGCCGCTCTTGAACCATTTAAAAATTTCGTTCAACGTTAACACAGACTCTCCATAATGTTTTCGAAACATCTGCATCAACGTCGAAACATCGCAGTAATCTACCATCATGTACAGGCTGTGGCATCCTACCCGATAGAGACGCGGAATTTCGTCATTTAACAATTCTTCCAAATTCTCATATCGAACCAATTCGATTCCTGAAACAACCTGATTCAGTCTCTCATCCGCCATCATCAGATATTTTTTTACCTCACATTTTGGAGGAACATGTAGATAATCTATATTTACATGTTCCGAATTTAATTCCGATTCGTTCTCTTGGCATATACAGTCAAATGACGAAATTCCTGACAATACGGCGAAAGGTCCTGCATTGTACCCGTGAGCAGCTATCTCATCTACCACACGGTTTGACCACACACCGTATGGTAGGTGGCAATATACCGGCGCTCTTTCATAAATAAAATGTGTCTCGCATAATCCATGTCTACGGTTCTTGCAAAAATACATGTTGATCGGAAAACGGTCACTTTCCATTTCCATATATGTTTCCGATGGTAAATCTTTATTATAAAAAGTAACCAAAAAGCCTCCCTGTACCTCACAGGAGCATCGAAAATTAATAATTTTGAACCGTTATTTACAGCCTTCTCTGGTTTAACAGACTTCACTTTTCCTCGACCAGAAACCGTAACAGGATATGCCAGACACATCGTCTCACCTGGAGGACGTTCCGTATATCCATATAAGGGATTGCACGTTAGATTCTGGAACACAGACTGCTTCCTTTTTCTCAAAGGTTCACCAGCACCGTCGATACAGTTTCGCTTACGCTGTTTTTTTACTTTCTCGTATGTATGATGTGCCGCATTCCTTTCTTCCCACGATTTACGAAATTCTTCTTCACTGATCCAGCTCGGCACATCCGTATTCTCTTCCGTACTCACACCTGGACGTATCGGCGGCTCTGGTGAACATTGAGAAGTAGGTAGCGGACTACCATCAGTCACCGGTTCAGGTGGGGATGACTTTCCAATCATCCTACCCACAAATGACAGCATCCAGGATACGAAACCCATAGTACTCAGCTCGGGATACTGATTTTATACCTAGCTCGTCCTGAAACAAGTGTCAGCAAGGGCGTCCAGGAACAAGTGTCAGCAAAATCGCAGATGATTACTACCTGATAGCGTACAGTCTGCCGAACTGTGTAAGTGAAACACGACAAAACTTCTTATATACCTACCTACCCCTCCTCAAATTCCCTGATATTCTCTGCGCATTCTCTCGCGCAAGGCATCCAACGCCCACGTGCCTCGTCGGTCCTCCTCTTTTCCCGGTATACTATGAATCTCCATCTCCTCCGAGAACACAACTTTTTTTATTCTATTCACATGCTGCCTCTCGGAAACTTTTTTTCCTTTTTGCCCGCTCTCCATTCCGCCGCCTACTAACGTATCCTGCAAACAGTCATACCTTATCAACGTTCCCACGAACTTCTACACGCCCATTCCAAGAAACACCCGTCATGTCCCAACACGTGTTCCACAATCTCTCCATATCGCTTCAACATCCCAACACATTTCCTTTCCAACTCCTTTATCTTCTCAACCGGCGACTCTTATCAACTTGAACAATCATTTACGCCCCTTTATTCCAACCGAAACGGAAACCCATATCACCATTCCCAGAAAACCAACCGTAGTCACCTCCTGATTAACAACAGGAAACCCCAACCCATATCAACATTCCCAGAAAACCGTCACCTCATCATTAACAACAGGAAACCATCTTATCAATTCCCCAACAGCCACCGACTTTTCCTCCTCCCCCCGACAACAGTAGACACAAAAGGAGAGTTCTAAATAATCTTTTGAGGCTCGAATCATCATTTGAGGCTTGTCGTAGCCTTTTATGATGTATATTTTGAGGGCACAGAGTTGGCAACACTGTGGGCCCTTACTGTAGCCTTTTATGAGGGGAGCCCATTGCCCCCTGTTTACATCTGGCAACACTGCCGTAGATCCTTTGACAGTGTTGTTAACCTACTGGGTTTTTCACTGTAAACTTTCATCAAAGGGCTTGAGGGGTCCATGTACTCTTTATGTCTAGCAACACTGTTGGGGGCCTAGTGTTGGCGACCTGTGGGTTCTTACTGTAGCCTTTTATGAGGGGGACCTATTGTCCCCTTTTTACATTTGGCAACTCTATTGGATGTTCCTCCTTTGAGGCTTGGGTTTTGCCAACCCATCCGAAGAAAATTCCACTATATGATCTTTCACTGGCTAAGCTAACCTACAAATAGAAATTGGCAACACTGACGAGGCTCGAATTATCATTTGAGGCTCGAATTATTATTTGAGGCTCGAATTATCATTTGAGGCTCGAAATCATCATTTGATGCTCGTCGGTGTTGCCAACCCACTCTACAAAAATTCCACTATATGATCTTTCACAGGCTAAGCTAACCTACAAATAGGAGTTGGCAACACTGACTTATAAACCCACTGGGTCCACTTGGCATGTTTTTTCATGATGTGTTGCTAGGCTATTGGGCATCTTGGCGTATACAATGTATATATTTTGAGGGGGGGTGGGTTATGGCTTTTTATGCTGTACGAATACTGGGAGCTTGACAGTGACAACCAACAGAGTAGGTAAACCTACATTTAGGAACTGGCAACACTAGTTTCTGACAGTGAATTTGAAATAAAATATTAAACAAAATACATGAGTAAGCACTGTGGGTACAAATAGTACCAGTGTTGTGCCCCCAACTCCAACTGGGCAACTGGGGGAAATAATTGTACAACAATTTGTACCTAATTGTACAATACTTGTACCTAATTGTACAACATACATATACACAGACATAAAAGAGAGAGCCTTCCCGCAACTTACTTCATGTACAATTTATATGATTTTACAACTGTGAAAAGAAAGCATATGTGTTCTGTATGCACACATTTATTCTTATTTTTCGAAGTTGAATGAAAGCACATGTTTTTACGTTCTCGTAATACTAACCTTGCTCCACTGATTTTAAATTGCTTCCATCCGCTTTTTTTTTTTGTGTTATTTCCGTATGCACGCAACATTCGTTTTCAATAGTATAATGAAACACAGAAGGAATGTTAGTATAGCATTCTCCGAGTTTACAATTTATTAAATTAAACAATAATTTATGTAAGAATATACTTGTACTTACCGAACACAAAATAATAAAAACACATGTGAATGTTTGCGTGTGTTCATGTTATATGACAACTGAGTAAAAAATAATGTTGACTCCCCGAAAGATAAAGTTCCTAGTTCGACATCAGATGCATGTAAATTTTATGTTTTGCTCTCCAAAACTATCAGCGCCATCTATTAGCAAACAATAGAAATAAAAAGTAGGTCAAACTTTTTCAACACCCAAACATTTTGAATGTCTTCGCTTAGTAATACGATCTAGCTGAAGACGTTTAAAAGAGTACTCTTAGTCGACGAAGCTAATTGCTAGGGCCCTTATATTACTAAAATATTCTTTAATTTGCATATTTCTCATACCGCCATATGTTGTTCTAGTTGACTTCTTCCAAAAAAATGCTAATTAGCGAGAGTTAATTAAGCAAGGCAAGTAAAAGAAGCAAAATAGAACAACATATGTGCCGGCGTGAGAATATGTAAAAAAATCGATTCAGAGGTGGATCGAATTAAAATTGGGGGATATTTTGCATTTTTTCCCTATAATGTACAAAACATTTACCGTACATAATTTTTTCTATTTACAACAGTATAAAATAAGAGGAATGTGTGACAATATCCATATTAATTAGGAAGGTATGTTGTATGCTAGGTTAGCTAATTGTGTCTTCTACAGCTTCACTGTATAGAGGGAAGATGGAAAAAGAGAGCTCTACGGAAACTGACGCTCTTAACAATATTGTACGCCAGTGAAAATTATATATAAATAAGACTTAAGCGTATTATCTGCTTTCATATCAGATTTTGCCAACCTGTAAGCTGTAGTGTTTAGGTGACAAGCGACCTGCTCAAATATGATACTGTTGACAATATTGTACGCCCGTGAAAATTATATATAAATAAGACTTAAGCGTTTTATCTGCTTTCACATCAGATTTTGCCAATCTGTAAGCTGTAGTGTTTAGGTGACAAGCGACCTGCTCAAATATGATACTGTTGACAATATTGTACGCCCGTGAAAATTATATATAAATAAGACTTAAGCGTATTATCTGCTTTCATATCAGATTTTGCCAACTTGTAAGCTGTAGTGTTTAGGTGACAAGCGACCTGCTCAAATATGATACTGTTGACAATATTGTACGCCTGTGAAAATTATATATAAATAAGACTTAAGCGTATTATCTGCTTTCATATCAGATTTTGCCAACCTGTAAGCTGTAGTGTTTAGGTGACAAGCGACCTGCTCAAATATGATACTGTTGACAATATTGTACGCCTGTGAAAATTATATATAAATAAGACTTAAGCGTATTATCTGCTTTCATATCAGATTTTGCCAACCTGTAAGCTGTAGTGTGTAGCAACAAGTTATTACGTAATATAATGATGTCATATCAGTCGTGTTGTTTTCTGATTGGCTTAGTGTCTCGAGTAAAAAACAGAGATTTTGATTGGCTAATAATTTATACGTGGTGTTTTCTGATTGGTTTAAGTAAGCAAGATTTCTATTGGCTGTCTAAATCTACATAAGCCGGAGCACAGCGCTGATTTCTTACCTTTGCTGGATTGGCAGAGGAACCCACATGGCGGGGGATAGAACCTGAACGGGCTCCACCAAAGTATAGGAGACTAGAAGCATATAATTTGGCGGAAAAACCCAAGTAAGGTCATAGAGAATATTTCAAAAATAGATTTTTTTTTTAAAAAAGTTAACAATTATATTTTGCATTGCACAGCATTGGGTATTAAATAACATACCCCCAAAAAATCTCTGCATTATGCGTTCTGTAAAAAATTGCCCTGCGTGCCAAACTGCTGTGTCAAGTAAAAATTTTCAAAGGCACTGTCGTACTTGTGTGCCGGGAAAGCGAATATGTGCGACCAAACTGTGCTCTAAGTGTGGAAAAAATATTACTATTGCCAACTTCAAGCGACACCAGCTTACTTGTAAGAGCACTGGAACATCTCTACCGCAACCTTCCAAGCGAAAGGTAGAAGTAACCTCCCTCGATGCATCGCCACCTGCCAAACGCGTCAAGCTGGCGAAGAAAGCAGACCGGTTTGCGTTTGAGCATTTATTAGAAGACTTTGACATAACATCAGACAGCTTCTGCGATGTGCGTAGTTTTCTGGAGAGCGAGCGAGCTGAGATAATATCCATCCTCAACGATGCATTGGCCACACACTCCACTAAATTCTATGCTGTGCTATGCTGCAAGTATAAGAAACCGTCTGATGAAATATATAAATTCTTCCATGCCACAAAAGCAAAAACACTGCATCAGGCAGATGTCACTGACCTCGACAGCATCTACGACAAGTTTGTCGAGGAGCTTGTGGCAAAGCACGAGGAGCATCAGGCTGAAGGCTCGGGCGGTTCGCTGTGTGGCGACCCCCACGAACTTTGTCTGACACTTAACAAGTTCCTGCCACTGGCAGGGTCTAGCTATATTGCCCTGCCACCCGAGGTTGAAGCAAGGAAAGCTGTTCTCAATATTCAGAACAAAGACACCAAATGCTTCCTCTGGTCGGTGCTGGCAGCATTGCACCCTATACCTTGGGAAAACAGTCCACGCTATGTTGCACACTACAAGCAGTATGAGTCGGAACTGGAGGATGCAATGGCCGGGATTGCCTACCCTGTAGAAGTCTCGCATATTCGCAAGTTTGAGGTTCGTGCTCGTGACTTGTTGGGCCTGCAATTAGCCATCAATGTTTACGGTCTCACCGAGGCAAACATCGTCTACCCTATTCGGGTAAGTGATGTAGATGATGATGATAGTGCACAGCAAATTGACCTTCTTCTTATCAAGAATAACACCTGCCACCATTATACGCTTATTCGCTCTTTTTCCAGACTTGTTTCAAATCAGAAAAATAGACATAATGGTCACATCGTGGTGTGTCGCAGGTGCCTGTCCACTTTCGACAACCGAAACCATTATAAATTCAAACACTCTCGAGGACCCAACATTGCTGCTGAGAAGCTAGCTCGCCACATGCTCTACTGTGGTACCAACAAGCCTGCACGAACTATCCTGCCCGAACCTGGTGCAGTAGAGTGTTTTCGCATGCACAGTGCTATGGTGAAGCATCCTGTCTATATTGTAGCAGACTTCGAGGCCTTTCTTCAACCTCTGTCTAACTGCCATCCCAACCCCGAAACATCCTCTACTATTCCTTTCCAAATCCACGAGGCCTCGAGTTACTCCTATGTTGTGGTGTGGCGAGACCAACATATTGCCTCCGAGCCCTATGTGTATCGCGGTCCCGACCCGGTCAAACACTTCCTGGAGAGAATGCAACAGGAAGGCATCAAGATAGGGAAGGTGCTGTTGGCCCCCAAGCCCATGCTGCCTCTGTCTCCGGAAGACAAGCATCAGCACGAAATGGCTCTAAATTGTCCTGTTTGCAACTCAGTCTTTAATGACGATAACAAAAAGGTCCACCACCATGACCATTATGGGACCGGAAGCTACATTGGCCCATGGTGCAACAGGTGTAACTTGAGAGCCAGGGACCCGCGCTTCATACCGGTCTTTTTTCACAATGGCTCGGGATATGATTTCCATCACTTGGTTACACATCAAGGGTACGACAATGCAAGAATCAATGTCCTGGCACAAAACGAGGAGCGTTATATTAGCGTCAGCAAGTGGGTGCCGATCCCCGACTCAAAAAGCAGGAGCATCGAGCTTCGGTTCCTCGACTCTCTGAGGTTCCTCCAGGCAAGCCTGGATGCTCTTGCTGGGAAGCTCAGAGACGACCAACTAGCCATTACCACATCAAGTTTCCCGAACTTAGATGTCGCACTTATCAGACGTAAAGGGGTCTACCCCTACGAATACATCACCGACCCTTCCAAGTTCGAAGAAGAGTTGCTGCCTCCCCAGGATAAGTTCTACAGCCAGCTGAGAGGTTCAGGTATTACCGACGAGGAGTACAAGCATGCTCAGTCTATGTGGGTCAAGTTGGGTTGCCGAACTTTTGGTGATTACCACGATGCATACCTGAAGCTTGATGTGACGTTTCTTGCCGATGTGTTCCAGGCGTTTCGGGCGACTGCGATAAACATTTACAACCTGGACCCTGTATATTTTTACAGCCTTCCTGGACTGGCATGGTCGGCCATGCTCCTGCTGACTAAAATTAAACTTTCACTTATCTCCGATATTGATATCATGCTTTTCATCGAGAGAGCTATCCGGGGCGGCATGGTCCAAGTGTCGCAACGCTTCGCACACGCCAACAATCACCACATGGCCACTGGTTACGACCCCTCCCAACCATCAAGCTACATCATGTACACTGATGTGAATAATCTTTATGGGCACTCCATGATGCAGCCACTCCCAACAGGACAGTTTGAGTGGGTTGATCCTTTATACCACGACATCGAAAAAGAGTGCGACGAGTTTGGGTTTTTTGCCGAGGTGGACCTTGACTTCCCCGAGAAGCTGCAGGATACATTCTGTGACCTTTCGCCTGCTCCGGAATTCAAGTGTCCACCTGACTCGGATCAACCGAAGCTTGTCATGGACTTGGAGCCCAAAAAGCGTTATGTGCTACACTACCGGAACCTCCAGTGGTTAATGCAGCAAGGGGTCTCGGTCAAAGCAGTTTACCACGTGCTCTTGTTCAGGCAGTCTCCATGGTTGAAGCCGTACATCAAACTGAACACCAAACATCGCACTGCTGCCACTTCGGAACTTGATCGCGATTTTTTCAAATTAATGAACAATGCGGTATTTGGGAAGACCATGGAGAATGTGCGAAATCGCGTTGATGTGAGGTTGGTGACGAAGAAAACAGTGTCGTCGACTTGTTGCAAGCCCGCTGTTCAGGTCTCGAACAATTTACAACGAACAGATGTCTCTGATTCACATAAACCGGGGCGAGGTGCTACTCAACAAGCCCATCTATGTGGGAGCTGCAGTTTTGGATCTGAGCAAGTTGTGCATGTTCGAGACATATTACGACATACTACGTGCACACTACAACCACAATATCTCGCTCCTCTACACAGACACAGACAGCTTGGTGTACCATGTTCGCACGGCCGATGCGTATGGTGATATAGCGAAAGTTCCAGCTCTTGTCAAGCTCTTCGACACATCGGGCTATCCCCAGCTAAACCGGTATGGAATTCTGCCCCAGAACGAAAAAATACCCGGCAAACTCAAGGACGAGAAAGACGGGGATGTGATTGTGGAGTTTGCTGGACTTCGTGCCAAAGCCTATGCGATCCGGGCTGAGGGTTCTGTAACAAAAAAGGCAAAGGGTGTAAGCAGGCAAGTGGTTCGGGAACACCTCAAGTTTGAGGATTACCTCGAGTGCCTCAGAACAAAATCACCCATTCTACAAAAAGAGCATCGTATCCAAAGCGTCGATCATGTGCTTACAACTAATATTGTCAGGAAAGTTGCTCTGGATGCACACGACGACAAGAGGTGTATTCTTGAATGTGGGGTCCATACACTTCCGTGGGGCCACTATCGCCTCCAAACTAGTAAGGCCTGCCCAGAGTGTAACAAAAAGTAATAGGCAATGCGAAAAGAAAAAAAACAATTTTAATTTACTTCCACTTCCTCGATTACATGCATGCATGGCACAGCAAAATTAAACTTCTGGAAACTGCTAATTGCAATTTGTACTTATATATATAAAATTCCACATTTCTTATTGTGTGCTATTTTTTTTTTATTTATTTAAAACTGTTCAGTCACTCTTTCATTCTTGACGTCATACACAAATGTTTTCTCTGCAATAAGAATAACACTGCACAGAGTATCTGCAGGCAAGGCGTCGTGGAACTCGCATACAATCTTGATGTTGGTACGATCGTTAACAACCACCTGTTTTCTTTTAGATGTGTTGATGACAAACATGGGTCTGCGAGCTATGAACTCGTTGGGGTTGTAGTACACGTCCATATTGCCGGAGGTCACTCTCTTGTAAGCTGTGTACGCCTCGTAAAGTTTCAGGTAATCGTTGTTCGTAATGTTTAAGTTATAATTCTCGCGTGGAAAAACTTCATTCCTTCCATTTTTGAGGTAAACATTCTTAATTTTGCAATTATCAAACTGGCTAGAATCTTTCTCTTGGTTATTATCTTTCCCCGTCTGGAAGAGCACGACCGCAAACTCAGGCATATCGTACCGGATGCTGTTGAACTGCGTAGTAACATCAAATTCAAAATGGCTGCCAGAAGCAGGTTTCTGCACACACTGGTAACCATAAAATTGGATGGGTACTTGGGGGTTCTTCAAAATGTCAGCTTTGTACTTGAGACCGTAGTTAGATTCGTATTCCACCACAGGCATGCGCAGCTCCATGAACTGGATGACGCACTTGGCTGCGTCGGGTAGTGTGTTGGCAAGTGCTGCACCGTCTGCACCCAAGGTGCTGTAACGCATCAGCACATCGTTGTCGTTGGCGCTTCTGCGAAAAGTGACGCGCAAGCCACCCTTCCACATAATCTCCGTGTAGTCGGAGAAGAAGCCTGGAAGCAAGCGCATGGGAAACAGTACTGTGTGGCTTCGAGTTTTGATTTTTGTATCTGCTTCGAATCCCCCTGCCTGGTAGTATGCTGCATCGGTCTTGGAGAGTTTCAGTGTTCCCACAGCTGTAGAAGTAATCCCAGGGTAGTCAACCCTATCGATGACGGTGCCATGCTTTCTAACTTCCACTTGCGAGAACAGATGCGGCACAAAATTGTCCACAAGTCTTAAATTTGCATTGGCGTGGAATGCTTCCCCGTTGTCTCTCTTCACCACATCAAACTTGATATACAAATCAGCTCTGTGAGGGTGAATGAACCCATCCCCAACGTCCACATCGTATTCGATCTCCCTGTTCGGCTCGTTCAAATTGGCGAACGTGCGGCGATTGGGTGGGAAAGATTGCAACTCGTAACTTTCGATTTGCTCCATGATTGTTATTTATTATACGTTAATCTCCACGACGGCGGTGGTAGTAGCTCCGGCAAAATTCGCCACCTCATCTTTTTCGTTTGTCACTGCCAATTCTATGTTGTCTATGCGATTACGAGATATAGGGAAGTATATCGGTGGTGAGGGTGTGTAGATAATCGGTCCCATGAATTCAGAGTTTGGTTTGAACGTAGCGATGATACCTGTTTGCTTGTGGCTGCCTGGGATACCATCCGAGGATTTGGTGATCATGCCTTCTGCCACATTGCAATGTATGTTCAGAGTCTCGATGGCTAGAAATTTAGGAATGTTGGCACCGATGTGCTTGATGCCAGGTTCGAGCTTTGTGTTGTTCTCGAATCCCAGAAGCTCTCCAACAGTGTTTCCGTAGCAGACACAATTTCAACTCTGTGAGTTACAGAATTTTGAGATAGCAGTACATTTCTTGGCAATTGGGCTTGCAAGGTAGACAGATTGTACTGTCCTGGCGTGATAACTATTTTTTCATTTCCAACAGTAATTTTGTTATTGTGCTCCGTGACATTGGGTATTAGGTACATGCTGTAGAATGCACGAAGAGCAATAGATTTAGGATAGATGATGTCGTCATGCAACGCGAGTTTCAAGACCGAAGTCTCGCTGGTGAGATGGAACACTCCCATGGTGTTTTAGGTACCACAATGCTTTCTGAAAATGTTCCACCGACGGGTTATTTATTTTAGACATGTATGCGAGAACGGAAAGGCATAGGTGGCCGCAGTTAACATCGGTGAAACCCTGGATGCGTTTGTCATTGTAGTAGAGGTTGGCAACACTGAGATACTTCACCAACCTGGCAGGCGGTGTGCCACCGAACGAATCGAAAACAAATGGATTGTTATCGTCAATTTTGAGGTAGCATATCTAATGTGTACCAGGATTTTTGTAACTGTCCAGGTTGACCACGCCATACTCTTTTTTCTTTACAGCAGAGGGTAGAGAATCGGACATGAAAACACCCCTGAAGTTCCTTATTCCCAACGGTTCGATCAGAGATTCAATATCGAAGTTGGACAGGGCTTTTTCTTTTTTTTATATTTCTTCAAAGCATCGAGGTTGCTTTTTTGCTTTTTGGTCATACCTTTCCCCTTTTTCTCCATAGCCAGGTTGTGACGTTTCTGTTCTTCCAGCTCGGCCTTGTTCTTTTTTGCATCGATGACGGTTTTGGCGATAGCGGCACTGCCTCCAGCAAAGCTGCCCACTGCACCCAAAGCTGCCAAGATGGCCGGAATGCTGAATATGAAACCTCCAATCTTCTGCTGCTTCCGCGAATGCTGCAACTTTTTCAATTGTGGAGTGCTGAGCAGCAATTTCATTCCGTGTCCTTTGGACAAGCATGAACGTTTCTTCTCGAGTTCTTTTTTGGTGAGTAACCCATCGAGGGCACCCAGCGTTTTCAGATTCGAATATGGTATCTGGTACACGACGCCCTTGGGCTTCATGATGTATTTTTTTTTACGATATGTTATTTTATATATGTTCCGAGATTTTTTGTTTCCCTCTCGTATAATTTTTTTACGGCATATTATTTATATATACTACGCAACTGTTAAACAAATTCTATTATGTGTTTTGTTTTCTTACCAAGAAGTTCTTTTGTCCCCTTGTACACGATTCGAGTTTTACTCTCGATTAAAATAGATAGCTTCTCGTCGGATAACATGCTAGCGTATCGATCTGGTAAAAATAGACTGTATTGTCCGTTGAGCAACAGACGTATTTTGGGACCATACTGGGTTGCAACAATTGAACCGGAAGTTATTGTTTAAGGTTTGTCCACTTCCAATTCCTGAATTTTTATATATTCGACTGACAAATTTAGCATTTGTTTTAATGCCTGGACGTCACTAATTTTTTCACTCATATCGAAGAAATATTTTTTTTGGTCTCGTAGATTTTTTTACAGTGTGTTATTTATAGAAAAAAGTTTCAACACTTCAGTTGGTAAGTCTGTTATATGCGTAGACATTTTTTTTGCTAAATTTTTCTCTCTGTAATCCGTGTGTTATTTAATTACAGCCCCCACCCCAATTTTCGTTTTGTGTTCATGGCAATAGTCGTACCCAATGCTGCAACCCGTTCACCCAGCGAGGCGTCTCTGCTAACAAGTCTCCCGAACGCGGCATGCTCCAACATCGTGACGCGCGTCGAGATCAGTGTGAGTATTGTAAGCAATGTCGTGATCCTTGCATGCTGCGTCCAATGGGTTCACTCCCTTGTCTCCTCTCTCCAGTCGTCGTTCGAGTTTGGTACCCGGTCCGCAGTACTGGTAACCTGGCAGGTGCATCTCGAAGGGTAGCTTGTTGATGATGTCGTTCACGAGACCTCGACCCTCGGCCACATTCCAGAATTTGGGAGGCAGGGTGTTGATGATTTTGATAAGGTAACCTATACCTTTGTTGTCGTTGACAATGAAGTTGCTAAGCTTGGTGCTAATCATGTCCATGATGCCCACCTTCTCGTTGTGAAAGTTGCGATTACCTGCATTCTCTTCACCTGCGATAACCAGCAATCGATCTACAAGCTTTCTTACGTCGTCTACCCAAACAAACTCTTTAGGTAGGGTATTGTGGAGTTTGACACCGCTGCCAGTTTTAATTTGGTTCCATATTGGCTTGATGAGGTTCCTGTATTTTTCTCCACTGCTTGATTTTACGCGATTCTGTGTTGCATCGTTGTTTTGGTACAGGGCATCCGTCATGATTAAAATTTCTGTGTAACTTTGGTAATCCTCGTCTGTATAATATTTAGGTTGCTTTTTGGTGATAAGTTCCCACAGGCCCACAGTGCCAGGATACCTAGTCCAGCTGTTCTTCTCGCCCAAATTAATTTTCACGTCGTCACCTTCGAACGTGACTTTCGATTTCCCAATTTTCCAAACCACACCCTCGTTAGGTTCCACAGAGGGGTACAATCCAAACACCTCGTCTTTTTCAAATTTCCCGGTGCTCAGGTAATCTCTCGCCAACAAACCTAATTCAACTACCTTGTCCGAAGAGGTACTGCCTAGAACCTGACGTCTCAGAGGTGCAGCTCCAAGTTCAAACGGGGTAGTGTGAATACTGGATATCGGTGTAGGCACAGCATAATTTCGAGCAGCAAGTGGCACGAGCTCGTTGATTAAATCTTTGTTTTGCTCGGTAACATCTTTGATGTCTTTACCTAGTCCACTTATAGCATCGATGATAGGTTGGTCCTGTCGCTTTTTCTCTTCGTAAATTCCGCGGTTCTCTGATTTCCAACCCCTGAAGCGTTTGGCCAGGTAGTCGCGCAGCTTCAGGTTGTCGTCTGCGAGTTTGCGTTTCATCATTTGTTATTTATAATACGTCAAGACGTTTCTTGTAACGTCGCAACGTTTAGAAAATTGTTAATTTTGTTTCTGTACTTTCCGTCATTAGGTTTCCTCGTCATGTCTATCGTGGCAAATACGAAATCATCTTGGTTCCAGCATGAAGAGCAAAATTTAGAAAACTGATTGAAGTTCATGTCCCCGCCTACATAATCATCGTAGGCGTGTTTTAAATTGGTGTGGTCTTGACGAAACAAGCAAATAAAATTAGCATTGTCTCGGAGAAGCTGCTTGGGAATTTTGGAGAAGGTCTGAGCAAGGTAGAAGCAGTCTATGCCTCTGTGCCGCCCCTGAGTAAAAAAATTGCGAATCTCGTTCTGGTTCTCCAAAATCACATCGTCGAAGACCACCACCGAATTTTCATGGCAGCAGTCTAGTGGCATTACTTCGGAGGCAAAGGTAGCTATGCTCAGCCCTTCGTACAGTTTTGTCAGCTGTTGATATTTTGCTTGCTCCAAACTTTTGGAAAAAACATACAAGTGCCTGTTCTTCCAATCTAACCAGTCGGGAGCAAGAAGAAAATTATCAATAAGTAAAGTTGTTTTCCCACACCCTGAAGGTCCGACAATAAGACTGCGAATGTTGTCCGGCAACAATTCGCCGTTTTTCCTAGCCTGACACTCCGAGGGAAAATCTGGCAGTCGTCTCACCACATCCCAAGCACCTGTTACACAATCACTTCGTTTGCGTCGATCCAACTTTTTTCCTCGAGTCCCAACCATTTCACCAACAGTTTGTCACCTTTTCTACGTAATACTTTTTCGATAAGATACGTATTGGAGTATTTTGTTTTGGAGAGTTCCTCCTCGTAGAATCGCCCTTTCAAAATTTCGTCGCGATTATATTTTATTATATACGTGTGACGGTTACCGGGTAACAATCGAGCAACGGTGAAAAGTTCTGTACTCCAGTTTTTGGTAAAGCCTTTTTCAAACATGCGCTTAAATTTACTAATTCTTACTTGGTCTCCAATTTTGAATTTCGGTTTTTTGTTAGTGGGCCGGTACTTGGGGCAATAAACAGTAGAGATCAGTCGTGCCTCATCAGACTTGCTGACATCGGCAGGCTTCATGCGTATCGTGCTATGCAAACTGTGATTATAGTCGTTTACGAGTTCCGGAAGTACGTCTACCCACTTGTGGTTACCTTGAAGCGTAAATCGTTTCCACATGCGTGTTTTGAGAGTACGGTTAAAACGTTCTACTACGCTGGCTTTGATGTGACTGAAAGTCGAGTAATGTTGAATATTTTGCTTCTGAACAAACTGTTGAAATATCGAGTTGTAAAATTCTTTTCCGTTATCCCTTTGAAGAAATCGAGGTCGCCTGCCACTTTCATTGAAAATAGTTTTGAATGCTTCCATTACGCACACACCTGTTTTAGCCTTGAGGGGCAAAGCCCACGCAAATTTTGAAAATGTATCTATAACAGTAAGAAGATACTTGTATCCTTTATTGATTTTATGTAAATTTTTTAGGTTGCCGCTACTCATTTCCACAAGGTCAGCCTGCCAAAGGTCATCCACGCCTTTGGTCACCACCGCCAGTCGTTTGTAGTTTCGTCGTGCAGGTTTATGAAGCTCGTTCACGATACCCTGCCTAGACATGGCGCGAAAATAAGAATATAGCCTGGATGGGATTTCTGGCTGCAGACAATGCTGGGTTTTCTATGTACAGCTTGTCACCTATTTCTATGTCGATAATTTGAGTGGCATCTTCGGCATAGGCAGTCTCGCGACTTTCGGGGTGTGTGAAATCGACCAGCTCAACTCCTCTTATTTTAGGCTCATCGCCAATGTTCGTCACGGTCATGGTTGGGTAGTGGGTTGCGTGAGGCAAAGACCAGTAGGAAACCTTGACGAACTGAAGTGTGCCAGCGAGGAAAAATTGATGATAGGCTTTTGCAGGAGTCAACATGTAGAGTTTGTAACCTGGATTTAAAGGGGAGGAGAACTCTCTGTTTGGTATGCTGTACAGTTCGATGACAATCGTAGACTTGAGATTGTCGATGCTGGCATTTAGAGTGTTTACGTTGGTTCGAACCTCAGTCTCCACATCCTCCAATCTGCCATTCACCGATTCCAGGTGTTCCTCGATAGCATGAACAACAGTGTCGTAGTTTGGTTTGATCTTTACATCGACAATAAGGCTCTTGAATTTTTCATTTAAGTCATGTAGTTGGGTGCTGAAATTAGCTATAGTCGATTCCTGACTTGCCTCGATACTCCCAATTTGCTCTTTCACGCTGGCAATAATCTGCTGCAGGCTTTCTACAAGCGTCAACTTGGAGCTCTGTATTACAAGGTCGTGGACCTGGGTTCTAATTTCCGCAAACAATTCATGCAGCTCGGTGATGTTCTGGTTGGTAGGTAAAATCGCGACAGACCCCCGTATCGATTCAATTTCGGATTGGATGTTTTTGATGTCGTCGGATTTGAGTATTCGGTTGAGAGTTCTCTTCACGCTTTTCAGTTCCTGAGAGGTAGGCAGGGTGGCCACCGTGTTTTGGAGCGATTCCAAAGCTTTTTTCACCGCGTCCAACTCGGAGGCATCGGCAGCAGCACGTATGCCTTCTTGCAGTTGCGTTATGTCATCCTGGGTGGGGGTAGATTGTTGCAGGGTTTCCAACTTAGTCTGTATGTCGTCGATCAAGTGATGGAAATGAGACAACTCGGATTCTGCATTCAGATTTTCCAGTTTGGCGATTTGCTGTTGGACGTTGGCCAGTGTATCCCTGATGCCCGGCAGTTTGGTTTCCAGCTCATCGTGAACGTTCGCCAAATCATTTTTAATGGCAGCAAGAGCATCCTCAATATGGGTTATGGTGCCTTGCAGCTTCCCGAAATCCTCGTAGGTCTCAAGTTGGAGTTTGATGTTGGCCACGCTACGGGCAATGGCGTTCAGTTCGCTGGACGACGGTAGATTGTTGATAAAATCCTCCAGCGTTTGGAGTTTAGTTTTTACTTCGTTGATGGCTGCATGCAAAGCATCCGTTTGAAGCTCAGCCTTCATGCTTTCCAACGTAGGGACTTCGAAAGATTGAAACTGTTCGCGCAATTTAGCAATACTAGCGTTCACGCGATCGTAGTCGCCTTGTGTTTTAATGCTTTGGATGATAGTTTGCAGTTCGGTCTGGATGTTGCTTGTTTGATCCTGCAAGCGTTCTTTCAGCTGTTCAACGTCTGAGGTTTGCGTTTGTTGCAGCTTCAGAAGTTCGTTCTGCAGATTGCCCACACTCAGTGCCAGCTTGTCGAGATTGTCTATCGACGCGAGGTCGGTGTATTTTTGCAGCAGCGATTTTAGCTCTGCATCAATCTTGAGTACAGGGTCCAAGCACTGAGACTGCAAGCTGGCTATCTCGGACTGGAGGCTGGAGTTGAGCGTGGACTGGAGGGCCTGCAGATCGCTTCGCAGCTTCTTGACCCTGACGTCGAGCATGAGAAGCTCGTCGCCATGGTCGTCGCGTTTCGTATGGCCAAAAATATCGTTAGGCATTATTGTTATTTATTATAGGATAGCTAATTTTCATTTCTATGAAAAGAGGGATGAGTTTGTCGTAGTCGTCCAAGAGCTCTATGTACAGGCGATCGCCAGCAGATACATCGTACGTGGTGGTACTGTTCATCCTATCGTGTTTGATGCGATAGATGTTCTTGCCGGAGGAAATTTTGGCCTCTCCTTTATTCTCGGGATCCATGTCAAACTGCAGTTTGCCGGAGATGGGGAATTGGTAATAATTCAAGTTGTTGTTGAATATGTAGAAAGTCTTGCCCACATCCTCGTCGTACTGGGTCAGAATGCTATTCAAGTGTATAATCAACAAACCGTTGAGTTTAGATAATAGGGAGGGTAACAGGTCCCAGCTTGCAGGTGGCGACGGTGCGCTTTGGGCGGATGCCTCCATAGCCTGCTTCCTGAAGCCAAACAGTTTCATAGGCATTGTTATTTTATTTTATATTTAGCGATTCGTTTCGAGCAAGCCAATTTCAGCGAGTTTAGTGTTTTGTAGAGCGAGTTGGCAACACTGCCAGTGAGGTTAACATACATTATCAAAAGCACATCGTGAAAAGCTACGTTTTGTTCGGGCACACGTACACTCACACACACACAAAAAGCTAAAAAAATTATACACCGTGAAAGGCTACGACAAGTTGGAAACACTGCTAGTAGGAAACACTGCTAGTGAGGTTAACATACACCGTGAAAGGTTACGTCTCGCCCGGGCACATGTACACACACACACACACACACACACACATACGTGTAAACGTGGTCTTATAAGGCCCGAGTGAGTGTACATATGTTGTTGGAACCACTATAATTTGATAAATTATCATAATCAAATTCATTTTAAAATGTCGAGACCATGCATGTGATTACAAATACCACCGTGGTTTTTGAAAATTATCATTTATGCTGTTTTCCTGACGAAAAAATGGTTACTATTCTTGTTGGAACCTGGTACCAATATCACCTGTCTAATTTACGTGTTGTAATTTTTAATACAATTGCATCCGTTGTGGGTACCGATCAATATTGCACAAACCGTCCAACCAATCACAATTCTTGTAGGTCACATGATTTCTTCCTGTGTGTAAGCAGCTACGTGCCATACCGAATTGGGCAATAGTTGTGAAACGCGCTTTACGGCGTCAATTGAGAGCGCGTAGCTTGCATGTATCTGTCTCGTCGGCGCAGAGCATTCGGAAGGGGAGGGGGAAAAAAAAGAAGAGTTCCTCTCGCGGCGGAGTAAGGAAGGGATTAACTGCGGCGCAGTCAGTGGCGTACTTAAGGAGTTTTTGCCCCACTGTGGAATTGAGAAAATAATTACATTTACCCTAATCGCTGAATCTAATTTTTACTTTGCATACTTTTTTGTGTTGTTTGAAGATTTCAGAAATCAAAGCAGGCTTGTGCGGCCTATCATGGCAACTGTGTGAAACGAAGCTCTTTATTGGAACGCTACCAAGCGAAACGCAATATGTAACAAGCGACAAGAGATACGTATCGCTTGGAATTGAACCCTCAGTAATCAATTCGACCTTTCGCATTGATGCGACAGGGCAAGCTGCACATGTCGCTTGCGGGTCGATGCATTTGGTTTTTCGAGCATGAGCGGTGAATTTCTTGCTTTAGATTGAAGTCGCCAGTGTTCGTGGGTGTCCGGAAGGGGGGCAAGGGGGGCCGTGCCCCCCCTGGAAAAGTCAAACAAATAATATATTTCACACATATAATTTCATTTCAGCCACAATAATAAGTGTTTTTTAATGCACGAACATGATAAATTCAAATGGAAACAATGTTTTTTGAGGGAACATTGGGGAAAATGTGGCTTATTTGCCCCCCTGGAAAAATACCTTCCTTGCCCCTCCCTGGAAAAAAAAACCTGCTGACGTCCATGCCAGTGTTGCCTGTCGGTTGTCGCCTGCCACTTGTCGCTTCGATCTGAAGTCTCCTTGAAGGGGTCAGGGGAAGAATTCTGACGGAGGCGACAAGCGACAGTGTGCTTCCACATCGATAAGAGACACGGGTCCCTTTTGGCTTGTAGACTAAAACATTCACCGCCCGTGCACGACAACAAGTGGAGGCGTCACGATGCACAACATTGATAAAAAAGCGACATGCAATATTTGCAGCTTACCGTGCTGTATCAGTTTGAAACGTAGCATTGATTACCGAGGCTTGTCGCTTGTCGCGTTACGCTTCGGTATGGAATCTGCTTAAACGGCAGGAGACTGGCGACATGGAGATTTTATACCAAAGCAACAAGCGAGATTAGAAAATTCAATATAAGGCAAAACATTCACCGCGCATACGAGAACAAAAGTACGAAGCGACATGATGCACAGTATTAACAAAACTGGCAAATCAGAGCGACACGCAAGCTACAAGCGACACCTGCATCTTGTCGTGTCGCTTCTGTTCGAAAGGTTCAATTCATTACTGCTGGTTCGCTTCCAAGGGACAGGTGTTGGTTGTCGCTTTCGTGTGAAATCTCCCTTACAAAGCAAAAAAGCTGCAAACGACAGACGACAAGTGACAGGCGACAAGCGACACGGAGAATTCACACAGAAGCTACAAGCGGCAAGCGATACTAGCACAGTTAGTTTAAATTCAAACATTCACCGCGCATGAGCTAACAAGAGCACGGTATTGAGAAAATTGCCTAATCAGAGTGACACATGCATCTTGTCCTGTCGCTTTCTGAATGCTGGTTTGCAAGTAAAGCGTGTCACGTGCTTCTCGCCTCTGAAAGCTACACCAAGCCATTGTTTTATTCGATTCTCCTCAGGGAAGGAAGAGAATGCTTATACAAATACAGTCTCCGCAGATCATTTGCGAAGCCACTCATTATATTTGAAACTCTATTTTCTGTGCACACTCAGCGTGCACTATAATCTACCGAAGTGGCCCTAACAATTTATTTGCTGGAACTAGGATCTCACTTTCTTCATCGTTGTGAAGGGTCACTCCCAATAGAATTGTTACGATTTTGTCTCTCTGCGTGAGAACAGAATTTGGAGACTATAGTCGACAAAAAATTACTTCTGTTGGAGTTATTAAGTTTGTGGAGAAGAGTGGTGCTTCAGATGGCTGTTCCATGTAGACTGTACATTTGAACAAAACGAGCAAAGGAAAAAGTCACTTATTTCATTTCTTTGTAAAATGAATTAAGTGTTAATTTACCAGAAGTCCAGTACAGTAAAACTATCCAAGTTTATAATGGTGTGAGTCTTAATCGACATTTTAATTAAACCTTTCTTCACAAACTGATTCAAAATTGAATAGGGCAGTGGTTCCCAAAGTGTGCTCCGCGGTGCCCCGGAGTGCGATATTTTCACTGAAATGCCACTTACTTGTTAGTCTACAGATGGTTTTAGATATGATTGTTTCAAAAATTTGCTTATTTGGTCCTTTTTACATAAACAATGTTTCTGAATTTGAAATATGTGCTTATTTTTTAACTTAAGGCAAGCAACCTAACAACACTAACTTAGCGTTGCAAGTTTTAGATAGGCCTATGCCTACATTCTGACTTGGGCGCCGCGGAAAAATTTTAAAATTACAAAGTTTGGGATCCCCTGAGATAGGGCATAATTGTAATACTCGTAATGAATGATTGACGTATAAACTTGATGTGAAGCGTACCGAAATATTTGTTTCGCGACTGGAGCGAACAATAAAACGTTTTATAAATCTCATTCCTTGCAACCACCCAATCACAGTAACTGTTGATCACCTGACCTCTACTTCCACGTCACCCATGAAGTTTGCTGGTGTATCTTTGCGTCCTATCACCTAGACCACAAGCATTTCGTTTTCGCGCCTTTTCTAACGGACACCCGGTCCTTTCTTACTTCGGTAGTTCTTCTCGCAGTCAAGTAGGAGGGGTACGAGTTCCACCTAAGGCCTCCCCGATGGCCATGTCGACCTCCGTGGCGGACTGGTTAGCACGGCGCGCTACGACGCCAGGGGTTCCGGGATCGAGTCCCGGGTAAGGCACGGGTATTTGTGTTTGTCCAAATGAGAAAAACTTAAAATTGAGAATAACCGAGAAATGAAAATCTTGAGAATATACTGAAAAACGGGGGATACTTCTGGTTAGGGGTATTCCTTAAAAAATGATGTAAAGGTTGCTTCGTCGCCTTGTAATCAGGGGGTTCCGGGTTCGATACTCGGTGGAGGAATTTCGTTGTTTGGATTCCACTTTAAACTGTAGGTCCAGTCCCGATTATCCTTACTGTGAATAAAGCGGACTTAAAGCACCAACTCAAACAAACTAGTTCCACTTGCACCAAAAGCAAGCATACAGTCAAGAAGTTTAAATATCGTATGTCTTCATGTCGTTACCCAGTCTCAAACGCAGGATAAAAAAAACACGATTAAGAAAAAGAAATGAACCAATGTTCTCGAGGCCGAGTTGGGAGAAGTATATTATGGTAAATAATCATATTGTAGTCACGGACACTTCTGTGTTGTAGCAACACTATTGACTTTCAATGGAATCATTACTACCCAGAAGTGTCCGTGACTGTACAACCCTAAACTGATGTTGCGTCACATTTTGTTGGTATGTCGACTAAGAAACTCTCATAACATGTCGCAATAAAACAAGTGGCTTCACCAAACTGAGGTGGAGGCGAACAAACCATTATTCTGCACTGTTATCTCAAGAGTCCGATATTAGCAACAGAGGGAGACATTTCTTAGTCACAAGAAATGTTTTCAATTCACTACTTATAAAAATTATATGGTGTCGTCTTGGCAGAACGAACTGACCTGACTACAAAAGCACAAGAAGCTAACTGTCTCGATTATTGCGATCATACGGTCTAGTTTTATTATTGTGTGTAGTTTTACCAACTAACCTTGAAAGAAACAGTTTGGTTCGACGTATACACGGAACATTTCCAACCAATGGCAGCACAAAACATGTCGCTACTAATACACAGCGACGAAGTGCAATAAGCCTACGATCACAAAATGAACAATCTCTATTTTATGGTGGTATTTTAAGACTTTAGATTTCAATGTCGTTGGAAAGGTATAGAGTGCTTAACACAAAAAATACTAATAAATAATATGAATGTGAAACATGCAAGGGTAAAGTAAAGTGCATTACAGCGTTGCATGGATGTAGTTGTAAGAAGCCACATATTATATCTCACTTAATGTCCCACTATTTTGGAACATTTCTTGATTTAAGGCAGTTATTTGGAAAATATTGTCCGTCGACGAAGCTGCTATGCCTGCAGTCATCTGTAGAAGACAGAAAATCTCAGTCCGGATACGAGTGCATCAGCTCAATCTATGGCGTAAACTCGTTCCGACTTTTGTAATTGTTAATCGGCCCAGATTTGAAAGCACCACTGATGCAAGGCTTGTTGTTGAGTGAGCGTGTCATCCGTTTCTTTTCCTACCTACTAATTTATGATGGCGGGGCATCAGCAAAAAGTGCATAATTTTAAAGAGTGGGAAGTTGCATGAACGTTTACTATACAGGGTGTCGCAAAACTCTTTCAACAACGCTTGGGAGCTGGTAGATATCATAAAAACAAGTAACTTTTCCCTATAAAGTTTACCTCGAAAACGCTTATCCTGTACGTATGCAACCCAACACAGCAAACGCTTGCTCTGACATAACTAGCAGGGGCGTGGCAGGGTTGCCACTAGCGTTCCTCGTTAAGAGATTGATTGATTTAGTTTATTTTACTTCGCGTTTTGTGCCTCTTGGCTAATTTGCGAAGATGGGGATGAGTGATGAAATGATGAATTTGATGAATGGACAAACAACCAAGCCCGACCGGGATTCGAACCCGGGACCCTTGGCATCGCAGCGCGATGTGCTAACCACTCGGCCACAAGGTCGGGCCCTCGTTAAGAGAGACGACTTAAAAACAACAACTTGGGAGTCTTGCTTGAGCAAAATCCAAAACATTTATGATACTTGTGATGTTGTAAGAAGGATTCACAGTATTTATAAACTGACCAAAACAAATAATGGGCAGACTGAAATTCAAGATTACTCATTCTAAAATATCTCCATAATTGATTGATTGATTTGGTTTATTTTAATTCCCTTTTCTGCCACCTTTGGCTAATCGCGAAGATGAGGATGATATGATGAAATAACAAATGACACCAATGTCTAGACCAGGATTTAAACTCGAGACACCTGGCGCCGTAGCGAGCTGTGCTAACCACATCACCACGGAGTGTTTCGTACATCATGCAATATCAACAATTGCAAGGGACACGTGTTATAGGGGAAATCCACGAACGAACAAATGTATAGGGGTTAGAGCTGGCGCTCTCCCATTGTGGAAAGACCGCAAGGTGAATGCAACGCGGTCCTGAAAACTCGCCCTTCTGGCGTATGACGTCATCTGAGATACACAGGTGGGAAAGAAGTAAAGTTTGTTTAACAAAACAACAGTATTTCATGAACTTTAGAATATTTTGAGGGAATATTTAAGAAAGTATACATCTTCTGAAGTAAAAAATACACAAACTAAAATATTTTTTGTATAGTATGATTTCTATCAGTTAGTCGTTAAACTTCCACCTTGCAGTGAAAAGTATTCTTTAATAATTAGGCTATCTGATTTCCATCAACCTAGCATGCAGCAATCTTCTGTGCTTTTTATTGGGTCATATGTACAGGTAGATATCTCGGTGGTCGAGCGTGTTGAGTGGTATACTGGTAACCTACGTAGCGAGGGATCCGGGTTCGATTCCCTGTGGCTGGTGTAAGGTGTGACTTTCGTGAAGGGTAGAAATTCCACGTGCCAAAGGCCTGGGCCGCATTCTGCAGAATTACGAGACTCTGGAGCCCAGACACACAGGCAGCATAATCCTTTGCTTTGTGTTGACATGTTTGCCCTGCGGACCACAGCAGTTCTAGTATTTGTCTCGATTGTAATCACTGGCGTAGGCAGAAGAGGGAGAGGCTTGAAGGGACTAGAACCACTCCGAAATTTTGAGAAAAATCAACATTTTCAAATAAAGCAGTGAGAACTCGGTTGGAAACCCAAGTGAGTGCTAAATGCAATGTCTAATGTGCTGACGTGTCCATAATTTAAATAAATCAATCAAGTATGTTCAAGTTCTGGCCTGGGTATGAATGTACCTTTGTAACTGTAACTCATAATTCACCTTTGTCGTCGCCAATAGTGGCTGAAAACATATGTAAATTAAAGAATGTAAACACAAACACGCTGTTGCAATTCTGACCACCTCTCTTACATGAAGCATTTTTTAAATCTTTTTCTCCAGGCCAGTGCTTCTCAACACCGCTGTTATGTACTACCTGGTTAGTAGAGGTAGAATGAGAATGAAATACCGGCAGTTTCATTTTTAGTGTTTAGAAGAAAGTTACAAAATTCAGAACTAAATTATAATATTTAGAACTAATTTGTAATATTTGAAACTATATCAACTCTTTTGGTTTATGAATAATTTGTGTCTTATAAATATATGAATATTAATTTATGAATAATGAATAAAATACGCAAATAAAAAGGTTGATTTAGTTCTAAATATTATAATTTAGTTCTAAATATTGTAACTTAGTTCTAAACACTAAGAAAAAATCTGTCGGTACCTCACTCTACGTCTTCTCTGGTTTTCTGGGGTAACACATACAAACACATACATAAGGAGAGAGGAAAACCCGTTTGTGCCTTATTTACTAAAGTTGCCTCTACGTTCAATAGGCTCTAGGTTTAGCCCCCCCACCTCAAATGAAACCACAGGCATGCTGCTGTACCACTTTTTTCAAATTCGTAAGGCAAAATATTAGGAATTATCACTGCTTTCTGTAGCTTCAAATTATTTGGGGGGTGGAATCAAATTATTAAATTGGAATGCACTAGAGGGGTTGAAAGTGAAAAATAATTTTGCATGTGAAACAGTGTGAGTTGCGCAAGAAATTGCAAGATATATAGCCTAGTCATTAATAATGTAAAACATTTTAAACGCTGATTTATAAAATTAGCAGGTAGATCTGCACATAAACATTTCTAATATATCAAATAAGCAATATTTGATCAAAATAAGAGTTATGAGACTGGAAATGGAATGAAGAGACAATTATTGAATTCAATATTTTGGAAAATTTTACCTTCTGTCTTTTAAACGTTCTACGAAATTTTCTTTCGTAGTAGCAATTTTCTTCTGAGTACAGGTTATCATGAGCAAGATATTTTGAATGAACTAACAATAACATCCAAAAAGTTTAAAATACTTTCTCCTCAGTCGATTTGATTATTGAGACAACTATTATTTTCCGAGGTAAAATTAGTTTAAGTTTTCCATGAACTTTAAATTTTCAATCGAATTTTTCCAGTTTCTGAAATCTCTAACACCATATTTGAGGCTGGTTTAGGACTCCTATTTACATACTCCCACACAGAGTGAGAGAGGGGGCTGATATGCACTGCATGGTGCCTTCAGGTCGGCAGTTACGGCGAGATTTTCAACATATCAAGCAACAACTGTCACCATTGAATCTAGACTTGCAACTAATTATTTTGCTCACACTTTTTCATTTGTTCCCTTGTTTAATGAAATCAATAAATACTGTTCAATATTTACTTATGAATAGCAAGCGAAATTTCATGTCATCTTACACAATGTTATGATTCTTAATTTAGAGCCAGTATATTTTCCTAAGTTTCTATATTCTTTCCGTAAAGTGAAACGGAAGTTTTCAGTACAGAAAGAAATATATTGTGCGTCGTTGCCTTGTAAATTAGGAGTCCCAGGTTCGACGGGTTCGATACCAGGTGGATGCACATAGTTGTTGGGATACCACTTTAAACTGTAGGTCGAGTCTCGATTGGCTTTACTGTGCATAAAACAGACTTTAAAACACCAAATCAATCAATATACTGTAAAATCAATAAATGTAAATCATATTCTTAGTTCTTAAATTCTTATTTATATTTTATTGCTCGAACAAATTAACATTGCTCAAACAATTACATTACATTTACATGTAAATGTAACGTAATCGTCTATTTCGAGTGTTATTGTCGATTTGTAGTACCTGAAAAGTTTCAAAAGATGAACAGAATAGTGTGTTAACTAACTGCTACGATCCTAGCTGTAGTTCAATACCAATTCAGGATAACAAAACTGTTGGAAAACAAACTTTGTATCGAAACTTTCCAGGATTTATCCATGCTCTTAAGCCGCGTTTACACCGGGGTTGCTCACACATGTTACCAGCAAATGTCGTTAATATTTCGAAGAACGCTTGTGAATTTCTTATCAACATCTCATGTTTTCAACAGATTTCCCGTGTTGGAAACAGAAATGTTGTTATCCACTAGAAGTCGGTACAGATCAAAGGGCACTTCCCCTACAATTATCTCCTGTCCGCAGTGAAGGTCTCACCCAGAATCTTCGGTCTTATCTGTTTCGACAAAATGACACATGCTGCCACAGAGAGTACAACGTCCTCCACGGTCGGCATCTTGCAGCCAAAATGTTAACAAAAGTTATTAACAAAAGTAAAGTGAAAGTAGTGTTATGGCTACCAACATTTTGACAACATCTGTTGTTAACCGTGTTGGTAACAAAGAGTTCATAACGTTTGCAGGGAACATTCGGTGTAAACGCGGCTTTATCCATCCCGTCCCCCTTTCTCCGTAACGGTTGCCATGTGTCAGGCACTCTTTATTCCTCGAACCCCTACGCATGCAGGATCTTCTGTGGCTAAAATTTATACACGCACGTTGCATAACTGCACTATCGTGGTTTTTGAGAAAAGAATTGTTGTAGAAAGGACGTTAAAATTCCCGTGATGAGAGTATTGATCGAGGCAGAAACTGTAGTTGAACCTGATACGCTTTGTTATGGTTAGGCCTAGTGGCCGTAGCGGTTAAAAAGTTGGGTGATTTGTTAATTACAAAGAAAAAATGTTTTTCCTACTTTTGTAAAGCGCCGAGATCATGCTTTTTTACTAGAAAATGTCTGTGTTCCTTGTAACTATTCTTTTCTATTCAAACTTACGTAGTTGTGGAGCAAAAAACTGTGCATGATGACTAATTGCGACTTAAATATAGGGAGAAATGCAGAGCTCATCCTCATATTCGCGATTAGTCAAAAGTGACAGAAAAGAAAAGTGAACTACACCAAAACAATCAATAATGTGCAATTACCATCCTTTTCTTCGTTATTTAGTTAACGATACGATACGCAGTCTCAAGGTCATGTTTCATGATGCCGGGGAAAAGATATTCAGCTTCTGAAATGTCACTTAAACACGTGGGTGATAGAATTCAAAACTATACGCTCCCCTATCCCTTCCCCTCACACACATATGCAAGCGCAGACTAATTTATTTGGGTGTGTTAAGGAGTGTTTCAGTAGCCTATCTGGACAATGTTACCTTAATTGTCATGCGTTCATTTCCCCCTTTCACAGAAACCATTTTACCTTGTGGTTTATGGGTATGCATAATCACCTTAGCACAGGTTATTATTGCTATTATTGTGACGGTATTTATACTATTTATATGTGCCGCCACTGAAAATCGAGTCCGAGACATCTTGATTACGGTGACTGCTATATCAGTTTTGCAACCCCCCCCCCCCCCCTCGCTGAGGAACTCATTAATGAGGCTATATATAAAACCAGTAGCGTAATTTCTCGTGCAGTTTGTAGTACGCTAAATATTTACACATAAAGAAATCTAATTAGAATTCAGTAACACAATTGTTATGCAAGAAAAGCTGCATGCTATGTCGAATAAATTGAATAAGAAGAATATACAGTCGAAATTATCTTGTACTTCGCCAAAATGTGTGTCTTGGAGTCTGACCCTGAACTGTATTTATCAGACTAACGAGTGTCTGGTGCCTGGGTTGTGTCGTCCATATATGTTTGTGATTGTCACTTCATCAATCTGATCGTATTACCATTCACCCTCATCTTCGCAATTATCGGCAATGAATATTTGAAAGAAGCGCTGATCCAGAAACTGTCTGTTTTCATTTCTTCAGCTATGGTTTCAAGTTTGGTCCTGAAAATTGGTTAACTCGGATTTGCGACCAGCCAAAGGGATGGCCTTTTTCCTCTGGCCCATTTCTTTCAAGAACTTTAATAAATAGTCGGGCTGTTTGCTTTGCTTTATATCCAGTGTAAGCTTTATATCCAGTGTAAACTTACTTTTCTCGGGGGCCACATATCTTCGCTTACATAGGAACCTTTGAATCCTTTATTAAATCTGTTTACAATTTTAAATCTCCTCTCCTTGCCTTCTTTCGTTTATATTTGAATTAAACTTTCAATTTTACTTCCAGGTTATTAGTTCTTACTAGTGTTGGGCAATATATAGTCACGATATTTTAGAACATACAGGGAGGTTATTTCAGTCGTTCACCGCCAGCGTGACGGCCGTTCCGCGGACTCTTCATGCAACAGGTCCCGGCAAATTGCGTTCAGGAAGTCCGTAACAGAAACCGCTTGTTTTGTAATGTTTCCACTTTTCACAATTACAGTTACAATTACAATTGAAATAAGCACGTACCTTGTCGCACGGATGCAGGAAAAGGTGTCCTCCCAAATACAAATATTTCTGGCACCTTATTTCTGACATCTAATCTTAGATTAGACATCGCTACTTTATCCTCAGTTGACAGAAAGGGAAGACAGCATCCCGGCGCATAAAGCAAACCGAAAGCGTAAAATGATATTTAAAAGTAATAATAATGATGATCACTAACCTCCTGTGTTATAAGAGATGTTGAAAATGACTTCCTTCAACAGCAATACAACACGTTTCTTAGGTTCAAGAGATCCTGTCTATCGTAATCCCTGACCACTTTTCTGCAAGAATTCGTTTTCACGTAATTATCGTACATAAAAACTCTATGTTCAAGACTATATTTGTTTAACGACATAAGTAATGAATGAATAACAATTAACACACAATAAAGCACTGGCCACGAGTAAGCACATTACAATAACACAGTATAAGCAACACGCGTACTGTTGAACGCAAACAGAATTGAACATGAACGAACACTGACGTCTGGTAGCCGACAGTGTTGCTAACCATTTTTCGGCAATGTCCCTACAGACGTAGTCAAAATGTCCCTACAACTGACCAAATGTCCCTACGCCAAGTAAAGTGACTAAAAAAAAAACACCTCATGAGCATGCAAACAGAAGATAAAATATACACATTTACTTACCAAATCTTTCTGCTCGGTGCTTCCACAATTAATGAAGGAGCGAATTTACAATACAGGACCTCTCCCCGATTTTTTGTAATATTTCGCATACGCACTAATTGAGGCCTCCTAATCACGAATTTGAAGTTAAAATTTGGGGGGTCACGTGTAGAAATTGCAAAATAAGTGACATTGAGTGGTCCGCGATCGGCACGATTGCTTATTATTTACCGGAAGATTTTGTGTTTCCAATACTTAAAAAACGAAATATACATTCCTCCTGATATTACTACGACCCCAAATTTTAACTATGTTTGCCTATCCTAACCTAACCTAACCGTACCAGAATGGTTCGTGGGGCTATCCGTCAATGGTTTGTTGGGCTACCCGTGCATGTTTTTTTCGAGCCCAAATTTTAACTATGTTTGCCTAACCTAACTTAACCTAAACTTACCGAGAATGGTCAGTGGGGCTATTCCTGAATGGTTTTGCGGTAATTGTGATTACGAACCGATAAAAAATATTATTTTCGTAGCACTTTAACGGCAAACGTTCATCATCGAAGACGCCATTTTCGTATCCTGCAATTTTATGATTGATGTACTGTTGCCAAATTTACCTGTAATCAAATCAGTTCTTCTACATCGTGATTGTCGCTGTCACATGTAAGCACGTTCTTTGGGCAATATACTGAAATCCATAAGTTTATTAATTAGCCCACAGCCATCCTCCTGCACACTCCACCTAACAATCTGTACAACATTAACAACTTTTTTACTGTTCTCTTCCGCCATTCTTACACGATCCATGCTCTCAAAGTATGAAATCAACAGTGTGGCAACGCTGTAGACAGCGTAACTAATTTTAATTTGTTCATATCAACAAATATGGCTACCATACTTGTATACGGAGAATCATTACGAGAATTGAAAAGCTTATTTTACAACTTCTACACGTTAATGAACATTTTTTCCCCCTCACCCCAACATGTTAACTTGAGATAAATAATCACGAATAATTATTTCGTGAGTATAAGACGTAGCATAGAAATTACAGAAGGGTCCGGTATTGTAAATTCTTGCCTTAATGAATAATAGGGGTGTGCTGGACAGAATTTTTTGGGTCGGGACGGGATCGGGACGGTAATTTTTTTAAATCCCGACATTCGGGACTGAAAAATTTGCAATTTCCCGACCAAGTCGGAATATTTTCTGGACGGGAAATGTTCGAAATTTCCCGAAGCACTGGAAATCTCGAATTTTACAAGTCATTTTCACTTTAAGTGATTGTTTTTGCATTTCTAGAATAAAAACTTACAACTTTCGATAAGTTCCAGAAACTTACAAGGCAGAAAACGTCGAGAATTAACGACTTTTTAAAGTAAAGAATCCAGCACACCCCTAATGAATAACGTTGAGTCGTTTACTGTTGATTATGTTATTTGAAGTCATACATGCTGCTGCTGTGAAGAGATAGATGTTGGTTGGTGATGCTGTATTTCCTGCATTCTTTAACAATTTTGGTCCCATTTTATCTCCCTTTTTTGTTTTTGTATCACTTAACATTGAAAATATTCTTTCCGTTTCCGCGTTAGAATGCGGCAATGTTAGCACTATTTTCGCGAGAGTGGAAATGTTTTCAAAAAGGAACTTGCCTTGAAAGTTTTTGGTAACCGATAACATGTTCCAAAATTCTGATGGAGATCTGTTAGTTAGTTCTTTTTTCTCCTCCTCGCTAAAGTATCCAGATAAACTAATTCATAAAATGTAATTTACCAAGATTGAAAAAAGTACCTACGTTTTCCCTCATTTGGCAAAATCTGTCCCTACGTTCCTACGCGGGCGAAATTTAGTGAAAAGTCCCTATGCGTAGGGACATGTCCCTACGGTTGGCATCACTGCCGACACGTGCAGTATGAAGCGCCCTCTCGCGGCTGACAACTCACCCAACCCCCGATAAGCTGCAGGCGCTGTCGCGACAACTGAGAATAAAGTAGCGATGACTAATCTAAGATTAGATGTCAGAAATAAGGTGCCAGAAATATTTGTATTTCGGAGGACACCTTTTCCTGCATCCGTGCGACAAGGTACGTGCTTATTTCAATTGTAATTGTAACTGTAATTGTGAAAAGTGGAAACATTACAAAACAAGCGGTTTCTGTTACGGACTTCCTGAACGCAATTTGCCGGGACCTGTTGCATGAAGAGTCCGCGGAACGGCCGTCACGCTGGCGGTGAACGACTGAAATAACCTCCCTGTATATCGTGTCAGCGATATATCGTCACGGCATTTGGCGATATACCATTTGCCTCCCCCCAATAAATCAAGATTACATTCTGATCTACCAGCAGCCTCTTACGGTTAACAACATTTTACTGTAGTATGCAATTTTAGACTAAATATTTGGTCAAAATTGCCTGTTTTACCATCAATTTTGCAAAAAAAATATTTCTTGCTTGCTTCGATTGTAATATAAACATTTCTACACGTCACATTTTGAAAGAATTTGCGACCTATTCAATTAAAATGTTTCCTATATAGCTATTTCTATTTTGGTTATTTTACGTCACCGATCTATTTCGTGGATGAATCCAGACAATGATGTGGAATGATAAAATGTTGAACGTAGAATTACGATGTCCATGACACCATATTATCGAGTCTATTCTTTAGATTTAGCTAAACTTTGTATAACATGTATTAACGCAATCTTTCAAACCAGAATTTTGGTAACTGTTTGAGACCCTCAACATTGGCCCATGTACGCAATTGGATCTCCGACGCTGTTTTTTCTTGCTTGTGGGCTAGGGGACGTCAAGGAAGGGGAGGGAGTGGGTGACGCCGTTTTTGGCTGATTCCAGGGTTGTCGCTTGAAAGTACGGAAAGGGGGGAGACTATGACATTCCTGTTTTCTCTGTGTTGGTACTATTTGAGGGCAATTGACCTGAAAGGGAATGATTGTCTACAGTCAGATTAAACATTATGGAAACTCGAGTTTGAGCTCCAATCAAAACATTAACCAGTAGAGCTACGTATTTAAATTTCGTCACGATTGGACCACAAGTTTTTTTAATTACAGAATCTCAAAGAGAGTGTAGTTTGGAAAACACCAAAAAAGCGGCATTTTATTTGGTTCTCACGAGGATAAGAAATTGAAGGCATAATTGAAAAAAATAGTTATTATAGCTTAATTCACAATTCAATAACTTTACTGGCTAATTTTTAATTCGAGAGCAAACTCGAGTAGCCATAATTTTGAATTGGACGGTAGTTCGGCGGAATCTTTCTTTATTGTTTCATTTATGACGCAGTGTTTGTGCAAGAGATCGTGATGATTAGATATAATGAGATATCGCTGTTAGGGAACAGCACATGTTAACGGCTTGTAAAGCAATCGCCTGTTCTCTGTCCCCTTAGCACATTTTAAGTCTTAGCGCCTTTCAACTCATTCAGCAAAGTGTCATGATGTTTTAACTTGATATGTAAATAGCAGATATTAACATACTAATTAGTTTAATAATTTAAATGAATAATATAAATATGGGTACACATAACACGTACGCAAAATTAAAAAGTATTTAATAAATTGTGTTTCAAATCGGAGAAACTTGAATTCAATTTATCATCATAATTATTTTCTTTCTTTCACTTTCCGATCTCGGAATGTAGTCTTGAGGCTTGGGCCCCCTTCTTTCGCAGTGCGGTGTGTGCGAAGTCACCTATACCACTAACACTGCGTATATTTTTCGGGCGAAGAGAGACAGCATAGAATTGTTGCAGTAATCAGGTCATCTTATCATATTATGCCCTATAACTCCACAGTCCACACTCCCGTGATATTCAGTCATGGCGCAATGCACAGGGAACAGCTGTACTTTACTGCATAGACAGGTCCCTAGCTTCCCCCTTCCCTGCATTGAGGGAGCTGCTGCTAAGCCACTGGTCACCTCTGAAACCTACTTTGTTCTTTTTTATGTCTTATATTTTGTTCAGTTATAAGCCCACGAAATGATTCCCTGTTCAAAAGGGACGTGGGGGGGGGGGGGAGTTATGGACTGTTAGGTTAATTTGTGCAGTTATGGACAGTACGAAGCTTTGTCGTTGGCTAGGCCACTGTTTTTTAGAAGTAATTTGTATTTGATATTTATTATTTATTTTACGTCTCTTTTCTTCCATTTTTGGCAATTCACGACGATGAATCTTGATTATGTTAAATGGATGAAGAGAGACTCGCGAAACAGCCTCGTCCAGGCTGACGGGACTCTAACCCGGAGTGTACGATCACCCAACGCACTCAACAACAGAGTCGAACTTTTATAAATGGGGGAATTCATCTTTTCGCACCATATTTCTCAGGAAATTACGTTACGACTATGCGTCAATCAGTGAGTGAAAATATGAATATATGTTAATAATAAGTTGAGATAGGATTATTTGTGTGTAAAATATTTGTGTTGACGTAAGAAAGTGAAGAGAAAAAGCTGTATAGTTTGATCGGGTGAACAGGCTCTTTCGTTGCAACTGTAAGGGATTAAGGGATTAGCGAGCAACCGATAAGTAGGTTAGTGGTACAAACATTGTTCGAACGTCGATCTCTCCTTCTCAGGACGAAGCATCTGAAATAGGCTGGAATAAAATACTTGAGTGATGCGGCAATGAACTTTCTTATGAGGGAGCAATAGAATGTAGTTGTTTTTTTTATGTGGTACCATATAGGCAAAATTAGAATAAAAAATTTGACATGTTGTATCATAATGTGGAGGAAAGTAAACGAACCATGAAAGAAATGAGCGTCCGGCTGGAAGATAAATTGGATAAGTTAGAAATTAAAGTATATTAATTGAAAGAGTAATGTAGTTTAATGTAGAAAGATAGGTCCAATGTTCCATTTGTAACATTTTGACTATCTACTCCGTCCGCAGTCAACCACCGGTCACAGGTCTTCTTGTACTGCATTTGACATGTTTAACTCAATGTAGTTCGGCGAAAAGAAAAAAAGAAGCAAGCACTTCTTATCGCTATCTTGCAGGAGGGCGAAGGACAGAGCAGAAACGTTTTTAATCCTCTTAGCTTCTTACAGAAGGCCTGATTTTCCTGCATTTACTTGGGCCTCTTCGATGGCGCAGTGGTAGCGTGGTCGCCTTGTAATCAAGGGGCCCCGAGTTCGATACCGGATGGAGACACACAGTATTTCGGGTTTAAACTTTAGGTCCAGTCCCGATTTGCTTTACTGTGCATAAAGTGGACTTAAAACACCAAATCAATCAATCCTGCATTTACTTGAAAGGCAAAAACGTATCAGCAGCAAAGGAAGTGAATTATCCGATGTATGATTAGACGTCGAACTCCACCTAAAAGAAGTAGATATAATGATTTTGATTTTGATGTTAGAGCTTGAGCAAGATGAGAAATTCACTGGCGCTGTTGCAAAATTGTCAACTGTAAGGGAGTTGCCAGAGCCTGCTTGACGCAATGAGCTCTTTACCATGTAATCCTGCCTCTGCGTTGCCAAAATGTTCAGCATTTTTCAACGGATGGTCGTCACCTTTATTCAGTACTAAACAGTATAATCATGAAGCTTACGCATCGAAAGTAGATATGTGATATTTATCGTTGTTGAAGCCTTTGTCGACGAAACATTGATGGAAACTGGCGACGTCTCGATACTCGGGTGAAGGCTGTACGGAAGGGAGGAAAATAACAATTGACTGTCAGTAACAGACATATTTTGGATCCATCGCAAAACATTACTTAATGTGCCTTCAATGTAAAACACACGTAATTGTGAACTGAAATGCAAAACTTTTACTGCTACTAAGTTTCTTCACTGTATGTATGTTGTTTGTGTGTGATTTGATTTTGTTATTTTGCATCGCTTTGCTATCACTTTTGGCTAATCGCAACGATGAAGATGAGTGATGATACGATGAAATTACGAAATTGATGCAGGAACACTCACAAAGAAAACATATGTCGTTACCATTGGCGTCGTAAACTCTCCTAACCACTCCGTACGGAGGTCGGCATATCTGTGGATCTTTTTTACGTAAGTTTTTAAGTCCACTTTTATGCACAGATAGGTTAAACGGGACTGGACCTACAATTTTAAAATAAAATCCGAACCACTATGTCCCTTTACCGGATATCGAACATGGTATGTATATACCTATAGAGAGGAAAGTAGAATTGTAAAGGTAGAGTTTTGCAAAATAATGTGCAGATGAAACTTTCCATAAGTCACTTACGACAGATGTTTAAATATACAATTCAGCTGGAAATGGTGGACCAATAACTGGTTCATAATATTTCTACATTTGCGCACTTTTAATTTCAATTTGTCAAGTTTTGGGCTGGGTATGCAGTTCTGGTTTTGTTGTATCCACGGGATTTTCGTCCTTTGCTCCGCCTGTGTCACAATTACAAGTATTATACATTCATTGGACAAACCATTCGTTATATTAATACTATGCACGTTCTCTCCAATAACTAAGTACGAAAGTTAACTTTTGCATTTCAAACCCCCTCAACCTTTGGCTCAGGGCGGTTAACAATTTGAAATAAGACATTCTTACGTTTGTTTGTTTGCTTGTCCTTGTAAATACAAGATTTAAAAAAATATTTGTAAAATAATAATAAATTTAAAAAAAACTGGGAACGAAATGTTCGATCACAGGCCAGTTTCATAAGTAAAGCGTCAAAGAAAGGCAAACGCTGTCTGGTAGCTATTGTCTTTGTTTTGATTCATAGTTCTTTACTTTGCTATCTCATTGTTGTTAACTTTAGCGAAAGTGAAAACTATTTCACTTTGCAAAAGATCAATTCATAAATAATCTCTAATATTAATCGTCATGTTATATCGCATGACTAATTATTTTGTTAGACCTTGCTTGTAGCCTGGAGCGAAAATTAGATACCGGTCAAAATAATTCTTACGCACTACTCTGGCAGCCCGATGAGTGGAAGAAGGGGAACGACTTGAGGATTACTGCAGCAGATAACACTCACTTGTGCAAGCAGTAGAAGAACTCTGCCGTTGAAACCATTTGTACAGTCACTGGCACTTCTGGGTTGTAATTATCCAACTGAAAGTCAATGAAATCGTTACAACCCAGAACTGTTAGTGACTTGTCATGATGCAACAAAAGACAAGTACAAAGGCATGCTTTTCTAGGATTCGAACCCTGAAACGTTACCCTTGCGTTCTACACGTAAACAAAGACGGACTAGAAGTAAAATCTAGATCTAGCATTTTTGTTTTTCAGACTGTACAGTATTTGACGAAGATAAACATTCCTGTTTTAATTTTTTATTGAAGTTTGTTATGAGGAGAGCGTATAAGCAGCAGATCTTTGGCTGCGACTAATGCTAATTCCGTGTTAAAGAAAGGAACATGCTAGTATTAAATTCTGTGAAGTTAGGTATTTTTTTCGTGTTAGTGTAGTATTTTTTTTGTCCCTAAGTAACTTGGAGTTATGAATTATAATTTGGCTGTTATATCTGTAGGGCCTCCCCGATGGTGTAGGAGGAACGTCCTTGCCTTGTAATCAAGGGTCCTGTGTTCGATGGAGACACATTGTGTTATGATTTAACTTTAAATTGTAGGTCCACAATGACTAGCCTATTTATATATAAAGTGGGTTTGAAATAAAGCTCAAGTCAATTTAACTCACCTGATTCATCTAACCTATTAAGCACAAAACATTAACAACATTTAGGACAGCTGTATTATTCGTAAATCCTCGTAACTTCTTTTTCTCTTAAATTTTACAATTATTTTACACTTCTTCTTACAATCCAGTAATATAGTATTTTTCCCAGTGCTGACATTTTTCTGTACATATATTAATAGTGGACTAAGAACGCTGCCACTATATAATCAAGCTTTGTAAGCTAGTGGTCTCAGATTGGATGTCAGGTGGAGGCACATAGTCCGGATCCCATCCAGTCCCGATTAGTTTATCTGTTTAAAAAGCGGACTTGCAACAAATCTTTAGCTCTTTACCTGAGCAGTAAGTTGTTGATCTGAAATAATTCTACACACGTTTATGTAATTTATTTATTTGTATTAACATCATTAGAATTAAATGCAAAATTAACATTAAAAGTTTTCCTTCTAAATGCTTTGAATTCAAAGCTTTATTCTTCCATAGCATTTGAGCTTCAGAGGGAAGCAGGCGTGAGAAGAACGCTTGGCACTTCGAAGTCTGGACAAGACTCCCCGAAGATTAGGGATGAACAAGCGAAAATAACTAACAATTATACCAACACAAAATTAGATTTATTCAATTACTTTAATTTTGTTACTTCCAGTTTCCAAATGCAGCAGTAGGCAAGTTGTCCATCATTGTGAATATTATGCACATTGTTGTATGCAACAAAAAACGAGGATTGAAAGAAAAGCTCTAAGAAAACCGAACACAATATCAGAATGTCAAATAACAGGCACACAGTAGTGATAAGAGAGATGGGAGAAGATAATGTAACGCAACGTGCACACGTCGCGAAAATTGGCTGCTAAGGCCTAAGAGCCTTAAACTTGCCCTCCTAACCTAACAACGTAGGCAGTATTAGAATTATAATTGTAAAAAATATATACCTGCTAGTTACTTAGGAGTGTTAAGGTTGATGCAGTAAGCAAATTTTATCATCACTTGATCCCGAGCGGCGTTCACCGACAAGAAAACATAGACCGGCTATATTTAGTGCCCACATCAGTGAATTTCGAGTTCAAATTTTGTCATTGTTGACGTGCATTTTGTCTATTTCGTATTTTTTTTAAAAAAAAAACCAACACTGTATAAAATCTCAGGAGCTTAGAGACCACCATCGCGGGGGCGGCTGCTATGCCACTGTCATAAAGGAAAGAACTTCAAGGTTTTTTCCTTCCCCAAAGTTTCCTGGTGGGGACCATTACCAAAGGTACATTCATTGTTCTCTCTGTTGTCTTGTATATAGGAAAATGTATTATACGCATAGACGAGTATCAATGCTAATATCCCTGCGTAAATATTTGTATGTTGTTTCTTTATATTTTTACTTTGAATGCACACATTTAAACAGAAAGTTCGGCAAAAGACAACGAGTTTTGGGCGCGGCCTTGCCATATGGAGCTGGAATACTGTGACCAAGGATTATAGAGTATTATAGAAAGAGCATTCCGATACACAGCGGTCTCTCATTGGCCAGGAGCAGCTACAAGCTCTGACGTGAACAAGAGGCGTGCGAGTCTTAATCGTACATATCTTGGTTCTATCAACCATTTACAGTAGGGTATTAAGCAAAAAGCAAGGAATAAGACCTAGGCAATAATATGAAGAAGTTTACGGCACGTAATAACAATAAATTGCGTTATACAAATCAAGCAAAAATGACTATCATCAAGTATCAAATATCAAAAAGTAATCACGCTACATTGAAATCTAAAGTTGCTTGTGGGAAAATAAATGCAATTTTACGTATAAAATATTTCGCTACGCCACCAACACTTATTATCCTTCATACCTTCAAATTTCCACAGATGTTCGTTATTTATAATGGCGTGTTCATAATAATTTATATATGTCTAGTATATGTAGGATGCAGCTGTTGATATTTGACGTCGCTTTCTACGTCTTTATGGTAACCGCAACATTAAAAATGAATGATGAAATGATAAATTTGATGGGACCGTAGGCAAGATGAGTGTGGACACTCTGTTCAAATCAACATTTCCCACGTAATTCACTGTCCACAAACTATGGGAAAACTGCAGAAATATTCTACCTGAAGTGATTTGTGTTTAGAAAACCGTAACTCAGATATATTTTATTTTTGAAAAATTGAAATATGTCTTCTAGACATTGTAAAAGGATAGAATCTAATGTCGTGGGAAAACGTAATCCATCAATAAAAGATTAACTTCCTCCTCCCTTTGTGGATGAATTACAAAGAAACTCGTGCCAGCTCGATGGCCAATGTTCTCAAGTGCGTTAAGTGTTTGATTTTGGATCCCGTCATTAAAGTTCCCGAGTTCGAGTCACTCGTGGGCATGGATATTCTTTGTGACTGCCCTTTCATCAATTTCATGTGATCATCACTCATCGCCGCGATTAACCAAAAGTGGTTAATCGCTTGTCGCCTGTTACGTGTCGTTCGTCGCTTCAGTGTGAAATTTCCCTTACAAAGCGAGAAGCTGGACAGGCGACAAGCGATATGGAGAATTCACACAGAAGCTGTAAGCGACAAGCGACACCATGGACGGTATTGAGAAAACGGGCCAGTTTGAGCGACACACAAGCTTCAAGCGGCACGTGCGGTTTGTTCTGTCGCTTCTGTTGGAAAGGTTCACTTGATTACTGGGGGTTCGTTTCCAAGCGACTCGTGTCGCTTGTCGTCTGTCGTTTGTCACAAGGTGTGAAATCTCTCTAAAACTAAACATTCACTGCGAACAACGGACTGAGACAACAGGATTATAAAAGCCCAATTCGAGCAATACGCGAACGACAAGCGACACAGGCAGCTTCTCTTATCGCGTGTTTCTTTCCTCTCGAAGCTACATTAAGCTATTATTGTACTGTCTTCACCTAAGGAAAGGAAGAAAATGCTTACGCAAAGGCAGTATCCGCAGAACTTTTGCAAAGCCACTCACTACATATTTTCTGTGCACACTCAGTGTGCACTATAATCTACTGAAGCGACCCTAAAAAAATATTGCTGAAACTAAGTTTTCACCTTTTTCAACGTTCTGAAATGTCAGTCACAATACAGCTGTTAAGATCCTTGCGCCCTGGGCGTGATCAGATTTAGGATACCCTTCAGTCAACTACAATAGATTGATTGATTGATTTGCTTTATTTTACTTCGCTTTTTGTACCACTTTTGGCTACTTTGCGAAGATGGAGATGAGTGATGACATGATGAAATTAATGAATGGACATTCACAAACATCATGCCCAGGCCGGGATTAGAACCCGAGACCCCCGGCGTCGTAGCGAGATGTGATTGATTGATTGATTGATTTAGTTTATTTTACTACGCGTTTTGTGCCTCTTGGCTAATTTGCAAAGATGGAGATGAGTGACGATATGATGAAATTGATGAATGGACATCGCAGCGCGATGTGATAACCACTTCCCCACTTAACTAAAATTTTACCCCTGTTGGAATTATTTGCTTGGGGGAGGAGGAGGTCGCATCACGTGGCTTTTGCGAATATACTATATTTCAACAAAGAGAGCGAAGGAAAAAGTCACTTATTTCATTCCTTTTTAAAATGACGATAGTGTTAATTTTAGAAGGCCGCGGTGGCTCAGTCGGTAACGCGTCTGACTACCATGCTCAAGATCCCGGGTTCGATCCCCGGCCGGTTCAAATCCGGGAACTTTTCTAACGTTGGAAGCGGCCCTGGCGCACACCCAGCGTCGAATGACAGGGGACAGGAGCATGATGCTGATCACATCACCCGCACTCACGACCGGATCAAGAAAGTGTGGGGCGTTACCCCCACACCCCCTATACGCCTTCATGGCGTGGTGCTAAGCACAGGGGAGCACTTTACCTTTTGATAGTGTTAATTTCTCAGAGATCCAGTACAGTAAAGTTACAAGAATAAAATCGTGTCTCTTAATGGAAATTTCAATAGAATCTTTCATCTCAAACAAATTCAATATTAATTGAATAGTGCATAATTTAATAAATATCTAATGAAAGTAGAGAGTATAAACTTGATGTGAAGTTTACAGAAATGTTTGTTTCGCGAGTGGAGCGAAGATGAAAACGTTTTCTAAATTTCATCCTTTGTAACCACCCAATCACGATAACTGTTGGTCACCTGACCTCTACTTCCACGTCATCCAAGAAATCTGCTGGTGCTTCTTTGCGTCCAAGTTCATAGACAATTAGCCTTTCGTTTTTGCGCCTTTTTTTTTACCGGACTCCGCTCCTTTCTTATTTCGGGATTTGTCCCTGCAGTGAAGCACGAGAAATACGAGTTCCACCTGCGCCAAAAGCAAGCATACAGTCACGTTTAAATATCGTGTGTGGATGTCGATACCCTGTCAATACAATAAAGAACCCTTTTTACCACCTTGTTGCCTCGAAACACTTCATCCTTGCGATAGGCAACCGCAGGGAGCAGGCAAGGTTGAATGAATGAATGATTTGATTTATTTTACTTCGCTTCTTGTGCCACTTCTGGCTAATTTGCGAAGATGGGGATGAGTGATGATATGATGAAATTGATGAATGAACACTCACAAATATCCATGCCTAGGGCAGGATTCTAACCCGGGAACCCTGGCGTTGTAGCGCGATGTGCTAACCACTCCGCCACGGGGCCGGCGCAGGCAAGGTTGAGACCAACCTCTTCTCAGCCTTTCATATACAAGATTATGAAACTTCGAGTGACGTTATGAGGTAGTGACATTGCACCAATGTTGTTTCTGTGTCCTCTGCGTCTCTGTGTTGATTCAGTGACATTTTTCATTGGAATCTCTGCCCGTCAGCATCTCATTGTAAAATACGAGTGTATTTGTTCTGACAGACAGTTGTTACTCGTGTACAGTAAAATATATCACATATTCCTTTATTCTTCCTAGCTTACTAGAAACATAGTTTGTACATTTTTCAAACTTTACAAAATATTTCCTCTTTAATGTGCTGTTGCAACTTACATTTGAAACTTCTTTCGTGTAATATTCATTTTGTTGCAGCCCACCTCCCCCGTGGCGGAGTGGTTAGAACATCGCGCTACGACGGCAGGGGACCCGGGCTTGAATCCCGGCCTGGGTATGGATATTTGTGAATGTCCGTTCAATCCTCCGTACTTTCACGTGTCGCCAAAATAGAAAAACGCAAGTACAATCTATACTTGGACTCCCTTTTCGGTTGCCGTGTTCTTGTGGATCCCTCGCTGTTCTTTTGTTTTCAATCCAGCGCGTCGTTAGGTAGTAATATACAGGTGGGTCCATTATACTTGTTTCGGCGATTTGAAGTGTGACGTCAGCAGGAGTAGGTTATTACGTACTTTTGAATATCAAATTCAATTAACGGTTTCACCTTATTAATGTTGTGTTATATATTTAATATTATTTTCTAATTAATTTTTTTTATTTTCTACCTATTAAAAAGAAATTGTATCGATAATGATGCATGATTTTTATATGAAGTTCACTCACAAATGAACCAACATGTCCTGATCAAGACTCGAACCTTTAAACTACAATTTTGCCCGACCCTGTGGCCGAGTGGTTAGCACATCGCGCTGCGATGCCAAGGGTCCCGGGTTCGAATCCCGGTCGGGCTTGGTTGTTTGTGAATGTCCATCATCAATTTCATCATTTCATCACTCATCCCCATCTTCGCAAATTAGCCAAGAGGCACAAAACGCGAAGTAAAATAAACTAAATCAATCAATAAATTTAAATTACAATTTCGAAATCGCGAGTCGACCACTCAACCAACCGAAGCGACTGCCAGAGGCAGTGGCGGCGATTGGGTTCCAAAATTTGGGGACAAGGTGTAAAAAGTGGGGGTGGGGGCAAGGACAATTTACTTTCCCTTGGTACATAAGATTTAGCATAGTGCGGGGACAAAAGTTGGAAAAAGTGGGTGGGGGCAACTACACCCCTCGACCCCCTAATCGATGCCACTGGTCAGAGGCTTTTTCGAGTCCCTTACCTCTACCTCATAGCGCTGATGGAACCAGTCGGCTGTTGCCTCAAACATGGCCTAAAGGAATACGGAGAAAGGTAAACTGAAGTGACATCCATCCCAGTCACTAATGATTCCGTCCATGATATCTGAAATCGTATCCAAGTTAAACGATTTATGCTGAGCCCTGAATGTCTATGGTACAGTGATTCGGACCCCATTTTCAACTCTATATCCAGTCCCAATTAACCCCGATTAGTGGCTCTAATCGGTTTGGCGTCTGACTGCCACACGGGATACAAGAGTTCTATTCCCGGTGTGGGTGATCTAAATTAGGACTTTTTCCGGCCTTGTCACCGAATTAAGCGGCTCTGGGGGCTATCCAGCTTCAAATCAGTGTGTACCTGGAGGCAAACCTACAGGTTAAAGGCGGCGCTGGTGCTGATCACAACACCTCCAAAATGGCCGAGATCGAGAATGTGTGGAACCCTAACCTAGTTCCCCTGAATGTGGCACGGTGCAGTATGCACGGGGAAGTTACCTTTACGTTACCAAATCCTTTCAACTAGACAGAGATACGAACAGAGGGTCTGTTAAAAAGGTTGTTATGTATTATTACAATATAACTTAATTCCAGTCGGGAAGGACGCTGACGCCTTGTAAAAAATGAGTACCAGGTACGATTCCTGGCGAGACACATTGAACCGTGATTTGAATCCGACATTTGAGAATAAAGTGAATTTGAAACCAATTTGGCTAATCAGAAAGACTAATCCCAGAATCACGTAAAGATTTCTCAAAATTGTAAGGGCAATTACGCTGTAAATGTATGGGAATTACAAATCTATTTATTAATTCTATAATATAACACATGGGGGAAAAATATAAGGACAGATAGAATAGGGAGAAAGAAGGGTGGAGCAGAGAACACTGGAAGCTAAGCATCGTGATTCCGTGGCGCCGTCTTGTCCGAATCGAATAACAGTTGCAAGAGGCTTAACGATTTGAGAGATGGTTTGATAAGGTAACATCTGCTGCAGTCTGACTAAGCTTTTCTGTTGTTTGGTGTAGTCACTTCAGGCCACTGGCGTACGCACAAGGGGGGGGGGGCTAAATGGGCTACAGCCCCCTATATTTTTATAAAATAAACAAATGAAAGCAGAAAAGTCGGGAACCCCCCATTAAAGTAATCCCCGATAACCATTGTTGTCTTTCAATAACTTTTAAAACGAAGGTTTAAAATCGTATTTGGAGCTCATATCTGATAAAAAAAAGGGACATTATAGAAATTGACTTACAGCGATGTAGCTTATTCTATGATCCAAGAAAGATATAATCTCTGAACCAGCGTTCACATTCAGCTGTAGATATTGGAACAATTTTGATATAATTCACATAAACTTTGAGTGACGTGGCAATGTGTTGTGGAGTTTCTTTGTAGGTGCGAAGATTTTTAACTATTGACGCACACATCCTTTCGCTTACAAAGTTTGCCTGACATCTCACACACCTTCACAATTATCTAAATACCATATATGTGCATTTTATGGGACTGTATGCGAAAATATACCTGAGTCTTCAAACCGGCTATTCATATTATTCACGAAAGAAGAAAATGCTTTGGAACATGGTTATCCTTAACTCCGAAACTATCGTCCTTCAAGGTGAATCAATTGTTTTCGATGCTTAAAGTGTAGCCATGTCTAAATATCTAAGAAACTGAACTGACGAGACGGAACTGAACGCTTCCAGATAATCACGAACCGGAAGCCGTTCCGGTCGGCTACGGTCCATTTCGAGCCCTGACCTCACCTTATGCTTCGTCTGTGTTTGTAAAATAACAATCTACGTGTAAATATTTTGTGCCAAACTTCCTTTGTTTTCGTTTTTGTAATCGGTGTAAAATGGGCGCACAGTACTGTAGGTACTAGGTAAATAAACAAATAATGTGGTGTCCTGAACTGCTTTATTTGGGTTAAAGGTATTTTACCAGTATTGTATGAAAGACGGAATTGTCCATTTCCATCATGAAACTGTGCGCAAGGGCAGGAAACAATAAACTGAGAAAAGAAGAGCGCGTCCAACAGCAAGGCGCCTTGAATTCCAGAGGTTAGGTTACGATGAACAGAAATGTATAGCTTACACTACGTACAACACGGGTTAAAATATTGAAATAATATATATTAGTATTTTAAACGATAGTTTTGTAAGACAGTAAATAAATTCTCAAGTCCGACTTCGCCACCCACCAAACACCCCATCGGGTCCCAGCTGTGAGTCGGGCCCCATAGGGGTGTAAGGGGTGCTGCTTCCACGTAGTGCACCCAAAAGTCAACCTCACTTCCACGTAGTGCACCCTGGACAAGAGACTAACGAGGCTCTGGCGACTGGCGCTATTGCCAGTATAAATTTGTGTGTGTTGTCCTGTTTTATGTCCTTGTGTGTGCTGAGTGCGCGTTTACAGCCTCAGCTTTTAACAAGTCAGAACATTTTAAGGTTTTAAAGTTTTTAGTTATGCAACGTTTGAGTAGTAATTTGTAATGGTAAGGGGCTGGACCCCGTATAATGTGACGGGAGCAAATTAGCCTAAGTGCTGACGCTCCCAAAATTTTAAATTCAAATTCAAATTCAAATTCGGGCCCCATAGGTTGAGAAACGATGCGATCCAATGCCTTATTCCCCTTAGCATTTGAGTCGGACAGAAACAAGTTTGGGAAGAATGCTTCTGCAAGCTGTGTCAGTGTATGGCTCCTGGAAGTCTGAAGAAGGGTCGGCGAAGAGTAGTAATCAAGGAAGGAGAAAGATAACGTTTGCTTCCACAAATTAAACTTGCAGTCAGTGGCGTGCCCAAGGGGGTGGGGGATTAGTGGCGGTTATAACCCCCCGTTTGGCCCAGCATTCCTAAAAGAAAAATGTCAAAGGTAGGAAAATATGACAAAATGAGGGAAGACTGCCAAGACAAAGTATACGTAACCCCTCATTTTGTAAACTCCTGGGCACGCCACTGCTTGTAGTAGCATACTTTTATTTGCATTCTCTTATTTTAAGTTTGCAGGCAAGTTGTCCTTCACTATGTTTATAACTATGCCATATGCAATACAAAATTTAAGGATTGAAAGAAAATCGCTAAGGAGACCTAGGACAACGGCAGAATATAAAATTGCACGGCGTACTTCGGCGATAACATAAAGGGGATAAGTTCTATACAACCTCTCACCTCACTGAAAGCAATAAACGATCTTTCAAACGCATATATTTTATCTTCATATGTTTTTATGGGTATCACTGTAGTTGAGCCTGTGACATTTTGTAAGCTAAGCCTAATGGCGGCAAGCGACTAAAAAGTTGGGAGTTGTGTTAATCACGGAGGAAAAAAAAGTTTCTCGTACATTTTTAAAGCGCACACATCGATCTCTTTTACTAGCAGATATCTGCATTTCTTATCGCTTTTATTTTCTATTTAAACTCATGTAGTTGTGGAAGAAGGGTTTCCTTTAAATAACAGTGCGTGATGACTAATTCGACTAAAATATCGGGATAAAACTAGAGTTCAACTTCATCTTCGCGATTTGCCAAAAGAGGAAGAAAAGTGAAGTAAAATCAAATCAATTAATCAATTAGTAGTGTGTCATTACCGGTCGAGCATCCTTTTCTCCGTCGTTATTTAGATAACGATACGATACGCAGTCTCATTCATGCATCATGATGCCGGGGAATACATATTCAGCTTCTGGAAATGTCACTTATACATTTGGTTAATGAATTTTTCAAATATACGCTCTCCTTTCTCTCTCCTCCCCTACACATGCGAACGTGCAGACTAATTCATATGGGAGTGCCTAAAGGAGTGTTTCAGTTGACTATCTGGACAATGTTAGCCTATTTGTCACAAGTTAATTTTCCCCTTTCACAGAAACCATAAGGTGTGTGAAGATGAAATTTTAACTTATGGTTTATGAGTATGCGTTTTCACGTGAGCACACGTTTTCTTATTTTTGTGAAGATATTTACGTTATTTACACATAAATAAATCTAATTAGAATTCAGTAACGCAACTGATATGCAAGAAAAACTGTATGCCATGTCTAGTAAATGGAATAATAATAAAGAGAATATTGATCTATTTTACGTACTTTGTGATGAATACTATAAATGTTGTGAGGTTGAAAAGTTTGTACTTCGCTAAAACACGGGACGTTAGATATTTTATTGCCACAGCCAATTCCTGACGCGCACTTCTTCTCTGTGGAGGCAATGGAAACTGTTTGAGGAAATCTAATAAAACAGGGGAAAGTCAAAATTCTACAAATAACTAAGTTGGTACTTTCTTCAGCATTCCTTGGCACTTTCTATTTCTTTTCAACCGATAGCTGCACTGAGTTCACTATTCGAAGAGAAATGTACAAAAACCAGATAATTATTTATTATTACCCACACAGATTGATTTGATGGCACCCAACAAATGTCAAACATTTCGCTAATTTCCATCATTGTTGTTTCTACTGCTTGACCACTCTAGAACAGATCCTATTATTTTTTTCTGAAAATAAAATAAAGTGCATCCATAAAATATTTAGGGTACAATGACTATCTTTCTTAAAAAACATCTTGAAGAGCAAGTTCGAAATTATGACTCAATCAGTGTCATTCCATTCAAAGTACACGTTCAGAGGGGGACATTTTCTTCCCATGGTTGGGAATGAAAATATAAATGTAGAGCAGAGCATGGGAAAAATAGAGGGGGGAAATTCCCCGGTTCACCCCTTCATTCGAATACTGCTTCATCCATCCGATCCTATTATCATTCACCTTCATCTTTGTGATTAGCCAAAAGTAGAAGAAATGCGACGTCAAAAAAATCAAATCAATCGGACTCTACTTCAAACCCTGTTTTCTCTAACGTAGACTGTTGCACCACTACAAACATCGCACTGATTACGTAGATCATTTTGCAAACTATTGTGGGTATTGTTAGCATTGTATTATTATTGTTTTGTCAAAATAGTTTGCTTGACACTCGTTAAGCAATCAAGGATTTCCTCTTATCACTGGTGAATCCCGAACGAAGGGTCATCTTTCTAGGCGGATTCCAGCTTTGGCTGCAAGTCGTTTCACTCTTCTGTCTTTAACTTTAGAAAGATCCGACCATTAAAATTCAAATCTCGAGACAGCAGAGGAGACATTATTTTCATTGTTATAATGGTACTTTCTACATTCTTAATTTTTTGAGGACGCATTTTGAGGTGTTCATGCACCACTGGCAACCACCGTGCGCACTCCTATGCCCTCACATATCAATTTTAATTTGCTTCATATGTACAAGACGTTGTTTGAAAGTGCGTTAATATCGGGTGTTTCATAGACGAAAAAGTATATATATATATATATATATATATATATATATATATATATATTGGTTACTGGGACTCCCTGTTGGCGTAGTAGTAAATGTCGTCGTCTTGTAATCAAGGAGTCCCGTGTTCGATAACCAGTTGAGACATAAAATGGTTCGTATCCCAGTTTAAACTGTACGTCTAGTCCCGATTAACCATACTGTATGTAAAATGGACTTAAAACACGAACTCGATCAATCTATCAATTTGTTTACTGAGAGGTGCTATTCGGAAATGAGCAAAGCGTTTTCGTTACTTAAAAAAAAAATATCCAACTTTAACCAACAAAATTATAATCGAAACGTTGCTTTATATATCTCGGCTATGACTGCCTGGAAAAGTTAAAGGACGCCACGATTGTTAAATGTCCGTCAACTCATTATATTAGCACAATAAATTCTGGGTTCGAATTCCTATGTCAGTTTCATCTGTCTATGTGGCAAATAAATAATCAATTAGAACCAGAGATATACGTATATAAAGAGACAGTAAACATATCATTTTGGGGGGAGGTGTACTGACTGCATTTACGCACAGCATCGGCAGTATTAAAAACAAGGTCGGTAATTGCTTTGATAATATATCAAAAGGTAAATAAAGCAAACGTTGTTATTCACTTTGTTGATTTCTGGTTAAATATTTTTTTTTTACTATTTCATTATCGGAAGAAAAAATTCTTACACTCTACAGAAGAGAAATCATGTATTAATTTCCGAATAATAGTAACCATTTTATATCATATGCATATCATTAACATTATTCTGTTAAGGCTTGCATGTATCCTGCAGCGAAATAGGACACCTGCCAAAATACTTCATCGCAACCAAAGCAGTGACTCAAAGGCCAAGACAGTAGAAATGCATGTTCCAACGAACTTCAGTGGCTTAACCGTTATCTGTTTCACGGCGCCTGGAGTTGTCTCGCTGAGAGCTCGAGTTTCGGTTTCGCTTGTAAGTGAGTGAACACTTATATACACAAGCAACAGCGGCATGTGCATGGAGGCAATTAGTTGGGAATACAGTACTCCCAATATGATTCAAGTTCGCTGTATTATTAACTTCAACTGCAAATAAAGATGGCGAAAAAGTGTGAATGTTTTCTGCTATCGCAATTGTCCCCAATGGCGTAGTGGTAACGGTATCACATTTAATGGTGCGGTTAGGCGTTTGATCACCATTAGAACCTCAGCGGCTGTTTCCATTGGATGATATTCAGCCAACAACTTCCCCGAAAATTGTTTGCGCGAAATCACACCCATTGCAATGATTACGGCAAACGTTTCGGAGCGTGTTGCAAACACTTTATAGGCATTGCACCTTCAGTGATTGTGGCAGTGATTGAAAGTGCAAATATAACGATTATATTCTAAATGTAGTCCTGCATTTTGTTTAGTCTCTCAACAATGACAAGACTATCTATTAGACTAGATAAAACGATGTGTAGGGCCTCCCACATTCCTCAATCGCGGCTAATTTGGAGGTGCTGTGATGTGAACAAGAAAAAGCATTGATTCAATATTAACATATTATTTTGAGGTTTAGAGAATGATAAAATATGACGTGTGTAACACTCGTGAAATAATTCGTTCCCTATTTATTAATGATGATAATTTTGCAATTATTTGCAACAAAAGAGGAAATTATTCATTAAAAAATTGCTTCTTGAATTTTAATGTTAAAAAGTATCAATATCTATTCATGTTACTGATTGGGAATGATCTACCAAAAGCGCGGATTTTCATAAATGACTAGCATGTGAGTCAATATGGGAAAACAACCGTCTCCTCGAATTAATAGCACGGAGTTAGTGTAGAAACTAGAGCCCCTGGTAGCAGCAGATTTTTCATTTATCCTTTATTAAAGTTCAAGTTGCTGCTTCTCATATAGTACATGCATGCGAAATATTGAGGACAGAGTGCTGAAAACAATTCTCCCTCTTTCTTTGTTGCTACTAGCATTTCTAGTTTTAGATGAGAGTATTTACGTTTTGAACGAGTTTCCCCCCTTCCCTTGAAGCAACAATGCGGCGAATTCAGCAGTCTTTCAACAACCACCCCTTCGCCCTCTGTGATGTCCCCAACTTAAAATATATATTAGCTTCAAGTACATTAACTTGACATTTGTGTGAAAATGTAAAACAATTTACCAATTGATTTTAGGCGAGTTTAACCACAAATATTTAATTTTCGATAGTTATAACTGCGAAAGTCAGTTAACAAAGCAACACCTTAAATCCACAATCATGCAATTATAATTTATTTTATTTTAACGGTTATCCCATTTTTCATATGTCCCTGGTCATTAACACTGTGTTACACATACATATCTGTAAGTTGGACGGCAGAAATACAACAACTTGAAGTATGGGGGCATACATACTATTCACCTTGAAACCACATCAAGTTGAGGTATTGATACCGATATGGTTGAATGCTCGGCGGAGACCTGAAGGCGCCAATGCAAGTCTTATTCATCTTGCCACTTTTATCGTGTGCGTCTCGAGAATCACTCCTGCAAGCACAAAGTATTTCAGGTCGGCTCTGTGGCTGAATGGTTAGCGTAGCGTGCAACAAAACTCGGTGTCCTAGGTTCGCATCCTGGAAAACCTGGACATGAAATTATTTTTGTTCCAACAATCTGTTTCATCATTCATCCTAACCTTCATGTTATATGGGATATCTGCGAGAGGAATCCTCAATTTGAGGAAGACACAGCCATTTGCTGGTGTTATATAGAGATTAATTCGACTAATATTACTTCTCGCTTTTGTCTCTTTTGGTCAATCGCTAAGATTAGGATGGAATTGATGCGAGGGCAATAACAAGAATGTATGGGCAGTACGCAACAGACTGAATCTGAGTCTAGACGCGAAAGCACCGATTGTCTGCAAAATGTAGCCCATCCAGAGCGGGATATATAGAATTTGGACTATCCTTTATTTTGGGCACTGTAGACATTTTTATTAATAATTTGTTCTCATGGTACTTCATTTTCACTAACTGCATCATGCTCTGTACTAATAACACTTGTAAAGTTCAAAACATTGATACATCTGATTAAAAATACTCATTAAACTTCGTTTTCCTTTGAAACAGCCACTTTCAATATATATTTCGCCAGATAACACTAATACCGCACACGCACTAAAGGAAAACGAATCAACACTACCTTATGGTAGCCACACTGCACGCGAACCGGTAAATCGGTAAACAATGATGTTGATTTTGGTCGCCAATATCCCCCCAATTGACTTTTATTTGTTGGCATTCAAAATGTTTACATTAGTTTTTTTCGAGGAACAATTACTTATATTCGAACAATAGAGTTGTACATACTCTTTGTATGATCTAGGTGACGTTTGAAAATAGGCCATGGTGAAAGAACTTATTTAATTGCTAGATAGTCCTTCGTTAACGAAATAAGCAAGTAAAAGGATTTGGCATGTTTCAATTTGCCATGGTTTTCACTTCTGCCCCTTCAGCATCTCATTTTTGTCTGGCCCTAGGTTATAGCCTAGGATAGCCTAATGGCAACCCCCCTTCCTCCCTGAGTCCAGGACGTGGAAGAGAGGTTGACATTTAGGCTCTTGCAGGAAAGCCATGCATTACACCCCGCTTCTGTTATCGTTATTTAAGGAACCCTCTCCATTTTATTTGCGGGCAGTATTCCCCACGCTTTCAGTGACGTACTCACAAATGCAGTAAAGGGATGTGAACATAAGGTGGTTATAAAGGAGTCCCGGCTTCGAATCCCGGTGCAAGCACATGTGGTTCGGATTACACTTTAAACTGTAGGTCCAGTCCCGATTAGCCTTACTGTGCATAAAGTGGACTTCAAACAACAAATCAAATCAAATCAAATCATAAGGGGTTATCAGATATTTCTTACCACTCCTAGATCATGCCATATTTTCCTAAATTTTATTTTTATTTTATTTTAAGGAAAGTTGAGCAAAAATAAGACTACCTAGTTCTAAAACTCCTTCTAAATACGCCACTGTTCTTAACTTTACAGCTGACATATCATAACACCCATCTATCACCCAGTAACAGATTTCACCTCCGATTAGCGTGAAACACAATAATAGCATGTTTTGTTAATATTTTCTCGCCAATCTTATATAAAATTAATCATCTCCATAACAGCTACGATGAAAAAACTCCGTGGCGAAACTGCCATGAATAACAAAGGCCTCTTAAGTGGTTTCCTTATAAGTTGACACGTGGTCAGCACATCGAATCCCTTTGCCTCTGTTATCTTTATCCTCTATTTCACGTAGCTCCCAAATTGCCTTCAAGAAACCGAAATGTTCGGTAATGGAATTGAGTTCTAAGTCTACTTTATGCAAAGATGGGCTAATCGGTGCTGACCTATAATTAAAAGTGGTATGCGAACCACAACGTGTCCAACAGTAAGGGAGCGGTCGGAGCGTGGGTGACGCAAGCAGCTCTTTACAATGTCATGCTACCCCTGCGTTGTCAAAATGTTAAGCATTCTTGAACAGATGGTCGTCGCCTTTATTCAGTGCTAAGCATTTGTATCATCATGAACCTTAGACATCGAAAGAAGAGATGTAATATTTTCCTTTTTTGAAGCTTTTGACAACGTAGCTATGAAGGAAACTGGCAACAAGGCGGTACTCGGCTAAAAGCGATGTGGAGAGGAGAAAACAAATGACTGTCAGTGACGAATCTACATATTTTTGGCCCATCGCAAAGCATTATTTAAGTTGCCTTGAATGTAAAACAAACACACTTGTGAAAGGAAATGATAAAACATTTCCTCCTGTTCAGTTTCTTCTATTTATGTATGTTGTTTGCGTGTGTCTGCAAAGATTTGATTTTGTTATTTAGCATCGCTTTAATACCACTTTGGCTAATCGCGACGATGAGGATGAGTGATGATAGGATGAAATGAGAAAATTGATGCAGAAACACTCACAAAGTACACCCACGTCCAGGGGGAGATGCGAACCGTAACCATTGGCTTCATAAACACTGTGCTAAGCAGTCCGTGCGGAGATCGGAGTTTTTTAAATGTATAGTTTTAAGTTCACTTTTTTGCACAGATCGGTTAAATGGGACAGGACCTATAGTTTTAAAATGATACCTAACATGGTATACCTCTGTAGAGGGAGGTAGAATTGGAGAGGTACTGTTTGGCAAAATCATGTGCAGATGAAACTTTCGATAAGTCACTTGTGACAGATGTTTAAGGATACAATTCAGCTGGGAATGATGGACCAATATCTATTGCATAATATTTCTACATTTGCTCGCTTTTACTTTTAATTTGTCGAGATTTGGGTTGGGTATGCAGCGGTTGTTAGGTAACTAAATCACGTTTGATGGTTCCCAATGTAAATAGTACTTTCGTTCTATCCACGGGATTTTCGTCCCTGTCGCAATTATTAATCATTCATTGAACAAACCATTCGTTAACTTAATATTACGCACGTTCTCTCCAAGAACCAAGTACTAAAGTTAACTGTTGCATTTCGAAGTCCCTCCCGCCTTTCGTTTCACGCTACGGGGTTAAGAATTTCAAATAAGACGTCCTTATGTTTCTTTGTTTGATTTTCCTTGTAGATACAAGATTTAAAGAAGAATAATATAATATATAATAACGAAATATTGGATCACAGGTCTGTTTCCTAACTAAATCGTCAAAGAAAAGCAAACGCTGTTATTAATTTCGTTGATTCATAGTTCATTCTTTGCTATCTTCTTTATGTTAATTTTAGCGAAAGAGAAAACTATTTCACTAATTAATCTTTAATAATAATAATAATAATAATAATAATAATAATCGCCATGTTATAACACATGAGGTATAATTTTGTTACACATTGCTTGCAGCCAGCAGCGAAAATTACATACCAGTCAAAATAATTGAAAGCACTACTACTCTCGCAGCCTGGCAGGTGGAACACGGGAGTGTAGATTACTGAAGCAGATAACATCCACTCCTGCAAGCAGCAGAAGAGCTCTGAAGTTGAATTATATCGAGCTGAGGCATTTGTACATCTTATCATGATGCAAGAAAGGACAAGTGCAAAAACATGCTTTTCTGGGTTTCAAACACTAAAACTTTAACCTTTCGCGCTACACGTAAACAAAGACGGACTGCAAATAGAGAAACGCTCGTTTTTTTTTTAATTTTTAGTTGATCTTTGTTATGAGGGAAAGGGTATATGCAGCAGATCTTTGGAAACACTCATATAGTTTGCAGGTAATGATAATTCCGTGTTAAAGTATTATATTCTGTGAAGTAAGGTATTTTTTGGGGGATCAGTGTAGTATTTTTTTTGTCACCAAGTAACTTGAAGTTCTAAATTATAATTTGACTGGTACAGTCCGGCCAAGGGAAACGAAACTAGCTGGAAAGTACGATTCCAAACGCGAGAAGGGAAGCAGGTAGAACACCACCCTGTGGCTCTTGCTTGCTATAGTAAAACCACAAGCAAAAAAACCTGCTCAGACCAGCAAAGCCTGTGCACCGTACTCCTGCGAGGAGAGGAGGGGGAGAGTGGACCAGGCTTCCTTATGGCACGAGCTGAACGCTGGGACATTTCGTCCATGGTTTTTTTCCTTGTGGTCGCTCTGTATGGTCCGCTTGCTGTGTTTATTACTGCTTTCTGGGTTGTGTTTGTGATGTCTCTTACAATTCGTAACAAACCGTTTCGAAGTGGAACAAAGAAAACAAAGACGTATTGGTCCCTGTTGCACATTCTACAAAACACCCTTCATATAATACACAATGCCACAAACCAATCAGTTACTACATGTTCTTTACTGTATTTATAATAGTTTGCATAATAATACTGTTGATACTATTCTGATTACTGCTGTGTACATTTGTGCTAATTATACGATTTAATAAGGATACCAATTTAATTGAATGACCGAAAATGAAGTTCCATGTTTACAAACAAGTTTATCTACTAATGTGACGTAATGAATACTTTCCTGATATGTTCCGTTTGCTTATATAGTATATGGATGGTTATTTCTTTCATTCTGTACCCTTACATAATTCGTAAACATCTATACGTATTTTGGCGGCGATGTTACTACGTTTGAAACTTCATTGTTTTTTCAACAGCTGACGATTTTCACGAAACCGGCTTCCTGAACAAAGTGCCCCTATTTTGCCAATGCGCACTTTCGTCCATGGTCTCAGCTAAGGTAGCCAGACAGTATGTCTGTAGGGCCACCCCGATGGTGGCAATCTCTGTGCCTTGTAAGCAAGGGGTCCTGTGTTCGATGGAGACACGTAGTGTTATAATTCAACATTAAACTCTAGGTCCACCATGACTAACCTATTTGTACATAAAGTGGATTTATAATAAAACCTTAAATCAATTTAACTGATTCTTCTAAGCTTTTAGGCCCAAAACATTAACAAAATATAGGATATATATTATTCGTAACTCCTTTTCGCTCTTAAATTTTACAGTGATTTTATACTTCTTTTTTTTAACTCCTGCAATATTGTATATTTCCCACTATTGAAATTTTTCTATACATATATTAATGCTGGACTAAGAACGCCTCAATTTCCAATCAAGCTTTGTAATCAAGGGGTCCCGGATTCGATGTCTAGTAGACACACATATTGGTTCGGATCCCATTCAGTCCCGATTAGTCTATCTGTTCACAAATCAGACTTGCAACAATCCATTATCTCTTTACCTCAATATCCAGGAACGGTAACTTGTCGATCTGAATTCTAATTTGCTAATTCTTCACATGTTTACCAACACGAGTCTGCGAGGAGTAGCGATCGACAAGCGAAAAAAACAATTATACCAATACAAAATTAGATTATAGCAGTATACATTGACTTGCATTTTGTTACTTCCAGTTTGCAAATGCAGCAGTAGTCACGTTGTCATTGTGCATATATTTTGATTGAAAGAAAAGCTATAAGAAAACCGAGGACAATGTCAGAATGTCAAAGAACACGGCACGGTAGTGGCAAGAGAGAGGGGTGAAGGTACACGTCGCGAAAATTGGTTGCTATTGCTAAGACCCTTCATTCATTTCTGACATTCACTTGCAACCTCGCAATTAGCCAGAAGTGGTAGAAATGCGACGTCAAATAAACTAAGTAAACTAACAATATGTATAAAACAATTGCAAAAAACATGCATGACGCTTCGAAATATGGATTTTTGACTTTAGTAATCCTCTCTCAACAGTGGCGTAGCAACATATAGCGAAGCCCTGGATGAGATTAGAATGCGAGGCCCCCATCCAATGGTGGAAATTAAATGGAAGTGGGGGTGAGCAGTCGCTCCCCTCTTTTTTCAGAACTGTGCTGAACCTTATCTGCCAAGGGAAACTAAACTGACCTTGTAATTTTTGTTTTCTAATCATTGATGCGTGTTTACAAGACATTCCAATTTAGTCGGAACAGTCTATTCTTTCAAATCCCTGTCCCAATTTCTTTCAAACCCAAGTCGTAATTTGACTAAATGTTTCGAGGTTTTATTTTGGAGGCGTTAACCCCCATTTAAACATGTTCTTCATTTTAATAATGATTGCTACTTATTAATAATAATTAATTAATAATTATTTCTTCCCGATACTTTGGACCTTAACATTGCAACTCTACAATTCTACAATTAGGAAAGATAATAGTAGGCAAATTGTTCACCACCATTTTAATTCTCTCATTACTCTTTAGTGTTGCCCATGGGACGAGACGGGACAGGCTTTTAAAAATTCGAGACGAGACGAGCTTGACCATGTGTCATAAGACAAACGAATATTTTCGAGACGAGACAGCATTTCCACGAGACTCCACGAGACGAGATAGACCAAAGTCTCGTCTCGTGGGCAACACTACTCTACATCCTGTGTTCTTCTAAGGGGTCATTGATTCTTTTGATGCGAAGCTTATGTTGACTGCGTTTCTATTTCAACCCATTATCATGACACTGTGGAAAACAGACTGAATGAAAATACAGTGGAGATGGACATATTGCTTTTACCGTTGGGTGTACATTTAGCACTATTCGAGCTACGAGCTAGCACTAGCTCGTACAATAATACTACCGAAACATTGGTGGTCACATCCAGTACTCCCAACAGCATTTCACCGACCAGGGTCGACCACCTGGTTAGCACAACGCGCTACGACGCTGTGGGTTCCGGGTTCGAATCCAGGGTTGGGCATGGACGTTCTTTGTGAGTGTTCCGTGATCAATTTTCATCATATCATCACTCATCCTCATCATCGCGATCAGCCAAAAGTGTCAGAAAATCGACGTAAAATAACCTAACTCAACAAATCCAATAGAATTTCGGATCTTCTCTTTTGTTCCACATTTTCGGATCTGTCTCCAACCTCCTCAAAAAAATTCTGGGTACGGGCCTGTTCTAGGAAGGAAGGAAACAACGCAAGCGTTGAAATGTCTCGCGCTTGCTTCGTGCCAGTTAGAGGTGTTTGTTGTTAACTTATTAAAATCGGGAGTGCAGGGTCAAGAGATTGAAGAGAATACAAGACAAAGGACGTTCTATTCAATGAAAGAATAAATGTGTAAAAATGTCTAAGCAAGTTTTCGTAAATTTTTCCTAACTGTTTCACATGAGAAATACGACGATCATTTTTTACTTCTTTCGTGCCCCTTAGACTTAAGACCTGCCTGCCTGTATGTTATGCTTCTGATTTGACGTATTCATTCAAATTATAACGTTTAATTAGAATTTAAAACCAGATAAATACAGAATGTTTTAATATTACTGCTCACAAAAAAATAGCATTTTCCATAACCTCCCCCCCACTTCTATTTATAACATTTTTCATATCAAGCTCCTTTAAGCGCGAAGTCCCGTGCGGTCGCGCACTTCTTCCACCCCTTGCTACACCCCTGCCTCTCAATGCCTTGGATTGTCTCGAAAGTGAATATTCTTTACGTTGCTAAACTAACATTTTCCCCCTAGGATAGTGAAATGATCCACATTAATGAAGCGACTGAAGAATGCGACGTATGTTTACGTTAATTTTAAGCGTTTTTCTACGTCGTAGGTTAATCGTTAATGAGCATTAATGGTGGAATCCGAATGAACACGATGATATATTCATTCCTCACCCAGGATTCAAAAGTAGGGCTTCTGGCTTCGTAGCCACTTCTTCATGGAGGCTGGAAGGTAAGTAATGAATACATTTGATTAGATGATTTTTAGCGTCGCTTTTTTCATTTTTGGCTAATCCAAACGACGAGGATGAGTAATAATATGATGAAATTGATGAAGGGCACCGTCAAGGGAACACCATGCCATGTTCCTCCACCGCGTGTCGAACCCGCGACCCCTAGATACATCAGAGCGTGGTGTGTATCATTCATGTATCCTTCACTACGGCAAAGATCGAGAATGTGTGGAGCCATATCATTTGCTCGAATGGTGTCACGGCAGACTGCCATACACAGGGGAGAACTTTACCTTTTGTAGCAGTCGCCACATATATTTTGATGGCATAAAATCTTCGCTGTCCCTTCAAGTACAGTTGCTTCTGTAACTTTGTAAATATTGTTATATAAAGACCACACTGAGGGAAGGAATACGCTATCTTTCACTAAACCTGAATACTGTGTGACCATTTACTTCATTGCATTATTAATTATAAAATGCAATCAAATACACGGCTATAAATTATCAGGTTTAGAAACGGGAAGAGTATTTATGTCGTTTACATTTTATTTTGCCATCTAGAAAGTAATGTTTACTACAGTGGATTTAATATTTTCGTTAAGGTCATAGAAGGCAAATATGTTGTTTTCAGGCATTATATAAAAAATTAAATCGATGTCTTCAACTCGAGCTTTTTCCCTCAAAGTTTTCTGGTGGGGAACATTATCAAATGTACATGTCATTGTTCTCTCGGTTGTTTTATGCATAAGATGGCGCAGTGGTAGCGTCGTTGCCTTGTAATTAAGGGATCCTGGGTTCGATAACCGGTGGAAGCTCATAGTGGTTCGGATCCCACTTTAAACTGTAGGTCCAGTCCCGATTAGCCTTATTGTGCATAAAGTGGACTTAAAACACCAAATCAATTAATCAATTATGTATAAGCGAATATCTCTGCGTAAGCATTTGTATGTTATCTTTTTACATTTGAACTATGAAGAAACACACGCAAACCGAAGTGACGAGCAGGACACAGTTCCTACTTTGTGAAAATAACGCAATGGACAGATCGAGCGTAAGATACCGTGACAACAGACACAGGGGGAAAATGCGCGGTGAACTTACTACAAGCAGGGAAGCGAATGTTTTGCCCCTGCGACGTTTTGGGGTAAAGACTTTCCCCTCTCGTTTAGTCGCACGTTAAACAGAGCGAGCGAGTACAGAAGACGTCAAATACGTGTAGCATGCAACGTCGCAAAAAGTCATCGCAGCTCTCTGTCCACGGTTTCGGCGAGGCTGCAGAGGCGAGAGTGAAAACTTCGCTTCACTTATCAGTGTTGCCAAACACGACTGTTAAAAAAAGAACTGCATTGAAATTAAATGTAGTTAAGGATTGCAATCAAGCCGTTAACTTTGAGAAGTATAAACGTTTGTCTTCGTGTTCTACGAATAGGGATCCTATGTTCGAATACCGTACGAGTCTTGGGATGCTTTCAGACCGAAGCGAGAAGCGACACGTGTCACTTGGAAACAAACACTCAATAATATATGCTATGCTGCACGGGTAGTGTTACTTCAGTGAGAAACCAATCGTTGCTCGTCGCTTCGTCCCAATGGAACTTTCGTACCGAAGCGATAAATGGCTTTGGAAACAAAAATTCTTAAATAAATAAAACTTTCTAACAAATGTGATATGACAAACTACACGTGCCACTTGCATGTTTCACGCACTGGGGACGTTATGGTGTTACTTCGGTCTGGTGGTCATGCCTACGCATTGAATGCTTTCTTGCAGAGAGATTTTAAACCGAAACGACAGGCAACAAGTAGCAAACGACGGCTGCAAATGACACTGAAGTTCATACCGAAGTGACAAGCGAAAAGAAAGACAAGCCACTTCAGTCTTCAAGTAAGCATTCACTGTTAAAGCCCGAACACCAGACCTAGGTGACCCAATTCAGGATATTGACAAACGGAAGTAACAGGCGAGACTTGCTTCTTCGTTTCGAAACGTGTCGCTTCTCGGCTTCCGCTTCTGAAAGTCATGGATGTCATGCAGCGTGTCGCCTTGGTCTGTTAGAGCATTTGAGAAAAACGCTTGCTTGTAGTCAGAGGTATCGTGTCACTTGTCACTTCGATATGAACACCCCCTCCCTTTTGCCGGATCGCTTGTCGCCTTGGTCAGAAATCTCCATTCTTATCCTCATCATGGCCGAAAGGAGACAAGTAACGAGTTTCTACTGATAGCATCGTTTCCTGGTAATGGAAGAAAATGAGCTTCACAAATGGATTTCTGTTTACCAGTATTATAGTAAAACCCAACTAATAATTTGTTATAGGCACATATAGAAGGGTCACATTTGGAGGAATAAATTCTATTGTAGCATTTTGTTTGATTGCAGGATTAAAGCCGACCCCCGTGGTGGAGTGGTTAACACATCGCGCTACGACACCAGGGTTCCCGAGTTCGAATCCCGGTCTGGGCATGGATGTTGTGGGAGTCGATTCATCAATTTCATGATATCATCAGTCATCCCCATCTTCGCAAATTAAACCATCAGTGGTACAAAAAGCGAAGTAAAACAAAACAAATCAATTACAATTACACTTGGAGGGTTAGAAGATAATAGAAAAACAGATCTGGTTCCAAAGTTTTAAGTTGGCAACATTGACAGCTCGGAAGCAACAAGACGGCCAGGCGAGAGGGGAACCCCGTCGGCATTTGCACGTACCTTTCCTCGCCTCTCAACCCCCTGGGATGTTCGGTACCAATACATGCGAAATAGATCCAAGATTTTACACACCCACACTTCACGGTACCAAGGGATGCGATTAAACACCACAGTTTTACACAGCCTTGAAGGTACCAGGTTTCACCAGCAGGTGGCAGAGTGTAACACAGCCACATAAACACTAATCCAACAAAAATGAACTTTTTGGTACCTTCGAAATATTTCGCGTACATGTCGAAAGGGGTCTCAGGAGTCTCGCAATGGCCTTTTCCTTATTGGGACCGGCAAAAAGTCCCAACATTTTTTTTGGTCCCATTAAGAAAGGTGTTTAAAGATACGCCGGTCCTAAGAAGAATATATCTGCGTACCCACACACACACACACACACACACATACACACACACACACACACACACACACACACACAAAAAAAAGCTAAAAATTATACACCGTGAAAGGCTACGACGAGTTGGAAACACTGCTGGTGGGGTTAACATACACCATAAAAGGCTACGCCTCGCCCCGAGTTGGCAACACTGCTTGTGAGGTTAACATACACCGTGAAAAGCTTCAAAATATCATATAGTGGAATTTTTGTAGAGTGGGTTAGCAACACCGACGAACATCAAATGATGATTTCGAGCCTCAAATGATAATTCGAGCCTCAAATAATAATTCGAGCCTCAAATGATAATTCGAGCCTCGTCAGTGTTGCCAATTTCTATTTGTAGGTTAGCTTAGCCAGTAAAAGATCATATAGTGGAATTTTCTTCGGATGGGTTTTCAAAACCCAAGCCTCAAAGAAAAAACATCCAATAGAGTTGCCAAATGTAAAAAGGGGACAATAGGTCCCCCTCATAAAAGGCTACAGTAAGAGCCCACAGGTCGCCAACACTAGGCCCCCAACAGTGTTGCCAGACATAAAGAGTACATGGACCCCTCAGGCCCTTTGATGAAAGTTTACAGTGAAAAACCCAGTAGGTTAACAACACTGTCAAAGGATCTACGGCAGTGTTGCCAGATGTAAACAGGGGGCAATGGGCCCCCTCATAAAACGCTACAGTAAGGGCCCACAGTGTTGCCAACTCTGTGCCCTCAAAATATACATCATAGAAGGCTACGACGAGCCTCAAATGATGATTCGAGCCTCAAAAGATTATTTAGAACTCTCCTTTTGTGTCTACTGACAACCAATCAAAACACTCCTCACAAATTAATCACAACCCATTCAATGACGTCACACCAATCAAATCCTTCCTAACAAAGTAAACAACACCCATTTCATGACGTCATCACTCAAAACCCCCACCCTTGCTTGCCCACACGGCTTGGTCATCAATTGATCTTTGATCGATCTTTTCCAATCAATTGATTTATCGGACTCAACGCGGGTGCATAACTACTGCCCATAAAGAGCTGTAGCGCCTTATAAGAAGAAGAAGTTACGTATTTTGCGCATGGGCACTGGAAATTGAATTTCCTGGATGAGCGTGTTTCAACGGATTCTGGCATTGGCAATTTTGTATTTGTGGTGAAAGAAGGTGTGAGATTTCGGGTATTGGTTGGTCTGTCTGCGGTTTTGCTTTTGTAGGTTTGGACTGTATTCCGTTAAAAAAAATGTATGAAAACTCTCGTTAGTTGGAAGTGGTTCATTGATATTAACTCTTTTATGTTTGGCAGGAAGCTGTAAAGTATCCTGCCTTGAGTAGCTTGTATCCATTCTTCTTGCCAGACATTGAGTAAGTCGTGGTGTATGTCCGTTACTGTAGCAGGGTGTGTTCCAATTAGATTATGTATTTCGCCTTCTCCATTTCTAAGGAAATATTTTGATGCTCTAATTTGTACGATAATTTACATAGGCTGTAGGTCTGTAATTATTAGAAGAGAGAGAGAGTAGAGGTTGTTCTGCATACACCAGTAAGACAGAGTATCGCTTTGCGTTGTGAAGATCTTAGCCTGTATTTTATGTATTGTTTACTAATTTACTTGGTCCATAAGGATGAGCCATAGGATATAATAGCATTATATGTGGTAATGAGATACGTTTTAATGTGTGATTTTGGAAGATTATAGCTAGGTAGTGTTTTGAGCTAAATATGGCAACACTGCTAATATTTGTTCCGAGCTGAGTTGTGGACAGGGCTAATGTGTGGTAAAATTATTACTATTATTATTTTTTAACAGTAATACTAAGGTATTTCGCTTCTTGTTCTCTCTTTAAGTTTATCCCTCATAGTTTGATTGGAATGTTTCTGTGTAGCTTCTCCTTACGGATAACATAGTGCTTATTTTCTGTGGCTATTTTGAAATTAGCATGGTCACACCAATCGGAGAATATATTGATCGCAGAAGATGTTTACCTCCGATTTCCCTTCTTGAGTTATCGGAAGTGAGCATGATTATTTCATCAGCATAATCATGGTACGTTTTATTTCTGGATTATCTTGTAGTTTGAAAAGCGCGGGTTCCAAATTGATATTCCAAAACTCGGATACAAGAATGGAAACCTGTGAACAGCCCTTGGGGGTAACCTTACTCATTTCTAGATCTCGATACTTGATGCTCAATTTCCTATTAGAGATAGTTATTCAAGAGTAGGAATAGCATATGTGTGCAGTTCATATTTTTTGAGAGTCTGTAAAAGGCTGGGCCACCACACGTTTTCTACCACACATATACACCCCCTCATATATGTATATATACACACACACACACACGTGTGTTGAAATGTACTCCTTAGCTAATCATGTAGACATTCTTGATAACGTATAATAAAATTAAGGTTCACTTTGTAGTACCGTAATTCATAAAATGACGATTAAATATATTCTGTTTATCATGTTTAAAGACCTGTGTACTTAATTTTGTCCATTGTTTGCAGGCAAATGCTGGGATAGACTACACCGGAAGCAGCTTCGAAACGCTGATATCAGGTACGCTTAATGTCTTGCAAAATTTCCTTGTGTGAAATTGTTACTTGTAGCCAGTAGCGCAGGAACGTTTTCATTTGGGAGGGTACAAAATTCAAGGCCCCCCCACATGCAAGCCACAGGGTGTCATTTTAATGGCGCCCACGAACCACAGAAACGCTTAGAGGACAACAATACAAACGAATTTTCTTAGTAACATTTTTCTCGTTGGTGCGTCGTTTAGGCGTTACAGTCGTTCAAAAAAATCCGTTTTGCCGCCTGAATGATGGCAACCTTACAAATTTCATCAGATCTGTGACGTCATTTCCTACGGTGAAACAGCGCACGGCAGTGTTGAAAGGTACACATACATTTTGTGAAAAATAACGGACTACTAGCCACGTTATGAGCTGTAAAACGAAGCAAGGAACACGTTCAGTAGACCAAAAATCCTTTGTGTCGCGACCAACCATCGCCAGAAGTCCAGCAGTCATCCCAGGGAAGAGGGGAAATTAACCAACTACACCAAAGATGGTAGAAAAATAACGTATTCAAAATGAACGTATTACCACTTCGTTTTGAATGCGTTGTTTTTCTACCATTTTTCGTTAGGTTGGTTCACTTCCCGTTAGATTTTTCATCGCGTTTTCTTGCTTTCTTTTACGTTACATAATGTGGCTGTTGTTCCTTGTAACTCAGGCGCGCATCCACACAGTTAAGAAAATATTCGCAAAGCACCCTCCGCTAAGAGCAATTGCATTGGTATCTCTTCACATACTTCATTGTCTCCGTGTTGATCTGTACAAACATTCTCCATCTCTCCCCAAACACGCCAAGCATCCCCACAGCTAGGAATTTCAACCCTGAGCACTGGTCTAACGTGAGCTAACGTGGCAACCATCGAGCACAAAGTTTCCTTCTGCCAAAATGTTCATGTAACATGTTGTAAACACGTTCAGTCGAGGTGTACACCATATCTGCATATCTAACTTTCAACCCTGGATCACTGAAAATGATTTTGTCGATATTTGTATCATATCTGACGTTATCATTACATATGAGAAGTCACTGTGGTGTTCATCTTCAGTACTCTTTCAATCGCGTTTAAATCAGTCAAAAATATGAACAAGTAAAATTAGGTAAATCCTCTTCTGAAATGTGGAGCAAAACGGCGGTAGAGTGTTTTGTTCGTATTGCTACTATCTATTTTCCAATTATCTTACTTATCAAACAACTTCTTCAATCGTTGTTGAAATTGAAAGTGTAGTCACACTTCAAATTTAGCTCAATTCAACACACACACATCGAGTGTGTGTATTTTGTACTAAATACGTAGGGATCCACACGCGATATTGGTGACGCAGACCGTGAGTGAAATGTATAATTTGGATTTAAATTTAAACGTCTATATACTTCAGAACGCCTGTTATTTGACAATATGGTATGTAGATGCGTTGACTTTCGTATTCAGTGTTTGTCACATTGGACCCGGTCTGTGGAAGCTCTCTCTTGCAGTTTCTAGTTGCAAGTGCACGAGCCAATCCATTCATTTTGCTCTCTCACTTACGGCATCCTTCTGCCATGTCCTGCCCTTTTCAACGTCACGATTGTTATGCATTTCACGATATCTATGTCTTGGTAGATGCTATATAGCTAGTTCTATATTAAACATTACCTTCCTTCCCCTTTCATTCTGGATCGCTTGAAACGTTTTCTCAACATTACTAACACATTTTATCATCATATTATTCACTTCTCTGAGGCGTGCAATAGTACAGGAAACACAAACACATTGAATAAATATAATTTTGTATTATAGGAAAGAATATATGATCTACAGTAACTGTCACCAAACATCGTCTTTTAATTTTGGATGTTGCCTCCCTGATAGCGCAGTGGTAGCGTCGTCGCCTTGTAATCGATACCCGGTGGAGGCACATAGTGGTTCGGATCCCACTTTAAACTGTGCGTCCAATCCCGATTAGCCTTACAGAGCATAAAGTGGACTTAAAACACTAACTCAATCAATCAATAATTTCGTATGTGGCGTTGCTTGTGTATCTTACTAGTAAGATCACATACATGAAACTATCCATTCCAGTTTTCCAATTTTACAGATATAACGGTTTGTAAGTCATGCAAGTCGTACAATTTTAAGAGACTTTCAGGGATACGAACATAGATATATATACTTTCCTTAGACAAGGTAGGCAAGTCATCTGTGGTGAATTGCTGACTCCTTCCTTTCTTTGTTACGTATCGAATAGCGAGCAAGAATTACTGGAAGATTCTAGGAATGGAAATCGGTAGAGGATTATCTTCTTTCCATCCGATCATGATTTCTGCCAATTCTATTCCGTGGTTACTTACATTCCCCCGGAAAGTTTTGCTGGACGTAATGCAGATTCCAGGAATGGAAATTTAATTATTTTTTTCAAAACAGTCTCAATGGTATAGCGTCTTAGGTCGCTCTCTCTGCTGGCCTGTCAGGTGGATTTTAGGGCTTTTTTCAAACATTTCTCGCATGCATGTAACATTCTCTTCCGATCGTGATGTTGGCGGTCGACGAGTACGTCACGCATCCAACACAGAACCTGTTCTCATCAAATTGCTGCGACATTACTTGATGATTTTGGTATTCAGCGTTCCATTTCGACAATTCTCATCATAGAGTCTCTCTCCAGTGATTAATTTTTGATGGACAATTATATACCATGCCGATCGGATTTGTGATGCAAGATGATGAGCCTGAATATTATTCCATATTTCTCTCCAATTCATTCTGGGATTTTGCTCAATAATTTTACACTTTGGTTGTTCTAATTTGCATAGTCTGCGATATATTTCCGATGTCATTGGTATTGTTAATATCGGAGATTGTAATAGGGCATAACTAATATCCACTATTGTTGCTTTAAAATACCATAAAGTGTCTACCAGTCTAGTAATATCAATGGGAGCCTCTAGTGAAATATAGTCCAAAGCGTTTCTCAAAAGTTTACTTGTGAGGCTGAGCGGATGCTGAATCAATGTACATGTATGCGTGTCAGCTTGAATACGTAAGGCCTGGCATTTGAGTTCTATGTTCACAAGATTCATTCCTCCCTCGGCAAAGGGCAAATAAAGTAACACATGCTTTACCCTCAATATCTGCCCGTTCCAAATAAACCAATTTACTGCACTCCTAAGTTTATTTATATCTAACTTCCGTAGCGGGAGGATTTTTGCCATGTACACCATACCTTTGACAGTGCATAGACCTGTACAAAGGTCACCCTTGACTGTAAACTAAGGCTGCGAAATTTATTTGTTTATAATATCGCTTTAAGCCCAGTTGTTACTCTATCATAATTTAATTGGATCATACTTTGAATAGAGTGCGTATATATTATACCTAGTATGCTATCGTTTGTACAACCTTAAAATTCTCTCGCTGCGAGTGAGAATGAGCCAAATTTAGATTCAAAATTGACGATTTTTCTTGGTTTATTTTTAATCCCGACCATATTCCAAATTTCTGTAATACCTGACACGTTGCATCAATATTAGACTGGTCATTTATTAATACAGTAATATCGTCAGCATATGCTAACACCTTAATGGTAGTAGAGTGTATGTTAATTCCCTGAACATTTCGGCCTAATTCAGAAAGGAAGGGTCTCAGTGCAAAACAAAACGCTAACATCGACAAAGGATCTTCTTGTCTTACACCTTTATAAATATAGAGTTCTTTTGTCAGAAAACCATTTATTTGAACTTTTGCTGTTGCATGTCTATAAAGACTTTTAAATACTGACAGAAAATGTCCACGTATACCGTAGCCCTGCAAGACGTTAAATAGATATTCATGTTTTATCGAGTCAAAAGCACGTTCAAAGTCTGATGCTAATATAGCATTTTCAGAATTATTTTTCTGTAGTCTATAACATGTAATTACTTCACGCATCGTTTGTAAAACATTTGTGATTTTCTTATTTAAACCAAAAACATATTGTTCCTCTCCTACTAATTTGTCGACATAAGGCATAAGTCTGCCAAGCATACATCGCGCCAATATTTTGTAATCCGTACATAGTAGGGTGATGGGTCTATAATGACCAGGTTCGCTTGGTTTTGGACATTTTGGGATTAGTATTATAATACCCGTATTGGAAGATTTACCCATTTGATACTTGCTAAACACTGCATTTATCCAGTCCGTTATTGTTTGACCCATCAATTTCCAAAAGGTTTGATAAAACTTATTGGATATCCCATCCCAACCAGGAGCTGAAAATGATTGGCCTGCCTTAACCGCTCGAAACACTTCCTCACTTGTATATTCTTTGTTTAAATTATCACTTTCTTCATCTGTAAAAGGCTCTGATTCGGGTGCCAATGCATCCATCAAAGCTCCATTATGTGACGCTGGTTGAGAATATTGCTGCTCAAAATAATTATAAATTCAATTACGTATTTCAGGGGCTGAATTTATCTTTCTTCCCCCATTATCAAATATTTCACTAATACATTGTCTTTTAGCATTTTTTATCACGAATTACGAATTTTAACCCCTTGACGCCTTTCTGCAGTCATTTTTAACAGTACAGCTTGTATACGTTTGACTTCAGTTTGCACTTTTTTCCCGTCTGTTGCTTGTTGAATTTGTTCACGCAACACCCTGTAGTAAAAATTATATTTATTTGTCCAATCTCGCGACCGTTCCTTACAGTAACTGATACAGAATATTTTTATACCCGGTTTGAGAATCTCCTCCCACCAGCGGATTATATCTATCCTCCTCAGACGGTGTGTTATCCATCTCGACCATTGATCATGAAATGCTTGTTGGAAATTTTCCTCATTAACAATTGAAGCATTTAATTTCTCAACAACCGTACCCTCTAGGGACTATTGGAATGTCCACATTAATCATCATAATGACAGCACTGTGATCTGAAAAACATGTAGGTGTTATACTGATGGACTTTACAGACTGACGTAATTTGGATGTTACATAAAATATATCCAATCGGGATGCACAATTTTCACGTATATACGTGAAACCTCTATGCCCAAAATTTTTATCACTCCAGACATCTGTGAAGTTAAAGCCAGTTACTAATTTTTGCAATGAATTCGACGTGTTAAATCCAGGTCTTTGATCCTGCGGATACAATACACAATTGAAATCTCCCCCACATATTATGTGTTCTCTCCTACCCTGTATTTCAACCACAACTTCCTGCGCAAAAAACTCATCCCTTTGTTTCTTACACTGTGACCCGGACGGGGCATATATGTTATATATCCATACATTTGCAACTTTTGCAGATATGATTCTATTATTAGGATGACATACCACATTTGTGAGGGGAACCGTATTACGTGTTAACAAAGTTGTTCCTGTCGATTGAAAATTCGCATTATTATGAACTCTTATCGTTGGGGAAAAAATTGAAATTCATTTGTAAACATTCTTGGAGAAATACAATATCTAATGATGCTTGCATAATAAAGTCCTCTAACGCCGCCTGTTTTGTGAGGGATTTCATTTTGTTTATATTTATCGTCGCAAAACAAAGAGTCGTCATCATAAATACTATGATCAAAATTTTTAGGATTGGTTATTCCCAATATTTATACTTCCACCTTTGCCCCATCTAAAAGTAATATTTCTTACACTATTTTTATATACCCCTAATGTTATACACCAAAAATTAACAAACACACTAACAATATTATTTTAGTAGGGGGAGAGGAAATACCCCTTTCATTTATATATCTTAATCCATAAATAACTACCACCACATAATTCAATATCATTAACTTACTGACAGTCCATATAAAAGTATTCATTCCAAATAATACTATTTTCTAATCTTAAAGTGATTACCTGTACCCAGTATTCACAAACTTTCATGACCTATCGGAATCGGATCAATAACCATGTCTTGTACATTTGTTTTTACATGTCGCAATGATCGTCTTTTCGTCCGATTGCTGCCTGACGCTTTCCTTATACTCTTCGGACGTTTTTGTGAGCCGGAAACCGAACGAACCGTACTACTTTGGACACTTTCACTATCAGTTCCCGAATCTTTTTCCTGTTCAGCTTCATGTCTGAAGTCCTTTTGCTTGGTCTGATTCTGCTTCCTCTCCTTCTTGCTCTGTAGCACTTCATCACTCGATTCCTCTTGCACTTTAGTTATGTCTTCGTGTCGTCTTAGTGGTCCACCCTTCTTCTGCTCCATAGTATCCAGGGACATTTCTTCAATTTGTCGCGTAAGTTGAACATTTAACACAGGTTCTTTTGGTTGCTCTTGCCTATTTTCTTCAGTTCCTTCCTTGGTCAAAGTGTGTTGATCATTCTTGTGAATATTTTTCTCTTCCTGTATTTGTATTCCCTGTTGAAACCCTTCTATCACCGTCAGTTGTGCTGATTCTTGACTCTGTGTCGTATTATGGTGACCCACATTTATACCTTCGTGTGAATATGTAGACGGTGCAATTGCTTCGCTATAGGACCGAACTGCACGACCCATGACTTTGAACACTGTTGGTTTCCGTAAGTTACAATTAAACCGCTTGTGATCACTACTACCACACCATTCACAAGTCGGGATTTGACCATTATATACTACATGTGCCGTATATTGGCCTATATTCACAAAGGAGGGAATTGGCTTTTTAATTGCCATCAAAACCTGACGCACCCCATTATACACTATGTACCTAAATTTGTCACTCCAAGTTTCTGCTTTCAATTCATCGATTGTCCCATATTCACTCAGTTTCTCACGAATTTGTCGTTCTGGCACTTCCAAAGGAAGATTAAACACTCGAATCGGCTTCACAATTCGATTTGCATCACTCAGTTTCACTTCTGTCACAGCTGCACTACTATAATAAAAATTCACTTCACCAGTATTTTCTTCTAATATTTTTCTCATTTTTCCAGGATGCACTAATTTCAAAAATACACATTTAATCGTCGTGGGAATCTGAATGGCTGCAATTTCATCCACACTCAGTTTCAATTTATCGTGAATAAATGCATGTACTTCCAAAGGACTAGGTTTGAAAGTTCCCGTTTCAAAACTGATTTGTATCGTATTTTCGCGATCCATTCTATACTTTACTTTTGTCCAATTCTTCACTAGCACAGTTCAACAGCACACCCTCTCCCACACGTACGTACCGATATCGCGCTGAACCTTCACTTTTCCTCAAAGCACAGAGCTCGTACGGCACGACCTACCTGTTCCGCGCTAGGCGCGAGACTGGGCATTCGGCCACAGGGTCCGGCGCGTGTACTGTTGTTAAACGAATAATATCTTTCACAATTCACGAATGCCCGACCCTGTGGCCGAGTGGTTAACACATCGCGCTGCGACGCCAAGGGTCCCGGGTTCGAATCCCGGTCGGGTATGGTTGTTTGTGAATGTCCATTTTCATCCATTTCATCACTCATCCCCATCTTCGCAAATTAGCCAAGAGGCACAAAACGCGAAGTAAAATAAACTAAATCAATCAATCAATCAAACAATTCACGAATGCGAAGCCAAACTTCTGTGGGCTGATTACATATCTAAAATACCTGAATATTAGCACGAGTGGAAACCACTTTTTGATAGAAACTTTTATCAAAGACTTCACAACTGTTATCTCTGTTACCATAGCTGTTACAATTTTACCAAACACCTACGGAAGATCGTACACCGTATCTGTCACCAAAGAATGGAATTCCCTTCCAGCCTCTCTAACATCCATCCAGTGTCATAAGCAGTTCAAAAAGATACTAAAAAATCACCTACTATAGCTCATTTCAGATCTTACGGCAGGCGCTCTAGAAGCTGGCAAGGGAAATCGTGAGCGGGGTATTCGCCGCAGACCAACCAGAGAACAGCAGTGGCGCCGAGAGATACGACGTGGCGGAAATAAGTACTACGTGAACCTCATTCTACAGGCTGCTGCGATTCTTATTGTGCTGAATTGGTCTCTTCCCCGCTCCCTACTTACCTTGCCAGCTTCTAGAGTGCTCGCCGTAAGAACTGAAAAGAGCTATAGCACGACAACTAAGCACATAATCACGAGCAACTGTTCTGTTATAAATATATACAGATCCATTGTAATAATTGACAACTCTGTTCATTTAACTTGTTATAACTATTAGAGTTCTAAATTTCATAATTTTTGTTTTGTCTTTTCAATTTATTATTATTATTGCTATTACTGGTTTATTCATTGTTCCAGCGGATTTTATACATGTATATGTACTAAAGATCAAAGCGACTAACATTGGATATCCATTAGTTTATATATAATCTTCTTTTTTCTTTCTTAATCTTATTATTATTCAATTTGTATTTTTGTATTCATTGTTCATCCATCATACATGTGATCAGGATATATTCATATATTCCATTTGTACTTTACATTTATTTCACTTTGTATTAATCACCCAGACAAGGGTTTGTTGTAATAGCGGCCCTCGACGGCTCCAATAAAAATGATTAAATTATTATTATTATTATTATTATTATTTTGAAAGCAAACAAAGATGTTTTTGTACCATTGTTAACTAAAATTAACAACATGTCACTTACTTCTGGAATATTTCCAGATATCTGGAAAAATGTGTTTATCGTACCTGTAACTAAAAACAAAGATGGAAAAGCCAATGATCTTAATAATTATAGACCAATTACTATATTAAATTCCATGGCAAAGGTTTTTGAACACATAATTGCTGACTATTTTCCTTTTTCTTTTAAACAATATATTGATTGAAATCAGCATGGATTTTTTAGAAAAAGGTCTACTATTACAAATTTATTGGTTTTAATAGACTCTCTTAAATCTAACATTAGAAAGCAATCCCAGACCGATATTTAATTTATTGACTTGGCTAAAGCCTTTGATAATGTCAGCCATCAGCTATTAATTTATAAACTCGACCAAATGGGATTATCACCACGATTTCTGAAATGGTTTTCCAACTTTTTAGTAAATAGAAGTTTCTCTGTTAAGATTGGTGAAACAACTTCTTCTAAAAAAGAAATACTTTGTGGAGTACCTCAAGGGTCGCCACTTGGCCCAATTCTGTTCGCTGCTTTTATCAATGATGTTACATTATGTTTTAAATCTAGCACATGTTTACTATATGCAGATGATATAAAAAAATTTAAGAGTATTTTAACAAATAATGATGTCGCTCAACTTCAGGCTGATCTCGACAGAATGACACATTGGTGAAAGATTAATGAATTGGAAATTAACTTGAAAAAGTGTAAAGTTTTAAGATGTACTAAGAAAGTTCATTATATAGTCTCCAACTATTTTATTTATGAAAATAAAATCCAAGTGTGCGACAGTCATAAAGACTTAGGAATAGTAATAGACTCCTCTCTCATATTTGATGAGCAAATTTCAGAAATTTGCAAAAGAGCAAAGAGAATGCTTGGTTATATATTTTTCTCATGGAAAGTTTTTAAAAAGGAAGATACCTTAATATTCCTGTATAAAACGATAGTTCGTCCTATTCTTGAATATGCAAATGAATTATGGTTTCTGACTGTAACCAGTCATCTTCAAATAGTTGAATCAGTTCAAAAACTTTTTATCAGGTTATTATGCACAAAGTTTAAAAAAAAATACTATGACCAACATTACTCTGAATGGTTATCACAGTTGAATATGTTTTCCTTAGAAGAAAGAAGAAAAATGAAAAGGATAAATTTTGTAGAGAAGATATTAAATTTCCAAGTTGACAGTGAATACTTTTTGAATAATATAGCTTATAAAATTCCCAGATATTCCCATAGGTATATCTCAATTCTCACATGCCTAAACAAGGCAAGAGGTTTAGTAGCAGATCTTGTTGAAACCTACAATTTGAATTTATGTTGATGTATAAGATTGTAGGATCCACTGTTTTATTTTATAATTATGTATCCAATTTTTTAAATTTTGTATAACATAGTGGTTGTTTAATCGTTATCACCACTTCAATAAATATGATTATTATTATTATTAGAACAATACACAGTTAATTGCACAATATTATATAACAATAAACAATTATTAGTATCAGAGATATAATAGATCTCGTTGAAAACTGTAACTTGAAGTGTAAATATGCTAACTTGTTATGTTATGTTATTCTACAGCTTACGTATTTTATTCGTGCAACTTTGTACTTTTGTATTTGACTTAGCGCTGTATTAGGTTTCATACTGTGCTCAACACTTAAAATAAACTATTATTTTATTATTATTATTATTATTATTATTAACGTAATACAGCTTATCATAAAGAGAAACCAAACTTTATAAAACATTAACTTTAACAGTAACATTTGAAGCTTAAAACTCATAATTATAATAGTACATACAAAAATGAACGTAGGAAATTAATTTGTGCTGTAGAGAACAACAGTCACAACATTCCCCTTCCTCGGGGAAGAAAACGTCGAGTCGTCAGAAACTTTTGAAGCACCCTATAGCAATTACATATTGACACGAGGAGTTTTCTTCATAATATTTGTAGGTAAACTAAGTACATATCAAGAAACTATCATAAGAAAAATTCCCTTTTGGAACCTAAGTACTCTTTATCATGGAGTCATATCTCCAGGAGCATTCATGGATCTGGATACCTTATATTATAACCCGAAGCGCGACAGCGCTTGAGGGCCTTGGCTTACCTACCGACTGCTGGTCTCCCTCCCACACTGTTCCTCCGTCACCTGTTGTAGCGTGGAGATTGTAGACCAGTATTTGGGTGACGGGTGGTCAGCCCGACGAACCCCCAGCCGCTGTAGGTCTTCTTGACCGGGTTACCGCTCACTCATTCGGAGCTTCCCAATTTCCTCACGATGGTGGGTTGCCACCGGCCCTATACGATCTCAAGACGAGTGAACGCCTTAACCCGCTCGGCTACGAAGGAGGACTACCTTATACTATAGGATAGGATTTTTATCCATTTAACATTAAAAATAATAAATCTATTTTTAACTCTTCCTTTCTTAGGACTAGAGCTTAAATTCTAAGTATCCATTACTTCATATTAAAATTAATTATGCCAGTTCAACTTCTTGACTCTTATACACTTGAATATAAAAATTTGTTTTCATTCTCCTCTACGATCAATAAAATCTAACTCTGACTTACGTTTTTGAAACTCTTGAGCATTAATGCCGTTTAGCTATGGGCGATAATCGTTATCACAGACTCAATGTTTTCAATACTTTTACTTTTGTACAAGATAGCATTATTACAATATTATGCACTTATTAATTATTATAAACTTCAGATGTTTTTGTTACATGAATAGAATATTTAACCCAAACATATACAATATTGAAAACAAGATCAAATAGCAAAGATTGTGTAGAAATTAAACGTTTACATCAACATAAATGTGGAAATGTTTTCCTTTTCGTAACATTCAATCTGAGAACAATGAGTGCTTGCTTAACAGTATAGCAGTTCTTTGAGGCAATAACAATAATAGAGTATAAGAAACTTCTTAAAACTTTGTACTGCAAATGTTTGAAAATCTAAGATCACCTGTGGCATTCATTTAATCTTACACTCGATGTAGACTGATCAAACTGTTTAAATGCAGTTTGTCTACAGTCAAAACTAGGAGCGTTTACGTTCAAAGAATTACTCATAGTCCTAGCTTGATAATCTTCATTTCAAGCTTTCATTTGGCTTTGCACATATTGGACATACAGTAGATGAAGAAGCGTATGTAGAAAACCTTAAACTAGTACGCTGTTCGTTAACATCGTTTACTGGACCTTGATAGTTCCAAGAATGCCAATTAAACTTGTTGTTTGAAAATGTTATTTTCCCTTGATAATTTCGGAAATTACTGTCAGGTCTTCTATTGTTCCCGAATTGATTGTTAGAATTATTAAATTTTTTTCTTCTGAAGTTTCTATTCACGTAAGGTGATCCCTGATTGCTATAACTACTTTAACTAGCCCTTGCATCAAAGTTTAGTCTTGGTGTCTTATTTCCCGTAAAACTAATATTTCCCCTGCTTGATGCTTGACTGTGGGATGAATCTGAATTGGCAGGCATAGATTGTACATTATTTTCATTACTTTGCGAAACCGAATATCGATTACGTTGTTCACAAACACGTTGGACGTTTCATTTTGTTTATTAACCCTCCGTAACCCGCACAGGTTGCACTGAGCCTTATTCCAAATTATCACCTTGCACGTCTACACAAAACTCCCAGCGACGCACCGCTGCACGAAAGGATTATGTGTTACTCTGAGGTTGTGTTTACATTATCTGCAGAAGTTTTGATAGATTATGTGTTACTAAGTGTTAGGTTTTCCATTCTCATTATTGGTTTGATTCTAATATCTATTTTTCACAGAAATGGATCGAAACTTTATAATCACCCTATATTATTTTCAGTATATAAGATGATACTCACAGACAATATTGTGAAGTTTGACTGTGGATAACATGAAAAGAGATTGTTGCCTAACTATACGGCGAGGAGTGGATTTTAACATAAAATTTCCAATGGAAAGTTCTGCCATAGGGTTAGGCAACACACATAACATTATGCAAGATATATATGTGACTATACCTAATCAGTACTTTTGAGGAATTTTGAACTATATGAGTTTTTTTTAACCTACTTCAGGATTTTTCGAAACTAACTTAAGACTTTCAGGACCTATTTTAGGATTTATAGAACCTATTTTAGGGTTTCTCGAACCGATTTTAGGATTTTAGAGCCAATTTTAGGAACCTAAAAGCATATTTTTTAGAACCTGAGAATCCGAGGTCTACTTATAACGCCTCTTACAGAATTGGCTTCTTGATAAATTCAAGAGTCTTTTAAAAATCAACGAAACCGCAGTATAATTTTCCCCTCTACTGGGGCCTCCCCTATGACGCAGTGGTAGCGTCATTGCCTTGTAATCAAGGGGTCCCGGGTTCGATACCCGGTGGAGGCACAAGTGGTTCGGATCCCACTTTAAACTGTAGGTCCAGTCCCGATTAACCTTCCTGTGCAAAAAGTGGACTTAAAACAAGAACTCAAACCAAACCAAACTCCCCTCTACTGGTTCAATTTACGTTGTGTACCAGGGTGTTTAAGACAAAATATTATCTGCAGTTGTGTAATTGGACCTTAAACAAGCCTTTGAGGAGTCAGTTTGTCGAAAATATCCGTTAACTTTCGTAACCTGTTGTGCATAAAGTTGCAATATATTTTCCTTAAAATGGGAAAGGGAAATTCATCTGTAATTGTTGGTGTCGATTACATCCACACTTTTACCCTTGTACTACTGTTGTTTTCTTGATTTCGGGGAAATTTCCCACATTGTGTTCACCCAGTCTCCTAAGGAGCATAGCAGTTTTGTCGTCTTATAACATTTGTTGGAACTTGTTTGTTTGAGTTGGTGTTTTAAGTCCACAGTAAGGCTAATCAGGACTGGACCTACGGTTTAAAGTGGAATCCGAAACACTGTGCCATGTGCCTCCACCGGGTATCGAACCCGGGATCCCTTGATTACAAGGCGACGACGCTACCACTGGGCCATCGGGGAGGCCCCTATTTGTTGGAACTGCTGTAGCCCCTCGTTTGCGTTCTTATATTGCCTCAGAACAGAAGCTTCTCCTGGATCTTCCCGCCATGGAACCGATATTGTAGTGCAATTGACCGGGGTGGCAAACTCAACTTCCAACACCAACGGGAAGCTTCGACTTTCTGTCCGCTCATGAACATAGAAATCCGCCACCCTGTTGGACAAATCGAATGAGAAAAATATGTAATCGATCACTGACATCCAGTCTTACCACAAAAATAGTAATATTCCCTCGAGACACTTCCCACACTTCCAGTTCATAACCTCTAGCTTGAAACCCTCCATCAAATTCAGCAAATTTCTTCCTTCCTCTTCATTTGTGGAGAATCTCTGGAGCAATACCGCGCATAGTGGTCGAAAAGGGCAGAAAGCTAGTAGACAGTACAAGGCAGGTCGATCCGCTGCGAACTGCTGGTGAATATAGTAGGGCTGCCCCAATATTTCCCTCTCCCGCGTTCCTTGGTCGAGCCCTCTCTAGTAGACCACAGGACTCATAGCAGTGTAAATTAGGCGGTTCTGAGTCATCCCAAGTAGGTATCCCCTATTTCTATGGATTTAGCCTCAGTTGTATCATATTATGACGTAAGTTTTGTGGATTTTATGACGTTCGACGATGTTTCAGTACAGTTTTCAACGCAACTAGGTTTTTTCCATCTCATCCTTTGTAGGTATTTCACGATCTTATGTGATATAACTTAACGTATTCACTTTATTTACGATCTTTTACGACTTAGATAAAATACAGTTCGTTCTCTTTCACTCCAGGTGTAACCTGTCACGGGGACATTCTTTTTACGATCTTTTACGGACTAATGTTCGTACGTACGTGGAAAAGTCTGCTTCTAAGTAATATAATAGTATGAAACGGTAGGAGTTGGATTTAGATTGATTGATTTAGTTTATTTTACTACGCGTTTTGTGCTTCTTGGCTAATTTGCGAAGATGGGGATGAGTGATGAAATGATGAAATTGATGAATGGACATTCACAACCAACCCGGGACCCTTGGCGTCGCAGCGCGATGTGCTAACCACTCGGCCACAGGGTCGGGCTGGTAGGAGCTGGACATATACTTTGACCTACTTTTTTTGTTTTTACGACGTTTTACGTGCTAAGCTAACCTACAGAAGAAACAGTTGATCTATACGTATGCACGTACTTGCTAATTCGCAGAAAACAGATTTTGATCAAGTGTAACCGTTTTCAATACATCCACTTCCGGTCGCCATTTTGAATTTCGGAAATCCGATTCCAATCAGGGAGGACAGAGGACACCGAGACGATGCTAACGCAAAAAAAAACAAAAAAACATGTTCCTACGATCATCCATTCGAAAGTTATGTGTGATCGAAAAAAAAATCGGCAATTGGCCCACCCCTTGACCTCAGGACCACCAAAATTTCCTACGCGTACTCTATGTTCCCAAAATCGACATGGGGATGAAGGGGGGATTTTTCGAGTTATTTTTGCGATACTCTTACCGTTTTCGAGTAACGTCCACTTCCGGTCGTCATTTTTTTTTTATAATTTCGGATTTTTTTCAGAAGGGTCGAGAATTTTGATAGGCGAGGACAGATCCATCTATGAGCAAAACGTCGGAACTCTCGGATGTTGGAATTTTCTGACAACTTTTTTCAGTACGTCAACATTTTTTTTCTCTTTTCTTAGTGAATGGGTGAGGTGACCTGCAACGATGTAGGCCTTCTAGCAACACGAACTTAGATTATGCTGGCGTATTTCACTAGATACGGATTTTAATTCATGATATCGTAAACCGCATGTTCTTTACAATTCGTCTTAAAGAAAGCTAATCCTTGGATTAAACAATGGAAAGATGCGAATTGCAAAAGGGAGATGGTAGACGATACCGCGGATTAAGGGGTCTCATCCAATCCAGCAATATGGAATGGTGAATTTCCAAAAGCGTATTTTGCTATTTTTTTTTCGGATGTGTTGTCATCATCAGAAAATATCTTATGAATAACGTACAGCTGACCGCTCAGGAGAAGACCCCTGACGGAAGTGAAGACGTAGCAGCAGGCGACTCCATATTATAGTCGGGGATGTGCACCCTGAGTGAAAAACACATGTGGGCTCGCTGTAACCGGGGCAACGACGCAAGTCGTTTAGGGTTACCAGAAGTTCTCTTTTACCCGGACAAATCCTGTTTTTCGGGTACTAAAAATGCGCCGGGTGGATTTTTAGGAAAATGTGGAAATATACTATTTTTTGGGGTATAGACAGCTGCTTAATTTCAAGATTAGTAACAAAATGTTATTTGTAAACAATTGTTAATATTCTTTCCGTTTTCAATTTCAAGGTAAAGAAATACAACACTCTCAGTTGCAAACGCAAAGAAAATAAACTTTTCTTGCAACAAAAAACAATTGTTGGACCTTTGCGTCTCTTCTGTTGTCACCGCCGCGCCGTGTGAGGTTTTGATTTGAAAGCATTTGTGACATCTACCCCGGCTCTACATGGCAGTTGAGATGTGAAATTCTGTCGATCAGCGATCTGAACCATGTCAAAATGCAAATGTGTTTTTAGTGACGTCTTACAAAAACGGTTTCCTGACTTTAGGCCTGGAAGAAAAAATTCCGAAGCAGAATGTCAATTTATGTTATTCTTTTAAAGTATGAGACCAAGCTTCGCAACCGTATAATATTAGGAGCATAGTGAATAAATATTAGAAAATCCAGACATTTGCCTACAATGAGGCCTACTATTAGTTATACGGATAAGGTGTAAAATTATTTTACAGGGGTGTGTGATCTATAAGCCCATCAAAACACCAGTAAGCACAAAACGTGTGTCTTCGTCTAAAGTTAACAACATTTTGCAATCTAAAAATGCCTTCTTTTTTAAAGTTTGTCATCTGGTAACCCTAAAGTCGTTGCCGTATATTTTTCTTAAATTCTTTGAAATACAGTCTAAATAATGCACAGGATAAGCAATATAAAAGAATTCTGGCCACTGAAAGAAAAGCAGCAAACTGTTGCTGCAGACACACGCTCTGCGTGATTGACACAAATCAACTCCCACGCACTTCGAAAAACCGCAGTGGAAGGCTTTCTGCTACCCCTAAAATCTTCAAATGGACCGATCCTTTCCTTCCACCCGCTCCCCGACAACCCTCGTTTGGGGATATTCTCGTGAGCGGTGAGCTGTACCTCCAAATGTTGCCGTCCTTGTAACCGTTGTGCAATAACTTGTTTTTCAATTATTTTTCGAATGTGTTTAGATGTTTCTCGTAGTGAATTCAACCAGATTGAATTTTGACTTAATTGGGCGTTACGTGTTGTCCCCGAGAAATTCTCTATAAATAACATACCTGCAAATTTCACCTTCCTTGTTACCGTTGTGCAATAACTTGTTTTCAATCGTCTTCCGAAGGTGTTTAGATGTTTTATAGTGAATTAGTGTGTTGTCTCGACCTTATTGAATATAAGCGTCTTCTGATGTTTTGTGGCGTCCCCAAGTAAATCTCTTATAATTAACATACCTTCAAATTCCACAGTCCTTGTAACCATAGTTCAATCCTAACATTAATAGCCATACTCATCCAATTATTTTATGGGAAAAATAGAACCTAATCAGAAATATCATATTCATAATGAATCTTGATTAATTAACATGGATGAATGGAATGTGTAATAACTAAAGTTGCATGTTTATTTTCCCAGTGTGATAGGAAGGGAACAAAAAGTTGATTTCGGCACCAGAACAAATAAGGAAAGAAAATTATATATATTCACAATCAGTATTGGTGCGAATGACATTTTGTTTAGATGGTGCTAAAAAATAATGTGAATAATTGCTACTTGTTTCTTTTTTAATTTTTGTCAATTTGAGCAAAAACGTGCGATTTTTCTAAATGGTGCAATAAAGGATATGGAGAGAATACACCTATTTGCTGTCACCAATTTTCTATGTTGATACTTTTAGGTGTCATCTATCACTCACCGTTATGGCACTTCTAAACCTACTTGACATTTATCCCACTCCCCTTATACCTATTTTCTAACTCGTTATAATGAAGATTTTACATTTTGAATTCCTTTTCGCGATAGAAACTAACCTCCACCTTTGCCAGGGTTTGAAGATAAGGAGATAAACTGATTACCCATCTGCATTATCCCCCCCTTACAATCCTCGGTTTGAGTACAAATAATGTGGAGTTCAAAAATTTTAAAATTATGAGAAATGTTAATTTGCAGTTGTCGATCGAATAACATATTTATACGTAGAATACAATGGATTGCGTGATTGCCGACGGATATACAAACGGACCTTTTTTCTTCTTTGCTATTCAACGACATGAATGTACATGATTCTAATGCATTCTTGTAATGTAGAATCTTCGATACCTGGTGAAGGTGCACGTCACTATAACAACTGCAAGTCAAGAATAAATGTATCAATTCATTAACTTCAAGGATGCAAAAATTTGTGCAGGGATAGTAATTTTCACTCTCAGCGTCAACCCAACGCAATTTCCTGAAGCTATAACTATTTACTCCCGTGCCACATCACGCCAAGAGTATATGATTCGATAACTGTCACACAAACACTAAGAAAAGTCACTGGGTAGACCATACAAGTACAGTTAAAATATAATTTTAGAATTGCATGAAAATGATTCCTGGTAATAATATGTTTATATTTTGTCTCTTTTTTTTTACAATATCATCTCTTTTGTTATGTCTAACGATTGATTAAATCAAGTACCGAACATTATCAAAAGGCAATTCTCGAAAGGTTAGACTGAAATGTTAACATTATCACAAAAAATCAATTTTTCATTTGACATCTTTCTTCTTCTGAAATGTCTTTGCATTGCCGTTCCAATCTTCACGTTGTTTCCAACACGGTCAAAGGCTAGCGGAAAGGTTAACCAGTGAGAGCGATACACGCAAGATTCCGGCTGTGTGATTTGAAGAGAATTAGATACATTGAGTTGGAAAAGATTGAATTAGTATTGTTCAGGGATAGGGTGACAGATAGAAGGCTTCTATTACTAAACCTTAGAGTTTTTAAGAAAGCAAGAGAATTAATTGGTTAATATAGAAAGGAATGATAAATTCATATATCAATTTACCGAGCTATTAGGCATCATTGATGATTTACTGGCATCCTCGAATCTTCATGCCGCAAGTCACTATCTTCTACGAATTTATTTCCGACACGATTCCCGCTCTCGTCATAGCTCATGCTTTTTACAGATAACATCAAAAATCCGTGACAAACGATTTTCATTATTTTTGAACATGGTACATCCATTCACAACACGGAAACTCATATTAGCATATTGTGAAAATTCTTCTCCTCTTTACATCGCAACGATGAAGATGAATAATGATGCTCAATACTATGTGATTTGGTGAATCTCAAAGCTCCAATAAACCTCCAGAAGGTTTCCCATATAACAATGAAACACGCTAACACTGTAAACTAGAACGGTTATGCAAAAACATTTATTATAATGTTAACATTTCAATCTAACGTTTTCGTGAATTGTTTTTCGGCAATATTCTGTACTTGATTTAATCAATTGTTAATCAAAAAACACAAAATTTAAACATATTATTACCCTAGTTCATTTTATTCAATTCTAAAAAAAATAGGAATACTTGCACAATATTTTTTAACTATATTTTATATGGTGGAAATCGGAATTTATCTTAAGAAGGTCTATTTATTGAAAAATATCAATGTGTATGTGCTTGCCTATGTGAAATAAAAATAATAAATACATATATATATGACTCTTGGCGAGCAAGAGATTTTTTTTATTTTTTTTTATTTTTGCAAACTGATAAACCACATTATTAATATCCGCAAACACGATGTTTACTTTTAACAATCTTGCTTTACTTGTTCGATATCATCTTTACTTCAAGCACATGTACCCTATTCCTTCCCGTTCTGGTTTTAATTTTAAAAAATATATATATATATATATATATAATTTTAATAGTTCTATGTTGCGAATGAATTTCAATCTCTGATTAATAGAGCCCGGAAGTTCAGGCATTTATTTTCGTTAAAATAGGCAGGCAAAAAGGCATTTATAATGTGGAAAATAGGCACAAAAATGAACAAAAAAGGCAAAATAAACCGAAAAAGGCACATTTGGAAAGCGATTACTTGATTGCACATAACTACAAAGTGTTTTTTTTAAGTTCTCAACATTCATTGATAGTAGTCTGTGAGAGAGAATGTTTTTCATAATAGAAAATGATCTTTCTACTTCGACAGAAGTTATTGGAGCATACATAAAACAAGCTAATGTAGCTGGACTCATTTTGGGTAACAGCATTTTCACCTTTTAGAATATCACAAATTGTTTTCAATTGTTTCAGGTTCTCATTTGCACTCACTACCCGTTTGCACTTTTCCGCAACAGCTGGCCCCTTTTCTCCTGGCACTTCCATCATCTGCTGCATAGATTCCTCGTAGATTTTCATGGATGCTATAATTGTAATTGTCTCTGGCAATGCACCATAATGTGCAAAAATAAACTTGAATAGCACAGGAGTTTTTTCACTTCACGAATTGAATCTGCTTCATTTTCTGGAAGAGCATCTATCACCTCACTGATTTTTTCAAGGTTGTTAGCATAATATATAGCTGCTGATATCCAGGTTCCGGTCAATACTTGTTGCGGAGGAAAACTAAGCTCAGATGCAACTTCCTTAAATTTTCGAGTTCGAGAGGGAGATTTCAGGAATATCTTCTTTGTGTTCGAAATCAACCTGTCCACATCAGCAGTCAATCATGCACAAGGAAGTGTTAACCGAAAGGCAATATCCTAACTGAGCATGAAATACATTTTTCTCACACTTTTCTTCTTCAGCAATGTTGAAACATGCATGAGTTCAATATTACTTAAATAAGGCGAAAATTATTCACATAATTAACGGAAGAAAAATAAATGCCAACAATGTTTTTTGGGAGAAAAATAATTTATATACACATTATTTTTTAAAAAAATGGTCAAATTTCATTGAAAAGGGCAAGAAAAGGCATTATAATTAAAAATAGGCAGTGGGGTCCCAAATAGGCAAAATAGGCAAAATGAAAAGGCTTCTAAAACATTCGAAACAACATAAGAAACGTATATCCGGAAAAATATGCAGTAGATAAAAAGAGGCATTTTGCCAAACTTCCGGGCTCTACTGATTAAACAAGAATTCACAATCTGAAAATAATGTAATGAAATTTTAGGACATGGTCATGGAAACTAAATTATAATGGAAGATGAACGTTTGATAAATACCTGGTATTTCTTTTGAATAGAATAGGTCAATGAATTTCATATTGAAATCTTATACACTTACAAAACTTTGGAAAAATATGCTTGGCGCTATTGAAAATTTATCTTTCAAATACTGAACTAGAAACTCTAAAGGAATTAAAAACCATACACCTCTTTACCTTAAAAGAAAACCTAATAACAGAAGGCATATTAATCAAAATGGGAAAAAAAATCATTTCTAAATTGAAGCAATGCTTTATTTTCAATTATTTTAAAATAAATAACAATAATTTCACTTTTCCAACACAAAATGCACAATAAACAAAACTACTACTTTTCTCTCCACATTTTCCAACATACAATAGCAAGTGTCATAATACTACATAAAAATATTATTTTCCTCTCACAATATCCCACACCCACAATACTTACTCTTTACAATATTGCTTTGCTCATTCCATATCATATTTACTTCAAACACATGTCCCCTATTCCTTCCATTCTAATTTCAATTAAAAAATATGCATATATATAATTTTAATATTTATACTTTACAAATATTTTTAAATCTTTATTTAAACAAAGATTCACAAACTTAAATAAAATAATCCAACTATAATGAGAAATAAGCATTATACAGGATCTGATAAAATTTTCTATAATTAATAGATATCATCATTGTTTTAACCAATCAAAAACACCCGGAAACCTTGAACTATCATAATTGAAACAAACCACAATCACGAATAAACGTTAAAACTTACCTAAGATATATCGCAAAAATAACTCGAAAAATCCTCCCCGTTGACTCCCCTGTCGATTTTGGGAACATGGAGTACGCGTACGAAATTTGGTGGTCCTGAGGTCAAGGGGTGGGTCAATTGCCGATTTTTTTTTTCGATCACTCATAACTTTCGAAAGGATGATCGTAGGAACATGGTTTTTCTGCGTTAGCATCGTCTCGGTGTCCTCTGTCTTCCCTCACTGGAATCGGATTTCCGAAATTCAAAATGGCGACCGGAAGTGGATGTATCGAAAACGGTTACACTTGGTCAAAATCTGTTTTCTTCGAATTAGCAAGTACGTGCATACGTATAGGTCAACTGTTTCTCATGTAGGTTAGCTTAGCACGTAAAACGTAGTAAAACAAAAAAGTAGGTCAAAGTATGTGTCCAGCTCCTACCGTTTCATACTACTACATTACTTAGAAGTCGACTTTTCCACCCACGTACGCACTTTAGTCCGTAAAAGATTGTAACAAAACCGTCCCCGTGACAGGTAACATCTGGAGTGAAAGAGAACGACCTGTATGTTATCTAACTCGTAAAAGATCGTAAAAAAGTGAATACGTTAAGTTAAATCACATAAGATCGTGATATACTTACAAAGGATGAGATGGAACAAACCGTGTTGCGTTGAAAACTGTACTGAAACATAGTCGAACGTCAAAAAATCCACAAAAAATTGTCATAATATGATACAACTGAGGCTAAATCCATAGAAATAGGGGATACCTACGAGGGATGACTTATAACCGCCTAATATACAGTACTACTTATTTCCGTTTCCTTGCTCCAGAGATTCCCGAGACAAACTATAGACTTCGTCTATCTATCCCACCCCTAATTCTCTGTTTGTAATGCAATCCTTCCCCCCAATTCTTGCGTTGAAATCCACCCTCGTCTGTGGATATTTATTCTCTGACAAGGTGCAGAAAATCAACTACTCGCTAAAAGCTGTCATTGCGGTAGTTTTACGACACTGGCTTTTCAAGCTGGAGAGATGTTAGCAAATTTTAAGCTGGGTGATCAGCAAATAATAGGAGAGAGAGTTGATACCAATAGCGTGAGAAAGCGAGAGGACTAAATTAGAAAAGTTTCAATGGGAAACTTACGCTTCCATAACAATTGCTTTTTCACATTTCTCAGCCCAAAAGTACACCGATTCGGCAACAATTAACCCACAATTCTCAGCTAAAAAGTACTTTCGATATTCTATCTTGTTGCTTCTTTCTGTAAGTTCTTAGTTAAAGTCCTATTATTTTATACACGTATAAATTAAAATAAAATTTATTCAAATCTAATAAAAAGTTTATATCAATCTGACCATCCTATAAACGCTACTTATGCAACTGTACTTGTTTTTGGATGGATACAGGCACATTTTGATCATTGAAAGTAACGTATTTATACATGCAGTGTGTGTGTGTGTGTGTGTGTGTGTGTGTGTGTGTGTGTGTGTGTGTGTGTGTGTGTGTGTGTTCATATACATATGTGCCTCCACGATGACTTGTGGTAACCTCGCCGCCTTGTTATCAATGAGTCCAGGGTTACATACCCGGTTGAGGCACATAGTGGTTCGGATCCCACTTGATACTGTAGGTCCAGTCTCGATTATCCTTGCTGTGCACAAAGTTGACTTAAAACTCAAACTCAACCAATCAACTGACATATACATATATTTCTTTCAGAATATGAAGCAAGGATAATTCGGAGTCGCCAGCCCATCAGAAGGTATTACAGAAAACGTCCAGGGATGATTCGTAAAGAAAATGAATCTGCATTATCGACTGTAGCCGAAGAAGAGGATATTTTTGAGGACGCTCAAGAGTTTTGAATACTACTGAAGAAACCAATGAGATGGTATTTGTAGATAGTACAATAAATTACGTATGTCTATGTTTCATTCGATAACTACAATTATTTGAAATTTTGAAAACTCCTAAATAATGGAATGACACTTAACAGCTGGCAGTGATTCGAAAAATAGGAGGCCGTTGATATACGTATAAATAGTGTTGACTTGAAGAAAAGTATTGTAGATATTATTGTAAAAATTCTATGTTCTTCCACTATTAAATGTAAGCATTAACCAGAAATATATTTTCGGAAGGGGCCAAAAATTCGATTAATATAAAACAGTTACTCATCTTGAAAATTGTTATGGATTTTCCTTTACTGAAATATTAACTTGGACTGTGTATGTCAACATACATCAATTATGACTACTGCAATAATAAAATATTGTTTTGAAGAATGCTATCGAACACATTGAAGTGAGATAGAAAAAAATCTGCAATTTCCGCTGTAATTTCTGTATATGTGCAATGTGTATTGAAATTGACAGCAAACATTAAAACCATGTATAATACGAAATTCATATTATTTTGTGGTTGTGAAAATTAATTTCCCTGTGTGGGACTTCAGTTACGTGTTCTTCTTGCTTTAGTGTACGGATGGGATATTTATATCTCGCTGTTGTTATACCCTTTGAGGATGCATACATACATATATATTCCAGCACCACGTTCTTAGCAATTAATGCTCCATTTCTTGAAAACCTCACATAGTATTTCAGTTTTGTCTTTTTTGTTCAATTGTTGTTATTAATAAATTGCGACCGGCCTCCGTGGGGAGTCGTTAGCATAGCGCGCTACGACTCCAGGGGTCTCGGGTGCGAATCCCGGCCTGGGAATAGGTATTATTTGTGAGTGTCGCTTCATCAATATTACCATGTCTTCACTCATTTGCATCTTCGCGATTAGCCAAAAGTGACAGAAAATAGATGTAAAAGTTACCAAAATCAAATCAAATCAAAAAATTAAATATCGGTGTTGGAAAAAAGTTCTTTCTTTGTTTACCTCTGTTGTTTTATGTGATAGATTCGATAAAATTGGCAGTAAGCCTTCAACCACAGCTTTATCCTAATAAACGTTTCACTTTTACACGTAATAATGAGAACAAATTAACACTTTAATAACGTGCTACAATTAGGGATCCAGAACCAAAGGCCCAGTATTCTAAAATTACCGAGAATTATGGCTTTCGAAAATGTGGCGTAATTTACGTTTTCTTTTTCATATTGGAGGACGTGCATTGTATATCATATTCTCAAGGAGTGGTATTTTGTCGTGATTCCCTTCGCCAACACTGCCGCTTTTTTTTACAGATATTGGTATTATTTTACCTCCCCCCAAAGTATCACTGTTTTCAACGAAACATTGCATGGTCGTAGAAATGTATTGCTACCATTTTTTTCATTCACTTCGGTATATTGTGATGGCCATAGGGGCGTGACGAATTCCAATTTCAAAGAAATTGATTATCCTTCTTCTTCCTTTAACACTTATTATTTGGAGGCACAATGTAGAGTTCCATCCCTCCTAAAAGCTTTATCTTTGGGATAGAAAACAAAACCAATTTGATCTCTCTATGACAATTAGTTCTTGAACTACGATATTTTGTACTTGGCTTGAAGTTTGAAATTCATGCGCGTAAAAGTTCCCATCCAGGACGAGTTTTCAGGCACTGAAGGTTCCGTATGTAAAGGTTACATGAAAACAAGAACCAATCATTTTCACGTTTCTTCGTATTTGCAATACTTTTATTTGCCAATTTGTGCCATAAGATAAATATACTGGAGAGAAAAGGAAATTACCATAGGATCGAAATTGAAAATTTGTGAGTGACTTTGGGAACTTTATGGATTCTGGGAATATCCATTTCTTGAGCGAAGTAAAGAAGTAACACTTCAGTAGAATATTATTTTGTCCTGTAATTATCCTTCATTGCTCAAGGCCTTTCTCTCTTATAACATTACCTCACGATCCATTACAACGAATATTGATATTGACAAAGGGTTTTGCTGTCCTCGATGGTGTAGTGGTAACGCTCTCGCATTGTGCTCTAGAATATCTGGATTCGATCCACGGTGAAATCATATGATACAACCAGGATTCTTGAAGCACCATATTCTACTAATGTTGCTAGATTCAACTATAAATACAATTGAAAATAATATTTTGGTTGAAATTGTGGTTTATATTTTATGTATGCTATTTTTTGGTTACATGATCAGTAGTGTACTGCATATTCCCTCTGCACTCTTAGCAACAAACCATGGATTATCTTGGAGCCTGCCACGATATATGAATTATGACTTAATTACGATTTGATATGACTCAAGTGTTTAACTATTCTCGTTTTCACAATTTGCGCTTTTTAATTAAGAAGTAAGTATGGAGTGAATTGATACTCAGAAGAATTTTGAGACATCTTCAAAGGCACTAAATTCGATATAACTGTCTCTAAAAATGTTCATGTTCAACGACAACAGTTGGCTTTCAAAATATTATCTACATATTTATTTCATAGGCACATACTAATAAAAATATGAGCAATAATAGGTTATAGACTAGAAAATTGGGGCACATGCTGCAACGATTTTGCATTAACATGAAACATACTATTATCGTGAAAAGCTTACGACTAAATTAACGACTAAGATATTCTTCTAGAGATTAACTTAGGCTATTTTTTGTTATCATAGTGTCAATAGTCTAATGTAGACATTAAGAATATTTTCTCTAGCGTTTCACAGGAAAAAAAATCCTTGTCCAATCATTTTGCATTCCTATCATAGATGGTTACAAAGTCCAAGGACATGATGAATGAGTTTCTTGTTATAGTTGATCCCTTGACAAGTACGGTTCCGTGTTAGATTCAGGGTAAAAGTGTCCAAAATTTCGATGTTGATTCAGCACCAACAATAATTTGGCAGCTTACTTAGAAAGAAAGGTAGAAGATTCTGGGTTAGAAAGCCAGTAGGCGAGATAGGACTCGAAGCACTGATCACATACTCGTATTATCCAATAACTAACTGCTAAATAAGGTTGTTGCGTCACGAAATTTACAGTATATACAAGGTGAGTCTGTATGTAGATTCGTAACTGGCTAATAATTTCGATATGAATACCAATTGCTAAAATCTATAAATGTCTGCCCCAATAGGGAGTACTGATGATAATACCTTGAGAATGTAAAGCGATAAAGTAGATCCAGTTATAGCAACCCCATTTGATATGTCTCTCATATTTAAGCGATTATATTAGAAAATGCCTTTTAGTTTGCTTCACTATTTTATAATGAGCAGCACAAAAATCTACTTAACGGTATCAACGAATCTCTAACTTCGTAATACTATTATTTAAAAAAAAGAAGAACGAGACTACGAGAACCTTCTACGTCATACGGCAAGTTTTCTAACAATGAAAGTGTCCCCCTGTCGATTCGGTAGCCGCTTGATCTTGCCACTGAAGTTCCTTTGCATGAGTGTTCTTCGCGTTAACTAGCAACCACACCGAATTAGCCATCATCCAACTAGCATGCAAAGGTTCATGTATTGGTAAATACAAATCAAGCAAATTAGAGCTGAGATTGCGGCACCAAGTGTATAATGTCAAAATGCTTTATTTGTAGGTTACTATTGTAGAGTATGCGTTCCATCTGCCCCTAGGAAACATTTCATGCTACAGTGACAAGTGGTAGTAGCATTCTACTTGAAAACCTAAGGAAAGAAATGCAAAATTTTACAAGCGTGTGAGGTTACTCTCTAGATACGCCTTTTGTTTACGAATTTAAACCTTTTTATTCTTGCTTTCTAACGCACACGTTGTAGCACATGCACCCTTAACGTTCTGTGGTTTGACCTCCTCGCACACACTTAGATTACTAAGCTCTGTTTTTCAATGCAACACATAATAATTTCATATATAATTCCATCATTTCATAAATCATCGTTATATAACCTAAGACTCTAGAAACTATAACAAATGCATTGTTAAATCACATTACTTATTACAGTATCTATTCGATAATTATAATTTGTTTCCTTAAAAAAATCCTATGACACAGCGAGCATCATTATATCCCCTCCCCCCTCTGGGCAACTTTGCACCGACAACTCACATATCTCAATACATTCAGACTTCAGCACTGTTAAATATACAATCTAGTTAACTTTCCACTTCATGTCATTGGACATTGTCCTTTTTGGATACACTTTGAATTGCTCAAGGCGTTGGTTCCGAAAACTTTCTAACTTCTGTGACTCTACGCCTAATATTCTCTTCAGTTTCGCGAAATGGTTTATCAACACAATGTGATGATATTGTACTTATGGCCAACTCATCAATTTCGTGAATCTACGTTTAAGCAGTAGTCTGTCCAGGAGAACCAGCAATCGTTAGTTCTTTCGTTCTTTCATTATACTACCTATTCTTTAGTGCTAAAACGAGTTGAGCCTGTGTCAGCTAGTGCATTTTTTACTATTTATTTCACAACGATTTGAAAACACCTGTGATTCGCCAAATACTTATGTCTTACCAAAGAAAGTATTTGAGTGATTTAGATGTACGATTCAACAAAAGTCGACTTGAAAAAACACTGATGTGATGATCCTGCAGCGTGCCTGCGCCTCTGTCACTCCGCCCTTGTCAAATATCGATATCTCAAAAATTACAAGAGCTACGAAATGGTCAGTGGACTAATATCCATACCAAGTAATAGCTGATAGTAAGAGCTGAAATAGTTCGAAAAGCTCGTCTGGCTGGCCCTAAGGGACATCAATTAACTTAAAATGACCTGTCAATATCTCGACAATCAAAAACGTAAGATCCAAAATTTTATGAAATTTCAGCGTGAAATGGTGCTTTAGCAAGACATAAAATATTTCGAATCGCAGCCCGTTTCTCTGTGACAGTAATATAAATTAACGTCAAGAAGCTATGAATTTGTAATGTTGCAATATATTTGATACTACTCAAGTTTCAAATACCAGACCCTAAGTAAGACTCACGCATCATTGTGTCTATGTTAACTATTCCATCATTTCAGGACTGCATAGACCATCCCTTTGAATACGCGCTTGATTTCGTGTGATTTATTTTAGTAGTCTTTGTCGTCCTTAATACAGAAAAGCGCAGGTGTCAAGGAATTGGCAGGAAAGAAAGTATTTAAAACTGCTGAACAAATATTCGCAGTGGGTTGTAAAACGCAGAGGTGCCCATCCCCCCCAAGGCCAATGGCGCATCCCCCACAAAATCATGTCAGGCGTCACCCCCAAATCATATCATTCGCGCCCTTAAACCATATCGTAATCAACACAAAATATTTAATAACTCCTTTCTTAGCTTTACTCAACATTATAATTGATCTGCCCCTTCTCCCTAAACAGGGGGTGCCATCAATCAAGACCACCCCTAAAATCGTTCATCATAATCGAGAATATCGCGTGGATCCCACTTTGAACTGTAGGTTCAATCCCGATTAGCCTTAGAGTGCATAAAGTGAACTTAAAACACCAAATCGATTAATCAGTGAATCGAGAATATCGCTTGTCTTGTAATGCAGCTTTAGTATAAAAACTTCATATTCATCTCATTAAAGCGCCAAAAACACATCGTAGCAAGAAAATTTTAACATCAATTTCTTTGCAGGCTTTGAAGAATATTAATTTAATGGGGTGTCAATACTTTCTTAAGATCCCAAGATATTTAGTCTTTTCCTTTTCCAGCTTTTCCTTTGGCACATTCGGGGTCGAAAACGTGTGGAAGCCTTATGGCTAAATACAGTCTCCAAAATGTAATGTTCGAACTCTCTCTCTCCACTACAGAAATCCCTTGACAATCTAAGATTTAACACTTTATTAAGAGCTGTCTATCTCCCCCTTTAAATTTAATACTCAATCCTACGACCAAAATTTGCATGCAATTTTAGACTTACACTTAATATTGAAGAGTGGATATTGCCTCCTCCAAAAAATGAATTCTCAGTCTCCACACCAGAATTTCCGCAACAGTCTAAAACAATAGTATTACACAAGAATTGGATGCCCCCTTTAATTTAATGCTCAATCCCCCTCTCCAACTAAAGTACTTGCCATAATCTAAGATCTATAGTTGGATACTGTCCCCCCAAAGTTTAATTCAGAATACCCCCTTATCCCCGCCTTTTCGACAATGCTTTAAACACTTTCATTTCTTCATCTAATGTATTAAATATGGTGCATTTAAGGTGTAAAATTTTTACATATGTTTTGGGAAAGATATAAATGTTGAATTTTATATTATTTGAAGGGGAATAATCACCCCCAAAAATCTCGATGGCGCAACTTGCGCCATAAAACCTCCCTGTGGGCGCCCCTGGCAAAACGTGTGTCTAAACCAACCTATCTCAAAAAATGTGACCATATTTGAAATTCGGCTCATGCTTTTATGGACGTTGTTTCGAAAGCCGCGTTTACAACGGAGTTGCTAACACATGTTACCAACAAATTTTGGTATCATTTGGAAAGACGCTTGTGAGTTTGTTATCAACATCTCATGTTAGCAAAAGATTTCCCGTGTTGGCAACAGAAATTTTGTTATCCACAAGAAGTCGGTAAAGATCAAAAAATGTTATCAACATTTGTCACCAATACATGTTAAGCCTTGGCTGGATGTTTCTCTCAACAGATGAAAACTGCTTCTCCTTCTATTGACAAAATCTCCTAACATATGCTTCCAATTTCGATGAAACTCTGCAAGGCTTTTCTAGAAGGATACACGGAGTGATGTAATGAATAAAAAATCAATTTGGGATTCTAGTTTGCCGTACAAAAAATTGGAAATTCAGCATTAATTGGATCTGAAAGCAGCTTTAAATGGGGCGTTTGAAGAGTTTTAAACCATCTTAGCATTTAAGTTCAATATTGTGCATCTTAGTGTCGTGAATTTATATAGATAATTCCAAGCGTTTGCACAATATCTTCAACAGAAATTACATAATTATATTAAAAAAAGGACAAGTATTTAGTTCCCACGCTTTCTGCAAGTTCGAGGATTTTCCGCTTATGGCGCTGCTGTCCCTTCTGGGCAAGCAACCCTCTGAATGTGTATGCTCCCATCTGCGGCACCGGTCATGTGCCGCTCGGAGCGGAGGAGGGGGAAGGGGCGGGCAATTTGTAAACTTATCTTGCTTTGACATCTGGTTTATGTTTTGTCCGCGCAAAGACCTTGGAAACTCAGGGAAGTGCATTCATTCCTTCAGTGGGTGGCTACTTTCAAAATACAAGACAGACAGTCTTGGAAGTCGAAGAAGTGAATCGCCATCACTTAGTTTACACAAATTACGTCGGTTCGTACAAGTCTGATCCGAAACAAGAAAACCAGTAACTTCGTTGACTTACTCTGTGATGCTCTCCGATTTTTTTACATATCTAGGTTATATGCATCATAATGGGAATTGAACAAAATGTAGGATGGAAGAGGGTGGTTCAGAGATTCCCATTTTCGCATTTTGACTTTTGTTTTTACCTAATACAATAATTATACTTATACTAAATCTTTTGCGCCGCGCTGAGACCCAAGAGCTGACTTATTTTAATTTATTGAGGCTCAAAGTAAATAATAAAATAAACATTTAAATTAACGTTCATCATATTATTATTATTATTATAAAACGTAAAGCGCAAAATTTAATAGGACAACAATGCTCTGTGTGAGATTGGTGTGGAGTAACAAAATTTTAATAAATTTATTTCCAAACCATGAATTTCATCTGAAATTAATGATCTCCCCGATCGCATAGTGGTAACGTTATCACCTTGTAATCAAGGGTCCCCGGGTTAGGGTCCCACTTTAAACTGTAGGTCGAATCCCAATTAGCCTATCTGTGCATAACATAGGACTTAATACAAAAATGAATGTAAGATTATGTAAAAATTGACAATTTTGACTGACGTGTCGGCGTTAAATGAACCTAAAAATTAAAAGACAAATTACACAAAAATAACAGAAAATTTACGAAGGGGAAAATTTATGTTACTGGTTGGAAGATGTAGAGGCTGGGGAAAATGAGACAGGATACCCTTACCTGGAATCTCCTTCAATTTGAACAGTGACTTGACATTGGTAACATTAACTAAGGAAGCATTCATTCATTAACTGACATTCCAGCCTATAGGACTTATGACCTTGCGGTGCATCACAGTCAGAAATCAGGTGAAATTGTAATATTTAGTTTCAAGTGGGATCCAAACCACTCCTTCGGGAGCGGCTATTGAACCCGGGGCCCTCTTATTACAAGGTGTTACTTTTAAGCCACTAGGAGGCCCTAATTAGTAATGCATAATATTTGAATACAATTGAATTATGTTCCTTTTCCAGCAGTTTAGCGAGTAAAATTTTAAAATTTCGCTTACACTCGAAACTAGGGCGACTTTTTTTTCGCCTCATTTGAGCTGGAATGAGACTTGGGAGAGTCTAGGACTTGTAATACAGAAAACTCCCTTTTATTTATAAGTCTTTTATCTCTCTGTGTGTGTAAAACCAATGTATCTTTTTCACGATTAGGTCTTGTTCCATTTTCCCTCCTGCGTTCTTTGCTCTCTCTCCCTGGCTCTTCAGATATAGAGCTTCCTTCATTTCTTGCCCTTCTCTTTCTCTCTCTCCCTCCACTTGCTCGTTCTCTATTTCGCTTTCTACCTTTTGCTTCTGTTTCTCATTCTCTCTTTCTATAGTTTTTCTGTATGCCTATCTTTTTGTTTCTCTTCCTTCCTTTATCTCTTTATCGTTGTGTACTGTTTCTTTTCTTTGTTCCTTTTCTCACTCCATCGTGAGAAATGTTTATCTTCATTTCTCTCAATCCACCCCTACTCTGTTATTATAGTCTGTTTTGGTTGGTTTCCCTCTTCCTTTTCCTCTCTTTCAGTCTGTGTTGCCTCTTTATTTCCACTGGAGGCACATGGCACAGTGGTTCGGATCCCACTTTAAACTGTAGGTCCACTCCCGATTAGCTTTTCTGTGCATAAAGTGGACTTAAAACCACAAATCAATCAATCAATCTTTATTTTCACTTTCATTCTCTATCCTTTGGTTTTTAAGCATCACGCTCCAGCCTCCTTTAGCCTCCCCCGCCCCTTGGGGCGTCGTCCTTCAATGGTACCTGTTTATTTGAGAATGGGTGAACCCCAGAGCCGCTTTATGAAGAGAGAAGGCCGCAAAAATCCGACCTCACAAAACACGCCCAGGAACCTAATCTTAGTTTCCAGCAGGCCAGTGAGACGCCCAGCCGACTTTACAAAGGGAAAACTTCCCTGCTATTGTCCTTCAATACTTCTTCTTCTTCTTTTTTTTCTTGGAAATCAACTTTAATCTCTATTTTTTCATTCCAAAAAGAATAGTTTCGGAGAATTAGAGATTATAAAAAGGAATTCACCTTGGCTTTTCTGTCACTTTTGAGCCGAGGACTATTTAGGGGAGGGAGATCCAGAGGGCATTGCCATACGCAGAGGGGGTGCTAAAGGAGCTACAGCCCCCCCGAAATTTTTAGAAAATAAAAAATTCAAATGAAGGTAGTAATAAAGTAGAAAAACTCAAAATGACCCCCAATAACCATTTTTGTGTTTGAATTACTTTTAAAACAAAGGATTAAAATGGTAATTTGAGCTCATACCAAATGAAAATAAAACACCAACACTGAAATTGATTTACGGCAATGTATTCTATGATTCAACCAAATATTTAATCTGCCTCTGTTCAGTAAAGGTTAGATTCATGACACAGAACCCGCATTCACATTCAGTTGTAGATATTGGTACAATTTCAATTGAATTCACATAATCCTTGACCTTGAGTGAGGTGAAAATGTGTCTTGGCTGACATGATTCCATAAAACACACGTTCTTAATCGTCTAAATACCATGTGTGTGCATTTAATAGGACCATATTCGATCCTTGATCTATTTGACATTCATTTCTCATTTCATTTTTTTGCGATATTAACTACACCTAAGCTAGATAAAGAATATGTGTTGTTATATCCCTGTTCTTACACCGTCTCTTTGCCTATTCAAGTAATAATAATAATACATTATTAATTAATTTACATATTTAATTAATGTCATTAATCTAATGTGAATACTTTAATTTCATCATTTATATTATTATTATTTCTGATACCTGCCTGCCCCCCCGAAATATATTTCTTGATACGTGCCTGCTTTTGACTAATCTTGATTGATTGATTGATTTGTTGTTTGAAGTCCACTTTATGCACAGGAAGTCTAATCGGGACTGGACCTACAGTTGAAAGTGGGATCCGAACCACTGTGCCATTTGCCTCCACCGGGTATCGGACAGACTAATCTTGAGTAATAGAGGTCCCGAGTTCGGCGGTTATGTACAGAATGGTATTTGAAAGGAAGGGGAAGTCCTCCATCTGCTTGCTAATATTTGGTTATTGTGGGGAGACTATATATGTACAATTTATAATATATTGATGCTTCAAGAGTAGTTGCGAAAAATTTTGCACATACCTCACTCTTTACGTGCATCTATCCAGTTTGGACACTTATCAATATCTCCAACTATTTGAGCACAGCCAATTATGATTGTGAACTGATAGCAAAAAGTTTGTTTGTTAAACTTGTTTTAAGACCAATTTATGCACAGAAAGGCAAATCGGGACTGGGCGTATAGTTTAAAGTGGGATCCGAGCCACTCAGTGGGGTAGCGCAGATCTTTGGCCCCATCTTGCAAGTAAAATATTGAGGGGCCCCCCTTAGTGTAAAAAAAAAATTATGATGCCAGAGTGGGACGGAAGTACAATAGTTAGATAGTTATCTGCCCTCCCCCCTTCGTTGTACAAGAAATTAACTTTTACCTCAAATATTATGCCTTCCCATTTTTTTGATATCGACTTATATCACTGTAGTACCTTCTTGAAACTAAATCACGATGGTCTGAATCTCTGAAAATTAACTGGAAGAAGAATCTGGAAATATTTTCTCTACTTCAAGGCAGGGACACAGCCAGGAATCACTTTTGGAGGAGGGGGAAGCTTCCCGCTGCCAAATATTTTGTTCCTGATGCTTTGTATTTTTATTACACAGATATTAAAAAATACTGTTTTGGTGAAATTGTAAAAAGATAGTAAATACTCCTCTTTTGGACTTTGAGGTGAATGTGCCTTCAGCCCCTAAGCCATCCCCTGGTTCCTTCAGGCCAAGATTCAACGTAAGAGTAGCTCGTATTAGCCTTCTAATACTGAGTGAGTGATATACTCAAGCAACAAACTTATCCTTCAGTAAAGGGGGTTGAACCGGATATCTAGATTGTCGGTAGTAACCTATCACAAGGTAAATTTCAATCTGCTACGAAGAAATAACTGCGGACTCTAGTCTTAAGTGATAGATAATAAAGCTGCGAAGAAACTCTATTCACTGAAAATTTGTCACTCCATGAAATGCAGCTTGGAAGGACTGAAACCTCCCCCCTCCCCAACAAAATAAAAGAAGGTTGCCACAGGTTAGTAAACCTCAACATCATTATTCATAATTTTAATGCTACCATTCTTTTTTCGATAGACCAGTGATCATACTTTCTTAAATACTTTTTCATGAAACAAGAACCTTTTTATTAATAGACCATCAGTGCTCGAATTTTCCTTTCTTCTATCCCCAACGCGAACAAGGAAATTTGCAGCGAGGAATTTTCCCTTCGAACACTGCAGATCAAAAAATGGTAACACATTGGAAAATAAGAACTAGTTCGACAGAAATGTCCACAAAATGCCAAATTGTAAGAAAAATGAACTTACAAAATTACACAAAATAATGGTCACATTTAACTCATACGTTGTATACCCTGCGTGGCAGAAGATGTGATAATGGTCTTTACAACAAAGGGATAATTTACTATGGGTCCCACCTTTAACTGAGGTTTTTGTCCCCTTTGAAGTAAAACGTAACAAGTGTAGACAATATGGAAAATTCATTTCAGCTCTTATTTCAATATGAAAAGAATTGGGACCCCCCTTGAAAATATTAGGTGGGAAGTTACATTTTAAATATCACGTGTAAAACTAAAAGGTTACGAATTAACAATTTTGATGTTTATTGTAAAATAAGGATAGACTGGTTGAGCAACTGAATATTTCTACTGGATTCATAACTATAGACAATTGACACGCTACACTACGTTTACGACAAACTGCGTAGATACAAAGGTATGAGATGAGGAATATTTTCCTATCGATGGACATCTGCGAGCAAGTAAGTTAATTCTGCATTTCGGAGGGGGACCCATATGACAAGTTACTGGGGCCCCTCTGGCTGAGATAATACGTCACTGCTTGTTATCGCAGACGTCGTATATGATGTTACTGGGAACCAGATTTCTGTTTCGTAAATCGATTTTTTTATAAGCGACACTATATGTGGAATTTCTGCGATTATATAAAAAATTCAAGAGCGCATTGTGGGGCTCCTACACCTCGCCCCCCCCCCCCGCATTGCGGGGATTGCAGGAGTGGCTGCTACGCCACTGGAACCACTACGCCTCCACCGAGTATTGAATCCGGGGTCCCTTGATTACAAGGCGACGACGTCACCACTACGCCATCGGAAAGGCCCTGATAACACAAAGTGTGTAGCTTCTTTTACGAGAACTGTAACAACAGAATCCTGATTCCAAAGCGGAGAATTTATATTTTAGGTATTTTACTACATAATCTATGTTACTTGGCCATTTTACTGTAACGAAATGAATGTACCGACGGAAACAAAAAGAAACATGCAGCTTCACAGTGCATAGGCTGGTAATCTCAAAGGACGATGTGTAAGGTTTTTTTCAACTAAGGAAAGGAAAACAGTTATTCTTCAGGGTTTCGGCACATCTGTCAATGGTCAGTAGGAACGACCATTCATTCTCCCCCTCACCCTGCCAGATCGTAAAAGTAGCGAGGTCGGGTTGCTGAAACTGGGTAACGTTTGGTAAAAATATGGGAGATTTGTGACTGGAAAAAAGGAGAATTTCTTGAAAGCGACGTCAGCGCCTCCCTCGTGTTCCGTTGGTACTGTTGTTAGAACGGAACTAACGACACCCTGGAAATTTGGATTTCTTTCAACATCCAGCCGAGGCTTAACAGAGCCTTTTCAATGTTAGCAACATTTCCTCCGCTCCCCTTCCGCCACCAGTGCCAGCCAGCCAGCGAGTGCGAAACCATCGTTTTTTGGAAGGTGTGTTTTATTTTGTAATTTATTTATCTTTTGAGTGAGATGGAGTGGTCAAAGGATCAAGTACTGAACTTAGTTAAATTGTTCCGCGAGAAGCCTGTCCTTTGGGACCAAACTTGTCCACAATTTAAAGACAAAAAACAAAAGGGCATTTCCGCTATAATTATCTCTTGCCCGCAGTAAAGGTCTCACACAAAATCTTCTTGGTCTTCTCTCTTGCGCCACAATGACACATTCTGTCACAGAGAGTACAACTTCTTCCACAGTGGGCATCTTGCAAGCAACTGAGGTCATGCAGTCAAAATATTAACAAAAGTTATTAACAAAAAAAAGTCAAACTAGTGTTTCTGGTTACCAACATTTGTTGCCAGCGTCTGTTGTTAACCGTGTTGGCAACAAACAGTTAACATTTGTAGGTAACTTTCTGTGTAAACGCGGCTTAAAACACAGTTCTAAAAACGAAAAAGGATTTTTTTTACTTTACGCGAAATTAGTAACAGCAACAGGTGTTGTATACCTCCTTGGCCTTGCAGTAAGGTGAAGGAGCATGATGACTCACTAATTGAGAAGCTCACACAACCACTCCATGGAATATGGAACGTTTACTTGATGAGTAGGCCGAACACCAAAAATTATATTTATACGTCTGGAAACCAGTTGGCGCCACCATCGGAACTGATTCGAGTATTATATTTATAAAATGAAGTTTAAGTTGACATTAAAAATGATTAATTAATGTAAAATGCATTAAGATCTTTGCAAGCTATCATAGATACAAATTTCCCTTTAACTATACTTTGTAAAGTTTTTTTGTAAGATCAATCATAATGATCTCGTTTTTTATTTCTTCATCAAAGCAAACCATCATGGATGCCTTCTAATATTTACAACGAGAGAGATAATTTACATAGAATTAGATTGAATTTAAAATGATAATATGGCACTTTAGTATTCCTGAAAATGTTGAATGGTTAGTAGTTTTATATTAATAATATAATTTAATAGTCTTGATTGTGGGTAAAGATTTGCTGAAGCGAGTGAACTTGTATGATAAATAAACTTTGTTCACATCGCTATCGCAGTAATTGAATTTTACACGTTCAAAGTAACCAGTGCAAGGGAGAGCAGGGACGAATCTAGATATTAGATTTGGCAACATGAATAATATTTTGAATATGATGTTCATTTGAAAATTTTTAAACTGTCGTTAACTAATACATTTTTAGTACTGAATTGCGGAATCGTATTAATAGTTTTTATTTTTAAAAGCGCTACGATAGTGCACTTAGAAAACTTACAAGAGTGGATAAATATGTTTATATTCACTGCAAGAGGAGCAAAGTAATTCTAGTGTACAGTGTACAACAAAATCAGATTAAGGAGACTATTGGCCCAAGTTCCTTTTGCTTTATTGTGATATCATCATGTTACTAATGCAATTTTAACTTGATTCAATTTCGATTTACTTCGGTTAACACATACTGCAGTTTTTCAACCATTACTAAAGATTTGTTCAATTTATGCTTTTATAGTTAGATTAGGCAGGCCACGTTTGGTTCTTTTAGCATTAAAATAAAGTTTCTATATGCATTCTACTAAGGTTCTGATTTACTTATATATTAATTCCCACTAGTTTACGACACTTACAGTCATTTGTCAACGAAAAATACATTGTCCATTGGAAGTACGCATGCTTGCGTAATGTAATTTTCAAGTTGTTTTTTCTCAACATAAATAACTTTTTAATCTAAATCCAAACAGTGCTCATTAGTTTAAAGAAGGTTCAAAATGATTGCCCAAAAGTTTAGGATAATTAGTTTTCCTGCTAGGAGAATTTTAAAAAAATCATAAAACAATCTTAACAGTTACCCTTACATAATGCTGAAAACTTGAAACACCTATTCATTTGTTTTTTGTGCAAAAGTTGCAAATTTGTAGCATTTATTGTTTACTTACAGCACAGCCACATTAGGTAAAACAAGGATATCTAATTACCAGAGGGGACATATATAGATGAATGTGAAGTAACAACAGTTGGCAGATCATGCTTTCCCATCTTAGAGCCAAGTGAGTATGTTTAAGAAGAACAAGATGAATTATTGTGTTCAATTTGAAGAAGTTGCTATCATATGTGAATAAAATGTTGTACGGAATTGTATTATTTGATGACATGTAACATCACCCGTATCAGCAGGAAGGAACAATTCCTACAGGATTCAAATATTTCATCCTCCATTATATTCCAAAATTAAGTGGTAAAGTTCAGCATAGTTTGTAGTTAGTTCTGTGTTACGAAAGCTCACATAATAAGTCTCAGTTCCACACTATATTCGAATCCTGTATACCAATGCTTGTTTGATGGACAACAGAGAGAGACTTTTGTATAACCATGCTAATTGTTAGATTGTAATGATGACATTCAAACAGCTCAGCATTGTCACTTACTTAAGTGTGTGTGTATTAGGTATTTCACTTGCAGAATGTTAGTGTACATACGTATATTTTTGCCAACACTGTGCTGGAGAGTATATGGTTTCACTCTTAGAAATACAACTTGGGGTATTCCACAGAAAGTGGCCCTACTCCCTGTAAATAACAAAATAAATTTATCTAAAGATTATTACTGTTTCTAATCACATTAAGGTAGAATTTTTTGTGAATACATATAATTTGCATATTTCACCACCAAAAATTATTATCATTTCATTTGTAGTCTATATGTTTCACAGACAGATGAAGTCAAATTTGCAATATTTTGAGGAGAGTAAAGCACAGCCAAATTCTTTGAGTTTCAAGATCATAACCAAATTCTACTCAAGCCGAATTAACTGGCTAGGTTATGTCATCATACTCAAGTTTTTTTTCATTTGTTAGCAGAGACCACAAAGCACTTCTAAGAAATCAGTACATTATGAATATTACATTCCAATCTCATGTCTATAATCTTACATTTTGTGTGTGAGATGTTATACACATAACGCTGGAATACCCCAGTTATGACTTTAAGAAAGCATTTTGAATTTTTCAAAAGGAGACCACACAGCTCTCTACAAGACTGATAAATTTTTATTTTTTTTACTTTTCAGCGGTGCATATCTGTATCTCTATTCACCTATTCTTCTCTCTCACACACTCTCAATCTCCCTCTCTCTCTCTGCCTGTCAATAGTAAAGCCTGGTTTAGACGGGAGAGTAGCTGGAGCGAGTAGAGCAAAGCGAGCTACTCTCCTCGTGTAAACAACTGGGAAGAGTACTGGAGCCAGTATTCGCTCCAGTAGTCAGGACAGTCGAGTGGCTGTCCACGAAGGACAGCGACTTGACCGAGTAAACGTTTTCTGAGGACAGTATAGAGTCTGTGTTGTGTTGTGTCTGGGAGTGTCCATGGAATTTGTGTCGATTATAGGAACAAACAAAATAAACTACGGGTGTATGAAGTTGAAGAGATGAGACTTGATGTATTTGGCGTAGCAGAAATAAAATTTAAAATAAGGAATTTACGTTCAACCAAGAATGATCGAAAATAGAAAAATCAAAGAAAATTATTTTTTTTTTTTTCAGACATGTCCTTGTGTATTATTGTATTCATTTCTCGTGAAAAGAAGTGTATAAACCATAAACCCTTTCAGAACTTCTTTTTTTAATCGACAACGACGTCGATTGGTTCATTCTGCAGCTAATATCCCACTTTGCTGGAGTCGAGTAGAAAGTGTATAAACAGCTACTCGCCATAGAAGGGGTCGATTCGAGCAGACAGGCCAGTGCTCATCCCAGTAACTCTCCTGCTCACTCGACCAATCTAAACCAGCCATAAGAATAGAAGCCAGAGGTAGGAAAGTAAAATTTAATTTCAGAATGCATATGCCGAAGCTTTAACGTCAGTGGATAATACATCTTAAATGTGCTAAGTTGTGTCATCCATTGTACAGTGTCTGTGGTAGGATGTTTCTCACCCTCCTCCCCTCTCCGACAACTAATGGTAATAACGTATTTGTCCAATTTGTGTCTTATCATTTAAAATGAGATGTTGTTGATAGCTTACAGTGCTCAACACGCATGTAAAACTACTCATTTGATATTATTGTATGTAAAAATCCCAAAGTGGTAAAACTAAACAATGCATCTACAGGAATGTTGATAAATATTAGACCCCCTTCAATTTAGCTGTGAAAATAAATATAATCTTTTTGTATAAATGTTTGCGCAGTAATTTTCAATTATCACTCAATGCAGGTACAGTTTCCAAATAATTATGATACATTTTAAATTTTAAAATAGAAAACAAAATTAGACTTTCTACTGAGATGTAACTGCTGTAGGCATAAATTACACCATTAGTGTTCTTAAAATGTTGAAAAGCTCTTATGCTTAAGTGATTACTACTAATAATTGAATTTCATGTTTCCCATCCTCCATGTTTTTCTGAACATGTTTTAGTGAAGGGTGATTTTATTTGTGATGATCCCACTAGTTTTGTTAATGGAGAAGTCACACACACACAGTGGAGTTTCCATTCAAGAAGTGTTAAGTGCCAGGTGATTTTGATGTAAGCAATGTAGATTAGAGCAAAAACTCTGATAATACAGTAGTCAGCAAACTCCTCGCATCTGATTGAAACAATAATTTGATCCTACCATGTCAAGGTTGCAAGCCCAGTTTCATAGATCAAGGCGTAAAAATATTGTCTAAAGATTTAATGTGAATGAGTAAAACATTTGTCGATAATAAATGTGGTGTATTGTAATTGCTGTTTTTAAGGATTTTTTTTGTAGTACAATATATACAAACTTATGTATTTTCACACATGCACACTGTTAATAAAAAGAAACCCCATAGCAATGTGTTTTATCATCCTTTAGATCTCCTGCATGAATTTTATTGTATTGACTAAGAAAACCAAGTGCGACAATGAGAAGAATGCACAGGGTGGAAATTAGTTGTTCTATGTTACTGTATTTGAAAAGTGTGCAAGTGTACGTATTCCAGGCCATCTTCCCTATACAGTTCGTTTAATGTACATATTTTACCTGAAATTCAAATCTAGATCATTGTGTTGTGGAAATATGTGGTGTCTAATTTGTTCTATAATGAATATGTAAATTGATCTTGCATTTAAAATGTGTGTCATTTGCTGCAATGGTCATTATCTGCTTCCATATAAATCTTAACTTTTGGGTGTGTATCTTCCCCTGTCCCGTCTACTTTAGACATCCACAGTTGCAAGGATATTTTCAACTGAGACTTTCACCTTGAAACCCAACTTACGAAATGCATACTCTCCCAGTGTATAAGGCTTTGGTGGTAATCCTACAGTAGTTGTCAATGTTGCCAAATTTGTGCTGTATATGACTCAGACATCCAAATATAATACTTATGTCCTGTAAAAATCTTGCAATACAAAGCATATGTATCTGTTAATCATGATGAGGTCATATCTATTAAATAAATATTTTCATTTTATTTTTTTACTAATAGGACTTCCCCAGTGGTACAGTGATAGCGCCATTTGCTTCAAATTATTAGGTTCGTAATACAGGCGATACGGAACATTTATTCTTACCTTTGACATATTTAGAGATATGAACCCTGCCAAGTGATAGAATTGAAAAGTGTGATGCAGGTTCCACCTCGCGTCTGAACAGGCGTCACCCAATGAAAATTTCAAAATAAGACTAATGAAAAGCAACCATTTCATTAATTTGTCCCATTATATTTTACTACATTCCCATGGATTCTGAGTATCTATGTGTACTTGCTTTGTTGCACTTATGGAAGTATTTTGTAAATGTAGTGTTGGATATCAAATATCTGAATAATCTTTAACACAGTTGCACAGCTACAAAGTGTAGTGTAGTGTAAGCTAGTGCAAAGGCTACACTCAACTGAAAATTCTGTCTACTGTTTTTCAGTAGATCAATGGGTGTTTTGAAACATCTACTGTCTTTAGTACATCAACTGTAATGCTACTGTCTTATACTGTTTTTAGTAGGCTACTGTTTTCAGTAGCTGAAATGTACTGCTAAGTTTTTCTACTGTTTTTAGTAGCCCAACTATTTTCAGTAGATGAACTGTACGGCTAATGTTTTCTACTGTTTTTGGTAGTCCGAACGGTTTCCTCTATTTAAGTAGTTGAACTGTACTCTTAACGTTTGCAGTAGTACAACTAACATATTTTATTGTGTTCAGTATATTGCTGTTAGTGAAAAATTTCTTATCTATGCAACTAAAAATGCAATGGAAAAATCGTATAAACAACTAAAATAAATGTATGGTAAATCATGTGGAACTTGCTACTCAGGAATGCGTTCACACAACAAAGAAATAAAATAAAGTGAACACGTTTTTAAGCGTGTAGCTTCATTGTGGTTAACGCACTTGTAGAAAATTGAAAAACACACTCTCTTATTCATAAGTTGACATATTGTTATTCCTATATTCACACGAAAACGGCCAAAAATTAGTTTAAATTAATATCTGACCCTCAATGCTTGAAAAAATCAAAACAAGCAAACACTGTTGACTACGTTGATCAAAAAATGGATCCTTTCTGCAATTGCATTAGACAGATATAATAATAACCATGGAAATTCCATGCTGAAAAAAAATCAACTGATATGATCATGTATTCAATCTGCTAGCTGCTTTAAGGTTGAGTTATTTCTTAAGAAAGAATTGTAGTAACTTATTCATTAAGATATATCTGACTTCAGAAGTATGGATTAGAAAAACAGTAGAAATTCAGTTCATGTACTGTTTTTCCAATTCAATTCAAAATCACTAAAAATATTGTGTCAAGAATGAATTTGTCTATTCTTGGAGTCAATAAATGATTTTATAAGATATGGTAGCAGCATTATTATTTACATTGTTTTATCAGTACAGTAGCTAGAGTAAAGTATCTGTACAGTAGATCTACAATAGAATTTCAGTTCATTTCACTGTACACAGTAGAAGACATTTGAAAACAGGTGAATTTGTCTCCTGAACTTACTTACTTACTTAGTCGCGTCCTCTTCTACCTGCCGGTGTCGAGGGGTTACAGAGAGCTCTCCAGACGTTTCTGTCCATCGCCTTTTCCTGTGCCTCTTTTCATCTTATGCTTCGTTTCTCCAAAATCTCTTTGAAACTCATATTCCATGTCTTTCTTGGTCTTCCTTTTGGTCTTGTTCCTTGTGGACGTGCTTCCCATATCTGCTTTGGCAGTCTCGTGTCACTCATTCTGCTCAAATGGCCGAACCATCTGAGTTCATTACGTTCAACTGTTTCTTGTAGTGGCTGAGCATTTAAAGATTGCCGAATGGTTTGATTCCTTATCCGATCTTTCCTGGTTTTCCCACTTATTCTTCGAAGGTACCTAATTTCCATTGTTTGTACACTTTGGAGGTGTTTTCCAGTCATTGTCCAAATTTCACTGCTACATGTAAGTGTTGGTATATAAATTGTTTTATATACAGTGAATTTTTTGTTTGGGTAGATATTTCTTTTTTGCCTATAAATCCTCGGTTTATCATTTGATATAGCTTTCCTGTCTTCATGATTCTATCTCTTATTTCTTCCTCTTCTTTTCCTTGACTGTTTATAATTACTCCAAGATACATGAAATTTGTCACTTGTTCTAAAGGTTTGTTATTCAGTTTTATCTTATGGTTTGTCTTTTCTCTGCTAATTATCATTGTTTTAGTTTTCTCTGTATTTATTTCCATATTCTTTTTCTTTAATTCTTCATTAAGAATATTTAGGTTATATTGTAAACTAGCCTGTGTATTAGCTATTAGTATAATATCATCAGCGTATATGAGCTCTGTTAGTTTAATTGATTCCATATTCCAGTATCCTACATGAAATTGTTTCATTTCTATATGGCATTCCTTTATTACTTCGTCTAATAAGATTATAAATAGATATGGTGATAGTATATCTCCCTGTTTAATTATTGTTGTTATTTCAAATTCCTCTGACTGGTGGTTTCTCGTCCTCACGTAGCATCTGCATCCTTTGTACCAACTTTGGATTGCTTTTATTAGGTTTTATCCACTCCTTTCTTCTCTAAAGATTTCCATATCTCATTCCAAGGAACTCTGTCAAAAGCCTTTTGTAGATCAACAAAACATACATGTGCCTTTTTATTGTATTCTATTGTCTTGTCTGTTATTTGTTTGAGGGTGAAAATATGGTCTTGTATACACTTCTTGCTGGTCTAAAGCCTGCTTGACTTTCTTCTAATTGCTCTTCGACATATTTTCTGAGTCTATTCTCCAGGATTCTTGAATATATCTTCCCTGGCACAGAGCAATGAGATTCCTCGATGGTTTCTGCATTCTCTATTATCCCCTTTCTTGAAGATTGGGATTATTACTGATATCTCCCATTCCTTCGGTACAGTTTTCTTTTCCCATACAACATTCAGTAGGTTCAAAAACAGTTGGTCTCCAGCATTTCCCATGTATTTAAGCATTTCTGGTGTTAAACCATCATGTCCACTAGCCTTACCTAACTTCAGTTTCTTTAATGCTGCTTTTAATTCTTCTACTTTGATATCGTTTATTTCCTCTTCTTCATCCTCCATTTCTGTATCTTCTGTTCTTTCATTTCCTGTTTGAACCTCCGTCCTGTTAGTTTGTGTTTCATCCTTCAGCAATTCTTCGAAGTATTCCTTCTATCTTTGCATGATTTCTTCTGGTTTTGTTCTTAGTTTACCATCTTTTCCTTTTATGTATTTTAATGGGCTTTCTTTATCTTTTCTCGTGGTCTTTAAAACTTTGTAGAATAGTTTTTTTATTTTCTCGGCTGTTCTCTTCCATACTTTCCCCAAATTTTCTCCACGAGTTCTTTTTAGCCTCTAACACTTTCTTTTTAACTATATCCCTTTGCCTCCTATAGTCTTCGAAGCTTTCTAAATAATTAACTGATAGGTACTTTTTCCACAGTATTTTCTTGTGCGTGACTTCTTCTTTCAGCTCATCTGTCCACCATGCCGTTCTTTTCATTTTGTTTCCAATGTATGTTGTCCCGTAGCTTTCCTCTGCAGACTGTAGCAAAATCTTCTTAAATTCATCATACAACTTATCTACATCTCTTTCGTCCTTTTCATGTTTCTCCTGTATCTTTGCTTCTATTAGTTGCTGATATTTTTCTTTAACTTTTGTATCTTTTAATTTGTATGCCTTTATTCTTATTTTGTTTTGTTTTTCCTATCTTCTTTTCCCTTTAGTTTTTAGCACTCTACTTCTTTGTACTACTCTTTCCATTATTAATAGTTTATGGTCACTCCCAATTTCCGCTCCTCTTTTGACTCTGGCATCTCTTATCTTTCTCATTGTATTTCTCTCTACTATGAAATAGTCAATTATAGATTTTTCCCTTCTTGTTGGTTCTTCCCTAGTGTATTTATGGATTTCTTTATGTGGGAATTTAGTATTTACCACTACCATGTCATTTGTTACACATAATTCTAAGATTCGTGTACCATTACCATTTAATGTCTCTTCTCCATGTTGTCCTATTACCTGTCTCCATTCTTCCGTATTGTTTCCTACTCTTCCATTTAGATCTCTTACTATCAGTACTTCTTCCTTTCTTTCATCTATGATTTTCTGTAGTGAATAATAGAACATGTTTTTATTCTCTACTGTATCATCTTCATTTGGACCATAAACTATTATCATTGCTATATTTTCTTCTTCTTCTTTAATGTTAACAATCATTATTCTCTCACTTATGAATTCCCAATCTATTATATTGTTTTTCTTTTCTTCGTGGATCAGAAGTGCCACCCCTCCTCTAGCTCTTTCCATTCTCGGTACTCCACAATATATCAGTACATATCCGTCATCTAACTCAATTTCTCCATTTCCTTTTTTCTTGGTTTCAGTTAGGGCTAAATATTTTACTTTGGTGTTCTTCATTTCTTTTACTATTTCAACTTTTTTTCCATTAAGGCCTCTGATGTTCCAAGTTCCAAAAGTCGTATACCTTAGTCCTCGCCAATTGTCTTTCCTGTAGATCCGTCCGGCCAACTCTCTGTCTTTTCTTTTAATCATCTTTATTTAAGAAGTGTAGGTGATTGGTCTGCAGCTTCCTAGCATAGTGAAGGGGCTGCCTTCTTATTGCTGCTATGCCAGCAATGGGGTTTGGATGCTTCTCCCCTTTTATTTTGTGGGCTCTATGCTCCAACCTCTACTTCCTTGGAGGACCTGGGATTTTCTGATAGGGGTTTACTCCCCTTAGAAGGATTGGCTTCTCTATGCCTAAGAGTTTCTTCCACCCTTTGGTTTTCTGTTGGGGTGACCTTCCCCTAGCCTTTGGAGATCCCTCTCCTCCCTGCAAGGCAGCAGGGGCAGTGCTTATTTAATGGCGGCACTTTCTCGCCATGTCGTAGTGCTGTTATAAGGCTTTTCTGGGATTTTATGAGGATGATCTTGCCATAATCCTTCCTCCCCAGACCTCAACAGCACTACCGCCTCGGTCCGGGACTGCTTATTTGGTATTTCCTTATTCGCAGCTAACCACCATATCTGATGGCCGTTCGCTATCCGCCACCTGCGACCCGCCCAGTAGCTGAGGCTCGCCCTGGGTTGTCTCCTGAATACAGTAGAAATTTCCAGCAGGGCATGTCCTCTGCTTATTGATACATTTGTTTCAATTCTTGAACTGTATGTACATTGTGGAAACCAGAACTAGAGAATATGCTGATGGACAATCTGACTCTGTTCTCTCTTATATGTGCTGTCTGCTGTACCTGTCACTTTTGAGTTTATTGTATAATATTCCATTGCTAGCTGATTGATTACCAATTGTCAATGGCATTCAGTGTGATATGGCACATGTGCACAGATATGTAAGAATCATAACCTAGGAGTTTGTTTCAATATAAGCCATTCATATTTCACGAAACTTTAAATGCTGTAAGTTATTAATATATGCATGAAATGTAGCTGCGTTAAGAATGAAAAAAACTGTTTCATGGATACGTAAGAGCCGGCCCCGTGGGGGAGTAGTTAGCTCATCCCCATCTTTGCAAATAAGTCAAGAGTAGCACAGAAAGCAAAGTAAAATAAAGAAAATCAATCAATGGATACGTACGTACATTTTGTTTATATATTAATTATTGCCGTTGTTGAAAAATATCCCAGTCATTACAGAGTGAATAATACACACACTTGTCTATTCTATTTTACTGCTCTACATTAGTACATCAGCATTGTGAAATATCTTTATAGTTTTATTGCCTGTTTGAATGCCTATAACACATGTGCTGCTGCTTTAACATATTCCAAACATCACAAACATATGCTAGTGACATTTTTGTATTTTTGTTTACAGTTAGTACTACATGTTGTGTATATAAGGTTGACAGTTGGATGCATAAATATTACAAAGCAAATTGTTGATCTTCATGTTTATTCTTCTGTTTTGAGTAATGAAAGCTTCAAGAATTGAAATAAATTATCGGACAAGCACCTGGCAACGTCTACATGAGCATACGTAAAAATCCAGCTCTTAAAAACAAGTACGATGCAAGAGAAGCATAAATAAAAATAGTCATCGACAAATTACCGAGCAATATTTGTGCAATCCACTGTTCTTGAATAGCTCAACTTGTGAACATTATTGAATCAAGCATGAGAAGTGCATAATATATTATTGTGCAACTTCAGGATACACACTAAACTTCTGTTCTGACATAACATGATTACCTTGCACTTCCTAGGTTATTCTAATTTTCTATAGGGAGATGGCAGCTAGCAATATGTACATCAAGCATCCTGCACTTCTTTTCATTGTTCCCAATGCAAGGTTCATATTCAAACAATCATCTCATAATTTCTGCCCCACAACACCGTCTAAAGTATGTCACTGTATGTATCTTTTAGAATACTACACAAATCGCCCTACACAAATATTTATATTTTTCCTCTCCTTTTCTTGTGGGTTGGGGCTGGTCATGCTAGCCAGTTCTCGTCCTACTCTCGATATTTTCTGACAAATATTTGGACATTTCTAATATCTTTAACGCCGAAAATCTGTAAACACAATAGGGGTAAATTGAGCAATAGTGATTTTTTAGGCATCTTATTATTCTACTGTTACTTCCGATTTTCTACATTTCACTGAGACCCAACAAACCAATTCCTTCCTTTCTTTTAACTCAAACGCAGAAAATCGGAAGAAACTGAAGGTAAAAAATGTTTTAAAAGACATCATTGCTCAATTTATTTCTATTGTGTTCGCAAATTTGCCGTGTTAAGTTACGAGAAATGCCCAAATTAATGTTAGAAAATATCGAGAGTAGGACGAGAACTGGCTGGTTATTGCACGCACACACATTCAACTGTCACAATTGAAGTAGGATGCAATTGGTAGGCTGATACTATGACAACGATATGAACGCATGAATCGGATTGGCAAATAAGTTGCCATGACAACGAGCCAGTTTCAGAGCAACTACCAAGTGGTTCTGCACGCTAAATTTCATGACGTCATGGTGTTTGCAAAATGTACATGGAAAGCATAGGAAGTGACCAATCCTGTTTATTCTTGACCACTCTATTGAACTTAACTTGGTTTTGAGGAAGGAGGGGACGGGGTTACGTTCGAGTGACTGCCTGTAGTGTTTTGTTGCTTTAACGTTGGTACCCTTCATTGATTTCATTACATTCATTACTGAGAACTTACTGCAAAATTGTATGCGGCTCCTCACGCTACACTAACGTCTAGATTCTATAAAAAAGTATACAATTTCAACAAAAATAAATTAGTGTGAAACAATACATATATAAAAATCTTACATTTATTACATAGCAACACGTTTCTCACCGATGGCGTAGTGTTAACGACATTGTCTTGTTATCACCGGTCCCGGGTTCGATACCCGGCGGAGGCACACAGTTCGGATTTCAGTTCAAACTATAGATCCAGTCCAAATTAACCTTTCATTGAATACAATGGACTTAAAAGCAAATTAAAACATGGCAACAAAGTTCCATTAGTTTCTAAGAAAATATTCTCTCACACACACTTAAACATACATTGTATATTTATTTACATCTAAGGTCTGGGTCTAAAAGAGCCGATGTCATATATTGATAAGCATGAGACTTGAGTGGAATGCAACTTAGATGGAGGCTAATTTTCTTGTCAGAAAAGGTCCAAGTTACATGTGCAGTAATTTCCAACCTAAGTCATTGAACATTTTATATTGATTGATGGATGTGCTTATTTTACTTATCGCCTTTTGTGCCATTTATGGCTAATTTGCGAAGAAGGGGATGAGTGATGATATGATAAAATTGATGAATGGACACTCACAAACATCCATGCCCAGGCCGGGATTCAAACACGGAACCCCTGGCGTCGCCCATTTTATAATTATTACAACTAGGGCTATCTGTTTTCGAGATCCACCCGTCCATTCTTATGTTCTAGTGAATAGTCGAAACCAATTGATGACTCAGTTTCTACGAAAAATAAAAAAATATAAATTTCGGTTTACAAAAATATCTACCTAACACTAAACTAATCTCGACTTGAGTGTCTCGTCTTTCAAACTGTCAAAAATAAAAACAAAAAGTATGCTTAACCTTCAGTATTCAGAAGTAAATGAAGTTGAAAACATTAAATTTTGTGTGTGCTTTTATATGCACATACTATATAGCAAGTGATCCTTAAATTTAGAAAGTATTCCTAATTTTCTGTATAATTATCTATTAGTGCTGGTGCCCGAACCATTGGATATCTTTTGGTTGGTCAGAATCTTTGACAAATGAAAAGACACAAATTCGTTGGACTGAGAGTAGTAGTCGTTCAGTGGGGTATTTAGTATCTCGATCACGATCGATGTGTCTGTCTTTCAACAGGAGCCACAATTTGACAACAATAGTGATTATATATAGCCATCTTACAAACGAAAGTATAAATGTCTACTTTATGTGTAAAATACTACTATGAAATAATTTTTAAAAGGAAATATTTTTGAAGAAAATTAAGGGAATTATTCATATATACCTTAGTATAGGCTAATAAAAAATAAAATAACCCTTGACTCTACAGCCCGTGGCTCTACAGCCTATCTCCCGACTATCAGTCTCCCTCCCACAATCCGACCTAGAGGTATGGAGGGAGATCTTCAACCAGTAATGGGGTGACTTGTGGTCAGCACGTCGAACCCCCAGCCGTTATAGGAGATATCCGTCACCGAGTTACGCTACTCACTAGTAGCTCCCCAATATCCTCACGATGGTGGTTTGCCATCGGTAATATACACAGGCCGAGAACTCAGAGACTGAACCCAGGTGGACTCGAACCCATGCCGTTCCGCATTCGGAGCCCAAAGCACAGCGCCTTAGACCGAAGTCCAAGTAGGAGGGCATATATATAAAATCACAAAAAAATATATAATTTATAACTGTTCGTAATCTGTCATTAATGGTTATTTTCTGTTGTCTTCCGTAAAAAAATGCGTAAATACAGGGTGGCCACAAAGTCTCGTTATCGCTATGTAAAGTATAATAAAAGTATATTTGTTTCCGTTTTAGACCGTACAGTTCCACTGACGAACTGAAAGATACTTTGAAACGGGCTTTCACTCGTGTTAGGCCAGCATTGCTCCGCAAAATGTCGCACAGAACCTGGCTATCCTTTGCCATGAGAATGATGGTGCACAGACTGATCCCTTTTATAATTAATGGTTTATATCACAGAGGTGTTTAGTAAATTCATTGTCTGTTATCAAAAAAAACTACTCAAAAGAATTATCGTTCATTGTGTTTGCATATTATAAGGGTAACGGGACTGTGTGGCCACCCTGTAGATTGTTTTTCTCGGAATCTGCAAAGAAAACCGCATTTGATTTGGTATCTTATTGGGTAGGCACAGAGAATGTGCAAATAAAAGAAAATTCCAACAATTGTTTTTAGGAGTAAGAATCAACCTTAAAAAAATCACCCTTATGCCATGCTCGTGTATCGTATCGTGTGTCTGCCTCTCTGTTCTTCCATCTACCTTGTCAACTATCGATATTTCAGAAATAACAAAATGTTGGTGAACAAATAAAAGCCCAAGGCACCATTAATCAACTCGAACAACCAGTCTGTCTGGTAGTAAGAGGCAACAACCGGTCTCGAGTGATCTGTCAATATATCGACAAGAAAGAACGAGCATATCTAAAAGTTTCTGTAATTAAGCGTTAGGCCATATTAGCTTAAGAAAACATGAAATATTTCGATTGACCCACCCGTCTCTCTATGACAGTAAAATAACTGAATGTCAAAAATCGATGACTTCTTAATGTTGCAACATCTTCGAAATTACTCAAGCTTTAAATCAGAATGGTTCCTGAGTATCGGCGCTTGTGTCGTCCTAATTGCGAACACTTGCTGCCTAAACAGGAATATACTCGAAGCGCTATGTCCTAATTACGAACACATTTTTCTGCCTTGAGATCTACAACTTTCTCTCACACTTCCCGAGTCTATTTAACGATTTATTTAAAGGGTCTCAGTACCAGACTTGAGAGTGGTTAGTGTATTGTTGAATCATAGAAAATTCGACATGATTAAAGTAGTCGCCAAAGTACAGGTATATATAATTTAGTAACTAAAGTGTAACCTGTTTTTTTTATACGAATACGTACTGCACACTTCATTTAAAAAGCAGAAGACCATGATAAATCAATCAGGTCAAACCAGCTGTCTCCCTGCGTCACTACCTTATCTGTTTCTGAAAACAGGTTTTTCAGTTTCATGTGTTCGTAATTAGGACACGAAATTATTTCTCACTTTTATGTGTTCGCAATTAGGACGATTTTGGCTTTCTTCACAATTAGGACACAACCATCGGCGCTAACCATTTTATCAGTTCTGAACTGCATAGACCCTCCTTTTGGATACGTCATTGACTTCGAGTAATTTAGTATTCGGTGTCTACCTGGAAACAGACACCAAGGAATTGGCAGAAAAGAAAAACCCTACTTAAAACGACAGAACAAAAATTCGCTATAGGTAGTAAAACGTGTGCCCTGAACCAAACATCTTGAAGAATGGGAGCATATTTTTACTTTGGCTCATGGTTATACGTATTTTGTTGCTTAAACACAATTACAAAAGACAATTTCTGCGAATTGAAATTTGTCATGTCCAGCCAACTCGGACAGGTCTTGAATGAACCTACGTTGGCCTTGCAAGGTAGCATGAATCACGCTCACGAGCACTGACGTGAAGTCCACCACACGGCCCTGCAGGGCTGTTTCAGTCTAATGGGAGATTGGTTGACCGAAGTTATAGCTCTTTTCAATTCTTACGGCGGGTGCTCTAGAAGCTGGCAGGGGCAGTGGGGAGCGGGGATTACGCAACAGACCAACCAGACAACAGCAGTGGCGCCGAGAGACACGACGCGGCCGGAAAAAGTACTACGTGAAACTCGTTCTACTGGCCGCTACGTTTCTTATCGCGCTGGATTGGTCGTTTCCCCGCTCCCCACTTCCCTTGCCAGCTTCTAGAGTTCCCGCCGTAAGAACTGAAAAGAGCTATAGTAGTCTGTTTTTCGACGGTGCCTCGCAAACCGGCTGAAGTCAAATTCGTGTCGATATTAATGAATCTTCTCTTTTAGTAAAATGTATTTAGAGAATTCGAGTAGAATACATATAATATTTAATAATAGTAACAGGAATTTAAGTATACTACATTTTTTTCAATCACACATTGTTTAGTTTTTAATTTGGATAAGTAGCTTCATCCGGCCAATCTGTTTCCATAAATTTTGAAATTGTGTCGTCTGATACTTGTGAATGAAGAACGTTTTTGGAGATACGGTAAGTTTTGCCTAATGTAGTTAATGTGAACTAGATTATCGTAAACATTGTATAAAATCACTGCATTTTTCAAAAGAAAAAATATCGCCGAACAAATTCCGTTCATCTCGTATATCAGTACAGACTTGTGTATCGAAGACGAACCTTTTACTTAATTGTGAACCATTTGTTGTTTAAAGATAATAATATTATGAACTGTTCAGTGTCGTTGTTTTGTAAGGCCCAAGTTCCATGTGTATAAGTTAATCTGCGATGTTATGTTTTCTACAAACAATTAATTTTCATTCCCTGCCGTATTTGTTTGCTTGAGTAGAATAGGTGGGTCAGGTTTTTCTCTAAATTTTATAATTATACATTCGCGCGGAAATAATAAGATAATAAACCAAATGATCCTAACCTACTTAAAACGTATAAAAATTAACAGTGTTTGTTCATGGAGGCACTACTTTAAATGGGGTTTTTTATGTGCATATAATTCTTAAGGATCACTTGAGGAAAATGCAACTTTGTATTGAGAACAGCATATTTTCAGTAAGACTTGAAACTTTCCTGGCGACGAATGATGAATAGATTCTCTCGGGCTATCGACCAGGTGAGTTGGTATGTATGGTAACGGTTCAGAATGATTTTTTTTTAAATTTTCTTAGCAGGGAGACTAAATATCATAGAATTTTGACAATCATTGTCACACGAAATTTGAACCTTCCTTAAAGTAATGACTACTGTTCGGATTTCGAAAGAAAAGTTATTTATGTTGAAAAACACAACTTAAAAATTGCCTTACGCAAGCAAGCGCGCTTCCCATGGACAACGTATTTTCCATTCACAAGCAACTGTAAGTATCGTAGACTAGTGGGAATTAATGTAGAAGTAAATCGGAACCTTAGTAGAATGCATTTAAATACTTTATTTTAATGCTAAGAGAACCAAACCTGGCCTGCCTAACCTAACTACGAAGCATATATTGAACAAAATCTTAAGTAATCCTGAAAACTCTGCAGTATGTGTTAACCGAAGTAAATTGAAATCGAACCATGTTAAAATTGCAATAAAACAAAAGGAATTTGTGTTAATCTCTATGGTTAGTTGAGTGACTGACATTGTGTGAAATATAATAGCATTTATACTTAATAATAAAAAAAAATGGTGAAAATAACTTATTCTGCTAGTCTCAACATCTCATGACTGTTGTTGCATGTTTTCTTTTCATTTATTTTATTTTGAGAATAATTACTGAAAATCATGGTTCCCATTGTGTGATGTTCTTTTTATTAGATGTAATGCAAGAGAATGTAAAAGTGCTTTCAGTACTGCAAACAACTGTGAGAATAAATTTGCAGTTAGAGAAACCTTTCTGTGGAATAAAAAAAAAACATTTCAGAGTGTGATCATTTCCACAATTTATCTATTTCAAGATGAACATTTTTGTGTTCAGTAACATGCATGTATCATGATACATACAGTACAGTAGTTACTGATATAACAGATTAATCAAGTCCAGTGAGATGTATGAAAGTAACTAGTCTATGTTGCACACTGTTTATGCTGTACTTCATTAAATACTAGTTGCTCATGTTATAAAACTATGTGTAATAAATAATTACAGAAAGGAGGTATGGAGTTGCAAGGTCCAATATGATTTTTTTTTATTTTTGTAATGATGTTCGTATGTCCTTAGAATAACGCAGCCAAAGTTGATAATGAAGACATGCATGTCTTAAAGTGAGTACATTAAGTACATCATTTCTGTTTGCCATAGCTTCAGTCGCCTTTATTTTTGCAAGTGTACTCTCATTTATGTGGTGAGCACTTGAGCATGTTGGCCACTGAAATGTTAGTGTCAGCAATGAAACTATGTTACCCATTGGGCAATTCCCAGTACATGTTTTCTTTAATAGTATTTGAACATGAAAATGTAACAAAATTAATCCCACTGTACATATTTGGAATGAAAGTACTAGTATTTTTTATACATAATAGAGCATTTCTTTAATTTCGAGGAATTATCCACCTATGTGTGTGTTTTATGCACACATCAAGAGAGATTGTTAAAATTTTCTTTGTTTTTTTTAAAGTAGGAATATTAATTTTCAATATTAGGGTTTTTCATTATTTCAATTGCCTTAAATGCTGAAATAAGTCTTTAAGGAACAACAATTAATTTTCCAAAATACGTTTTCATACTTTTCTTTCAAAGTGTAAAAATCATATATGTATAGTAGGTGATGCTGCACTTGCTACAATAAAGTATGAAATTTCACTTCAACTTAATGGTCTGTGTCATGACAGTAAATTTGTGTTAAAGGGTGACTTTTTCGTAGCATTCAACCTAGTACTTTTTATTTATTTGATTTTTGAGTAAACTTCCGAGCACACTATTGGTAATTATTGTAATTTTTCTGTGCAGACTAACCTATTTCTAATCAGTGCCACAAGGTATGTGAACTGATCTCTGACAGTATTGATATTTTTATTATCGAATGGAGCGTAGTTGCTGAACGCAGTATTTTTTTTTTTCGTTTTAATATGTGGCAAACAAATATTTATTATTGATCGGTGTAAAATCTTTCAATACGATCCAGTATAGCCGAAGGATCAATCAGGAAAACAATATTTTCGCAAATATGGATTATTATGATATAAATCGTTCTGAATTCTTGCATACTCATTTCATTCCATTTCTCCACCCAAGAAAGAAAAATTTACCTATTTTAAGAAGGTCATTTTCGTATGATGAAGAATGTTTTTATAAATGCCTTTAGAGGAAATTATATATTTCCATTCAAAGTAATAGTGCAATTTCAGGAAGTTTTGGTAATAGGTCGTTTTCAATATAATTTTCGTATACTTTCATTTTTGTGATAGAAATCAATTTTAATGCGAAAAGTTTGTAATTGAACGAAAGCATTGCATATAATTAATTTCCGCCACTTCTAACTACGTTCAGTCAATTTGTGCGTATAATTGTGCCGCCATACTGTCAACCATTCTTAACCCGCAGCTGTAACATCTTGTTGTAGTATGTCTATGAGGCTCTGTGGAGCCGAGCAGGAGCTTATAAACTACGCGTTGTTTTTTTTTTGTCTTCGGGGGGGAAGAGAAAGGGGAAAGGGACAAGGAATGTCGGGTGCCTACAGTGTTTTGTTGCTGTTACTTTCGTGGTTCTTATGTATTCAATTATTAATTTAATTCCATTTAATCTACCGAGAATGTGCAAGAATTTATGCAAGTCCTCACACTGCACTAATTTCTTCGTTTGTTAGAAGAACCCTTTCAACAAGAACAAATCTGTAATAAATAAAACGTATAAACAGCTTCCATTTCATACATAGCAACAAATTAATAAAATTTCATTTGTTTCGATCAAAGTTCTCTCCGCCCCAGCTCTCTCTCTCTCTCTCACACACACATAAATATACGTGTATATTTATCCACTTACATTTATGTATGATGCTTTGATCTCAAAGAGCTGAGAATTGTTATGATAATGAGACCGGATGCTGATTTCATTTTTTTAAGTCCACTTTATGCACATCAAGGCCCTTTTGGGGCATGGAAAATTTCAATTTAGAAGAGCATTCACGCATTTCCTGTTGTTTAATAGAACATTTACATAAGTAAATACATTTTATTTCTTATTTTGTAGAATTTATGGTTATTTTAAAAACAAATAATTCCGAAACATATAAAGCACTAGACCTCTCGTGTTGGGCTCAATTCGAATGTGATGGAACGGAAAACCAGAAGTCTGTCATTTGAATGTTGCATTTTTTATTTTAATGTTGGGTGTGATATGAAGGGGTGATAGGAGGGATTTCCCCCTCCTCCTGTTGTGAACCATCAGATCTCCGGTTATGAATGACACATCTCAAACAGGAATCATTGTTTCCAACCCACTTGTAAACTATATCGTACTTACGTTTTTCCAGTTGAATTCATGTAAGTTTACCGCACCATAGCTACATACAAAAATTTCGTTTCGCAATTTATGGCGACTGTGTACAGTGGCGCCAATTTATATGAGCCCGTGGAGCCAGAGCCCACCCAATAGTTTATGTGATTTCTTGTGAACTTATGAATCAAGGGTTTGAGCCCACCCAATGTTTTTCAAAAGTTTCCGCACTTGGTTGTCTCTCTTACTGGATGTCATTTTAAGTTTTTTTGTTCTGACTTCATCACTTGATTTTTTATATTTTCTAAAAAATTCGTGGGCTTTAGCCCCTTCAGCCCTACCTCTGCGTACGCCAGTGATAAGGATGATGAAATTGGTGAATGGACATTCACAAAGAACAACCATGCCCGGAATAGAACCCGGAACCCCAGGCGTCGTCGTATGTTGTGATGAACAGAAACATGAAAAAGGGAATGAACGGGAAAGTGACTATCTCAGAGCCGCGACTAGAAAGGAGAACCCTGAACGCCAAAAAAATTGGAATAAATTTTCAGATCTCAATAAAACACATTTTTATTTTAAAACGTGTCAATTTCAATGGGTACTATAATGCATTTTTTACTGAATCCTAAGAAAAGCTAAAAATTAGAGTCATATTAGTTACAAGATAGGCGAATATGGCTACTTCGCTCATGAAATGGATATACCGAAAATATCTATCTCCACGTGACTCTCAAACTTCCAATTGCGATTACATGGTAATTTCCTTTTCTCTCCCGAAATTGACATTTTAGACAAATATTTATCCTATATTTCCCTATTAATGAATTTTTTGGGCTTACCTCACAAATTAAAAAATAAAAGTATTACAAAGACGTAGAAACGTAAAAATTTAGGTGTAAGTGTATTTTACGGTTTTCGAATTTGAAGCGATCAAAGTTAGAATTGCGTGACTTTTGAAACACTGTGTATTAGGTTTCTCACATGAGTGTAAAAAGAGCGCTTAGTAACGACCTTCTCCCATCGTCATAGAGTTAGGCTAGCGAGCATTTCAGGATCCAAGTGTCCCATATTTTTGCCGGTGGCTGTACATTGATTATATAAGATGAAGGAATAAACCCAGGATTAAATCCTAGAATCCCTGGCTTCGTAACAAACTACGTTAATCGTCCAACTACGGAAACATATGTCTCTGTTTTCGACTTGGATAGAATGTCACACGCACACTGTGGAGCAGTTTGTAAGCGCACAGGATACGTAATAAAATCACAAGCCTGTCATACGTTTGAACCCTACCACCAGCACAAAGAAATTGCTAGCCTGAGGACTAGACAAGAAGTGCTTTCTCGAAACGTAGTTGCAGAATAGGTATAAATAGAAGCACTAGGCAATGGATAAAAACTGCGATACATATTATCTCTTTATCGTAAACTGAACTCCAACAGCATATGGAAGACCAACTACTGACGAGTGACGTATACAACACTGCGAATGTTGTTTTGAGTACAATGTTGTCGTTACAATTTGGAACCTTTAATTTTCTTTGGATAGAATGCACACTGACAACCGAGATAAAGTGCAGGGTTGCTCGGAAAACATTAGAGCAGTATCTCTGTTACGAATTTTACAAAATGTGTTCATTGCGATGTCCCTAAAGCCATAAGCTAATGCAACTATCCTACTAGATCGTTCCAAGGTGGTACATGTGTCTATCTCACCATATTATTAAAATAGTAATGTTTATGCTTATCTAATCTGTTTATAATTTCATTGCAAAAGTTGGGAGCGTACGAAGTTCCTACGTACCTCACTATAGCTCTTTTCAATTCTTACGGCGGGTGCTCTAGAAGCTGGCAGGGGCAGTGGGGAGCGGGGATTACGCAACAGACCAACCAGACAACAGCAGTGGCGCCGAGAGACACGACGCGGCCGGAAAAAGTACTACGTGAAACTCGTTCTACTGGCCGCTACGTTTCTTATCGCGCTGGATTGGTCGTTTCCCCGCTCCCCACTTCCCTTGCCAGCTTCTAGAGTTCCCGCCGTAAGAACTGAAAAGAGCTATAAGGATTGTTGCTGTCTAGTCCCGTATAGATGGCAACAGCGAACTGCAGCATTCTCTTAGTTCAAGAGAGAGCCACTATAGGCGCTGAAGCCCTTGACGTCTAACCAGTGGCAGCTGGTGGTCTGGCTCTATGGGTGTGCACTGCAGCCTCGCGTCCAGCCTCTTTCAAATACTCGCAACCTTTTTTGCGTACATAATTTTTCGGAATGTATTGGAAAGCCAAGTTATGACAACTTTTCACTGATAATGAGGCTACGGCAGAGTTGCATTTCATGAAAAAAATTGAAATATGAATTACTTACAAATTTCAAATACCATCGTGATTTTTTCGTCAATCATGAGAAGAGCGATGTTATTAGGCTATAGCTAATACATCATTTGATAACCTGAGAAAGTAACAAGTTACATAGAAATATCGATCTATAGAACATCTATATTATTGTCGCTTCTCAAAATATTTAGTTAAAATGGCCCAATAATTATTTCTGATTGGGCTAACACCGTTTACGAGATATTCGGTTTCAAAAATTGGGATCGTGAAGTCAAGGTGGCCCCCCAAATGAATGGGCTAACAAAACTAATCAATGGGCTAGATTCTCCGTTGATACAAGGAATGGGCTAACAAGGTTTTCGAGATATTCGGTTTCAAAAAATGAGGGCCAACTTCACGCCGGCGACCCAAAATAAATGGGCAAACAAAACTAACTATTGGACTGGAGTCTCTATGGAATAGACGCAATGACCGAACAATTATTTCTCATTGGGCTAACACCGTTTACCAGATATTCGGCTTCAAAAAGGGGGCGTGGCGTCAAGTTGGCCCCCCAAATGAATGGGCTAGCAAAACTAATCAATGAGCTAGATACTCTCTTGAATACAAGGAATGGGCTAACAATATTTTTTGATTGGGCTAACACGGTTTATGAGATATTCGATTTCAAATAGAGGGGGCTAACTTTACGCCAGCGCCCCAAAATGAATGGGCTAACAAGACTAGCTATTGGGTTGGATTCTCTATGGAACAGACACAATGGCCCAACAATTATTTATGATTGATCTAACACCGTTTACGAGATATTCGGCTTCAAAAATGGGGGCGTGGCGTCAAGTTGGCCCCCCAAATGAATGTGCTAGCAAAAATAATCACAGTGCTAGATTCTCTGTTGAATACAGGGAATGGTCCAACAATAATTTTTGATTGGGCTAACACAGATTCCGAGATATTCGGTTTCAGAAAACGTCGGCGAACTTCACGCCAGCGCCCTAAAACGAATGGGCTAACAAAAAAAGGGGGCGTGGCGTCAAGTTCGCCCCCAAATGAATGGGCTAGCAACACTAATCAGTGGGCTAGATTATCTGTTGAATAAGGGGGGGAACCTCCGAATGTATCATAATCTCCACCCGCATACATTCGAGGGTATGCGCATATCCCAGTGCCACTGTGATAAACTGGGACAGCAGTTGCTCGTTTTACGGTTCCTCCGTTACTGATACGCCCCATTGCTTTATTTCAAATTTGCATTTTACATAAATCTGGAAATAGAAATTGACAAATACAATAATATTCAATAACATAATATATAACATAAAATATAATTTAGTATGAGTACATTAAATGAAGATCACACAGCAGAACCTTTAGTTCCAGAACCTAACTTCAATGAAGTTAAATATGCTATTAAAAGGGTAAAGAATAACAAAGCACCCAGCATTGATTTATTACCAGCTGAGTTAATTAAATATGGTGGAAATTCGTTAATATGTCAAATTCATAAATTAATTTGTTTAATATGGAATAAAGAAGAAATCCCTCAACAGTGGAAAGAATCCATGATTATTCCTGTGTTTAAAACTTTTGATAAAATGAACTGCAATAATTACTGTGGAATTTCTCTACTCTCAACAACATATAAAATATTATCTAACATTCTTTTAACAAGACTAACCCCATATGCTAATGAAATTATAGGTGATTATCAATGTGGATTTAAACGTAACAGGTCAACTTCAGATCAAATTTTTCACATCAGACAGACACTTGAGAAAAAGTGGGAATATAATCAAAGTGTCCATCAGCTATTCATTGATTTCAAAAAAGCATATGATTCGGTCAAAAGAGATAAATTATATAATATATTATTCGAGTTTGGAAACCTAATAAGCTTGTTAATATGATAAAAGTATGCACCAGTGAAACAGAAAGTAAAATTCGTGTGGGTATTAATGTGTCTGACAAATTTACTATTCATGATGGGTTAAAACAAGGAGATGCATTATCTCCATTGCTCTTTAATTGCCTTAGAATATGCTGTTAGGAAGGTAAAAGAAACTAATGAAGGACTAAAATTAAATGGTGTGACTCAGATGTTAGCATATGCAGATAATGTAGACTTATTAGGGATGATATAAATACAATATAAATACAATTACAAATATACAAAACAGTAATTTTGCCTGTATTATATATGGATGCGAAACTTAGTCCCTTACATTGAAAGAGGAACATAAATTGAGAGTATTTGAAAAGAAGATCATTAGAAAAATATTTGGACCTAATAGGGATGAGGAGACAAGTGAGTGGAGAGGGTTGAATAATTTAGAACTACATATTTTGTATTCATGTCCAGATATTATTAAAATGATTAAATCAAGAAGACTTAGGTGGGCAGGCCATGTGGCACGAATGGGAGAGGGCAGAGGAGTTTACAGGATTCTTGTTGGGAAACCAGATGGTAAGAGACCTGTAGGAAGGCCAAGACGAAGATGGGGGGATAACGTTGAGATGGACCTAAGGAAATCGGTAGGGATGGAAAAGAGTATATAGATATTGCTCAGAATAGGAACAGATGGAAGGTCTGTATTGCTGCAGCAATGAACCTTCGGGTTTAAGAAGGTTAGAGAGTTAGTTAGTTAGTTTATGGTTACATTGGTATCAGTAGAGTACAATGTTAATACACCTATACCTTTCAGTTTTACATGAACCTTCCCTGGAATATGTTTAAAATACAATATAAGTATTGTGTGTATGTATGCATTGTTTAACATATACCGGATTTCTTGATCCGAAATCTATAGTTTTGAGCTCACGCGCCCTGCATGTTACAATTATTTTGATACAAACAGTGCATAGGGAGCCAGAGAGCGACAGTAGATCAGCATGTAGTTTAAAACCATTGATTTCAGTTATATTAATTCAGTTGGATTGGAATGCTTCACCTCAGAAGCTAGGTGTTCCGGTGTCGGTCTCCAGTCCCCATATTTTCAAGATAATTTGATGTGATTATGCGCGGTCAGTTCCCATTTGGAATTGTAAAATGTGTGTAGTATTGTTTGTGTGGAAGAAATGAATGGGTTAGCAAAACTAATCAATGGGCTAGGTTCTCTATTGAATACAAGGAATGGGCTAACAAAATATTTTGATTGGGCTAACACCGTCCTCGAGATATTCGGTTTCAAAAATTGGGGGTTCACTTCATGCCAAAGCCCCAAAACGAAAACTAACTATTGGGCTGGATTCTATGTTGAATGAAAGGAATGGGCTAACAAAAATTTTTGATTGTGCTAATGCGGTTTTCGAGATATTCGGTTTCAAAAAATGAGGACCAACTTCACGCCAGCGCTACGAAATGAAAAGGCTGACATAACTAACTATTGGGATGGATTCTCTATGAGATAGACGTAATGGCTCAACAATTATTTCTGATTGGAGTAACACCGTTTTGGAGATATTAATTTTTAAGAATGAGGTGGGAGTGTATTAGCTACCAGAATTGATTTCGATATCAAGAACTCATACGCGAGGGAAAATGAGAGGTAACTGAAGGATAAGACAGTAGATGGCAGCACATAGCATTGCATAAATTCGAATTGGATTAAAAATTGTCTGCGATGAACGTTTTTGTATAAGTGTGGCATAGGGAAATGAAGAAATTAGTGACACAATAAAATACAGCATTACCAGGGAAGAGGGATGAAAAAAATATGAAAAATTTACTGATATTCATAAATTGACGTGAACAAATTTTTGACATGTTCTTGAAAGTAAAGAAGTCAGGTCAAAAATATCATTGATCTTTAGTTAGGGATTGGTTAGTTCGTCGTAATCTCCAGCCTAACTATTGCCTATTTTTGGAGGAGAAGGTCAAGAAAGTTTGAGTAAACTCTTGCTCACGCAACAAGTCGGTAGATGCCGGGGCTTGCCCCGAGTTTAAAGCTTCCTGGAGAGGAGCCCTGGTCGAAATGGTTCATAAAAATTATATTTCTCCCTTCCCCCAAAATGAAGGTGCTAAGAAAACTAGCGAATGGTTTTATTCTATGCTTACGGAAGGAACGATTTAACAATTAATCTTAATTGGGCGAACACCGTTCTCGAAAAACTATTTTTCAATTTTGAGGGTATCATCGTAACGACTGACTCCCAAATGAATGTGCTGCCAAAGTAACAACTCCATCGGGTTTGCGCTATTAATTACTTTTTACTTTAACGATAATGTTGTAAAACACATATCCAACATACGGTTATTGACTATAACGCCACTGCGTTTCTATAAGAAGCAGTGACAATGTGTTTATGTGAAAATACCCATGAGGAAAGTGCCCGACCCTGTGGCCGAGTGATTAGCACAACGCGCTGCAACGCCAAGGGTCCCGGGTTCGAATCCCGGTCGGGCTTGGTTGTTTGTGAATGTCCATTCATCAATTTCATCATTTCATGACTCATCCCCATCTTCGCAAATTAGCCAAGAGGCACAAAACGCAAAGTAAAATAAACTAAATCAATCAATCAACCATGAGGAAAGCAGATGACAAATTTCAAATGTTTATCTTATGCAACAATGTGTTAATAATAATAAATATTGGGCTAGATTTCCCTCGAAACACATTATAATCACCATCAATAGTAACTCCATAGTTTCCCCATTGAAGATATCGATCTATGGAAATCGTGAAATAAACCGTGTAGGTATCAAACAAGTGTCGAATGTAGTTTTGTACAGCACTGTTATTACAAAACCTATTGTTGGTATGCATTGCGAACTAGAAACTACAAAAATGACGCATGATGATTGATTAATTCCTCGCAGATTTTCCATAAAAAATAAAATGTGTATACCATGTGTAGAAATTAATCGAGACATAAAGACAAAGTCCATCATTCCTAAAAATGTACTAAATGTTCAGATTGAATTTTAGCAAATCTGCCAAACGTAATTTCTTCATTCTCAAAATACAGGTAAGGTACATACAACACACGTCTCTTTAGGTTTCTTGTCATTGCCACGAGAACACATGAAGCACTTTACATATTGCACCAAATTATCCTGGCGTGAGAATAGACAGCACGACAGATATACCTATTTTGTCGAATCTGCCGAGGAACATGGCTATTTTACATACTTTTTATGTCATATGTGGTTCAGTTAACTGATTTAGTGAATTAATAAAATCGTCGTGTTTTTTCCCTGGAGTGGATAATTTGCCATATGAATATTAACAAGTGAAATGCTCAGTAGTGCATAGATAATGAAATACAAAACAATAACGTAACTTTCGACATGGCGAATTTTCTACCCCAGCTCAAAATTACAGCATTGTAGGATATGGTTACTCACTTCAAAGAATTTAACTGTCACATGTAAGGTAGGGGGCCCAAATATAGCCCCGTAGTCACTTTTGCCTACCCGGAGACCGTATCAAATGACGTAAGATCTCAAAAAGTTTACAGTATCTTCGTTAACTATCTCTTTACCTGGAAACCGATAAAAAGCGCCTGTATAATCCAATATTAGTATCGAAACAAATTAATTTCAAAAGTATAGCAAAAACCAAAAAAGCGTACCTAACTTCGTCCCCCTAAACAAAATCGAAAGAAGAAAAGGTAATAATGATTTGCCAAGGTATTCATATTACTTACAAACGTTCATTACAAGAGCAAACATAACGAACACAATTAGGCGAATGTAGCAAACTGAAGACATAAATTTAACACAACTCAGATACAATATTATGTTTAGTTTAAAAAATAATAACCGTAAGTTATTATTTGCATGTAAGATGGGCCAAGCAAGTATCACAAATAAATTGCACACAGTCTTTGGCGCCAGAGTATGTTTCGTGGAACCATATGAAACATTTTGTGCAGTATATCCATGTTTCGCCACGTCTATCTGCGGAATATTTTTTTTTTCCACAGATGGAACATTCAGCATCATTGCTGTCCTCAGTTGAGTCATCATATTGAATGTCGTCACTGGAATCACTATCGCTGGTCGTTTCTGCTTTGTTTTTTTTTCTGGAGGATGGTTTGACGCGCTTTTGATTGGAACCCTTCGGAGGCACAAGTTTTTCCTTCTTGGTCGGAGGCTTGTGACGACAATTGTTGAACCTCGTCGAGCAGATGTTGAAGGCTAGATCTCTGGAGCACATCTGATATCTTTAGGACTGGCTGTGCGCTGCTGGTCTTCGGACTGCACAGTGATCCAGAATGCGAAAAAAACAAAAAATTATGAGCTCCTTATTTGACTCCGAAATCAATACAAATATGTAAGATTTGCATTTTTAATTAATAATTGACACTTTGAGTCAAACAGAATTGACACAAGGTTGATTATTTAGATTTTATACAAAAGTATAATTTTGAACTACTTCAATACACGCTTGTGTACACAGGAATACTAAACAATACACTTGGAAGATTGAAATACGTTAAATAGATATAAAGAGATTAAATAATAATAAAAATAATGACTATGACGATAATAATAATAATAATAATAATAATAACTGTAAAAAGCATCGTTAAAATGAATTTATACACAATAAATATTTAACGTCTAGAAAATATACTTCCTGTTAAATCATTATTTTTAAAATAATTTTTAAGAAATGTATCTTCTATTCGGCGACAATTCTTACATCCCTAGAATACTTTGCTACAGAACAGCCACATATCAACACTAATATTCTTAACACAATCTTCAGCGATATTGTTAAAATTTATAAAATCTAATACGAATGAAACAAATGCTTAATTTGATCCTTCCTATTTCCATCAAATTTTTCGTGAATAATATTTTCGTGGATACCTATGGCGCACCACCACCATTAATTAACCCGTAAGGACACGCGAATGGGTATCAATGACCCAAGCGATTGTGAAATATTTTTTCATCATTTCCAATAAGTGGCTTAGCCGCACTTCTCAGTATATTTCCAGTGAACCCTTCCGAATGTCATAACCTTGAATCAGCTATGAGGCTTCGTTAGTTCCTCTCCGAGGGCCGTAGAACATCGCCTGTGTAAATTTCACCCACACGTGCGGTCCTGTGTTTCAGTTTGGTATTTAAACATGTTCTTTTTCTCATTTTTATTAATTGCGAAATACAATAAAGATGTTCAACGTTAATACAATTAGTTTGACCAATAACGGTTTTGTTAATCAAATTCTTTAATGCAAATATGATTTGGACTTACGATGTAATTTTAATTCTGGGCAATATATACACAGCACGACCCTTTGGTAAAAAAAAATTAGGGAGAATGGATGAAAGTTTTGTGGGGTGTTAAGGGTGTTGGGGGCGTTTGAATAAATCAACTGTTACACTGCACTAGTTCTACTATATGTATTAAGCATCAGCTGATAGCGAAATCGTATACCTCCTATTCCACAGCGCGCTCACACGTGGTTCAGGGTTTCCAGCTAACCCATTAACAGGTGCACACGTTCATATACATACAAGCTAACTTTTTCAAAAGTAGCAAAAAGTAGCAAAACTTTTCTACCGTACCGTTTTCACAATGCTTTAAAGTACGTATTTCTTGCTTTAGGAATCGTCACGGGAAATAGCGGCGAAAGCTATGTTAACTCAACATATCTTTCGTCTTTTTAAGTCAAGAATAAAAACACTATATTTTACTTTAATTCAAATATGTGTAGTTTTTCTGTGTATTATTGAGAAGTTGTGAGTCTACCTAGCACTATATTATTATCCAGCGAAAAAAAATATTGCTACAACAAATCTTAAAAATATGTACAAAATGCAGTCCGAAAATTCCATTTTCACGAACCGCCATTTTGAGGCCCGAAAATAAGAACAAATAATTGATTTAGAGAAAAAATTATCTGGCAGTTTAATGTCCCATTTAGTTATTTAGAGAACTGTTCATGTGTTGTCCCCTTACCGAAAAGTCAAGATTTCTATTTTTGCCGAATTTTTGGCATTCGGGATCACTGTGGACTGGTTGCTTGTTGATGGTTATTCAGAGAGAACCAAATTAGGAACATGACGGGGGACGAAATTAGGAACAACTCTAAAACTAACATAGCGGTTCCTACCTTTTCAACACCTGATCTTAATGTAACACATCTTTCGCACCCTTCTATCGACAACGTACCTACGCCAATGACATGCAGCGAATATAAAACCTACTCTCATACTGGGCGCAAATGACTGCTAACAATGATATTGGAAGATCTCAGTTTATCACGAAACCGAACCTTCATCGCTACACCGGACCATAAACTGCCTTGAGCACAAAGTTTTCACAAATGGCTCTGTTTGCCTTCCCCAACCCTGGCGTCCTGGTGTCGATTGCGATTTTAGCGACACCCTCTGCTGGGTGACGGATAGTGGAATTAATATATAGTATGCTAGAGGCTGGGATAGAATCTACCCCACATTCAAGGTTAAGGGTTAAAGTAAAGGTTGGCGTTTTCGCTTTAATGTTAGCATCAACAACTAGGAAGATATATAAATTGTGGTTGCATGCTCTTCGCTAATAAATAATTGTGTTCTTCCACCACTTACAGAAATAGATTGACAACGTGCAATTCACTTGCTTCGGAACAAAAAACAGGCTTCCAAATTATCATATTTCTGCATTTAGGTAACAGCATATGGAGTGTCACGCCATTCAGAAGGTTTGTGAATAACCTAATTTTGATATATTATCTAGGATAGAATTAGATAAGAAATCTTACCTTCTGTTGCCATTGAACTCAGGTTGCTCGCATTTTAGTCTGACACGATAAACAACACTCCAAATGAGACAGCACAAATCGCCTTCTGAAAAGTGGATGGAAACGAAAGTTTATTTTTAAGAAATCGAAGACATTCTGATGTTTATGTTCCCATTGATACGGAAGTTTCCCAAATTTTATTTTGATAAGTTCGGATAAATTTCATACAAATGTGGATTTTTTTTAGTACATGGAATGTATTACATAACGAAGCTCTGGAGCACTCAGCTTAGCATTTTTGAATCCTTTACGAAATAGAAACACGTTTATTTTACTATCTAGTATTACGTATTTACATTTTCCAGAATACCTGGTACGAGTAACAGTATTTACAAGTTTGATAACCATATCCAGATTTCTATTCATTTTTACATGCGTTCGTTCAAGATCAATTTGTATCCCAGACTTTACAGGCATACTTAAAAATACCACGGACTATAAATGTAAATACTGTTAATATGAAAGATAGTTTCCTTGATTCTATTGGTAAGCTTTTGATGATACATACAAGCCTCATCCTCACTTTCGAACGAAAAAAAACGTATGACCTTTGAACAGTATAACTGTCGAAAGCTTTTTCAGATGATTGCATTTTTCAACATCTGTTATTTTATTCCCATGTAGATATTAATCATTTACCATGTATTTGCTATTTATTGTATATGTAAGATAATATCTTTTTTTGAAGATTTCAGTGATAGATGGTTCGCTTTTGGTCAATGAAATTTGTTACATCACAAGCAAACATTGGAACTTTACGTGATTAAATACACAACTTGTATCGCTAATAAAGAGAGTAAATAATAGTGGTCCCAAAGATGACTTTTGATAAACTTCATGACTTTTGAACAAGTTTTAGATTTTAGGGATTATATCATATTTTGCCAGTTATTATATTAAAGTTTCGTGATTAACACCGTCAAACGCCTTCGATATATTTAAATAAATTATATCTCACTCAGTTTTATAAGTAACTGTTTTACGAATATTAGCAACTAAGTGAAGATAGTTGGCAAGCTAGGAACGTGTGTCATACTGAGAGTAATTTATCAGCTATTTTAATTGAGTTTTGAAAATAATGTATTTATCATAATTTGTATAATATTAATTATCATGTACTTTTACTTCTTCATGTGATGCTTTCACTTCATCATAAAATATCTCAGCGGCAATTTTACGCAAAATGAGTACAAATAAGTGAGTGTAAGCCTTAAATACGTAGTTTTAAATACGTACTTGATAACGGATTTTTAATTTTGAGTGCATTAAACTTAATGTCACCTAAAACATTAAAATGCTGACCAAGGCAAACTTTTATAGTATAAAATATACATAAAAACGTGACGTTTCCACCCTCTAACAGTGTCTTCTTCAAACTAATATTGTGAATGATGAATTGAAACTAAAACAATTTTTGGACGAAATATTGTGAATATTCGTCTGAAGAAGACCCTGTTAGAGGGTGGAAATATTACGTGTATGTATATTTGTTATACTATGAAAGTTTGCCTTGGTCAGCATTTTAATATTCTATTAATATGGAAACGAGGCTTAACAGTGTTACCATTAATGTCACAATGTTGGTTACTTAGATTGGATTAATTTGTTGCACTGATAATTCTTACAGTCACTAGGCACATGTTTCATTACAATGGCTGTACTAATTGCAGAAGTTTCTAAAAAGTTTCTAGAATTTGTTCCTTTGTTGTTTTAGGAATTGTAATTGAAACTGAAACAATTTTTGGACGAAATCTTTCTTACACTTATTGAAGTAAATTTAGTCACTTCTGAAAATTCGACTCTTCTCTTTTACATATAAAAAAGAAAGTTGACAAAACATTATCTTCTCTTTAGAACAGACGAACAGATCCAATTACTCTAACAATTAAGCAAGTAAGAACTCTGTGATTAATTCAAACTCTCCTAAATCGAAGGCAGGATAATGTGGTACTCTTCTGAAGATTGACTTTCTCGTTTAAATTCAGTCTCCACTTTTTCAGCACCTTCGCTTAATTATTTCACTCTCCGCTTTGTAAATTTATTTTCCATTCCACAACACATGCTCCCTCCTATCATGACCTTCAAAAATTCACTATAATACATTACCAACAAGACAATGTATCTGGAGAGTCGGGGTAATTAAACAATTCCACTGTTCTTGCTACATTTTCAGAACTTTACAAAAAATATTTTAGTAACAAATAACATTTCAAACAACCGTTATAGAACAACATTTGACAATAAATATGTCACTATAAATTATTTTCGTACAACATTTTTTGTTACCTTGTTTTTCTTAGTCTCTTTCCTTCACTTCTCTTGCCTTCCAGTGGGAGTTAAATTAAAAGTGAAATTAAGCGGAATTTTTTAAACTTAATAAAACAGAGCAACAATCTCACAAAGAACTCTCTGTCCAAGTTTCAATGTTTACTCTGCACAAAAATGTTTGATGAAATGTAACAAAATCCTATTAGTATTTTCATTTACTAATATATACTCTCTCCTAGCTTTTGTAGTTTGCACTAGGATCTTTAGGGTACTTTATTACAAACATAGAGTTTTGACATCGGATACCTACATATTAGACATACTTTAAGAATATCTTCACACGTATTTTAAAAGAAGTAACTACAAATTTTGATAGTATTTCCTTGAACGTAAATCCCGCTTTACTTCGGATATATGCACAAGTTTTATTTAAAAGTTTATACAAATCAAAATAATCTGAGGCTGGCGTGACCATACAGGGAGAGTGTGTACACAATTAATACTGTATTTTAATTTTCATGTTTAGATTCTAGGTTCCCGCAAACTTTTTACTGTTCCACAAAACATCTCAAAATTGAGAAAGCTGGTAACTAAAAATAAGAAATGTTATTTTAAGAATAATAATATACAATCCACGAAATATTTAAGAAAAGATACGTGTTGATGGTTGAATTGTTACCCAATTCATAGCAATGAGGTAGAAATGCAACCTGACACACTTGGTTTCAATTTTGTTACTTAAATTATTCAGGTTATGTGAACGTGTACAAAAAGTTTATTCATTTAAAATTTTTACCATTAACAAAAGTAGTTATTTGTTTGCAACCAAAGAAAATGATTAAAAAATATATATTAGAAAAACATAAACAATTCAAAGAAAATGTCATTATGTATCACAGCTTTCTTACTTTTCAATTCTCTATAACATAAAAGATAACTTTAATATCTACAGTAAGTCTTCTTTCTAAATTCATATTAGGCGGCTTTCCATCCCCGTTGGTATTTTGTGGCTCTTTTGGTCTTTGGATGCAAGCGCTAATTCTTCTTCTTTCGATGGTGAATGTGGACTACTGGGACGAGAGTTGTCCTGGACCTGAACGTGACTGCTTGATTCTTCATCATCACATTCTTTATGGACATCTTTCTTTCCGGTCAATTCTTGCTTTGTTGCAACGGTGGAAGATTTTTGATAAGCATGCTCCACCCACTCATGGTTTGCCACTTTGTTTATTGTAGGTCTTTTTAGAAAATCCGGCTCAAGAAGTTGCTCCATTAGAGATTTTACTGCTGTGGAAGTGATTTCCTCGATTTCGGGGAAAAAGTTCCAGTTGCGATTCATCTTTTCCCTAAGTATGTTCGCAGGATTGGAATTGACGAAAGGAAACTGCGAGTTTAGCATCATGAAAAGAATTATACCCAAGGACCAAATATCCAGCTTTTTCGGCTTGTATGGTTTCCTACTAGAAATCTCTGGCGCACTATAAAGTGAGGTTCCACAGTATGTATTGCTGAACACTTTTCTGCCACTATCGTCCACACAAGAACGAGCAAAACCAAAATCTGCAATTTTCACATTATAATTCCTTTCGAGTAAAATGTTCTCGCACTTCAGATCTCGGTGAGCTATATTTTTGTTGTGCAGATACTGCACAGCATCCACCATTTGCCGAAACCAGATTCTGCATTGTGGTTCAGCAATAAATCCATTGTCTACGATATAGTTATAAAGATCCCCATTTTCCGCGTAGTGCATGAATATAAATACGCAAGGGTCTTGTTCTACTACACTATGAACTCTCACAATGTTCGGGTGGGCAACGCTTGATAATATTTGCAATTCCCTGGGAAAGAACTTCGTTAGGAATCGTAAAGTTGATTGTTCGCTGTTCACAATCTTGCACGCAAGAGGATGTTTCTTACCAGTGACTGGATCCAAGTAATCTGCCAAGCGAACCGTTGAATACGTCCCTGATCCAATTTCTTTACCGAGGAAGTACCCTGCCTTTATAAGATCACAAGGTGTTGAAGTAACGTCCTCGTCTTTCTCTGCCATACTAATTGTTTGGATGTTCAAATCCTGGAAAAGATAATACAACACGTAAAGTGGCTTCTCGACAATCTCGATGAAAGGTCCAATTTATTCTACCATCATTTTGATCAGTTTGGAAAAAATACAATTACAATAAATAGGGTAAATACTCGGTGAAACTCCTAAACGAAAGTGGGCAGATTTTCTCACGAGTTTAAGATGATGAAACCTTAAAAGACGAATTAAAGCAGGGAAATTTCCACACAGATGCGTCAAATTGGAATTACATTGTACGAATTACACAACTAACACACGTTGCCCTTTCTACTTTCCGCTTTCATTAATACATGGCAAATAAATTAACTCTAGAATTCCCGAAGGGGACTCCTTGAGCCCAATGATACTATTCCTTTACTTTTAATTACGTTGTATAATTTCAAGAATAAAATTACGAAAAATGTAATAATTATTAGAAGAAACTTGCGTTTCTCCTCCGGGCTCAGAAACCATCTTATGGGAGTATTAGTTTACACAGATTTACACAATCATTTGCAGATAGAGAATTGAATTGAATTTTTGTTTAAAGTCCACTTTATGCACAAATAGGATAATTGGGATTGAACCTACAGTTTAAAGTAGGATTATAACCACTGTGCAATGTGCCTGCCCCGGGTATCGAACCCGAGACATGCAGATACTTCTTGATGACAAACAGCAACAAATGTGTGTAGTATTACTGCAAAAGGTAAATAATAATAATAAACTCCAATAAAAGTAATAACTTTATTGGAGTTTTGTTTTAAACGTTCAAATTGTACGTACAATGTTCATATTGTCTTAAGATTGTTTTTCTTACTATATATTATTTTTTCAGGTTAGGGTGTTGGCTTTAGATGAGCGATCACAACATATAATGTTCGATTTGTTTAGTAAATCGTATTCCCATTTAAATTTTGGTTCTACGTAAGTATGATCCTTATACTCTCTGTATGCCCTGTCCGTGTAATTTTTCGAGCTCAATTGTGTGTTTCTATCTTCATTATTAACTTGAGTTGGCAAAACGTTTATCACATTATCTCTCTTTCGAGAATCGCATGGTCATGTTAATATTCCTTTCATAATTTCTGTTTTTTATATTATCCTGTTTTCACAGCACTAACACACCACAGAATTTATGAAGGTGTTGTAAGATTCGATAACAGCATATTTTACTTCGTTTAATGCGGAATGCACTATCTTATTTCTTCTTATAGTACGCGTATATGCTAATATTTGTTTGATTTACTATTTCATCAACATATTGCAATGTGTGTGTCTGGATATTTTTGATTTCACATTCTTCTCTAACTATTTTATGATTCATTGATAGCCTTCTTGAACATATATATATATATATATATATATATATATATATATATATATATACAGGGTTAGTCAAAAGTATCGGGACAGGCCAGTAATAACGAGATGCGTGGACGGATCAAAATCACATGTTGCAAGTGGGTATTGGTGCGGAAACTGCATTGAATAGGGGTGTGGCCATCATGGCAGCCATCTTGGATTCCGCCATATTGGATATCACACAATATTTTCAAATGGAAAGGGGTATGTATGACACATCAATTTAGGCTAGAATCGTCCCACAAACGACAATCCGAACTCAGTTTGGACCTATCGCCATTCGTGGAAGAGATAGGGATGGTGTGCTACGTTTGACTGCAAAAAAATGAGATTGGTCTGAAATTATTGTTTACTGTATTCCTGTGGGTAACTGTACACTGGAAGTTACAGAGAGCATGAACAAGAAAACATGACATTGAGTTACAGAATGCATCAAAGCAAGGGCTCAAACTGCTTCCCGTCGACTGTCTGACAATATGCCAACCGGTCGTAAAAACTGCAAAGTGCACGTTGCAGCATATCCCGAGAAAGTCCTCTTGTTTCGTCCACAATGCGATTCCGTAGATCATTCAGGGAGTGTGGTTTGGTGCGATACATTTTGTCCTTCGTGTGGCCCCATAGAAAGTAATCCAGGGGTGATAGATCGGGAGATCTTGCAGGCCATTCGATCATACCTCGTCTTCCAATCCATCGTTGTGGAAAGGTTTCATGTAAGTATTGTCGAACATCCCGTCCATAGTGTGGCGGCGCTCCGTCCTGTTGGAACCAAACACGATTAAAGTCCTGTGTGGACACTTGGATGGCAGGGACAATCTGTTCACGAAGCATTGTCAAATACTTCTCACCTGTCAGATTGCCGTCAATGAAGAAAGGGCCAAGAATGATGCCTCCCATCATTCCTACCCAAACATTCAGTTTCTGTGGATACTGCGTATGATGTTCCATCATCCAATGAGGGTTTTCATCGCTCCAATAGTGACAGTTATGTCGGTTCACCTGCCCGTTTAACATAAATGTGGCTTCATCAGAGAATACAATGTCATTGAGGTGAATACTATCGTTATCTACATTTCGCATCATTACTTCGCAAAATTCAATACGGCGATCAAAATCATCTTCCGTCAGTTCGTGCACTAAACTCACTTTGTAGGGTTTAAACTTACTGCGCACTAAAATTCGTTGCACTGAACTCTGGGAAATGTTCAGCTTGTTGGCAACGCTGGTTGTCGATGTATGCGGATTTTCCACAAAAGTTTGTAACACATCTAAAGAAACTGCCTCGTTGCTACACGATTTCGTCCAAACGTCTCTCTCAGACAAATCTAATTTTTTGCAGTCAAACGTAGCACACCCTCTCTCTTCCAGGAATGGCGATAGGTCAAAAATGAGTTCGGATTGTCGTTTGTGGGACAATTCTAGCCTAAATTGATGTGTCATACATACCCCTTTCCATTTGAAAATATTGTGTGATATCCAATATGGCGGAATCCAAGATGGCTGCCATGATGGCCACACCCCTATTCAATGCAGTTTCCGCACCAATACCCACTTGCAACATGTGATTTTGATCCGTCCACGCATCTCGTTATTACTGACCTGTCCCGATACTTTTGACTAACCCTGTATATATATATATATATATATATATATATATATATATATATATATATATATATATATATATATATATATATATATTTATATATATATATATATATTACATTTACCAATAGTTATCAAATTTCAATTATTTCTTCTAGTCAAAGAAATTATCTTTCGAAGCTTTTCTTACTCTGAAAATATATCAGGACATATGGGCAAATTTGTTTGAGTCTACTAGAGATTATACCTTTTACATCTAATATATTTCACTCGATTCATCATTTCTCATGAACATACTCTGTTATGAGTTATATACAATTACACCTCAGCGCAAACGAATTTCAATAAGTCCTCCTCGAGGATTTTACTCAAAATCGCCCTTATTTGTGATCGTAATTTTGAAAAACTGGAAATGGAGTTTTCAAATCCAAATGACTATTTGTAGGGGATATATTGAGCTTTTAATTTGCATTATCACAAAGGAAATATGAGCGTCATACTTAACAACCTAGCAAAAACTACTCTCACGTAAAAACAATAATATAATTCTGAATTTCGTGTCTTCAAAAACATAAAATTTGATGATACTCCCCCCCATTTGAAAAATGCATAAAATGCATATTTTCAACGAAGGTATGTTTCTCGTATAAATCGATAATAAATATGTGTTTAGCAAATTTTAAGATAATGTATGAAGTTCTAATTTTCCGAAAATTACATTCTCCTGAACCTAAGAATTAATACTAATATTAATGCGCAACGACAGGGTAGCTCGAATGGGTTAAATATCGTATGTTTGTGCACAAAGAGCACTAAACTTGACGTCATTTGGGTCATCCTTAGCTGCCATAAGTCGAGAATACAGCCATTTAGATTTTACACTACGCTTACCACCATATGTTTGTAATGAAAATGTATCATATTCGAATGATACGATATGACGCGTAGCATTAGAATATCTAGCATGCCAAATTTTGGGAAATAAGATTTGATAGGTGAAATACATTTCATGAGTAATGTTTGGTAGGAGTTCTGTTAATTTATCAAACCTGTAACCCATGCGTAACCAAGTTGTATGAAGGATCGAGGATAACGTCCAATCTCGTTTAATTCAGGCTCACAACAAAAATTGCGACTTCGTGACCTAGAGCAATGCAAAGCAAATAAAGAGCTTGATCATTGAAAGAAACGAGTTTTGAAGGGAGGAAAAATGTTTTCACATTTGCGAACTCACCTTTAGCTTGCCTGTTCCAAATTTTGATTTTTCAGTGTTTCAAATAAAGTTAAGTTGTGCGTTCAATAAAGAGTCCACTATCTACTGTTGTCGATTACCTCACGGAATCTTCTGGTCATAGATTTCACAAATCGACGACAAATATGAGGCCATACTTCACACACATGGTCACGTATTTTTTTTTCTTGTTTTCCCATATCCAGGTTCACACTCTCTCACCATACTGGACCATATTTTTTTCAATTGTATTGAGGTTCGCTGATTTTTCTGTCCATTCAAGTGGCTGAATTCCAGGTCGATGTGCAAACCACCGTTTCGTTCTATTGGCAGTTATCATGAACGAAGTTAATGATGAGCATTTCCTTAAACTATCGGTAGCCTACTTTTCTCAAGGATTCAATATTCTTCGAAATCTATCTTTGAGGATATTCATACGATCTCTCCTGCCCAAGTTGCACTCATCCACGCCCAAAATGCCACCGATATTTTTCCACTTCTTCGGTTGCTACGAAGTATGTTCGATAATAACGAGTTCGGACGCCACAAATTAATACAATCTACTCAGTCTAACTTAATATTCCCCAAACACCATTTGTAATGGTTAGATATTGAAGAAAATGAGAGATATTCAAAATATATCCCGAGACGAGTATTTATTTAGGTGTTGCTCTGTTAGTTTCACTTCTTCGTTGGTGTTCTGCAGCGTGCAGATGAATTCGTATGGTATCGCTTGAAAACTGGTGTTAGAAATATCTATAAGCTGTTGCTTGATGATTTATAGCGTATTCCAGAATAGCAGCATCTTGCTCTCCCGATGTCACACCTCCTTGTTCCATTTTCCTGCTTGTTTCCAAATCTTCCTCTCCTTCGTGTTGAAAGCGCTCTATCCTGCGATGAACAATATTTCCATGTTCCAATGGCTTTCGTGATATCGGAAATAGTTCGACCACATTCTAACATGCCAATTATGCGACCAGGGGTAGGTTAGATGTATGGAATCAAAACTGAGTGTGTACTCTTACCCAGTTATGCTCTATCTGCACTGAACGTTCTCTTGTCGATCAATTATTTTCAAAATTATCGTGATTTTTAGAAGCAAGTTCATGATTTGTAAATATTTTGTACAGGAATAACAGAACCTCACAATAACTACATATTTACGTCAAATCATTGTTAATTCACAAAATAACTCGAACATTTTCCAATATGTGAAAAGCACTCACTATTAATTTCATTCTACAGCTATCAATGAACATAATTAACTCAAACTTTGAAGCATGGACGCCTACAGAATTTTTTTCTAAAGGAAGCAAAAGACCTATACACAAGCGCAGTCGCGATCACACACACACACATAATATATCATGTAAATGTAAACAATTATTTTGTTACAAAATTAAATAATATGTTAAATATGCACATTAAACAAAACGTACTCTGTAGAGTGCTAAAACAGCTACATGGAGATTTGAAACATTTTGTACTAATTTAATGCCCAGAAACTGTAATTTATCATTACGTCATTCTTGGCCATGCGATTATCTTGAGACTTTATTTTGGCGGAAACGAGCCGAAATATTTTCTATCCCATAAATATAAGATTATTTTGATAAATGACTGCTACATTTGAAGTCATGAAAATTCCTTTGCTCAAGTAATTGTTTGTTTGTTATCTGAAAATTATCAACCTCAATACAAATTATAAATACACAGCAATGTTTTGTTTGTAGAAATTTATAAGCTTAAAGAGATCCTTGAATCAGAAATTTGCTCAAAATAAAAGTTATTGTATGTCTGATTAACTTAAGCACAAGACAATATGTCGTAGCAGTACGAGCCAAGATTCTGGTCTAACGAAGTTGCAGTCTCCTTCCTAGAAGAGTTGTTTCGGAGTCAAAAATCAGCTATTTTTCTCTAGATGTAAAAAAAAAACCAGCAAGTATTGAAGTGTATCTTTTCCAGTAGCATTGCGTATATATACGTCCTGAGTCTTTATAGGCAAAAAGGGAGGAGGAGCTCCACAGCTTGCTGAATTCACAGAGACTGTGGAGAATGTTTTGAACGTATCATTAAAATTCGGAAAATATTAAGATACATCTGGATTCAAACTGTTGTTGCTTGCACAGATTCGTGACAACACATCCGAATTAAAGGGATGGACAGATGCAACTTGAAACTTGGTGTAGTGGTTATGGAGACCATGCGAAGGCAAATACTGATGAAAAATAGTTCAAAGTGTCACCAAATGGTGAAAACACGACGCTTAAATATCAACAAGCAGGTCGGACATGCAAAGCTATATCTTTAGTTTATGTAACTACAGCTCTGTTCAATGTGCGCTTCGCCGACGTGAATGACCCTTTGGAAGAGTAAGATGGGGACAATCGTCGCACGAAGCGTTTCGGATTTTTCAGCACAAATTGAACTATTCTTTCGCCAGCATTCGCTCCCCCTTGGTCTTCATAGCCTCTATACCAAATTGCACCGTAGGCTGATGTTTCGAAAGGTCTGCTGAGGCCGTGAGTACAAAAAAATAATTATGGACACCTGGTACTGGATGGAAGTATTGCAACGCTTAAGGACTCATAAAGGAATCCATATACGGGATAAATAAGTACACCCTGTAATAATATTCTGCTGTGGCAACCTGGTCATTGGGTCTATGGTGTTGGTTTACTGCAACACGAGGAACATCTATTGCACTCCCAACAGCAGCAGCTAAAGTTGCAGCATTATCAACAAGTTGGTGAAAACAATTATGTGTGACACAGTGATCTTTTGAGAATAGAGTGGGAAAACCAGTACCCATAGTTGTTTAACAACTGGTGTCTGAAAAGATGAATGTTTCCTTCCGGTAGATCCCTTTTAAAGTTGTAAGAATCACCTAATTTCTTTCACGGCCACGAACTTCCAACATGAAACCTACTATTTTAAATAAATGCAAATTCTGTAGGACTATGTAGCTATATACTGCTTCAAATAATGAAGAATTAGAAACTAAAACTTAGAAATACCTCTTCCAAGTTCCACGAAGGAAGGAGATGAGACAGTAGCAATATAAGGAGTTAGAGAGCAGCTTTGGGCGCCAGGGATACATTTAATACCGAATTTTTGGAGTATGCTATAGCGCTGAGCACGACAGAATTCGCATTTGTTGCTTACCCAGATTTGCTTCAAACACACACTAGCAAAACGAAGGAATACAAGATATGTGGAACGAGTAGTATAGCCAAACAAAAGGTGAATATATGTTACCTGTGTATCATATATAGCAGTGGTTCTCGAACTGTGGTACGCATACCCGCAGGGGAACATCGACCACTTGAAGGGATTACACGACCAGCTCGGAAGAGAAATGTCGAGAATACCTACACGAAAACATTTTTGATGCAGGTGTGTAGAGCAGACTTCAGTGTTTCAGACTTCAAAGCTTAACACTCTTAGGAAAATAAGCTAATTTTGTAATGTACACTATTATCTTTATTCATATGTTTTGAAATAAAAATACTCGTTCAAGATCTATAATAGACTAAATTTGGAGCCGAATCTCCGATTGAGAGTTTCAAGTTCACAATCAGATATCAAGAAACTGTGTCTGACTATGCAGGCACATCCTTCTCACTAAAAACTCTGATTAAAAATAAATCCAAATTTTTGTGTGACGCTTTGTATACAAACTTTTTTTTATTTACTTTTTCTTTCAATAACTCTGGAAACATATGTGAAAATTTGGCATACATGTGTCTCACATTTTCATTTCTGTAACTAATCATAAAGATGATAAACGTAGTAATACTCAATAGAATAATAAACGTAGGATTGTAATGCTTATTTGTTTAATATCTCTTCACATTCAGCCCTAATGCAATTTTGCTCTATTGCAAATACACGCCAACATATAAAAAACGCTCCACCAATCAGGCAGCCCAAAAAAATTAACTCACTATTCGGAGAAAATCTATGGTGGGGGTAGATTGGACGTTTAGCACTAGAAGCGCCAAGCTGGTCATTTTGACCGTTTTTCAAATTTCAATTTCTGCTTTGTACAGAAAAAAAATTCTTCGAGCGTTGAAATTTTGTGACTTTTCCTAAAATTTGCAGTACATTATTACTGCTATGCGTTATTTACAAAAAAAATAATACTAATGGAAATATTTGTGTTTCTACCTAGAAGCGCCGTTGCCGGTCATTTTGACCGCTAATGTATTTCAATGGAAAACCACTTCTCCGTTGGAACGTTGCAATAACAGTTTCCATCCCTATTCTTCCTTCCTCTTTTGGACTCTCCCATATATGTTGGCGTATTGTCGAAGCTGATAAGGAAAGTGAACACTCAGTTTCGTTTGAACATTGCAGTTTGTAGGCATGTTTTCTAGACAATGTGTCCTCAGTCCAGAGGAATATATGAAAGTATTACAGGAGATTAGTGAAAATGAATCCGATGTCGAGGACCCAGATCTTACTGTAGACGATTCCATGCTTCGACACATACACAAGTGTACGGAAGAAGAAGCAGCTCGAAACCAGCAACCCAACTGGCGTTTGTCATTACAAGAACTTGACGCTTTCCTGGCTATTTTATATGCTAGAGGAGTGTATGGGTGTAGTTCTATAGACTACGATTTTTTTTATGGAAAACTACTTTGGGGGCCACCTTTCTTTAAACAAACAATGTCAAGAAACAGATTCAGGAAAATAATGAAATATCTTAGATTCGATTCAAAATCATCCAAACTGATAAATTTGCACTGTGCTCTGAAATTTGGGACAAATTTATAGCTAATTGTAGGAGTTGCTACACCCCAGGGGAAAATCTGACAGTTGACGAACAATTGTTTCCTTCGAGAGCGAGGTGTAGATTTATACAGTACATGCCAAACAAACCAGACAAATTTGGTATAAAATTTTGGATGCTAGTGGACGTACATTCCAAATACATGTGCAATGCCTTTCCATACCTTGGGAAAGATGAATCAAGGAAAGATAATGTTACTGTACCTGAAAATGTTGTATTGAGAATCACTTCACCTTATCTAAATGCGGGTAGAAATGTAACTTCTGACAATTATTTCACATCGCTAAAACTCGCTGAGAAGCTAAAGAAGAAGAAGACAAACCTAATTGGCACTATGAAGAAAAATAGAAAGGAGATTCCTAATGAAATTGTGAACATTAGAACACATGTGTATGAAACATGTTTGCTAAAAAAGGGGGACATTACATTGTGTGAATACCAAGCTAAACCAAACAAATATGTTCTACTCCTAAGCTGCGTGCATTCAGATGTAGAAGTAGATTTGCAAAGCTAGAAGAAACTCCCAGAAACAATCAACTATTACAACAAAACTAAATGCGGTGTTGATGTTGTTGATCAAATGGCAGGCAAATATTCAGTCCGTGCTTCATCACGTAGATGGCCGGTACACGTGTTTTACAATATCTTAGATCTGGCAGCAATAAATGCATGGATAGTTTACAAGGCAGTCAAGGGGAGGAACGTTACGAGACATAACTTTTTGATAGAATTAGCTGAGGAACTGAGAGAAGGATATTTGAATGCAAAGCCCAATAATAACATCAATATTACATGCACGGAATGTAAGTAGCTCTGTTTCCAGAAAGAGGCGCCAATGCCAGGTGGCATTGTGCAATGAAAACAAAACAAGTGACATTTGTTCAATGTGCAACAAATATGTTTGTGGAAAATGTGTTTCTGGTGTAGAAAAGGTACTGAAATGTAATATGTGAAATTTCATGACGGAAACTTATTTCCTTGAAGGAAATGAATATTTATTGTTCTAATTAGTGCATGGAAAATAAAAATTACTGGGTTTCATGATATTTTTGTATTTTTTTACAAAATATTTTGTTTTATTAGTAATAAGATGATTATTGGCAATATCCATTTTGAGAAATGGTCAAACTTTAAATACCGGTCATTTTGACCGGAGGTGGCGCTTCTAGGTAGTAAAAAATCCTGGCGCTTCTAGTGTTAGTTACGACTAAAGGGTACAATGAGACAAATAGTTTGAGAACCACTGATATATAGAGGATTACATCTAAAGTTATATTACAAATAATCAATGTTGTTAAGTTACAATAATGCATGAAATATAGCCGTCCATGGAAATGTTGACTTTAAAAGATAAATTTCTATCAGAGCAACAACCTACAAAAATTATCCCATCTTACTTTCAAGAGGGGGCAATTGTCCCTCTCCTCTTACCCCACCCTGTGGGCGTACATGCTTTCAAGATAGAAACTTAAATGGTTTGGAAATTAGAATGTGGATGGTGTATATGCGAGTCGGCCACTGAATGAACTCAATCGCCGAAAGTTTCTAAAACCCAGGATGCATATAAGAAAATGAAATTGAAATTACATTCTTTATCATAGCTTAAATATATAAATAAAAATACAAATATAATTATTTACGTTGCCCGCTTCCATGGCAGAGTGATTAGTATACAGCGCACTACGACTTCACTGGTTTAGGGTTCGAATCCCGATCTGGGCATGGATGTGGGTGTCCCTTCATCACTTTCATCAAATCATCACTCATCCTAATCTTCGCGATTAGCCAAAAGTGACAGAAATGCGAAGTTAAATAATCCAAATCAATCAATGAATCAGAATTATTTACGTCTCAGTTTTTATGCTATAAACTTACCACTTCGCAGTTCGCAAGTCTACGATGTCTATTAAGCAGCACAACCACCACAAGTGAACTGGAATCTGACGTTTTTGTCACTCTCACAATTCTGTGAGGTACAGTTCGTAAGTCCACATTTACCACTGAGGCTGAAGATATCTAAGACGCGGTAGGCGAACTGATGAAGCCTTCTTGCAAAAACTATCGACGCCTGCATACACCGAGCGGTATTCTGGGACAATAATCGAGGCGCTCTTATCACTGAACTGCAGACATGTGACGCTTCTTCTACATTGCCAACGGAACAATAAGTATCCGTAAAGTGTAGGGTACGGTTGACACATACGCTAATGAGCCAACCAAGCAATGGTGCCGTGCCGCCTTACCTTCATGATATCACACCAATTCAAAGTTGCAATAGGTAAGGAATGTATACACACGCAGACTGACGTATTATCTACGTGGTTAGACCAGATATCACTATACAATGCCTGGTACGGTAGTTGTTTACGAAAGAACATTCATTTGAAGTGATTCATATCCTGTAACTAAATGCTAATCGATCGGAACTGGTCGTTCATTATTATCTGCATGATTTGACCGATAATGTTTTCTAACCTTTTTTTTTGTAATGCCAGATATTTGCAATCATTTCCTAATAGATGCTATACCGAGAGTTTTCTTCGTTGCATAATGATTGTTTAAAAAAAAGTATTATTATTTCAGAAAGCAAACTTAAATATTGTCAAGTATTGACGATGAGTGCATATACAGCATCCGACGAAACACAAGACACAGCCCTACAGAGAATTATACAGACCGTAGGTCCTGAGGCCAGACCCTCTTTGGCTTGCAACATAAGACCACATTATGACCTCTGTATGTATTATATCTTCGACAGAATTCCTATCTGCAACTCCATAAAACATGTTCTTCCATGAAAGAGTATTCATTCAAACGTGGTTGTAGAATTTGACTAAACATCAAATAATTTTCCATCAAAATTTTCAAATATCATATGCGATCAGTCTCTCACAGTTGCTCTATATTTACGCTAATCGAAGTTATAATAATGGTTTACTTCGTAGCGAGCCTGGTGAAAATTTCATTTTCAGGCCCCTCTTGGGAATTAACATCCATCTACATAATCACGGTGATTAACGCACAGTAGAATGGCAGGCAGTTGCAAACTGTGACTGATACCAGGGTTGAAGTTATGGTAATTCAATAGTAAATGAAGACCAAGGGAAAAGAACATGATTTGTCCATTTTTAGCCAAATTGAGATAAAGGTGCTATCAAATAACTCTGTGAAGGGATTGTACAAGAATAGAACGTGCTTTTTCCAAATAGCTTATACAGGCAAAAAAACTTGCTCATAACAAGGAAAGAATGTGCTCTCCTGTAAAATCAAGATAATCGACAAGGCACGTTTCTTCCCTGTGGTCTTCAAATTCTTTATTCGCTTTTATCAGTATTTTAATAACAATAAGTTGCGGTTGATTACTATTGGTTTATAAATATATATAAAACAAATTTTAAAATTCTGCCCAGTTAATCTGAGTGCACATATTTTTCAAAGTTAAGTTTAGTCACGTCCCCTGAATTGCGTGTCCCACAAAATTTCCGTAAAGCTATGAATATGTAGTACATTTTATGTTACATTAAGTTGATACTTAGTACACACATATTCCAGTATTCGCCAGTGGCGTAGCGGCCAGCAATGCAGTCACCGGAATGCAGGTGTGGGTAGGGGTCGAGGTTTAGGAGGCCCGTAAAGTTCTCTATGCACTCCTGAAATTTTGAATTGCCCCAAAATTAAACAGATAGTAATATTAAAATGCAAGAAATGAGTTTTATAAAGAGATGCAGTTAGTCAGCAATGACAATTTGAACTAGAAATACTTTGAGTTGAGCATACAATGGAAAGGCCGCTCTCTTTGTTTTATGTTCTTGGAACTAGAAGATGTATCAGCAACCAGAATTACCTCTATTGTACGAGTCACGGCAGCACACGACTCATTGATTAAGTATTATTATTTCATTAAAATATGTGGGCAGGTGGTCGAGCGAGTTCCTAGTAACATATTGTAAGATGAGATGATGTTTCCGATAAGCAGGCCTGCCAAAGAGGTCCGTCTAACTTGACATGTGGGTCTCATCCGAAATGCCGAATTAACTTACTTGCTAGCAGATAGACATCAATTACGAAAATTCTTCATGCTTTAGTCGTAAAGTTAAAGTTTAAATTTTCTAGTTATGAATCCAGTAGGAGGATTCAGTTGCTCATCCAGTCTGTCTCTTATTGCCACAAAATAAATAATGAAACTTGGTAATTCGTAAATATTTGTTATTGATACTAATTTTACGTGCCGCATTTAAAATGTTTTCGCGGGATCCCCGCACCTTTTTCATTTCCAAACCGTTATGTCTTACACGTTATTCTCGATTGTTCGATATACTGCGACAAGACAGTTTTTCCGTTAACTGTTAAACACTTCAGAGGGGCCCAAAAAACTCCGCAAGAGGTTGGGTTTTCCCTGTCATAGGAGACAGTACGCCACTGATAATAATTAAGGCTGTATAACACGAAATTGAATTTCCACTAGGAATGCCCTAGTTGGCGCTGGCCTGGCTAAGGCTGGAAATGATGGCTGCCGGGCTGGTTGCATGACTATTTTTGATGTCTAGATAATAATAATAATAATAATAATAATAATAATAATAATAATAATAATAATAATAATAATAATAATATTGACACGTGGCTCTACAGCCCGTAAAGGCCTTGGTCTATCTTTTATTTTGATGACTAGATAGTGTTCTAATTGAAACTGACTTTCTCTGCTAGATTCTGTGGAACAACGAATCAGAACGAAAGTTTGGTCATGACAGAATAAATAATATGTGAGTTTACCAGGGACCGAGTTATGGTTGTTTTATTTTCGCTGCTCGATTAAATAAAAATTAACGGAATGGCGTGCATTTGTGTTCATTAATATTTAGTAAATTATCCAAAGCGATGAGATTTGTAAACGACAAATGTAATTGGGCGAAATAGAAAATCCATATTAATTATGATCAGTGTGGTAAATGTTTGACTTATTTAGTTGGACAAAAAAAAAATATGAATGAATTCTGCAAATCTCATGTATGAATATACATACCCACCCGAGTTAAAAAGCTTATTGAGTACACCTTGCTTACCATATTTCATTTCGAACCAATCCCTTGCCCATACATTTCATTATATTCTTTTAATTTCAATTTTTATTAACATCAGTATATTCTTCTACAACGTTCTTCAGATCAAATCGCTCGTCCAGTCCACCTTTTTAGCTTGTCTGCTCTGCGCAATTCCTTGTGGAAACAAAAGTATACCGACAAACACTTTAAGAGCCATTATATTGAAATTCGAACAGAGTGAGATAGTTGTATTCTTGTTAGGATTTTTTTTTGCTTATATGTTGAAGTAGGTATGAGTTTTTTTGAGTTGGTGTTGTAAGTCCACTTTATGCACAGTAAGGCTAACTTGGACTGAACCTATAGTTTAAGTGGAATCATGCGCCTCCACCGGGTATCGAACCTGAGACCCCTTGATTACACGGCGACGACGATACCACTGCACCATAGGGGAGGCCCGAAGTAGGTAATGAGAAATGAATCTTGTGCAATTTTTAGACCCTGAAAAAATTTTCCCTCCTCTGCAGAAAATGTTGAAGTGCAAGGTCATACCTTCCATTTTTCATGAAAAGTGTAACATGAGTATGTTTGGAGTGCTGCATCTTTAAAAAGCAGCAACATGCTAAACTTTTGTTTTGATATACTGTTAACATAAAACTGTTTGCTGATATACACTCAATTGTTTTGATGGGGCATTGATGTTTTCCATTGTTAAGCGGCAACAAAGAGGATCCAAAATGCATTTTTTATTGTTTTCGGCCCTTAATATCTTCGTTAAGCAACAGAACCCCAAACATTTATTAACTGGACATTAAAGCTCACTATTAGGACAAGCTACCTGATAAATCACATTACTTGGATATTGATGCTGTTAGCAGATATAACCCTTTGAATACTCAAAATTTGCGAAATCCACAACTTGAGAATTAGGCTTATCTCAAAACTGCATCAAGCAAAAAAATAACTAAGTATGCCATCTAGTAGCTGAATATATGTACTAACACATGGAAATGAAAAAACTTTGGGGCCTCGTCCCATTATTGAGAAAGAAAATCAAATGTTAACATATGTCAATGCATATGTATATGTCCTCCCCTATCAGAAAAATGGAACAACTTTTCGCCTCCCTTTCTTTGTTACAAATGGAAAAGTCCATGTGCTGGCAAGATGTGCGACAGCTTTCGTTTTCCTTTCTTTAATGGATTGTGTAATAGGGTGGATCGAAAAACCGTTTTTTTCGAAATCGATCTGCGGCTAGTGCTTAAAGTTTGTGGTTGGTGGTCCTTATAACCCATAAAAAATTCCAACTTGATCGGATAATATCTTCAGGCTGCGCTTTTTAGTTAAAATTTTTAATTTTTAAGAAAAAATGTCAAAAATTTGCAATTTTTCCTGATGGTTTCTCGATGTTTCTGGAGTGATTTAATGGCAAAAAATTACATATATTGCTTGTATGTTGCTTAATATTAACGATTTAGTGTGTTTGAATCAGAGAAAATGGTTTCTTAGTTCGCCAAAATTCGTCAAAAAATGCCAAATATACAGAAATGTTACGGATGTTGGGTAGGCAATAACCCGCTATAATTACTCGACCCCAACGACTAAAATTTAACAAAAACGATAAGGTAATAGGAAAGGAAGTAAACTTCAGATCTTAGTTTATCGACTAATCTACTATCCAGCACTCACCATGAAAAGGTTAGATGCAAATACATTAATAACGCCAGAACGTGCGTTGCTTATATCCTGCACCTGTAGGACTCTTCTTTCGTCACCCTAGTGCTCCCATCGCCCATGCGAGGTATAGCAAAGGATACCTGTTCTAACTTCTTTGATGTTGATGGAGCAAGCACGATCCTCAGCGACTGTCCCGTTGCGAGTACGGTGTGTGCGCCAGTCAGTTCGGACCATGATACTAAGAGACATGGTAGGCTCATGCGCATCGCCGGGGGTTCCCCGGGACCGCTGTGACGTCAACTGGTGAGCAACTCGAGATTTCGCCCGCTACATCTGGCAGTGAATCTTTGTCTCTCGCTAGCAAATAGACGTTTCTTTTTTTAGTGAGAGTTTTCTTCAAAATGGCTTGTGCTGTGTTCCGATGTAATAACTACAACCGTAAGACTAAAGAAGGAGCTGTTAGGTATTTTAGATTTCCGAGAGATGAAAATGTACGAAAACAGTGGATTTGGCTTCGTAGAAGCGTGTGTACTTCACACATATATGTATACCTAGGTAAAATGTGGAGCATGGGGAATTCCATTTTAGACGCGAATATAGTTTTTAATGCAAAATTTACCTAAATAATTTTTATTTATTTATTTATTATTATTTAGCATTTACAATTGATGACTATTTCAAAACAGGTTTGAAGACCAGATAACAATTCCAAAACATATAAAGTTCTGGAACTTATTCCGAGCTCATTTTGAATTTAATGGGATGGAAAATCAGCAGTTTGTAATATGAAAATTGCGAGCAAAGTTACATGTATTAATTTTAATGCAGATTGCTATATAAAGGGGGTGAGGAGCATTTCCCCTCCTCTAACTTGATTCATCCCAAATCAGGAATAATCATTTCCCACCCACTGAATATGAAAATCATATTTTTAAATATATCGTACTTTTAGAACCCCATAGCTATATATAAAATATCATTAAACTAATTTTTGACACCTTAACTGATTAGAGAAATCATTTAGAAGTTTAAACCTGCTTTTTCTTTCAATACTTGTAGACTCCCAGTGCATTGTTTTAATGCAGAAAAATTTGCAACAAGATGGATCAAGTAGCAAGCATTACAGTGTCCATGACAAGCCAACTGGCAAATCATCGAACCTGCAGTGTCTCATTAATTGCGTGCATTCAACTGAATAATGTAATTTTCTTAGAGTTTGACTTTAGAATTTAACTTGAAATGGTGTTGTGTTTGTGTTGCATTCAATATCAAAATTAGATTTTAAGTAATTTATGTCCAATTCTAAGCATACCTAATTCATAGGTAATGTCTTCTTCTGATAAAATCACAAATCGCACTCTGTTTTAATGTCTAGGAAATATCGCTGATCCATTTCAACTAGGAATGGTATCGAGATGAGACAAAAATCTCTTAATATGTAGGTTTAAGTACAGTTTTCCGAACACCCTCTGACGAAGTTATAAAAATAATCGGTGAGGTATATTGTACCCCCGAAATTGGTCTGTCAAGTCGCGTCTCGAAAACAAGACGAGGCAGGAATTGTGGAAATTCCATTTGAAAAATTCAAAATGAAAGAAGGTCAGTCGTATACTCTTCTGATGCAGATTTATATCTTCGAATCGACGCGGTCACTTGTTTACAAAACATGTACCCCCCTTATACGAAGGGAATTCGTCTGCAGCGTGATTTTCTGAAAGTAAACTTTAGCTCATTCCATCGTTCCACACACATTTTAAATAATTTTCATCTCCTTAAAAATATTTCCAAACACACAGATCAATGAACTAACTGTAGTAGCAAGAACAATGTAGTACATGTAGAATAAGTTTACAACGGTTTGAATTCCTGTGGTAAGGAAAATAATGCTTACAATTTACACTTTTTATATTGAGCAATTAGAAAATACTAGGTGCTTTTAACAGTAGCATCTTGTATCTGAGGGGGGGTACAAGGGGTACAAATAGAATCTATTTAGGAGGTACAGTACCCCCTTCAAAAATTTAGGGGGTACAATGTACTCCTGTAACCTCCCCCCCCCCCCCGTTCCTGCGCCACTGTTCTTAAGGGTTTGATTCTATGTTAAGAAGGATTACGTCAGCCCTTGTGCTTATACGTGTGGTACTGTAATGTTGTTTGTGTACTTTATAAAATGTGTGTTGAACTAAAAAAAATTGCAGTACAAACTTACATTATAAATAATGTAACTAAACATTTGGCGTTTTGGAAATATCATTTACAAAAAAGAAAAAAAACACAATATAAAATTTTATATTTATATTCTTCATTCTTCCATTAAAAAAAATATTCAATCTAGATTTTTGTTGTTTCTTTGATACTATTTCTACCCGACGAACTGTATCTTGGATGACTACCGTGACTACCTCCCTATGTACTATATTTAACCTATTTTTTATTACTTTTCACAAACACTGATATTGGTATATTAAACTAACTGAAATTATTACAATGACACTGAAGGATCTTAGAATGTGTTTAACACGTTACATTTTAGGAATTTAAATATGTAGGCTTCATTTTAAATTTAAGTATCATCAGACAATATATAATTTAGTAAACGCCAATAGTGTGTAGTGAGTTACAAAATTCGATTACCGGGTAAAGCATTTCTGTTACTTGCCTTTGCGAAATATAGAAGAAAAAAGCAACAGCCATGGTGAAAATGCGACAATATTATCACATTGTCCAAACACTTACAAGGATCAATGCAACATGTGTTAACTTGAGATACAGACGAAAAAGCGACTAAATTAGCTACAGGTTTTCTTCCGTATGCTCCTCTCCTACGCTCTATTCATTCCAACTTTTACTGACTTTGTGCACAAAGAAATACCAGTCCTTTTAAGCAGTAAATAAGGTTTTAAACCTTCCCCGGAAAACTTCATTCAATGAGAAAGAACCCCTGCTATGTGTTTTCTACCCGCTGGCTGCGACATTTGCTCACCAGATGACGTAATGCGCTGGAAGGGACGAAAGTCGTCCGCCGGATGAGCCAACCTACTAGTCTTAGAACCATGGTTCGGACGGAGCAACTGAAGCGTGTTCTTATAAGTCTACGTAACAAGTGTGATATTGCAAAGTGCGTGTCAAAAACTACTGTTGAATCTTGTAAATCTGTGGATTGCCAAGAGTGCGAACAGGAAATATTTGTGTTTTATAGTGTGCTGGACAATACTTCGTAACAATGCCGCCCTTGCCTCAAGTGCAGACGAAGTCAGCAGTGTTTGATATTTTAGGGATATCGGAGGATCTGAATGAAAACCAGTTACCAACATTTTTGAGTGTCATACGGTGTTTTAATTACGTTCAAGCGGAAAAAAACAGTAGCTTTGAACGGCAAACAATGTCATGCGACAGCGCTCACGAACGTGACAAACACTACAAGAACAACAATGTCCCCAGAAAAAGAAAATGTTGTCGTACTTCGATGGAAGGAAATATTCTACTTTGGTGAAAGGGACACGTGAAGAGACTGGGAAAACGTACCAACGGACTTGTCAAGAAGAGCACATTATTCTACCTACCAAAACAGCCGACGCAGAAGGAGCAACTTTCTCTGCGAAGAAGGCATAGATTTGACCGAATTGTCGTGCATAGGATTCGATGGAGAGAGGAAAAACACGGGGAAGCACACCGGCATCATCCGGCATTTAGAAGAATATATCCAGCATCCTCTCCAATGGATTGTGTGTCAATTGCATTCTAATGAACTGCCCCTAAGACATATTTTTGAGAAAATTGACGGCAAGACATCCAGCCCGAAGGGATTTCATGGCGACGTAGGAAAGAGCTTGTCTACCTGCCAAGACCGGCCCATCGTCCAGTTCGAAAAAATTGAAGCAGTTCTTCTTGATATTGACGTTGATGTTCTCAGCAAAGACCAGGCTTACCTCTACAAAATGTGCCAGGCTGCAAACAGTGGAGTGTGTCCAAATGATCTTGCGATGTGTCTTACTGGGCCCATTCACCACGCTCGATGGCTGACTCTTGCAGGGCGCATCCTTCGACTGAATGTAGCAACGTCAAATCAATCACCTGCTCTTAAGACATTGACAGAATTTGTCGTTAAGGTTTACGCTCCCATGTGGTTTTACATCAAATGCAATGGAACTATCAAGGATGCGTCAAAAAACCTGTGGCTAACATTACAGAAAATGGAGTACTTACCAAACGATTTAAAGACTATTCTCTATGAACGTCTTCAAAATCATGCTTTCTGGGGGCATCCAGAAAACATACTTGTTGGTATGTTGGCATACAGTCACCCAATGTGCATCAAAACGCGGCGAAGAAGATCCTGGAAGCAAGAAAAAGCCAAAGCCAACCAAACAACATCATTAGAAAATTTGCACCCCCAGTGATTAACTTTAATGCCAAAGATTACACAGAATTAGTGCACTGGGGAAAATAAGAAATAACATCGCCTCCAGTAGCACACTTACTTACCAATGAAGACTTAGAAGAGATCGCAGCAGGAAGAGACGATTCCCTAGGAAAACTGCAGACTTTTTTTGACCTGCCGTACCATAGCCAGGCAGTGAAACGGTGCGTCAAAGATGTAACTGCTGCATCAATTGCTGTATGTGGTTAAGACTCCCAAGATGGCTATATTAGAGCTCGATTGGAGGACAGAAAAATATTACTAAAGTTTGACACCAAAGCGGACTTTAAAACCTAAATAGGCCAGTGTACCTGGGTTGATGGGTGGGCAGTACTCGATTGAAGCCACCTCCTCGTGGTGAGTGCTGGATAGTCGATTAGTCGATGAACTAAGAGCTGAAGTTTACTTCCTTTCCTATAACCTTATCATTTTTGGTAAATTTTAGTTGGTGGGGTCGAGTAATTATATTGCCTACCCAACATCCGTAACATTTCTGTATATTTGGCGATTTTTGACGAATTCTGGCGAACTAAGAAACCATTTTCCCTGATTCAAACACACTAAATCATTAATATTAAGCAATATAAAAGCAATATATGTAATTTTTTGCATTAAATCACTCCAGAAACATCGAGAAACCATCAGGAAAAATTGCAAATTTTTGACATTTTTTTCATAAAAATTAAAACTTTTGACTAAAAAGCGCAACCTGAAGATATTATCCGATCAAGTTGGAATTTTTTTATTTGTTATAAGGACCACCAACCACAAACTTTAAGCACTAGCCGCAGACCGATTTCCAAAAAACCGGTTTTTCGATCCACCCTATTGTCTAATGGTAACGTCGCCTCGTTGTACTCAAGGGGTCCAGGGGTTTGATGCAAGGTTGAGGTACAAATTGTTCGGATCCCACTTAAAACTGCAAATCGCCAGTCTCGAGTATCCTTCTTGTGCATAAAGTGGGCTTAAAAACAAAGCTGTACCAAGCTCTATATACAGTGGCGTAACAAGGACTTTCAAAAGGGAGGGGGACCTATAATTTTTTTTTAGTAGCCAGCCACCGTTATGTCATCTTCTCCTGCCTTTGACATTCTATTTACTGAGCCAAAGAGACGTTATGATCACCACCACCCCCCCCCCCCCACCCAACCCCTTGAGCACGATTGCGATAAGAGTATGTTTAAAAAGGTTTCTGTATTATTTTACCAAAGAAAACGTAACTTACTTGCGAAAGTATGTACTTGTAGCACTATGCTGTGTGTGCGAGATCCCCAAATAAACCAATTTCAATTCAGGTAGACCTAGGAGCAGACCTTCGCAGTGGAGTCATTACCACTGGTCGCCACGACACCAGGGGTCCCTGATTCGAATCCGGGTCTTGGGATGATTGTACTTTGTGAATGTCGCTTCATCAATTTCATATCATCACAACTAATTTTCATTGTCGCGATTAGCCTAAAGTCACAGAAAAGCGATATAATATAACTTAATATCAAACAATCAATCTCAAATAGATATATGCCGGACTCTGTGGTCGAGTGGTCCAGTCTCGCGTCTAGCGCGGAACAGGTAGGTCGTGCCGTGCGAGCTCTGAGCTTTGACTAAAGTGAAAGTCCAGCGCGATATGGGTACGTACGTGTGGGAGAGGTGTGCTGTTGAACTGTGCTAGTGAAGAATTGGACAAAAGTAAAGTATAGAATGGATCGCGAAAATACGATACAAATCAGTTTTGAAACCTAGTCCCTTGGAAGTACATGAATTTATTCATGATAAATTCAAACTGAGTGTGGATGAAATTGCAGCCATACAAATTCCCAGGACGATTAAATGTGTATTCTTGAAATTAGTGCGTGTTGGAAGAATGAGAAAAATATTAGAAGAAAATACTGGTGAAGTAAATTTCTATTATAGTAGTGGGGCTGTGCACAAGTGAAACTGGGTGATGCAAATCGAATTGTGAAGCCGGTTCGAGTGTTTAATCTTCCTTTGGAAGTACCAGAACGACAAATTCGTGAAAAACTGAGTGAATATGGGACAATCGATGAACTGAGAGCAGAAACATGGAGTGACAAATTTAGGTATAAAGTGTATAATTGGGTGCGTCAGGTTTTGATGGCAATTAAAAAGCCAATTCCCTCCTTTGTGAAAATAGGCCAATATACGGCACATGTAGTATATAATGGTCAAATCCCGACGTGTGAATGGTGTGGTAGCAGTGACCACAATCGGTTTAATTGTAACTTACGGAAACCAACACGGTTCAAAGTCATGGGTCGTGCAGTTCGGTCCTATAGTGAAGTAATTGCACAGTCTACACACGAAGGTACAAATGTGGGTCACCCTAGTGCAACACAGAGTCAAGAATCAGCACAATTGACTGGGACAGAAGGGCTTCAACAGGGAATACATATACAGGAAGAGAAAATGTTAACAAGAATAATCAACAGACTTTGACCAAGGAAGAAACTGAAGAAAGTATACAAGAGCAACCAAAAGAACCTGTGTCAAATGTTCAACTTACGCGACAAAGTGAAGAAATTTCCCTGGATACTATGGAGCAGAAGAAGGGTGGACCACTAAGACGACAAGAAGACATAACTAAAGTGCAAGTGGAATCGAGTGATACAGAGCAAGAAGGAGATAAAGCAGAATAATACCAAGCAAAAAAACTTCCGACAAGAAGCTGAACAGAAAAAAGATTCGGAAACTGATAGTGAAAGGGGAAGTGCCCAAAGTAGTTCGGGTCGTTCGGTTTCCGGTTCACAAAAACAACCGAAGAGTATAAGGAAAGAGTCAGGCAACAATCGGACGAAAAGACGATCATTGCGACATGTAAAAACAAGTATACAAGAAATGGTTATTGATACGAGTCCGATAGGCCATGAAAGTTTGTGAATACTGGGTATAGGTAATCACTTTAAGATTAAAAAATAGTACTATTTGGAATTAACACTTTTATACGAACTGTCAGTAAGTTAATGAAAGTGAATTGTGTTGTGGTAGTTATTTATGGATTAAGGTATATAAAGGGATGGGGTATTCCCCCACTAAAATAATATTGTTAGTGTGTTTGTTAATTTTTGGTGTATAACATTAGGGGTATATAAAAATAGTGTAAGAAGTATTACTCTTAGATGGGGCAAATATAAGTATTGGGAATACCTAATCCCAAAAATTTTGATCATAGTGTTTATGATGACGACTCTTCGTTTTGCGAAGATAAATATAAACAAAATGAGATCCCTCACAAAACAGGCGGCGTTAGTGGACAATATTATAAAAGCATCATTAGATATTGTATTTCTCCAGAATGTAGACAAACGAAATTCAATTTTCCCCCAACGATAAGAGTTCATAATAATGCGAATTTTCAATCGACAGGAACACCTTTGTTAACACGTAATACGGTTCCCCTTACAAATGTGGTATGTCATTTTAATAATAGAATAATATCATCAAAAGTTGCAAATGTATGGATATATAATATATATGCCCCATCCGGGTCACAGTGTAGGAAACAAAGAGATGAGTTTTTGCGCAGGAAGTTGCGGTTGAAATGCAGGGTGGGAGAGAACACAAAATATGTGGGGGAGATTTCAATTGTGTATTGTATCCGCGAGATCAAAGACCTGGATTTAACACTTCGAATTCATTGCAAAAATTAGTAACTGACTTTAACTTCACAGATGCCTGGAGGGACAAATATTTTGGGCATAGAGGTTTCACGTATATACGTGACAATTGTGCATCCAGATTAGATAGATTTTATGTAACACCCAAATTACGTCAGTATGTAAAGTCCATCAGTATAACACCCACATGTTTTTCAGATCAAAGTGCTGTCATTATGATGATAAATGTGGACATTCCTATAGTCCATAGAGGGTACTGTCGTTGGAAATTAAATGTTTCAATTCTTAATGAGGAAAAGTTCCAACAAGCATTTAATGACCAATGGTCGATATGGAAAACACACCGTCTGAGGCAGATGGATATAATCCGCTGGTGGAAGGAGATTCTCAAACCGGGTATAAAAAGATTCTGTATCAGTTATTGTAAGGAACGGTCGCAGGATTGGACAAATAAATATAATTTTTACTACAGGGTGTTCCGTGAACAAATTCAGCAAGTAACAGACTGGAAAAAGTGCAAACTGAAGTCAAACGTATACAAACTGTACTGTTGAAAATGACTGCAGAAAGGCGTCAAGAGGTTAAAATTCGTAGTAGACTTCCTCATTTTGACAAAGATGAAGTTGCCTCTATCAGCCATGTAATTCATTATAGAAATAATGCGAATAGACAATGTATTAGTGAAATATTTGATAATTGGGGAACAAAGATCAATTTAGCCCCTGAAATACCTAATTGCATTTATAATTATTTTGAGCAGCAATATTCTCAACCAGCGTCACATAATGGAGATTTGATGGATGCATTGGCATCCGATTTAGAGCCTTTTACAGATGAAGAAAGTGAAAACTTAAACAAAGAATATACAAGAAAGGAAGTGTTTCGAGCGGTTAAGGCAGGCCAATCATTTTCAGCTCCTGGTTGGGAAGGGATACCCAATAAGTTTTATCAAACCTTTTGGAAATTGATGGGTCAAACAATAACGGACTGGATAAATGCAGTGTTTAGCACGTATGAAATGGGTAAATTGTCCAATACGGGTATTATAATTCTAATCCCAAAATGTCCAAAACCAAGCAAAGCTGATCATTATAGACCCATCACCCTCCTATCACCCTCCTATGCACGGATTACAAAATATTGGCGCGTTGTATGCTTGGCAGAATTATGCCTTATGTCGACAAATTAGTTGGAGAGGAACCATATGTTTTTGGTTTAAATAAGAAAATCATAAATGTGTTACAAACGATGGGTGAAGTAATTACATGTTATAGACTACAGAACAATAATTCTGAAAATCCTAAATTAGCATTAGACTTTGAACGTGCTTCTGACTCGATAAATCATGAATATCTATTTAACGTTTTGCATGGTTACGGTATACGTGGACATTTTCTGTCTGTATTTAAAAGTGTTTTTAGTTATACATCAGAAAAAATTCAAATAAATGAGTAGTAGTCAAAATATGCCTTTGACTGCAATTCTGATTTCTTGACCAAACGACCGCCAAAAGCTCAAAAACTCACTTTCTCTCCCTGTTCCGCGCCTCATTTATTACGCTGACGATGTTTTACGGCGCAGAAAAGCCGTGATGAGCGAAAGATGAGCTCTCATCCTCTCATCCTTCGAGGATGAATGCACCTTATCGTAATTTTCCAAGTCCCTGGGGGGGACCAAATGTTTATATATCGTGAGCTTTGTAAACCTCTCTCGGGGGAACACGATGTGCCACACACGCGCGCGCGCTGGTGCTTTTTATTATTTTCGTATTGTGACGCAAGCAAAACAAATATTTATTTTTTATTTTTTTAAGATTCCTGGCCCCTAACCCCGCCAGGGTGCGTGGGTGCTCAACACCAGTTCTAACGGTCATAGCTATCAAAAGCCCAATGCCTCTGTAGAGTTTTGTGAGTTATTATTTTTTTTAATTTGCGCATCGAACTAACTTATATTGGATTTTGATCGTAGTGTGCAGTGTTAATTTGATCAGAGGTGCCTTATCGGCTGGATTGTTGTTATTCTGCAGCACCGTCGAGGTGAAATCCAAATCGTACATGTGCTTGTCGAAATGCTTTTGTATGCGTGGAAGAGTGTGCTTGGACCAGTAGGGAAATTTATTTTTCGCACCGAGGTCTGTCGCGAAAGTCTTCGTGCTTGAATTGTGCGAGGGGGTTGTCGTTGAAGATTCGTCCAATAGGAGTTGGCAACACTGACTAGTTGCTTCACAAATTTTTTGTTTTTTAAATATATGATATTTCACAGGCGAGGCTAACCTACAAGTTACAAGTTGACGGCGTAATCTTCTATAAGATGATAAGTATGCAATAAGATGAAGAAGATGCTAACTGGCAATAGCGGTGTTAATGTTTCCAGCTTTCTACCCCCTCTCACCGGGCTTCCTCCCTCTTATGGCGCAGTGGTATTTAAGGATTCGATACTCGCACAAGTGGTTTTTGAAACTGTAGGTCCACCCCTGATTAGTCTTACTTACAGGGGACTCTTGTAAACACTACGGGGACGAAAAAAAGCATACTTTTGTTTTTCCACATGTATGTATGTATGTAATGCGATTTGTGTGGGGGTCAAAATTTTGAATTTACGGCTTAATTAATCTGCATGAATGCTTAATGTTTGATTTTTTTATTTCTAGTTTGATATGAGATACATACAATTTTATTTTTTGAAGTACAGTTAATATTACCTAGTTCGGGTTAAGCTGTAACATACAACTAGCGATCGACACGACCACCTGACACACAGACAGAGAGAGTGTGAGTAAATTCAAAATGTGATTTATTGTGAACTAAACTAACCTCACTCACCCACCCACATATAGTCTTACAGGTAACTCAAAAAGCAGAAAGTAGTACATAGCATGACAAGTCGATTTATCGTAAACTAAACTAACCTCACTCGCCCACTCACATATAGCCTTACAGGTGACTCAAAGGCAGAAAGGCAGCTATATCACTTGTAAGGGCCAACACACAAGATCTATTGCAAACTAAATTAACCTACGACATAAGCCATGGACACATTTTCTAGATAGGGTATAAGCAACTCACCTTTTGCAATTGTATAACGGGGAAAATTAACCTACAGCTGGCAACACTGTTTGAGTTGCTTTCGACGAGTCAAACTCAAATAGGCTCTACAGCTAGAAGCTTGAAACATATATTTTTGCAGAGTATGCCAACTTATCTTATGTAAAAATATTACCTAGTATAATTAAACTGTGACATACAACTAACGATTGACACGACTACCTGACACACATACGGAGAGAGTGAGACAGCTTATATGCAATATATTCCTACACATGTACTGGGTTTAAAAGGTAACTTGCAACAACTATTTTACTCACTCCCTATCAAAATCTTCTAACCACATGTTTTTGATACTTGCTGCCAGAACATGGTGGTTTTAGACTGTAAATTCAACCCGATTATTCTATTTGTGCATGATGCTTGCATTTGGAATATTTAATTTTTGGCATACGGTATTTTGCGTGCTCCAGTAATCTTGCGCTCGATTCACGGAAGCTATGACGTGTATTTCCTGTTTCGCGAACATGCGAGAATTTTTCACAATAGATAATATAATACAAAAGCGAGTTGTTTGTGTATATAAATCTAGTTTTGGAAATGGACATGAATATAATGTCAAAAATTATTGCATAACTTAAAAATATTGATATTTATTGCACTAGCAAAGGTAAATGTGGAATGCCCCGGCCCCTCAGCTGTTAGGTTAAACACTATAAAAATTTTATTACTGATAGCAAGTATTCTCATATCGACAAAACAGATCTAGTAATGAGCTGTCTTGCAAGTCTCCCGAGTGAAGGAATATGATGCCACTATAAACTGCAAACAAGATATGCAGTCTCTTGCATGAGATGTATGAGGCTTATGAACCTCGACCTATAGAGTTGTACAATGGATGTTTTTTTTAAGCATAGCGGTGTGTTTTCGCTTATTTCAATGTCATCGAGCGTGCATGTAAAGAAGGGGAGAGAAAAAAAGAGGAGGGGGGTTATAACGGATAATTTATGTTTTGATTTCAATATTTTTGCTAGTTACGATTCACCTGCTATCTAGAAGGACACTGGACGATGGCTAAAAGCGAGTGAAGGGGAGAAATGTTATTATTTTTATTTTTGATTGTGTGTGATGAAATAGTTTTAGATAATAATAGTAGGCTAATAGAATTGTAGAAAAACGGTTGTATCGTGATGCGAGGCTGAAAGCAATTTCGAAAGCAGTCTCGGGCATCTTCGCGTTCAGCCAACAAGGAAAATGCGCATGGAGGGGGCAACGGTATTGTCCATGGATGGTTTTTTCTGAATAAACATAAATATCAGTTTTTGCAGTCTCCAGATGGGACCGGAGCTTTTGTTTTGGTTGGACAAGGGGGTTCAGATAAATGCATAGACATCAAAATAAAAGAAAAAAATTTACTCTACTGCTCACATGTATTGAGTCTTCTAATAACACATCTTGCGGGGCGTACCTACATGTATGTAAAATATAGTTAATGTTTTATTTCTCGAACCTGTAGTCTGTAGATTTGCTTTTGTTAGCAACAGAAACAGAAAAAATAGTACCATGTTATTGTATACTGATATGGGTGTACTGTAATCATAACAATTTTCTAGTTAAAAATCTATGTCGAAAAGTAATGTTGGGTGACTTGTTTGTGTTGGGTCTTATTAACAACTTCACAGCTATACCTACACAACTCATCGACTACAAGGCAACAATGTTAGGAAATGTGTGCATAGCTCCGAGAATACAATTTAAAATCACTAATGTGGCATGAACCCCCTCCACTTGCGTGTATTTGAATATGCGAAAATTAGACACTTTGAATAATCGATGAGAACAATCACAAAAACAGCTTGCACCGGTATGACGTGTTCAAACTTCAGACGATTTTTGTTAATCTACAAAAGTCAAGTGCGAACAGAGATTACTACGAAAATTGGGGGGAAAAAAGAAGCGAGG